>NC_134691.1:180675278-181313403 GCF_050947455.1 Rhinoderma darwinii
CAACACAATACATTACAAGACAACACATTACGTTACAATACAGACTCTGCAGCTCACCTGGAGTCCTCCGCACCAGCTCTTCCACATTGGCTGGAACGCCCCTCACATGATGTCACGGTCACATGGTACACTAAGTGTACCACGTGCCCATAACCAGGAAGTGCTGGCTTCACGGCACAGAAAATTTATTTAATCGGCCTGCTGTACAGCAACGGGGGCCCCATGGGCCCCCCAGGCTTAGGAGCCCGGTCGCGACTGCGACCGCTGCGACCCCTATAGCTACGTTACTGCTCAGGACCTTCTTCAAGGCTTGAAAAAGGTCCTGTGTGGACTGAAACTTATTTTTCTTTCACATGGATGAATGAACCACTTTCTATATTTCGACAATTTTTTTTGGAGTGCTGCGATTTATTCGTGTTTGTATATATACATACATATATATATATATATATATATATATATAGCAGACATAGAATGGCGACAGCACGCTGCGACACTAATGCCACCTAAACCACTAAATATAAATAAATATGCACTAAAGCTAAATCTACTTACAAATAGGGAGGTTCTTAGTGCACATTTTGATCAAAAAGTGTTAGCCCACCTGCCACGACAAGGCGACCTCTGTAAGGTGGGAACCTACGCTGCACATACACCCAGAACTGGGACTAAGCCTACATATATATCTGGGGATGGTAGGATCCAGCATTGAACTGATTAAAATCACCCAGGGCACAATGGGAGGAGTGCAAGAACAACAAGTGGAGGCAGTCACTAACCCCACATATATGGATCCCATAAACACAACAAAAATTGTTGTTCTTGCACTCCTCCCATTCTGCCCTGGGTGATTTTAATCAGTTCAATGCTGGATCCTACCATCCCCAGGTATATATGTAGGCTTACAGAGGTCGCCTTGTCGTGGCCGGTGGGCTAACACTTTTTGATCAAAATGTGCACTAAGAACCTCCCTATTTGTAAGTAGATTTAGCTTTAGTGCATATTTATTTATATTTAGTGGTTTAGGTGGCATTAGTGTCGCAGGGTGCTGTCGCCATTCTATGTCTGCTGTATATCTGCAGTCATAGGTGTTCTTGCACCTGCATACATTTTGTATCATTTAGTTGGAATGTGCTGTTCAAATTTTTGTTGTGTTTATATATATATATATATATATATATATATATATATATATACATATATATTATATACATACATGGCTTGTAGCCCAATGTCATGCAAAAGCCTTCTGATGATTTGTGTCGACACTGGTTGCCGCCTTAGGCTTGGTATGTGACGTCCAATTTCACTTGAAGTACAGATTGGATCACTATGCACCATCCTTCCAATCAGACGATCCGTCCGTGCAGAATTTCGCCTCCGCGCACCTCTTGCTGTCATTCCCGTTTGTTGTTGTTCTCCCAACCTCCGAGACACACAACACTGAACAGTGCTGACATCTCAGCCTAGGCGCGTATTAATCTGCAAGAGAGATAAACCAAGGTCTCTCAGTTCAAGGGTTATGTACCCCTCGGTTTGCGACAAGTGGCGATAACTGGCAAGTTGACGAACAGGAGGCATCGCACAATCATCCCACACCACTTGATCCGATTTTTGAGGTTTCATGTGACTATAAAGAACTTTGCTTTTAATCTGGCTTTTATGCCCCTCCCACATGTCACAGTCTGGAGCTCGGTGCGTGAATATGTGATCATTTGCAGATCTTAGAGACACCTGCGACTTCCTTGATTTGCATAACCTTACGGCTTGCCCTTATTTGTGTTGCAATTTCTATGTTGAGGAGTGTATATTGATTATCAGAAGTGCGCGTTATCGCACATGGCACCTTAGGGATAATGCTGGTAATCGGTATTGCTGTGCATGTAATTCCATTTTATTTGGCCAAAATAAGAAATTCGCAATAAAAATCACAAATTGTCCTTATGCTTGAAAAAAATAGATTGTATTTGTAAACCATATTGCCCAGCCCTAACAGGGTAATGTCACCGTAAATGTAGACTGCACATATCCTAGTAGGACCGCCCACTGGACTCTTTAGGCCACAGCGAGCAGGGATTTAAATGAATAAATTACGGGTTATTCTCAACCTTTTTGCACAAAACTTTGTCAATCTGCTCAGCTTCTCCTGCTCTGTAGGGTATTGTCACCCAGGATGTATTTGCTGACAAAATTTCCGCAGCAGATGCGACCCAGAGTCCACACGAAATCGTGTTTATTTTGGTGCATATTGTCAGCCATATTTACTGCTAGGGAAAACAGCGGGGGGTAGACTGTACTCACCTCCCCCTGCTCCTCCGGCTGGTCTTTGCGCAGTCGTCCCTCTGTGATGACGATTTGTCCCATGTCATTGCTGCAGCCTGATTGTCTGCAGCGTTCACATGGGACGAAACGTCATCACAGGAGGCTGTCTGCAAAGTTAGAGTCTCTGCAGCCAGGGGAGCAAAGACTCATCGCTATGGGTGGTGCGCCAGGGAACCTTTTTTTTTTTATTTTAAGGTGGAAAAAGTGTTTTTTGTTAGGGGGAGTTCACACAGAGTTTTTTGACACGTTTTTTGATGTGGAAACCGCGCCGCAAAACACGCCAAAAAACGGCCGAAAATGCCTCCCATTGATTTCAATGGGAGGCGGAGGCGTTTTTTCCTGCGAGCGGAAAAACCGGCTCTCGGGAAAGAGAAGGGACATGCCCTATCTTCGGGCGTTTACTTCTCTGACCTTCCATTGAAATCAATGGGAGGCAGAGAAAGCGTATTTTGCTGCGTTTTATGCCCGCGGCGCTCAATGGCCGCGAGTGAAAAACGCAGCGAAAAAAGGCACAAAAATCGGTGTGCAGACAGAGGAAAATCTGCCTCTAAATTCCAAACAGAATTTTGAGGCAGATTTTCCTCCTGCAAAAAACTCTGTGTGAACCCAGGCTAAGGGCTTATTTACACGAACGCTGCGCATCTCGGACGTGAAAAACTGCAGTTTTTCATGTCCGAGGTGCATCCGTGCTCAGCGCTGCGGGACGCGATGTCACGCATCCCCCATAGTTGAGAGTCTATGGAGGGATGCGTCATGCGCGAAAAGAACGGACATGTCCTATTTTCGCACAGACCCTTCAACGGCTGTGTGAACGGCCACATTGAATTACAAAGGTCCGTGGTATGGCCGGGCTTTTATCACGCTCGTGTAAATAAGACCCTAGGGTTTTCTTGGTACATGCGTTTATTTATTTATTGTGGGTACGCTGCATTCCACAGCAAAAACTGCAACAATTAGAATTAGTTGCAGATTTTCACTTCCCCAATGGGAAAAATCTGCAAAAAATACGCAGCCATTCCGCAGCATAAATTAACATGTTACGGAGTTAAAAATCTGCACCGTAGGTCAATTTCTGGAGATGTGGATGATATTTGTTAAAATCTCATCCACTTTGCTGCTACTGTCATTTGCTGCGTATATGTTGCCCACAAATTTGGATGGGAAATTTGCAGCAATTCTGCTTCATGTAAACGTAGCCTAACATGGTGCCTTCAGGTAGGACAGCATGTTCAACGTGACAGTTTCCCTTTAACAGGGTCTACCGGGAGAAATCTAGTTAGGCTGGTGGGGTCATGAGGCTGGCCGCCTGGTGCCCCCATCCCTACTTTCAATTGTATCTACGTCCTCAAGACACAAATACACTTAAAGAGGCTCTGTCACCAGATTTTGCAACCCCTATCTCCTATTGCAGCAGATCGGCGCTGCAATGTAGATAAGAGTAACGTTTTGTTTTTTTAAAACGAGCATTTTTGGCCAAGTTATGACCATTTTTATATTTATGCAAATGAGGCTTTCTAAAGTACAACTGGGCGTGTTTAAAGTTAAAGTACAACTGGGCGTGTATTGTGTATGTACATCGGGGCGTTTTTACTTCTTTTACTAGCTGGGCGTTGTGAATGGAAGTGTATGATGCTGACGAATCAGCATCATCCACTTCTCTTCGTTACCACCCAGCTTCTGGCAGTGCACAGACACAGCGTGTTCTCGAGAGATCACGCTGTGACGTCACTCACTTCCTGCCCCAGGTCCTGCATCGTGTCGGACGAGCGAGGACACATCGGCACCAGAGGCTACAGATGATTCTGCAGCAGCATCGGCGTTTGCAGGTAAGTCGATGTAGCTACTTACCTGCAAACGCTGATGCTGCTGCAGAATCAACTGTAACCTCTGGTGCCGATGTGTCCTCACTCATCCGACACGATGCAGGAAGTGAGTGACGTCACAGCGTGATCTCTCGAGAACACGCTGTGTGTCTGTGCACTGCCAGAAGCTGGGTGGTAACGAAGAGAAGTGGATGATGCTGACTCGTCAGCATCATACACTTCTATTCACAACGCCCAGCTAGTAAAAGAAGTAAAAACACCCAGATGTAACGAACACAATACACGCCCAGTTGTACTTTAACTTTAAACACGCCCAGTTGTACTTTAGAAAGCCTCATTTGCATAAATATAAAAATGGTCATAACTTGGCCAAAAATGCTCGTTTAAAAAAAAACAAAATACGTTACTCTTATCTACATTGCAGCGCATATCTGCTGCAATAGGAGATAGGGGTTGCAAAATCTGGTGACAGAGCCTCTTTAAGTACGGGCCGTAATTACGGGCCCATAGACTTCAATTGGCCACAGGTACCTTCCCGTTTGCGTACGGGAAGGTGCCCGGTCTGTTGAAAAATATAAAACATGTCCCATTTCAGGCCGTAATTGCAGCATAGGCAGACCCATAGAGGTCTATGGGGCTCCCGTAATACGGGTGGCTACGTGTGTGCACCCGTAATTACAGGAGCGTTGCTAGGCGACGTCAGGGGATTTCAAATTTTGAATAAAGAGAAGCAGAAAAAATGGCGTCTGAGCGATCGTGTAACATAATTTACAGCCCCCTTTTTTTACGGGTCCGTAAATACGGGTGGAATACGGATGAAAACGGACCCGTATTTACAGGGAACCTCCCACTTTTTGTACGGATCCGTATATACGGATGGAATACGGATGCAATACTGATCGTATTTATAGACACCCTTCCGTATATACTGATGAAATATGGATGCCTACTGATCTGTATTTACGGACGGTATTTTGGGGTAGATGAAAATACTGTCGTGTGCATGGGGCCTTAGGGCTTACAGAATGTGGTGACACAAATCATTTTTTTTTCTAATAAATAGTTTTTTCCTTGTAAAAGAAGTAAAACATTAAGAAAACAATATAAATGTCATATCACCGTAATCATATTGACCAGCAGAATAAAGTTAAATTATTGTTTTTGACGCACGGTGAAAGACGTAAAAACTAAACCCAAAAGAAAATGGAGGAATCACATTTTTTTACAATTCCAACCCACAAAGAAATGTTTTTTCTGTTTCCCAGTACATTATATGGTACTTTAAACAGTACCCAGTAGAAACTACAACTCATCCCGCAAAAAATAAGCCCTCATACCACTCCATTGATGGAAAAATAAAAAAGTTATGGCTCAAAGAAGGCTGGGAGTGAAAAACAAAGGAGGAGGGAGACGCCGGCTTTGAGGTGAGAGATGCTGGCGGCCGCCAGGGGATGTAGGAAGGCGGTGGTCGGCGCCCGTCAGCGTTACTGTGCCTTATTTAAAGCACCAACATGCTGGCCTTAGTGACAGTTATAATGGTTATTTTTCTATCTGCTTTAGATAGTATCTACCTGTGCCTTCTTTTTTAACCATTTTTTTTGTCCCATTTTTACTCTTTTGGATTATTCTCTGTAACGCATACCTGACACTGCAACATTGCAATTGAAAATCCTGGATTGTCTGACTAACCTCCTGAGCTGTACAACGTACCCAACCCTGCTACATCGTCCTCCTGGACACCAGAACTGTGCTACATACCCAACTCTGCTATATCGCCGTTGCTGATTATTTATAACGTGAGTTCTTCTCTTCCCTGGAACTTGTTATTTGACTGTTGGCTGTTTGCCTTAACAATCGTATCTCCACCCTCCAATCATTTGTCCTGGTTACCATTCCATTGATGATGTCTAGAGCATCAACCTGCCTATCTAAGACTTTGTTCACATCTGCTCTAGGGTCCCGTTCCATGGGAATGGGACCCTGACTGACACAAACAGAAACCAAAGGCTTGATTAAAATGGTGACGGATCCGGTGCCAATGGTCTCTGTTGTGCAAGGGTTCCGTCGTTTTGACAGAATCAATAGCGTAATCGACTACGCTATCGATTCCGTAAAAAGATGGAACCCTTGCACAACTGAGACAAACGGAAACCATTGGCACCAGATCCATCACCATTGAAATCATTTGGTTACCGTTTGTGTCAGTCAGGGTCTCGTTCCGACAGAAAGCTCCAAAGGAACGGAACCCTAGCGCAGATATGAACAAATCCTAATGCAATGAAGTCTTCAGGCTAGCTGAAGACATGGGAAAGGACGGTGTTATAGATGAATTGTGCCACCTGGTCGGTTCTTTCTCTGGGTATGGTAACAAATACAGGCTGTAATTTGGAATCAATTCAAGATAAGTCAAGAAAAGTTACTCAAATTTTCAGAGAGATGAATCCTTTCTGTAAACTGTTAGACCCCTGTATGGTGCGGGCGACTGACTGTCGTGCACTAGATGGCACAAAGACAGGAGGTAGTTGCGAACTTCAAACTTTTATTCTCAGACTGCCGCCAACGGTGTACTACAATTAGACATGGCACAGACAAGCTAAGGTGGCTGGCTTGCTGTAGACACGTCACAGAAAGGGCCAAGTGCACCCCTCCTTGATGCAGGCATTGGTCTGACTAAAGGCCTATTAGGCTACAAAATGGCTGTTCACCTATCTGGCTGTTCGTGGGATAGCTCCTGCACCCACGCACATCTGTTCACACGTACGTACACCACACAATGGCAAGACACAGGCCTCAAGCCACCACTCCCCCTTCAGGACCTCTGCCACAGGCCTAGCTGTCAGCGCTGACGTCCACAGCAGCTTTGTTTCTCTACTCGCTTTCCTTACAGTACCAGAGCCCATGTCACACCAACTTCTTCCCGACACTGTACCTGGTTTGCTGGGCCAACTGAAGTTTTACACTAGACGCGCCGCCCCATGCTACGCCGTCGTTGCCCCCTGCAAAGAGCGACAAGCTCAACCAAAATGGTGTTCGGGCGGTACATACCGGCACCAACCAATTTATAAAGACAGCAAGCCAATGACCATCTGCCTTACCAGTTATTATACAAAAATGATAGCGCAGCATATCAATATAATATGTACAAAGGCAGCTCAAATATATAATGCCCTGTAGAGCAAGATCGCGCAACAGCAGTCCAAAGTATGTTTGCAAACAGAAAAGCACCACATGCTTTTCTGTTTACAAACATCCAAACAGAGTGTCATAATGATGGCAATCACGCAATGATGAAAATCACGCAGCCACGCATCATATGTGATGACACACGGAGCTGTTAAGTGCCTTTTGCGCACGCAAAACGCAGCGTTTTTTGAGTGCACAAAAAGGCACACGCTCGTGTAAATCCGCCCTAATACAGTGTTATCCGCTTTCCCACACACGGGAGCCGGTGCATCTGCAGGTTCCAAAACACATATTTGGTACGTTCCTAAATTGGGGAACACTAATTAAAGTGTACCTAACTTTTCAGGGGACTTTTCAGAATAAGCGGTGATATGTTTGTGTACATAACACTATTTATAGCCATTTTATGACTTATATTCTGTATTTTTCAGCTGCATCTCTAATTCTCAGTTGTCTCTGCGCTAATGTGCGGAGCCTGACGTCTATCATGTCTTCTATACACTGCACACAGGGAAGAGGAGAATCCTGATCTCCTATCTATTTATATCACATATATATTATTTATTATTATACTGGCTCAGCATTACAGACAGGGAGCCTACTCATTTCTGGGGGCCTGTTTTATGACCCTAGCAATGATCCTGACAGAGGGAAAGATATAGAAACACTTGGCGACCAATCAGATTCCAACTTCTATTTTTTTTTAGAAAATAGACAATTACTAAAATGAAAACTGGCCCCCTAGTTAGTTGCTATAGGCCTCAGGATAAAAACCAGTGAATAAAGAAAGTGGAACTGTTTTCTGTAGAAGCAGAGTTCAGCTTTCACTTTAAGGTTATGTTCACACGCAGAATCAAAAACGGCTGATAATTATGGAGCTGTTTTCAAAGAAAAGAAAAGACGTTTTTTTCAGGCGTTTTTTGGAGCTGTTTTTGGAGCAGTTTTTCTATTGACACAATGAAAAACAGCTCCAAAAATCGCTCAAGAAGTGACATGCTACTTCTTTTTATGGGGCGATTTTTTACGCGCCGTTTTGTCTTCTGAATTCAATAGGCAGATGTTTGTAGGCGTTCAGCTACCGGTGTTTCAGGCGTATGTCAGAGCGTTTACTCCCCGAAATACGCCTGAAAACATAGCGTATGAACATACCCTAAGGCTACATGCACATGCACAAAAGCCGCAGCAATACGCAGGAAATTCGCAGCTGAAAACTGCACCTAATCGTGCATTTTTTGGTGCGTTTTTTACGTTTTGATAAGTTTTTCGGCACGTTTTCATGCTGCGGGTTTTCGTACAATTTTTCACAGCACTAGACTGTTACAATTCGCAAGCGGAAATGCAAGATAAATTGACATGCTGCTGACTTTAAAATACGCACTGCAGGTCAATTTCCGTCTTGAAAAATACTGCAGCGTGTACATGAGATTTCCTGGAATCTCATTGACTATGCTGGTACTGTATTAGGCTACATTCAGACGAAGGTAGCCAACCTCGGACGTAAAAACTGCAGTTTTTCACATCTGAGGTGCACCCGTGCGGGACGCGTTATCATGCATCCCCCATAGACATGTCCTATTATTTCACTGTCGTGTGAAAAGAGCTATTGAAGTACATGAGTCTGTGTGACAGACCGTTTTTTAACAGCCATCACACGGACTACATATACGGACTACATAAACGCTCGCCTGAATGAGCCCTTAGGCTGAGTTCACACGGTGTGGATACGCTGCGGAAAAGCACGCAGCGTATCCACCCTGTGCGCCGCAGGGAATTTTGGGCGAAAAACCACACCATACTAAGGAGTGGATGTGATTGGCTGCAGCGGCGGTCACACGGGATGAAGCATCATCCCAGGAGGATGGCTGGCTAAGTGCTGCAGTTTTCCGCAGCGGACATTGCGGGCGAAAAATGGACCACAGTTTGGTGGGTTTTTTTTGCCCAAAATTCCCTGCGGCACACAGGGCGGATAAGCTGTGTGTTTTTACGCTCTGACGTAATCCAGGCTGGCCTCTAGGGATGACGTTTCCTCCCATGTCACCACCGCTACAGCCTGTGATTGGCTGCAGCAGTCACATGAGATGAAACGTCATCCCAGGAGGCCGGCATGGAGGAAGAAACACAGACTCCTGGTTAAGTATAAGATAAAAAATTTTATGAGTTGCGTTTTATGCGGCGGAATCGCTGCAAAAAAACAGCAACAACTGCTATTTTTACCACCCCATTGAATTCAATGGAGAAAACCCTCAACAAATAAGCAGTGTTTACGCAAATACAATTGACATGCTGCGGTCAATTTCTGCAGGTCAATTTCTGAGCAGTTTTTTCACTCGTGTGGATTTGTTTTATCTCATCCACTTTGCTGCTATTATATTTGCTGCAAATTTTCTGCAACAAATTCTGTTGCGGAAAATCCACAGTATTTACGCAACGTGTAAACTGACCCTTAGGCCCCATGCACACGACCGTGCCCGCAATTACGGCCCGCGATTGCGGGCACGGCCGGCCGCTGACTGACAGCCGCATTTTCGGGCCGTGCTCCCATACAAAGTATGGGAGCACGGCCTGCAAAATGCTAAAGAACGGACATGTTCCATAATTCCCGGAACATTTCCACGGCACGGACACCCTTCCGTAGTGCTACGGAAAGGTGTCAGTGTTCAATGAAAGTGAATGGCTCCGTTTTTGCGGACCGCAATTGCGGTCCGCAAAAACGGAGGTTTTTTACGGTCGTGTGCATGGGGCCTTACGCTGTGGATTTGCCGCATGCAAATGCGTGCAGCAAAACCGCACATATAACAAGTTGTGTGCATTGAGCCTAAGGGTCAATGCACACAATGCGTATTACGTGTGGTTTTGCCGCGCATATTTCCGTGCCTCAAAGCCGCAGCATAATACAGTACCAGCATAGTCAATGAGATTCCAGGAAATCTCATGTACACGCTGCAGTATTTTTCTGCAGGTAAATTGACCTGCGATGCAGATTTTAAAATCCTCAGCATGTCAATTTATCTTGCATTTCCGCTTGCGAATTGTATCTGCCTAGTGCTGTGGAAAATCGCACCAAAACCCGCAAAAAGAGAGGAAGTGTAGGAAGAGAGGAAGGTGACCTAAGATGTTTTTACAGTAAGCCCATCATATATGATAACGTGTCTCCAATAGAAAAGCATCTGTTAGAAAAAAGGTTGCTGGATAGTTAGGGACTGCATGTGCGATTCAGCTTGGAACTAAGCACCACCGCATCACCCACTTACATACCAACTCTATGGTCGTTGCATTTATAGAGCAGTGTGAACTTTTTGGCCATACTTTTATTTGATTCTGCGGTCCTCCTTATTTTTTGGTTCTGGAATGTATGATCACATATTCATAACAGCAATAATACACCAGCGGAAATAGTAGAGGGATCTTCCCCATCGGTTCTGTATCAGGAGACTTCATTCCCAACTACAGCATGGAAAACCCTAACTAGGGTCCAATGAAAGACAGAATTTCATTTAGAGGTTAATTTTTTTTTTAAATCACACGGATCCACATTAAATACAATATTTTATTGACAAGAGTTTATATTACAATGAAGCAAACCTTTTAACATATAGCATTTCCATTGCAGAATAAAGATTTGGTTTTTCTAACACTTACCACTAGGTGGTGAAATATTTTGCTTCATATTAAAACTTTCCATAGAAAAATAAAGCAGTCACATTTACCTATTTACAAGCACTTTCACAATGTTAATATGGCAAAATGTATAACATATTTCTAGTATCTTCATAATAAGGCAGTTTATAAATACTGTACTCTTTCTAGTAGCTATGTCATCTCTTCATTTAAAATACAGCAGTCAGGGGATGTATACTGGCTACGGTGAGAACGTAAAACTGCCTTTATAACTCATAACCTTCGAACTGCGTGGAAGAAAACACATAACAGACCTTATCACCACATATACCTGACCAATTAAAATATACACACAACATTGCACATTAACATTCCCTTTCATCCAATACCTGGAATAAAAAAAGAATTTACAAGAATGACAAATTCACACGCAAAAGTAAAGCAAAAAGACAAAGTTGCACCATTAAGGGTCCTGGGGAAGGCTGCCTGCAGCTATCCAATATTCTTCTTGAGGAAACCAGGAGGGCAGATTTTTCGTTTCGAGGCACATGGGGGTATTCGGTTTAAAGGCACATTACACTGCATTCGAAGCAGGGTCTGAGGCAACGGTCGCTGAGAAGCAATGAAACTTTGGGATCTTGCTGTCAGTTCTAATAGATTAGGCACTGCTATACCCTGACTGCCATGACAGCCTGGGTATGAGATGAGAAATGTTCAGCTACTTATCATTGAAGCACCTTTTAATTATAGTCGAGGTCCAAGCTATGGTCCGAAAGGATATGTCTTCACCTAGAACTTCCCTGGCTTCCATGGCTACTTTCTGATCGCGTGGTGCTGTATCTCTTCTTTACTATCATACTGATGTATGCCTTCATCAGCTTTGCAATATCAACCACCTTTATCAGAGAGAGAGAGAAGAGAACAAAATAAGTCGTTATTGCCATTTATATACATATATTCTGATATGAATGGTTGTAAATGATTTATAAAAAGATAATATTGAGCTAAAAGTAGACACATTTGGGGGGATAAACAAGTATTAATTACAAAAAAAATCCCAAACTGTGATATGTGCTGAGCAATATGCTACATTTAATTCTCTGGTATATATATATTAGCCAAATGTATTAAGAATTACATGCCGGGCGCTATCAGCAGTATACAGTGGCTGTACACAGACACAGCTTGTAGGCAAAGCTCACTGTATTGACCAGAACACGTAAGTTACATTTATGAAGTAGAGGCCACGTAATGTGCTGCATTTGTTTATCGCTTTCCATATTCGTATGGAGTTTTGAATTTGTCGATTGTGGCCGAAACGTGGTTTTCTACATTACAAGGACTGGTTTATGTGGCAATCTGATGTAAAAATGCTGCATGTTAGTATAGTCTGCTATAAAACTCATATAACTAGAGTTTAACAGCTCTATGTCGATAGAGTAACCCATACGAGGTATCCAATGATATTTCTTGTCTTTATGTTTTAAAACCTCTCTCCTTATAACTCCTGAGAAGTGGTTAGCATACATCGGACAGTAAGTTATAGATGCCCATATACTCTACCATGGAACTCCTACCTGTGGAAGCACAGATAAAAGGTGTTTTCCAATTCTTGGGAGTGTTTTAAATGAATCCTGGTCCATTGTGATGTAACATCTCACAGTCACATGACATAGTCGCATACCGTGAAAATAAATATCAGCAGCACAACCACCAACCAGACCATATGGACCACATAGAAATCCCAACTATAGGGGGGTACTCGTAGAAGATAGTCCCAGTCCAGGGGAAATAGCAGATCCAAATAAAAGAGAAGGAAACCGCGGTTTCCTTCTCTTTATATAGTTACATATAGAGTTCCTTACCTCCTTCGAGCAATTCACCTAAATCTACTTTCAAAATTTAATTCAACAACCTGGATAAAACTTCTAAAGAAATGTCAAAAATGTATAATGTACTATGTGAAAAATTGCTTCATGATAAGTTTTCTTGTTTGGGTCAATGGGAGAGAGATCTGGGAATCCCTACTAGCATACAAGATTGGGAATCTACGTTCAATCTAGCCTGTTCTCTTTCTAAATGTGCTACACACTTAGCGGCATCAAGGAAAATAATGTATAGTTGGTATTACACCCCGAGTCGTGTATCACGTATATATCCAACGTCATCTGACAGGTGTTGGAGATGTCTAGCTTCTAAAGGCCCTATGCTTCATATGTTCTGGGAATGTAGACTTTTATCGAGCTTCTGCCAGCAGGTAGAAAGTTTATTACAATCTATTCTAGGGCTCAATATTAATCCTGCTATATCTCTCTCCCAGTGTATTTCTCCCCCAGTGATAGGAACTTAATTTTTCATATGTTTCTATCAGCAAAAATTTTTATTGCAAAATACTGGAAGTCTACAACAGCGCCTAATATTCGAGAATTTATACAATATGTAAATATTAACTGTATTATGGAACTCTCTCTGGCCACTATCAAGGGTTCATATAAATGTGGGGAAAATGGGCGAACTCTAATTGTTATAATTCCATTTTGTGACTTGATCTTTGCTATCATTTCAGCGTGCCTTTGATAGACTATGTATGTTTTACTTTTATGTTGTTTGTATGTGAAAACTTTTTGGTCCAAATGTTTGCGCACCACCATATATGCAATGTTTCACCTGTACGTAATCATTGTAAAAATATTGATTCAATAATTTTTTTTTTATTAAAAGCGAATGTTCTATGCAGTCACATGACTTTGTTATATTTTCATCACTATGGATGACAGGTCACTGTGGCCTACCCATAACACATATCATAACACGGAATGGGACAGAGTAAACATTTTACAGAAAGTATATTAAAAAAAGGTCTCTTTTTTTATTTCGATCAGATCATGTTAAATGCTGAAGTTGAACTATGAATTGTGTTCCCTCATTCGTTTTATACATTATGGCAGAAAAGCGAGTTTCTGGTTGAGAAATGTATAGCAAACAGATGTTGCTCGCGAGTTTCTCTAACAACAATGAATGCTGACAAAGTGAAGGTTTCTATTCTTCTGCTAAGGAGCAACTGACAACATTAAATGACATGTAGCAAATTTCAGTGAGATTGAGCCTATGTATAAACAAAGATAGCCAATACCACATGTCGAATGTGTCTTTGAGTATACTGGGTTTACTCACCGCACTAGTTTCAAAGAGTAGCTCACGCTCATCCACAACTATCTTGTAGGTGTTGGCTAATGGAGCACCAAAAGAAAGGATATGTTCATAGTGAAACACTTCTAAAGGCCTTCCTTCTCCTCTTTTATAGACTGAAACGGCTTCAACGCTCACACCTAACCACAGTTCTTGAGGAAATCCACCTTCCTTGCACTGTAGAACACGTAAACATGCAAGAATTGTTAGAATTTGATAGGAATCTGCATATCCAACAGTAAAGGAACACATATCTGTTTTGCCTATCCAACATAAAACAAAAATATACAAAACATTTATTTTGCTAATACAATTTGCTTACCTCAACATCAAATAGTGTTGATCCATAACCAGGCCATTCTTTTATCAGGGCCATGTATTTGGTCATGCACTGTTCTGGGGTCATTCCTTGTAGTTTCTTCCATTTGTCAATAATATTGGTCCTGGTTGACATCACCTCCTCTTTAACCCACATATCAAACATTTGGTCTTCTTCCACCTTCTGTTTACTCACAGAGCCACTTCGGAAGCTTCTTCTCAAGGTTCCTTCCAAGAAACTAGACCTCTTCCTCTCAGCTCTTTCTGTAGGTGTGGACACTTTGGTGGACTGGGAAATTCGAGACTTCAGTTTCTGAACAGGATAAAATTGTTCCATCTCTGGAACAGTGGTGTGTGGGCTGTGTTCTCCTTGTGAATACTGTAACCTTAAAGCTGCAAGGACCTGTAGAGTTTCCTCAGGTGCTGGATAGTGGCCCCGAATAACTGCTTCATGTGCCTGAGAAAAGGTTTAATGGCGTGTAAAGTCAAGTTCGAAATGTCCTTACAATTACATGTGTTAATAGTTTGATATTTGTGCTATGTATTACATGATTACAGTAAAGTTTCTAAAGATTTCCTACTGAAATATACATAAATAATATGTGGTCACATTACTCTTACCTGTTCAAACATAAATGCGTATTCAACACTGTCTCTTGGTACATGTTCTGTGTCTAAGAAGCAATACAGCTTAAAGTAGAACTTCCATTGTCTATCTCCTACTTCTGCACTTGCTGCAAGCCTTTGATAAACAAAAACACAGTATAAGGTTACCTACTAAATATCTGACAAATTCCTGTAGAGATTAATACATGATCTAATACTAAAGCCCCATGTACAAGACCGGAATTGTGGTCCGCAATTACAGACCCATTCACTTCTATTGACCGCGGACACCTTCCCGTATATTTAGAAGTATACCACAAAAGATAGCACATGTCCGTTCTTTTTCTTTTTACGGGCTGTGCTGCCATACTTTATATGGGAGCATGACCCGCAAATGTGGGTAGCTGTCCGCGGCCGTCTGGCCGTACCTGCAACCGCGGGCCGTGATTACGGGCACGGCCATGTGCATGGGGCCTTAAACTGCACCACAACAGTCAAGGGACACCAATACTAGAGAATGCAGAGTATAATAAAGAAGTTACACCAGGTTAAGGTTATTGATTGCCCATAAACATGAGCTAACTAATCTGTTCGTAGATCAGGCAATGGGACCAGAAGACCATAGGACCAGACAGTGGATCTCCACCTAAAACTGGCAATGGAACAAATTCCTCTTCTGAGACTCAACTTTGCATGGTAATGTCACTACTCCCAGCCCAGAGGCCCAGGACAATATCAGTAAAATAAATATAGCATTTTGTGAGTTTTTAGCTTTTTGCAGTTAAAGGGGTTTTCCCAACTTAGACATTTATGGCATATCCACAAGATGATGATGGCCACTGCATCCAGTAAGCGAATGAATGTACAGCAGAGGTGGCCATGAACGTGGCTTTCTCCATCTACTTCTATGGGAGTTACAGAAACAGCCAAGCAAGCAGGCAGGACTGGGGTCAGGTGACTCCCGTACTGGAGATTGGTGTGGGTCCCAGAGCTGGGAACCAAATACATCAGACATTTATGGCATATCCTGTGGATATACCATAAATGTCTGTGTGGGGAATTAACCTTTAACATAGTGTTTAAAGGGGTGGTCTCAAAAGAAAGCCACCCTGGCGATCAGCCGCAGATCTGGCTTCTCAAAACCCTGACGTTCAGCTGTCATTCCTCGGGAGGCCTAACTACAAAAGTTAACAAGTCATAGACTATATGTAATAAACTTCAGCAGGCATGTACTGGGTTTATACACACAAGTTATTTTCCTGCATACATACAAGTCAGTATACAGCATATCTATAATCTCTGCTGTATGGTCTTGTGTAGATAAGCAGACACAGCACTATTATATAGTCACATCCCCAATACCTAGCTGAACTAAAGTTTATTACAATGGGAGGCGGAAGCGTTTTTTTTTTCCCAGGCGGCTTTTAGCTGTTTGCGGGGAAAAAACAGCGTCATGTCCTTTCTTGCCGCGGTTTCACCTCTGACATCCCATTAAAATCTATGGAAGGCAGAAAAATCATTCCTCGCAGCGTTTCTTGCCCGCGGTCCTCAATTGCCGTGTTCGAAAAATGCAGTGAAAGTTGCGGCAAAAAAGAGCAGACATGTCAAAATCTGCCTCAAAATCCCTGAAGAAATTTTGAGGCATATTTTTTCTGCCTGCAAAATACTCTGTGTGAACTAGGCCTTATGTTCAGGTTCAACTGTTTACTAGAACACAATACAGTGAAGAAATATTAAAATTCTATAAAGTGGAAGCAATATGGTAAAGCAGATACTGTATATAGGTAATTTTCTATACTGAAATGGCATCAATATTAGATTAATTCATATGGATTGTAACACATTTAAAGAGTTCAATAGAAAACACATCTAAGTACTGTATAATAATCTGTGAATGTTGAACATGTAACATTTTACCTTTCAAATTTAGCCAGTACATCTGCCACTACAGCTCTGCTTTCAATGGCTTTCTCTGTGTCACCATTGTACTCGAAAAGGGCAAACATATTTCTACTATCTTCCATGGCCAGGCCCCGGATCAACTTCTCTACAACCTACAAAGAGACAATGGTTATCTTCTTGTATGGCAAATATTTACTTTTCGCATGTAAGATTTTGGTGTGTACACATTACAAAGTAGTATTATATGACAATTATTGAAAACAATGGGTACAATGTAATACATGGTTGTGCCAAGTTCTCTAGAGCGAGAGCTGCTCATGGGTAGCAGAGGGAGGCCCAGAACTGGCCTATGGACCTGGTTGTCCTGATGGGAAGGCCCCTTTAAGAAGGAGATTAAACATAAATGCAGTACTATAAATTTACTGTAATTTATCAATCATTATAACAAAATACAATACTCATATTAACTTGCATTTTCACTGATATAATAAATAAGAAAATTAAGTAAGATACTTGGAGACAGGTTTGATAATTAGCCAAGGAAAAGAGGAGGGGCTGAATCTAGGAACCAATCAAATTGTTACTTTCATTTTCCCAAGGGCCTTTAATTAAAAATGAAAAATGCTGTTGGTCTCTGTGGGCAACTTGTCCTCTTTTGCTTTCTGCTCATTTTTGTAAAACGTCCCCATCGTGTAAGGGTCAGTCCGTGTAAGGTCTCACCTCGCCAGCTGTGGTGTGGGAGTTGATAGTGATCTTGCAGGCCCCCCCACCGTGGCAGTATACATTGGTTGTAATTTCCTGCCTCTTAATTAAAGCTTCAATTTCATCTCGAGATGGCACAAACTCCCTGCATTTGGTTTTTTTCAATGATTCATAGATAAATACAGCATACTTTTCCATCTCTGAACCTTGGAACTGTTCTCGTAATCTACATAAATAATAAAAAATAAAAAGATACAAAGCATAAATTGATTTACTTATAATGAAAAATCTTAATAATAATCATTCAACACTGACATAGATACAGCCTGTTTTCGAACGGATTACAGACAAATTTCTGGCTGGAATTCGGGAAAACTGCACCAGAACTAAAGCCGCCAACTCCTATATTTCTCCACAAATCCTTCTTCATTTGTTACTACAGATTACAATACAATTTCAAAACAATCTCATGAAAATATCATAAGACCAATTCCCTTACTGCCCACCTTACATGAGTTCGAAGCACCAGGTTTAAGACATGTCACATGAATCACTAACTTATTTTGATCAATAACATTTTTCCAGTCTATCCGAGATAGTTTATTTGAAATGAAGTATCTAGTATCCTGTCCCTACAGAACCAGTCTTGCGGACAGCTGGAGGGATTAAAAGCAGAATCAAATTCCTTCACCTTTCTTCAGCCTATTAACAAGATACAGATTTGTTTTCCGATAGCCCAGAGTCTGCACCTCATAACCTGGCCATACACATGAGATAAAAGTTGCCTGAACCTGCCAATTTGCCACTCTAATGTGTACAAGTGCTTCCCGACTGTCCCGCGATGTCGAGGGAAAGTGTAAAGGATCTGCCAGGCACAACTTCTGTGTATACGCCCATGGGTAATCAGTCTGCACCTGGTTCTATGTCTCTGAGACTGACTCCATCTTCCACCACTCAGGATGGCAGGCTTAGGAGTGGGAGAGCTTATCGCAGCCTGGCCAGACGGAGCTAGCTCCCGCCCTCTGTCTATTTATACCTGCCGTTCCTGTTCCTCCTTTGCTTGTGATTCTTCTCGTGTGGTTTCCTGGCCTTGCTGCAGCTCCTAGCTATTTGACCTTGCTTCATACTGACCCCGGCTTACTGACAACCCCCCTGCCCTTACATAGGCTTGTGATTATGTAAGGGCAGGGGGGTTGTCAGTAAGCCGGGGTCAGTATGAAGCAAGGTCAAATAGCTAGGAGCTGCAGCAAGGCCAGGAAACCACACGAGAAGAATCACAAGGAAGGGAGGAACAGGAATGGCAGGTATAAATAGACAGAGGGCGGGAGCTAGCTCCGTCTGGCCAGGCTGCGATAGGCTCTCCCACTCCTAAGCCTGCCATCCTGAGTGGTGGAAAATGGAGTCAGTCTCAGAGACATAGAACCAGGTGCAGACTGATTATCCATGGGCGTATACACAGAAGTTGTGCCTGGCAGATCCTTTACAGAAAGAGTGGTCAGGTGTGCTGGATTTCAAGATGCCTGATCCTTTGTTCCCGCAGAAGAACTTATATAGTGGCTCAATCCCCTCCCCCCATTCAAATAACCATGAACGCTCAGCCAAGCGTGAACATATTTAATGGTGGAGTCAGGAGAAATAGATATAGATAACAGTTATCTCATGTGTATTGCCAGCTATAGACCATTATAAATCACAGTCTAAGATGTGTCACCTACTCTAAGGGAAAACGCAGAGAATATGTTTTCCTTAACACCGCCATTCCGTGCCTTCAGATCACTGCACTTGCTGACGTGAAGGCTTCGAAACGACATAGCTCATAGCTCTCAACCTTGCATCGTGTATGGTTTTCTACAGTACAGTCCTTTCTTGAAATGTAAATGTTAAATAAATATTTAACTTACTACTTTCCGAACTAAACTTAAACCTCACCTCTTCAGATGAAATTTGAGATACTTCAGAATACTGCGGCTGGGTGGAAAAGTACAGCTCAGACAGGTGAGTATCTGCCAGTGATACAGGTTCCCAGTGCTGCCAGGATGGAGGGCGTTGTTGGTCTGTTTAATAAGCTGGCAGTAGAGTTCATCTCTTAAAGGTCGCAAGTCATGACCAGTTTGAAGAATACCCTGGATTATCGGGACAGGATCAGAGAGAGACTCGAGCTGCTGCAAAGAATTGAAAATCTTAATGGCTTCGTCCTGGAGCGTTGTATAGCCTTTGTCTTTTAACACTGTAACAAGAAATGACATGGGTGATTAAATCCCTAGCATATCTGATAACATTCAGACTATGATGGAATCTTAAAGAAACCAAACTAATTGCCTATTCCATGCAATAACATGAAGTACTCTGCTGATACTGATAACTACTTAGGGGGTTGACTGTACTATGAAATATACTTTACTTTAGTGTTTGACTTCATGACTACATTTCATATCAGTATAACAGAGAAGGAAAGGATCACACCTTAATAGAATATAATGCATAGCTGGTGCTGGCTCACGTTGTAGGAAACTACAGTATAATTTGGCTTTCACCGAACATCATCAATGTATACCATGTATACAATGTGCCACTCATTGCATTTCTAGGCACTATGATGATGCAAAACCATATTTCATCTTCAATGATATTGTCTAAGGCCTAGCCTTTAAACTAGAAGTTAGTTAGTTCTTAAATTAAAGTGGCTGTCTTGTCAGAGGACAACTTCTGTCAGATGGGAGCCATATCAGAGATCAGCTGATCACCGCGGGTACGGCTCCCGGCGCCCCTGCCAAAAAGCTGATTTAGTTGATCTATCTATCTATCTAATATCTATCTATCTAATGTCTATTTATCTAATGTCTGTCTGTCTATCTAATGTCTGTCTGTCTATCTAATGTCTGTCTGTCTAATGTCTGTCTATCTATCTAATGTCTGTCTGTCTAATGTCTGTCTGTCTATCTAATGTCTGTCTGTCTAATGTCTGTCTGTCTGTCTAATGTCTGTCTGTCTGTCTATCTAATGTCTATCTATCTAATGTCTATCTATCTAATGTGTGTCTAATGTCTGTCTGTCTAATGTCTGTCTATCTATCTAATGTCTATCTAATGTCTGTCTGTCTATCTATCTAATGTCTGTCTAATGTCTGTCTATCTATCGAATGTCTGTCTGTCTATCTAATGTCTGTCTGTCTAATGTCTGTCTGTCTAATGTCTGTCTGTCTGTCTAATGTTTGTCTGTCGAATGTCTGTCTGTCTAATGTCTGTCTATCTATCTAATGTCTGTCTGTCTAATGTCTGTCTATCTATCTAATGTCTGTCTGTCTAATGTCTGTCTATCTATCTAATGTCTGTCTATCTGTCTAATGTCTGTCTAATGTCTGTCTGTCTAATGTCTGTCTATCTATCTGTCTGTCTAATGTATGTCTAATGTCTGTCTGTCTATCTGTCTGTCTATCTATCTATATAGATTGTAAGCGCCTATGGGCAGGGCTCCTACAAAATGTATCTTTTAAACAATTGTTCCATTTGTAACACTGGCTTCTGTAATTGTTACAATGAGTTACTCCAATATTGTGCTTTGTTAAGCTCTGTGGAAGTTAGGCTCTGTTCACAACTGCGTTGGGGTCCCGTTCTGATGTTCCGTCGGAGCTTTCCGTCAAAACGGGACCCTGAACAGACACAAATGGAAACCAAATCAATGGTGATAGAAACGGAAACCTCTGGTTTCCGTTTGTGTCTGTTCAGTGTCCCGTTCTGACGGAAAGCTCCGACGGAACATCAGAACAGGACCCCAACCTATCTTCCTTGCATACATAAACTTGTTTGCATTCACTAATATTGTAAAGCCAATATATAGAAATAGATACAGAAATAATAAATGAATTACAGTTTAGGTTGATGTCTCCATATGGAAGTGGCAGCAATGGAGAATGTAAAGGGTGATGAGTATAACGAAGAATTGGATTTCTTTTGTAGATCTGCTCTACTACTTCATTATTAAGGCAGTTTTCCTTAAAAACAAAAAAACAGATACAGTGAAAATTGGATAGAAATCAGGCTCACGTCACAACAATGTTCATCAATGAAAAGCCTTCAAGAAATGTATTATTTATAATGATGTTATAATAATATATTCTTATTGTGGAGATTTATATAAAATGCCATACACATTAATGTTATTATATCGTCCAGGCCTTGTTAGTTGACAAGGCCTACCTGACTTTCGAGCAACCTCTTTTTATTATTAGATGCTCACCTTAATGTCCTGTATGAGCTGCTGTGTTGGGGTGTCTATAGGTGCCTTAGTGTCGATGACATTCTGAATAGCGCTGGCCCACCTTGTAGCTTCATTTAAGAGCTTTGTGTAAAGACGGTAACAGTGCTTGCGTCCATACACTATTACATTCCAGTGTCCTGTAAAACAAATCGTTGCCCGTGAATATATTGAATATGGACTTCTCATGCATCAAATATGAAAAAAAGAAAAGTTTTTTTTACCAGTTTCTTTAAATATCTTCTCCTCCGGCTGTACTACAGAACATAGACTGTTAAGAACCAAAGTGCCCAGTTTAATAGCATATTTCTCAGAGTTCTTGTAATAGTCTAGTGAATTGTGGGTAAGGACAAACCAACGCTTCTTTAGCTTCAACAAAGACATCTTAGAGCTATTTTTCACTTCTTTGTGTAGCCAACCTGTAATAAAAAATATCATTTTAATCCGTCCTCTGTTTTATTTTCATATAATAAGTGGAAAGATGTACGCTTTGGTAATATTATGTCGTGACACATTTGCAAAGTTATAACAATTAAAAGTTGACATACACCCATTCTGTATAGCATGTAGGTGGGCATTACTAATAATTCCAATGTTTTTGCCCTCAGTTTGAGCCTATTTAGGAATAAATAGATTTTTTTTTGCATATTTACCTAATTTAAATGGCTATTCTAGTTTTATCAAATAAAGGTTATTCATCGCACAGTGAACTATGAAATATTATACTATTTTCCAATATACTTTCTCATCTCACGATTTTTAAAATCTCTGCTTGCTGTCATTCATTAGTAAACTTCATAGTTTACTTTCAGGAAATAAAAATCTGTCCATGATCATGTGATGTACACACAGGTGCGTGGCTCGAAACAAGACATAGCTCTGATACACATACTGTAACGAACCACGCACCTGTGTGTCCATCACATGATCACGGACAGAATTTTATCCACTGAAAGTAATAAAGAATTCCATTAAATAACGGCAAACAAATGTTTTGAAAACCATGAGATATTGAAACAAAAAGTATATATTTTTTATTATACCATGAATAACCCTTTATTTGCCGAGTCAGTAAACACAGGTGACATTTCCTGAAGCAGACCATAAAAAGCGAGATACTGATAAAAATAATATCCTTTGAAAGTTACCAAAAGTGAATTTACTCTTTCAAGCATTTCTGATTATTAACCATCCACCAATATTTTACTCACACAGCACTTTAAATAAAACGGGGGTTGGGGGGAGATCATACTTACTATATTAGTCCTAGCCATGTTCTGTTCTTTACATGACAGAATTAGAAATACAAATAGATTTCCTGTGCTGCCACACATACAGTATATAAGTGTAATAAACCGAGCATGCATCTCACCTCGAACAATGAATTCCTGTCCTTCCACTCGAGTGTCGCCCTTCGACCTCTGCAGTAAAGTTATCCAGTGATGCATTTCTTCAGGTGTGTCTGAGTTACAGTGAAGGACACGATTTGCAGTAATGATTACAAATGAATTCGGTCTGGGGATGGAAAAAAGGCGGGAAAAACACTATTAGCTGTAAACATGGACACTGTTTGCACAACAGCCAATGGCCCAATAAGGATTTACCCTCACCGAGCAAATAAGTACATATGAAAGAGGTGTCGGAGTTCTCACTTTATTGTTATTTACTGTAAAGCTGCACAGTCGTGATGGAAATACTTATAGACGTATCAATCTAAATGTCTTGTAAGCCCAGCCCTTGGCCATGTCTGGTCTCTACCCTCAATAGATTGTAAGCTCTTATGTGTTTTCATATGTGTGAACTGAGATGTATGCTGCATTGCCCTTATGTACTGGTGATACACCATCTGTATTGTTATGTAAAGTCCTGGGGAAGATGATGGCGCTGGCCTGTTCACATCAGCGTTGGGCTTCCGTTCGTCGGTTCCGTTCAACCTTTCCGTCGGAGGAACCGATGAACGGAAAGCCAAACCGAAACCATAGCTTCCGTTTGCATTACTATTGATTTCAATGGTAATGCTTCCGTTGTAGTTGTATTCCGTTTGTTTGCATTCAGTAAAGTTTCCGTTTTCTTTGCGTAAACTTTATGGAAAGGTCGAATGGAATCAATGAACGGAAGCCCAACGCTGATTTGAACAGGCCCTTAGTGAATAACAATAATCAAATGCACATTTATTATATATTTTATTTGGAAGGATTGCTTTGATTTGGTTATTATGAATGGTAGTACAGACTTACCTATCAGGATTATCAGAAGCACAGACAGAATCGATCAATCCAACATCCAAAGTCCCCTGTATAGAGATAAAATATGTTGTTCAGCAATGAAAACAGGAATCATTTCTCTTCAGGGTTGGACTGGCCCACAAGAGGGTCCTCTGGTGGGCCCAGGCTCTGATAAAATTATGTACATGTACTCTATAGATCGGGGGTGGGCAATCAGAATAATATCCTCTGGTGGGCCCAAGAAACCCCAGTCCAACACATTTACTGACTTACACAATTTTATATTTACAAAAAAAAAAGTCTGAGACCATGACACATAATAAAGTGCTTTGTACATATTAATATGCCTCATACAAAGGTGCCAATGAAACCCTAAAGAATTCTAGAGGTTTTCCTATTAATAAAAATAATGTGATTTTGTGAGGAATAATTCCAGTCGTTATTAAATGGTAACATCAGATGGAGAATGTAAATTATACAAGATAACTCATTGTACAATAACTACTTACTTCCAGGACTGCCTATGGATGAAGTCATAGGCTGCTGGAGACTTGACCTTGTGAGACATTTGCAGCAGATTAAGGATATTAAGCAAAATAAGTTGGATTTTTTAACCGGCAGATGCAATAAAGACTGCATCACAATGGACATTAAAGTGTAGCTAAACGTTCCACAAACTTCTGACTTGTCATAGTGACATGTCAGAAGTTTGTATTGGTGGGGGGTCCGAGCACTGAGACCCCCAACAATCTCTAGAACGAAGCAGCTGAAGTACTCGTGTGATTGCTCAGCCGCTTCTTGTCTGTTCGGCTTTTTCCGGAAAGCCGATGTAGCGGAGTATGGGCTCATAGAATTTCTATTGAGTCCGTACACCGATACATTTATTTCCGGAAAAAGCCGAACAGACACGGAGCGGCTGAGCGCTCACACGAGCGCTTCAGCTGCTTCGTTCTAGCGATTGGTGGGGGTCTCAGTGCTCGGACCCCCACCAATACAAACTTCTGACATGTCACTAAGACATGTCAGAAGTTTGTCAAACGTTTAGCTACACTTTAAGCCATATAGTAATAGACTTGGCTTAGACTAGGTTCACATCATATTTGGGCATTACATTCTGTGCGTATGTCAGGGAATTCTCCTGACATATATCTAATGTGCTAATAGATTTTTATTAGCAAAGCACATGCCAAAAAAAAAGTCCCTTTGGCATACATTTGGCCAACACTTATTGGTATACCTTTGCCTCAATTGTTTTGAAAGTGCAATTCACAATGCTTTGTCTACAATATACAAAAAATATATAATTTTTTTTCAAAAGGAGACAACGGCAAACATATGCAACTGTATAGACATACTGTTGCATATGTATGGGGCATACATACAGCGTAATACCCACTAGTACTAGCAAAACGTGGTGTGAACGTAGCGATAGATTGATCACAGACGTGTGTTACATTACATGTTATTCTCTTTTTTTTTTATTAACCGTAAACATTTTGGTTTCCAAAATTCTAAACTGATGTGGACCTCAGAAGTACATTCCTTTACCCATTCTCATCTGGTTCTACCACCTTCCCTATCAGGTCCGCCTCTTCCAAAAACCTTTTTCAATAAAACTCAACTTTCATACCATGCCATAAGGGGTGACTAATAACTATATTATAAAACGTAATCCAACGTTCTTAAAATGCTTTGGTCATATCAGCCAAGAAGAGAAGAAGCTGCAACAGTGCGCCCAATGACCAAACACAGTCCAGCGTCCTGCTGGTGCCCCAACAATGTCAGGACAGTGTGATTAAAGTATGTTATCCCTATTATATTATTATTATATATTTTTGTATTATTATTATTATTATTATTATAGTGTAATAACATTTTCATTCTGAATTCAGGCACAATAGAGTGAAAGAGCAGATTCACCCATGTGTGCATTACCAGACAGATATATGTTGACCAGCACAAAAAAAAAAAAGTAAAAACAAAATTAGGATTACAATAAATCACTGAATAATACGCTTGGCTGAGTAATGAATGATTTCCACTTACGACAGCATTTTGTGGATTTGCTTGCTCATCGTGCATCTCCCGAATCTCCTGCTCTGTGGATGACTGGACCTGGCTCATCACGCTGAACCACTGACTGTAGGAAGAACAAAGAAATCACACAGTCATGAGCAGATTTGATACAGAACATCACAACTCTGTTCTCACTGAGTGAAATTACATGTTTAGTCCCATTTAAAAAAACAAAAACAAAAAAACAACTTTTGTAAATAGTCTTGATTAAAAATAACCTACTATTTTTCTATACAGATTTATGCATCTCCAAGGTTACAGACTACAAACATGACGTGTGTGTAGTCTGATCTTGTAGTCATAGGTTACTCCAATTTGTCCCCTCCTCTAGCTAACCTACAGACAGACTCCTGGACCTGGACTAAGCAGAGGAGTTGGACAAGTATAGAATGATCTTGATTAATGTAAGAAACAGCTATTTTATACTATGGTTTCTTCTATTAATCAGGTGTGTACATAGGTGCTGTATATTATCAGACTATTATTAGCGCACTACCCACATTCATAACTTCTGCCTAGTAGTGTCTATTCTGCTTTCACACCCCTCCTGTTCTAGACACTGATGGAGTGACTGGTGTGAATACGTGCTGAAAGCTTTATAGGAGTTGTGGCATTTGTTTACTGGAAACACAGAAATCATTATCTCCTCCAATGCTTCGGAAAAGTTAGTCATGGGTCACAAAACAGATATGACTAACATTACTAATATTACTGTGTGCGGACTTCTATTTTAGTTTTGTATTGGAAATAATGTCTTCTTGACCGGTAGGAATAGCTACTTTATTACTGGTCATATACAGTATACGTTTATATGGGAAATACTTGGGAGTCCAGAAGCCATGTATAATAAGTTAGCAATGACCTATGAAAGTGCTGTAATTGACTAGACCGCTGAAAGTATTTTAGAAAAATAACTTTTATTATGCCACTCTGAACTTATCAGACCGGGTTCACACACTTTTAGGACATACAATTATTTTCAATGAAATCTATTCCAAACTGCTACATATAAATGACATATAGTGATCAATTCCAATTGACAGAAATATTTGCCAAAATGTTGAAACTAGTTTAATAAGTCTGTGTTGTCTGACGGATCAATTTGTGGGGGTCACCGCTGTAAATAGCAGTCTTTTTCAGTTGTTATTATAGTACTCCCATGTTATCAATGTTATATAGAAATAAATTCAATTCAACTGAAAACATACTGAATAAAAACAAACATTGTGCAAACCCTGGTATATACGGATTTAGTCGTAAATTAGTGATGCAGAGACTAGAAATGAAGGGCTTATAAGCGTAACCATGCAGGGATGAATTGAGAAATCCAACCTTCATCTGAGTGTTTTTGCAACATTTTGTAATTTTCTTAACCCCTTCCCAACCGTTTCATGTAAATATACGGCAGCTAGCAGTGTGCCAGTTTGCAGAGCTACTGTATATTTATGCCTCCCCTTCCTCTGGCAATCGCAGCGTTTCTGCTGCAACAAGTATCCAGATCTAACAGATCCAGATATAACATCCCCTAGTCCAGGTGTCTTCATTGGGATCTGATGGGTTAATTACTTTCAGATATGGACAACCTTATGCTGCTGCCGGGCCACATTTGGCAGGTTGCAGCAGCACAATAGTGTCTAGATCTGACAGTAACCTGCATTCCCTGGTCTGGGTGCCATCATCGGGAAATTAACCTATCAGATCCTAATGACGTCACCTGGACCGAGGCTGTTAGTTGCTTTCAGACCTGAACGCCCCCATGCTGCAGGAACGCTGTGACCGCTGGGTTCCAGCAGAATAAGGGTGTCCATGTCTGGCAGTAGCTAATATTTTCTGGCTTGGATGCCTGTACGGTTAATAAATAAATATATTAAAATGTAAAAAAAACATAAGAAATAAATAAAAAAAATGTAAACAATTAGAACAAAATAATAAAGACAATGAAAAACTAAAAAACAATTAAAAACGCTCCCTCTATTAAAAAAATGTACATACCTCTGTGAACCCACATGCACAAAATTAGATATCCTGCATGACATAAACACGTTTTGTATGGGCATCGGGTGCTCAGGCATATAAGTGCCACTTTCCTGTCACATATAATATACGTTACCCAAAATATATTATAATTCCCCCTGAGTCCCCAATTTTTGCCTGTTCTCCCTTTCTGCTTTTTGTGCCTTCACTAAAAAAAATGTTTGTACTTGGATGATTTGAATCCATGTGAAGAAGTTGTATCTGAAGTTCAGGAGGGAGACACATGTAGAACTAAAACAGTGTCTTTGCTCTCGGCGCACTAGTGACATCATATGTTACACAATGTACACATATAATATCGCTATGCAAAGGAGAACTAGAGAGTTTATTTTTGGGGTAAATATTATGGATTGAACAAACTACCTTAAACAATTAAATTTTTTTTCCTTTTCTGACCATTTGTTCTCTAAACAAGACCCACAAATGTAAATTATATTAGCACTAATTTGAAATAATAAGAAAGTCCTATGTGTCCCGCAAAAAAGAGAAACAAAAAATTGGGGGTAAACTAAGAAATAAAAAAATATATAGAATATAGCATTCCAAATGGTGACATTTTGCTCTGTGCATCAATGCCCAAAACAACTATGGTTCTAAAATAATGAAACTATTTGTGTTTTACTCCAGACAAGTTACACACATGCAAATTTGAGCTACACCCTGCATTACTTCTACATTGGCAGCAGATGGCGGTGTTACATCAAGATCAGTTCTGAAAAGCTTCCAAAGGGATTTTATTTATTAAACAACAAATTGTGAAAAATGTAGTATTTTCTAACTTTTAAAACAGAATAGTTCTAAAGTTGCTTCTTAGATCAGGTTTAGAACATAAAATATTTTCCTGACAAAACATGTTAGGCATATTATTTATTAAAATATTTTCCTGACAAAACATATTAGGCAAATTTGATACTCAATTAATAAATAATTGTGATCCTAGGTTAAAGAGACTCTGTCACCACATTATAAGTGCCCTATCTCCTATATAAGGAGATCGGCGCTATAATGTAGGTGACAGTAATGCTTTTTATTTAGAAAAACAATCTATTTTTACCACTTTATTAGCGATTTTTAGCTTTATGCTAATGAGTTTCCTAATGCCCAAGAGGGCGTGTTTTTACTTTTGACCAAGTAGGCGTTGTACAGGGGAGTGTAGGACGCTGACCAATCAGTGACCAGTCAGCGTCATACACTCCTCTCCATTCATTTACACAGCAGCATCGCGTTCTTACTAGAACACGACGTGCAGCCACATACACAGACATTAACGTTAATCAAGTGTCCTGATAATGAATATACATGACTACCAGCCTGGACGTCATGTGTATTCAGAATCCTGACACTTCTGAATCTTTTCTGTGAGATTCCATCAAGCCACGTGTAATCTCGCGAGATTACGAGGTAAACAAGATTTCGTTTCCATTGCTGGAAATCTCACAGAAAAGATTCAGAAGTGTCAGGATTCTGAATATATATGACGTCCAGGCTGGTAGTCATGTATATTTATTATCAAGACATTTGATTAACGTTAATGTCTTTGTATGTGGCTGCACGTCGTGTTCTAGTAAGAACGCGATGCTGCTATGTAAATGAATGGAGAGGAGTGTATGACGCTGACTGGTCACTGATTGGTCAGCGTCATACACTCCCCTGTACAACGCCCACTTGGTCTAAATTAAAAACACGCCCACTTGGGCATTAAGAAACTCATTAGCATAAACCAAAATTGCTAATAAAATGGTGAAAATAGATCGTTTTTCTAAATAAAAAGCACTGCTGTCACCTACATTATAGCGCCGATCTCCTTATATAGGAGACAGGGCACTTATAATGTGGTGACAGAGCCTCTTTAAACCCTTCTGTTAACTTTTCTTTTACTTTTCTTAACTAAAGTGCTTATATAATGTTGAAACTAAATAATCTCTTACAGCAATGTTGTTATAAAATAGGAAAACTTACTGCACTGCCAATGAAGCAAGCAGACATTGTTCATGCCGCAACATAGCACAATAAACAGCCTTTGTGTGCCAATGTACCATGCAAATGTAAAAAATGGTGTTACCTCGCATCTTCAGGGGACTCTGCAATTAAGTGGTAAATTCGATTTTCCACTACGATGTCAATGCCATTCTCTTTGCCTGTGTTGTCGATGATCTCCCTGTAATAAGTGCAATTCATAAAATAATTTAAATGTTATAATAGTTTAAAAAATGTTTATAAATCTTTAATAAAAATTGCTTAAAAATAATTGCCAGTTCCTTTCTGGGTAATGTTTAAAGGTCATTTGGATAACCAAACACAACAACTTGTAAGAAAATTTCTAAACATATTATACAAAGAAATTAAAGTGCACCTCCACTTTCAGTGCAGAAGTGCGCGCAATAATCGTTGTTCTAAATACCTTTAATTAGCTATATTACTTCTAGCAGCATGGACTGTGTATAGTCTGTGCTGCCGGTTGCTCATAACCCTTCAGTGGCGACCTGCTTGTCTCCATGGCTCCCCTATGCAGTACAGCTGTGGGCACTAGAAGACAATTGCGATTCACAGGTCGGTTGCCGATGGGTACCTGGTAGATCGTGGGCAGAAGTGCAATCAGTACTGCAAAATAACGTTCAATCTGTAGTACTGACAGAACACTGCTGGGTGGCCATGGAGCCGGGTGCTGCACATGCATGCATTGACAGACTGATGCTACAGCAAAGGAGTTTGAGAAGGGAGTGAGCTTCAATGCTATAGCATCAGTACGTATCTATCACCTGGCTCCATAGAAGCCTGCACCGCCCTGCTGAAGGCGGCAAGCAACGAGAGTTAAGTGAGTATTGGATTTAATTTATTCTTTCTTCCTTTGTTGGTACACTTAATTTTGGGGCACTATGGGGAAGCACTACTACTAATTTGGGCAGTCTGGGGAGCACTATTACTAATGGGGGCACTCTGGGAGAACATCATTACTATAGGGAAGCACTATTACTATTGAGGACACTATGGGGGGACTAATATTATTACTATTGGGGGCCACTATTATTAATAGGGCTCTCTGGAGAAGCAATATTACTATTGATGGCACTATGGGGGAGCACTATTACTAATGAGGGCACTCTGGGGGAGAATTATTACTATTGGGGGCACTATTACTAATGGGGGCACTATGGGAGTATTATTACTATAGGGGAGCACTATTACTACTGAGGGCACTTTGGGAAACCTGCTATTAATGTTGGCGCACTGGGCTAGCATTATTACTATTGGGAGGCCACTATTACTAATAGGGGCACTATTATTGCTGTTCGGGGCACTATTAATAATTGGGGCCCTCTGGGGGAGAATTATTACTATTAAGAGCAGTATGGGGAAACATTATTACTAATAGGGGCACATTGAGGAGTACTATTACTAATACGGCCACTCTAGGATAGCAATATTACTATTGTTGTCAGTCTTACTAATGGGGATCTCTGGGGATAATTATAAGTATTGGGGCATTATGTGGAATTCTGCTTCAAACAACATTTTTTAGAAGCAATGCTGAAGTACTATTACTTTCAGGCGCACTATCTACTTGCCAAAAATATTTTTGGGGTCATTTAGTGGCCATTATTACTGTCAGGGCCAGAATTATTTTTGGGGGACATTATGTCACTGGAACGGTTAGGGGCACTATTTGCTGGGTACAATTATTTTTGAGGGCACTATGTGTGGCACTAATTACGGTAGGATGGACATCTGCGGTAATGGTATTTTTAGCAGAACTATCAATTTGGCGTTATTATTTCTGCAGTACAGCATTTGGGGCCACTGGGCAGCATGAAAAGCACAGCATTAGTGGTAGCAGCAAGATGCCACTATTAGGGCACCAGGATGGGGAGTTTGTGTTGAAAGGATGATTGAAAAGTGAGGAACCGAAGATGTCTGGGCAGAAAACTCTGCAGAGACCATTTGTGGTTGGAAGAAACATTTATGGCGGTCTGGGCTGGATGAAGAAGATGACAAAAGAAAACGTCTACCATCAGAGATGACATCACCTGTAAGTCACTGGCTGCATTTGTGTTTTCTGCCTTACTGATTAGTGCTGTATTCTCCTGTATGTTCTGTAGCGATGAATTTCATTTAATAATTAATATCCATCAGGGGACAGTGTCTTTTAAGACACTAACAACTCCCCTGATAACTTTCACACCATTCCTCCCATTCACCACACATTATCTGTGGTGGTCTAGGGTAGTAAAGGACTAAAGTGTAATTATCATTTTATTTAATCAAAATAGGTGCAGAATTATGTGCTGATTAATTTAATAAGACATCTATATAATGGTTGGAGCCCTGTTTTTCTGTTACAGAGCTCCAAATCTCCTCCTTTCCTTCCCACAGTCATAGTTATATGATACCACTCTGGCGGCCTACACATGGGGAGGCTCACTGCATATAGATTTATATGGCTTTGAACTCAACACTAGCTGCATAAAGCCATATATAAGGAGCTCTCCCTACGGGTGACTGCAGGCAAATATCTGATTTTATCTGAACAATCCCTTTTCTACATGGCCAAACTTTTATGCTGCTGATAAGTAACCCTATGTTTAAAGTGTCTGATAGTGGCTTGTCCCTCTTTCTCCTATTAAAAAGAGAAGTTGGGGGAGATACGTCGTTTGGGTGACAACTATCTTATGTGTATGGCCAGCTTCACAGATATAGTTCCGGATGTCAATCATTTTGGTTTAATCACTAGAAGTCAATATGAAATAAAGAGAAGAGTTCATACAAGTAATATATGCTCTCTCTAATATGTGCAAATTCATTTAATTCATTTATAACTTTGCCCACTGGCCTAGTAGATGCACCAACTACAAAAGCCTGGGTGAAGACAATTAAGTTGGCAATACATAATAAAGCTTAGTTTAAGAATTGTAATGAATCCTAGATGAAGTAACTTACTTAGCGCCTCTGAGTTCTATGGTTCCTTTTAGTTTTTCCTCACTGTCACTTTCAAAGTACATAAGCTTGGACTGCCGGAGAACAAACCAACGCTTCTTCCAGTTCCTTCTAGACAGAGTTGATGATCCTCCACCTTTTTTATAAAGCCAGCCTTGCTTCAAAGCTTCCTGCTTGGACCTGAACCACAGGAAGGCTTCATCTTTCAAGACACACCAACGCTTCTTCCATGTATTCATCATCCCACCTACAAGTAGATCAATAGAAGAAATGATTATTAAATACTTAGCAGTGAAACAAAAAACCAAAATGATTACAATAAAGACATTTGTACATGATAATCCGCATGTACAGTGGTGTTATACTGCAACTAGATCAGTCTGATGGGTAGTAATAGCTATTAATATAGAGTGAATTGAACAAAAGTCATCCATATTTGGACTTCATTTTCCATTGGAGATACATTATTGCACACATATGCTGTGCATACATCAATCCACTGTCCCTCTTGAATAATTTTGCATACGGGACACATGAATAAGTAAAAAGTTTCCATATTCTGTTGTTATTCTTTAATATGCTGAAATTAAAACAGCTTGTAGCCTGGGCCTGACTTTTTACAGTGTGAGTGTATGTACCCTAAAAATCTGTCCAGTCCTATATCACCCCAAAGACTTACTTACAATAATTGGTCCAGGAAGCTGACATACAAGGGAGTTATTTGCCTGGACATAGAAAAAACAGCGTTCAGCGATGATTTCCATTTGCTTTACAGTGTGAGGACCAGACAGCTCCCCATATCTTAGCTTTCTGGTCCCCTGTGAGTAGGACATTGAGGAAAATTGTATATTATGGTTAACTGCAGTGAAACTTCAACTTTAAATCTTAAATCTATCTCTCTAGCCATCAGAATAGTGAGCTGCACATAAAAAGACTGTAAATTGTTTTTCAAATAACAAATGTTTAATCCTGCTAGCCCCATAAAAATTCTGCAAATACTTCTGATGCATGAAGAAATATAGAACTAGTAATAATACCGTCCTTATGCGCTCATCTGTGTAGACACTAAATATGGAAAAAAAATTATGTGCTTCTACCAACAAAAAAACCCAAAACAAGTTTGACAACCAGCAGTTAAAGATTACCCTAAAGGCAGACATGCTTAACTCTAGCTACATTGACGTCAATGGGACTAGTATACTGTATTTGCTCTCTTAATTCTATATCCACATTACAATACCTGCATTATTTACTAAAGTCTTTTGTTCTGTGATTGGTGTAAAAGCCAAACAGACACGAAGCGGCTGAGCGCTCACACGAGCACTTCAGCTGCTTCGTTCTAGCGATTCGTGGGGGGTCTCAGTGCTCGGACCCCCACCAATCCAAACTTCTGACATGTCACTATGACATTTAATTTTCTGAGAGACTAAATTTTGGGTTTTCTTTAAGGGCATGTTCACACGCAGTGAGCAAAAACGTCTCAAAATATGGAGCTGTTTTCAAGAGAAAACAGCTCCTGATTTTCAACCGTTTTTTGTGCCACTCGCGACTTTCGCGTTTTTTTTCTATAGAGTCTATGGAAAACGGCTCCAAAAACGTCCCAAGTAGTGTTCTGCACTTTTTTTTCGCGGCAGTTTTTTTATGCGTAAAAAAACGCAGCGAAAAACCCTCTGTCGGAACAGAACGCCGTTTTTCCATTGAAATCAATGGGCAGATGTTTGGAGGTGTTCTGTTTCCAATTTTTCGGCTGTTTTTCGGGCGTTTACGGCCCGAAAAACGGCCGTGTGAACATACCCTAACTGTTCCCATAATCACCAACATTAAAAGAAAAAAATGCTGGAAATAGATCACTCTGTGTGTAATGAATCTCTATAATATATGAGTTTCACCTTTGGAATTGAATTACTGAAATAAATTAACTTTTTGATGATATTCTAATTCATTGAGAAGTACTAGTATATATTCAAGAAAATCAATGCTATTCACTACAAGACAACCAATGTTATTCACTTCATCTGTCAGCGGTTTTAATGTCGTGGCTAAATGATATGTATTTATATATAAATATACAGTATATATGTAATGATGGGGGTAGGGAAACAGACAAGTGAGCCCTAATCTACCCGCCACTCAGTCCCTGCCTACTTGCAACGACCCGCCCTAGGCGACGGGGTAAAACTGGGCGACGGTCCCTACGCTCAATAAGTGCATGACAGACAAACAGACAAGGGTACACAGAAGCAAGGGAAAAGGGGCAGTTGCCCACGGCAACACCGTGAGCAACAAGAGTGGTGAACGAGCCGAATCAAACTAGGAGTGTACGAGGTACCAAACGCAGAGCAGAAGAGTAGTCAGTAAGCCAGGGTCAATATGAAGCAGGGTCAAATAGTTCAAGAAGCTGCAGCAGGGCCAGGAAACCAAACGAGAAGAATCACAAGCAAGGAGGAACAGGAAAGGCAGGTATAAATAGACAGAGGGCGGGAGCTAGCTCCGTCTGGCCAGCCTGTGATAGGCTCTCCCACTCCTAAGCCTGCCATCCTGAGTGGTGGAAGATGGAGTCAGTCTCACTGACATAGAAGCAGGTGCAGACTGATTACCTATGGGCGTAGATACAGAAGCTGTGCCTTGCAGATCCTTAACAATATATACATACTCTTCAGCCATAACTTTAAACCGCTGACAGGTTTAGTGAATAACATTGGTTGTCTAGTCTTGATTGCACCTGTCAAGGTGTTGGATATATTAGGCAGCAAATGAACAGTCAAATTGTGAATTGCAGCTTGCAGCTCTGGGGTTGCATCGCAGCAGACCGGTCAGATTTTCCATGCTGTCCACTGCCGAAAGTGCCTACAATGAACACATTAGCATCAGAACTGACCATGGGACAATGGAAAAAGGTGGCCTATTCTCGTGAATCACGTATTCCTTTACATCATGTGGATAGCCAGGTGCGTGCGTGTCGTTTACCTAGGGAAAAGATGGCAGCAGGATGCACTATGAGAAATAGGCAATCTGGGGGAGGCAGTGTGATGCTCTGGGCAATGTTCTGCTGGGAAACCTTGGGTCCTGGATGTGGATGTTAATTTTACATGTATGACCTACCTAAACATTGCTGCAGACCAAGTACACCCCTTCATGGTAACAGTATTCTCTAATAGCAGTGGCCTCTTTCAGCAGGATAATGCGCCCTGCCACACTGCAAAAATTGTTCAGGAATGTTTCGAGGAACATTACAAAGAGTTCAAGGTTTTGGCTTGGTCTCTAAATTCTGCAGATCTCTATCTGACCAAGAATCTGTGGGATGTGCTGGGAGAACATGTCCGTTCCATTAAGGCCCCGCAGCTTCAAGAATTAAAGCATCTGCTGCTTACATCTTGGTGGCAGACACCACAGGACAACTTCAGAGGTCTTGTGAAGTCCATGCCTCGACAGGTATATATACACACACAGTGTATATTTGAATTGTATGGTGGAGAGGTTCCTATATTTTTTTAGAAGAAGCCTTTGAAGGTTATCTTTGGTTTGGGTCTCCTTTTTCTCCAACTCTCATATTAATATGGGGTGAAAATTTATAAGTAAATCTTGATAGAGACATAGTATGATAAACGTTTTCAATGTACTTAAGTTCCTGGTATTTTTATCAAATAATACCACAGACTGTAGAAAACACCTTTTTAGCCACATTTCTACAAAAATAATTTGAGACCACTTAAAAAATGGAGTTACTGTATCTTTAAAACATTATTAATGAGCATTCGTATAGTAAACCACATTCTTTTTATGCATGGTCAGCATAAGGGCATATACAATTTCAGTCTATAGCTTTGTGATTTTGCAGATGTCAGATTGAGAAAGTTTTGACCCTTTTGACCTTTAATAATTCGAGAACCCCTCAGCATGACCTGATTGTGTCGCCTCATTATGCACGTGTGCCCGAGCGTGGGTTCATTCAGCTCTCATCACAGCAGGACATGTCTTCCATCCCCTGCACAACTCAAACAAAGACACCAGAATACAAAGTGCTGTATATATTTACCTTAATAGCCACATATCACCAGCAGCCCAATATGTATGCAAAGCCCTCACATGATCTGTTACAGGAGTGGATTGTATTCATTATGGATCATTTATGAGAAAAAGTACACGCGTTACAACTTTTATATAAAGGAATAGCACTTCCATCATGGTTGCCCTGCAATCTGCTGTTTACAGTAGCCTGTACACTGCAGACACATATTAATGGACTGAATAGACTGAGATCCCAACAACAGCCTTCTCTGCTTTATCACATTATGGTATGGTATTACAACTGCAGTCATTATCCTTACTGTACCCAACATGCATGGTCCGTAGCTTCATTATACTACAACATGCATCGCAGCCATTATACAATAACAAGATCAGATCATACATCAAGACTAAAAAGGAGTGATATACAAAGTATAATATCCTGTGACATGGTTAACACTAGCTTACCTTTCATATGAAGAAAACTGTGGAAATAAGGCTGGGTAACGCAGCTGTAGACAGAATCCCGTCTGTAGGAAAGTTCATCATCCGTGTCAAACCTTGAATCAAAGTCTTCTTCACTGTCTTCAAACTAGAAGTACATAAGCACAGCATTAAGAGACCTATAAATGGATCCTAAAGATTAAAGAACTATATGAGAATTTTTCTCTGAAAACCTTGGTTACTGCCATTTGTGCCTTTGCCAAATCAGGAAAATTCACACTTTTTGTAAATGTTTTCTGGAGTTTACAACAAGAGTAGACCAAGAGTATGCCAAGTTTTTTCTAAGTGCCATTGTATAGTACGATTTAGAGTCATACACTGCTTGCACAAAGATGAGGTAAGTCAGTACTCTGATCGTATATTATTTCCAAGCATATTTTTCCATCTCCATCTGTTACAGATACCAAATTGCCTTATGAGAGATGATGTGGCAATAATCAGAACGATGGAATACTTGAAATTAGCAACTCATTCAGACACCATAAGCAAACAATAAAATGCTTTGTGAATAAAAGCTGGGCACAAAAAGGCCCACCATAACTACAAAAGACTTGCAAAGGATTAAACATGAAAGCTCTAGGTGCCCTATAGCTTCCAGTACTACCATTTTCTGGAACTACAACCTTTTTGAAATCTTGACATACTAGGTAAAGCGCCTAGGGAGGCTGAAACATGACATTATATAAAAAAATCACTAGACAGAGCTAGCAAAAAAATAAACATATAAGACTGATTTTTCAAAGGTGTTGACAGTGAGGCTGGGTTCACACGACCTATTTTCAGGCGTAAACGAGGCGTATTATGCCTCGTTTTACGCCTGAAAATAGGGCTCCAATACGTCGGCAAACATCTGCCCATTCACTTGAATGGGTTTGCCGAGGTACTGTGCCGACGACCTGTCATTTACGCATCGTCGTTTGACAGCTGTCCAACGACGACGCGTAAAATGACTGCCTCGTCAAAGAAGTGCAGGACACTTCTTTCAGACGTAATTTGAGCCGTTCTTCATTGAATTCTATTTCAATTTCTTGGAGAATATAATTGTTGATTAAAACAAACATGTTGGGAAAGGTGAAAGGTCCTCTACAAACCAAAGATTTTATATCTCTTTGTATAAACACTGTCATATCAGTAGGATCCTATTCTTTGTCAGATATTTAGAATATTTGATAGATATTTATGAATTGTATTTTTGCCTATACAATATTTTGGGCAGCATATTTATGAGCACATTTCTAGAGACTATAGAACATTTACTAATAATGGCATATTTATGCCAGTCAAAAAGTAGAGAGTAGTTAGTGAGATTTGCACCTCTCAATGAATTTGGCAGTCTTTGAACTCTCTGCCAGGTGAAAAATATTTCTACGCCTGCTATGAGCAGACAGATTTGCACTATAATTTTTGTTTAAGTGTATGCTGCTCTTAATGGGGTTGTCTGACCCCCATTTCTTATAGCAGCTCTCACAATGGTGAGCTGATTGCCGAGGGTCCAACTGCAGGAAGCTACAATTGCGCATCCACATTGCCCCTGAAATGTTGTATTACCGAGCACTGATTTGTAATACATGGTCACTACAAGTCCTCCTGAGTGAAAAACTCTCTTTTCAGAATCTCTTCACTTTGGCTCACAGAAAGGGGGTCTTGAGCAGAACACCTCCTGTATGACATCCATATACGCTAATAGACCACATGGACAGCCACTGTCCTGAGTGGACAACTCCTTTAAAGGTTATGTACACCTTTGAAAACGATTTTTTTTCTTTAAATAAAATAGAGTATCAGAGTGTTTGGTGCAACTTTGTAATGACTTTTTATTAAAAAAACATTTTCCCTTTTTCAGATACAGTGGCTTTGTATCCTGTACACAGAACAGCTGTATCCTGCGCTGAAACCTGTATCCGTCAGTTCAGCAGCATTGACGGGTTCAGTGTCAGCGAGTCCTGCGTGACTCTGAAACGCAGGATCAAGCTGTTATCGATCACATCTAAGTTCATAACTTAGATGTGATCGATAACAGGTGACACACAGGAGCCACTGACACTGAAGCACACGATACAGCTGTTGTGTATCCAGGAAGCAAAGCAGCTGTATCACAAAAAGTAAAAATAAGTTTTAATAAAAAGTAATTACAAAATTGAACCAAAAACACTGATACACTGTTTTATTAAAACACAAACAATAGTTTTTAAAGGTGTACATAGCATTTAAAGAAAAGTGAAAAGGAAATATTTTTTTAAACTTTTTATAAACTTGCCAATACACACAAAGTGATATTAACTTGTGATTAAGATTTTCAAGTTTAGATCTCCGAAACCACAGCTGCAGGATTGTGTTATTTCTATTTAAATACGCACATCTATAAAAAAAAAAAAAACACTATAGACCCAATGCATAAATTAAACTGTATATAAGCAGCATTCACATAGAGGAAGTTGTATAGACAAGCAATATTTTACAGCTCATACACTCCACTTGTGAATATGGCCTCATAGTTGTCACTGCAATTAGGAATTCTTCAGCAGGTCCAACTAGAAAGCGCTACCGTCTAATCCAATTATTTTATTGTACTAACCCGTCTATTTCTAAAGAACTTTTAAAATATGTACACAGCTCCAGAGAAAACATTGTAGTATAGGGACAGGATAACATTTAAGAAGAAACTTACTGATGACTGAGCTCCTTCTGAGCTAAATCTGTAGGCCGAGGAACTGTTGTATGTTCCTATGGAGCACTGATAATCTGGAGACCATTGGCTGCTGTGAGAGTTAGAGAATGTCACACTGCTCCCAGAGGTCATAGCTCTATCCTGGTAATCATCATGGTCATAGTCATAATCTCCATCATGGATGATGAGGTTATCCAGACCCTGCGGGCAATCTGGTTGCTTTTCTGGTACACAGTATGTAGACTCTCCTCCAGGCACTTTTTTTGCTGTTTTTGGATCTTGTCCAGGTGGAAGTAATATATTGTTTGGCCCATCTTCAGCTGCTGGCCCAACAGTATAATTCATGTAAGGGTCTTCTTCTGAAGAATCATCACTGGTTCGAATACCACTTGTTCTTTGGTCAGAGTGACCATGTTCACTTGGATTTGGCGAGTCCTTAAATGCATCATCATCAGCTTCAAAGCCCTCATCGACCTCCTCTTCAGGATATGGTTGACTAAAGTTAAAAGTGGGTTTTTCAGAGCTGGCAATGCATTTGAGATCCTCTGGAAATACATCACTTACAGATAAGGACATTTCGATATTCTTAACACATTCATCAATCTCATCAAAGTTCAGGGACTCCAGAAACTCCTGGGCTGCTCTGCATGCCTCTTCCTCTAGACGTCGTAGCTCATCATCTCGGAGCTGTTGCAGCCGCTGTAAGGAGGCCTCTGTTAAGGTTAATTCTTGTTTCTCCTTAATACGCTGCAAATCATCAATTTCTTTCTCCAATCTGAGAATATCTTCCACCTGTTTGTTTTCTTTCTTTTTTTCTATTTCTCGATTTTCTTTATCCTCTTTTTCGGCTTCCAACATGGCAGCAATTTTTTCCTGTTTTTTTATTTCTTCAACCTACAGTTGAGTAGATGAAAACATTAGACTCAATTTGAACAAATAAACGTTAATGTTAAATATTAGTATTTTTTATTGAATGATAAAGCCAAAGTAATGTTCACACAATTACAGTATAATGCACTATTATTTACCATCATAATAACTTTCTTTATACTATGACAAGAAGAAATCCACATATTAGTTGAACAAACACAGCTTTGATAGGAATATGAAACAGAATACAAGACAGAACATGAGAACTATCAAACACAGGGAGCAATTGATGGCAAGTAAACAAGGCACAGGTCAACTGACATCAAGATAAGACTAGATCTTACTAGCATTACTGGTATGATCTATAGTTTGCCACTGCACTGAAACGTCACAGAAGGAATAAAGGACTTAAGGCCGTTTTACATTTACCGATTATCGGGCATATAAGCATTCATAGAACGCTCGTTTACTAAAATTGCTCTGTAAAAAAAGTGCAGCGATCAGCAGATGATACGAGTTCATCTGCTGATCGTATTGTTTTAAAAAAAAGTTAAATATTATCGTTGTCGGCAGCACATCTCCCTGTGTAAACAGAAAGACATGCTGCCGACATGATAATAATGTATGAGGATGAGCGATCGGAGTAACGACCGCTTGTTCCCATGCGTAGCTCCTTGTGACAGGAGCAAACGAGTGCCGATCAGCGATGTCTCGTTGATCGGCGCTCGCCGTACCGACCGATTATCGGCCGTTGTAATAGGGGCTTTAGAATTGGTTTATAATATACAATTTGCGATTATCAGTGTGAGCTATAATATAGGTGCTTGAGCTAGATATATTGTATCTGTAATACATTATAAGATGACAGCAGATAGGTAGAACTAAATTTGTGTCTGTTGTATGTACTGTATAAGCTGGGAAACACGGGTTTAGTCTAGAAATATTTAGATGAGGATGGCATGCGCTGAATGACTCTTCCATGAGCCTACGTGTTTTTAACTTTCCTTATTACTCCTTGTATGTGAAGCAAAAACATACATTGTTGCTATAGCTTCCTATACGCAATAGAATAATCAAAGGGGTTTTAAGAAAATCAAAGGTTATTCATATATAATAAAGAGCTATAATAGATATATCATGTATAATGTGCAACAAATCCTTTGTGTATCAATTCTTCACAAGTTTTTAAGATCTCTGCTTGTAGTAATTGAATTGAAACCTTCATTGTTTACTTCCAGTTGATTCATGTTCTACTCAAGTGATGCTCTTGTAAGACAGAGCGTAACTGTAAAGGAACCGGACACCTGTGTGATAATCACATGACCGGGATGCATTTGTATTCCCTTAGAAGTAAACAATGAAGCTTCCACTCAATGATGGCAAGCAGACACCTTGAAAACCATAAAGAATTGATTTACAAAGTACTTCAGAAAGTTGCAATGTCATTTTATATCATAAATAATAATAATAATTATACCATAGAAAGTTAGAACAAAACCTTGGAAGAGCTTGATAAAATGTTGCCCATAGATCTGCATTATTGACCAAATATAGTTAATAATCATTCAATTAAAATATATAACCTGCTTATAGGAAGGCTAGAAAGGGTCTATAGTCACTCCAGCACAAACAAAAATAATTAAATATAATAGTATCTCATAATATCTACTGTAAAAATCACGCTGCATCTAGAGGAGGTGGCAATAAGAGGAGGCGTTATGCTTTAACTATTCTGCTGGCGCGAATTCTAACCAAAGCTGGAATATTTGGTAAAAATAGGTAATGTAATTAAAATGAAATGAATGAACATATTAAGGTTGGCCGGTGGGAAGATGTGTGTTCAGTAAATCATGATCATAGCTTGACCATTTTCCACTTTATTTTTATTGTGTATATTTGTTATATTGGACAAATAATAGCTTAGAGGTCATGTTGCTATGCACTTTTTTCCCTGTTGCTTAGAATTGTATCACATATCATATTAAAGGTCAAACCAAGATTCCATTATGAGTGTGAAGTATAAGGTTTTGCTACAGTTCATGTTTGAGGGATGATAGTAAATCAGATGTCCCATAAATGCATATCTGTCCAGCGAGCAGATAAATGTCTGGCCATCAGTTTAAACGCCAAAGAAACCCCACCCAAGAAACGTACCTCTCCAATACTAAAAGCATGAGTTATGGCTAGAGATGAATCACTATCATAAGTTATGTCCTGTTATATTTGTAAGCTAAAATGATGGTATGGTGGCTTGTTATATACAAAATAAGTCCAATATATTATCAATCTACCAGTAGTCGCTGTTTTGGTGACTTTACATTTTTATTGTTTGACATTATTATCATTTATATCCAAAGTTCTTGCAATTTCTAAAAACACAACATCCTCTAGAAGAAAGCAAGCAGACATTTGTATATTAGTTAATTGCCTACCTGCTTGGCTAGTAGTTCTGCCTCTTGTCTGTGCCTTTCTCTGTAAGAGGAAACGGAAGATTAATAGATGCAATTGTCGTTGTTACGGCAGGCGCATACAGAACGTTCTTTCATTGATTTCCCAACCAAACCTATGCAAGGAAGAATCTCCTTGTAGTGACTGCTTGTAGACATTAAAGCATTTACATACTGAATGTATGAGATGACTTCAGATCAGTCATTTGCAAGGATTGTTTGTATCTATACACATTTACAAATGTAAGATCATTGCATTATAAGGACCTGTAATGTATTGGCTATTTTAGACACTCATACAAGTGACATTGATATTGATTGACTTTATGGAATAATGGCTTCTGCATATTCACCAACATATTATCACCAGATGTTCTGAAATAGTTGTATTGTGCAATGTATTCTAACATTAGATGTAGCTGGTTATGAATAAATGTACACATGACATGACTTATGATTCCCTAGATATTCTGCATCCCATACCTTTCTTCTACTTCTTGTCTTAGCCTTTCTTCTTCTTCCTTCTTCTTCCTTTCCTCCTCTTTCCTCACCCTCTCTTCCTCCTCTTTTCTCCTTCGCTCTTCTTCCTCCCTTCTTCTCCTCTCTTCTTCTTTTTGTTTCTGCTCCCGGAGCTCCCTGTAAGTACGGCGGGCTATCTGTCCACGCAGCTGCTTCTGGAAGGTCACAGCTGCTTTTTTAAGACATAAAAACTTTGTCCTCCACAGGAAAGCTCGGTAGTTCTTCTGTATCACGACAATGTAGTGGAGCACCTTTCTGTACTGCTTTCTACGGAAAGAAAGGAGAGAGGCTTGTTCCACAAATCTCAATCGATAAGAAATAATCCATCCTATTTATGCATCCCGTTTATAGCAAGTGTCAAGGTGTGACAGCCGCAATATAAATGACATCCACAGTAGGAAGCATGCAAGCTCCCTGCAGAGTCTGAATGCAGGCTAAGCTGATGTTAAACAGAGCCGTATCTTTATTTCGCCTGACATGACGGTGGTTTGGAAGAGCGAGAATTAGCTCTGATATATGCCATGCTTACACAAAAAGTAATTACACCCAGCAGGATGCCATTCTGGGTGACATATTGCCCTATACGTACAGCCAGGACTCATATGCACTTGAAAAGGGATTAACTTATTATGCAAACAGCTATTGAACTGTCTACTATTGACTTTCTGAAGACACACAAAAGTAAGCAGATGCATAGCATTGTTCTGGATTTAATACATAATGTATGACACTTTGTTAACCAGTGATTTTTATAAAAAGCGGCATCAGGGCAGTATTTTCTGATACTATTATTGCTCATGATTTGAAGATAGGAAGGTAAAAATATTTGTGAGCAGGAATATTCAGAAATAATCTTGTTGTCCTGGAGAGGTTAAACCGGATCATAGCAATTTAATATTTCACTGATACCAATATGGCTACAAAGTGAGATATAGATATAACTAAACTTTTATTTATTGTATTATTTATTAATTTAAATGATGTATTGTTTTCAACAAATGTAAATGTAAGTGTATAGGAATGTCAATATACAATAGAAGGATGACATATTCTGAACAGGTTATAAGCAAGATCTTTTTTGAAAAAAAAAAAATAAAAAAATAAAAAAAAAAATATATATATATATATATATATATATATATATTAGTTGCAAAATATGTGGAATATTGCATTGAAGAGATTTTCATTAATTTCCCAACCCTAAAACACCATCACAGTTTTCACTATGTATAAATGATGCAGTTCTAAAGACCTGCTACATCTATTAACCTACTGACAATTATACATGACTTTTTCCATACATAAACCATTGTCTAACTGCTTATTCAGCATTTAAATGGACAATAAACTGAAGTATGAACTATATGTAAGAAGCCATTTTTGGCTGGGGAGATGAAAGCTGTACAGAAATGCCAGAAAATGGCAACCCAATCATCACTACGTTACCTCACATATGTCCTATATACACGCGACTGAATTATAATCTGCACTTTTATAAGCATTGTACTTTAGGTGTAGTGCTTTTTAACTGTAGTACATTCCCATTTATTTAATGTACTCTTATTGCACAAAACTTCAATGCATGCAATCCAGAGAACTTTTACTGAGAACATTTTACTTTTCAATGTGATGGCAGACCATCTATTCACTCACCTTGCCACAAAGCCCATGATGTGTGATTGTATTATTAAGGCTGCCTTGTAAACCTCTACTTCACGTTGCTTCTCCAATTTGTGCTCCAGAGACTCTCGCAGAAAAACCTGGGAGAACAAAAAATATACAGAAATTTGCTTTCTGAGCTGCGGGGATTTAGTTTTGCACGCAATTTTTGAAGGGTGCTGAAAAAGGACAAGGAGCAATAACCACCTCAATCACTGACCATTAAAAAAGAAGGAGAGGTGACTGCACTTATCTTTTATCAGTTGTAGTATTAGGAGTATTTACACTGATTTAGTACGAAGACACTTGGACTCTTTTCATGGATAATAAAAAGGAAATTGTTTTGAGTTCTGATAGTACTTGCTTTATAACTGCACTTTTTATACTTTTTTTCTGCCATATTGTTAGATTGAGGTCTCCCAGAGCTGATATATAAGATCAAACTGGAGCAATGCTTCTTAAACTGTGAGGCAGGCCTCAATGGTAGGGCGCCCACCAGTTGGTGGTGAGGCACAGCAGGGTAAACAGTCTGGACAGTACGTTTTTTGGCTGCAGAAAACTCTGGTTTATCAACATTTCTGCTTTTGAGTGTATTTTAATGTTATATTCGGTTCAGGAGAATATGGAACAATCCTTTTGGCATGGACTTTGACCACTGGTAGGGCCTGCACATTACCATACTCTGGTTGGTAAGGCCCTAGTAGAAAAGGGTTGAGGAACTCTGTTCTAGACAGTGATGGACATAAACTGTATAGGACATATATACATTATGAAAGTTGGTACCCACAGCGATGCAAGCTCTTCGCAGGGGCTTTCTGAAGTTAGACCTGTGACAATCAGCTAATCGCTGGGTCGGCTTCAATTTAAAAAAGGGGCTGTTGAGATGAGATAGCGCCTTAAAAATTGGGCACTGGTAGATAACATGCTTTTAAACCTGGACCCATTCTGAGAAATTTGCGACAGTCTGCAAATATGTAAGAAAATAATGATTGTAACAATTTTGTACATACTCGAATTCTGACTCACAGTGAAGATGGGTTTTGCTCAAATTGTTCACACTGAATTATTGGTAATGACCCCATATACAATTCCATGAACAACAATGAATCATAATTTGTCTGAATGCACTTCTAACGGGTTAAGATTGTAAATATATAGAAAAATTGGTTTGCACTCCTGGTTAAGATATTCAGGTGCTATGAGGGTTCGGGTTTGGGAAACCCACAATATTCATCAAGAAGATAACCCAAGCACTCAGACGTATAGATGAGTAAGATTCGTTTATTATATTATTTTATTATATTTTATTTTCAGTTTAATCTTCACTGAAATAAATCTTCACAAGATTTCAGTAATTTCTTACAAGCGATTTTTCAAAAATATATTGACATTTCGGCCAAACCTGGCCTTTATCATAATCGCTTCAACTAATATGCAAAGAAAAAAGGAAGATACAGAGTATAAGTATTGTTACATATAAATGTATATAAAAGTAAAAAGATTAAATGCAAGAAGACAAAAGCTCAATAACTGCATAAAGAACGTATAGCATATATAAAGATATGATAAATAAAACTATAATTAAATAGATAAAATTGAAGAATAACATACAAAATGTCTCAAGTAACAAAGACTATGCATCCATTTAATGAGCAACAAACTGACAGAGATGTTGGCCAGAAACAGGAACATATTGAGCTACGTGCTCGATACAGCAGAGATAGATTAACAAATAGTTAACAAACAACTTTTAAGTTTTACAAGGGACGCTTCACATAGAAGCAGACACACGAGCAGACACATATGCAGAGCGTCTGGCAGACGCCTCGACACTCAGTTCCACGTTTTCAAACAGGTAACAGCTGTTTCATTTCTCTATGTTTTATTTCTCTATACTATACTTACCGTTTTATTCACACCACCGGTACCTTATGGTATGGTCCTGAGGGGTATTTTGTCAATACCCCTCCATCTATTAAACTTAATAGTTGTTTGTTAACTATTTGTTAATCTATCTCTGCTGTATCGAGCACGTAGCTCAACATGTTCCTGTTTCTGGCCAACATCTCTGTCAGTTTGTTGCTCATTAAATGGATGCATAGTCTTTGTTACTTGAGACATTTTGTATGTTATTCTTCAATTTTATCTATTTAATTATAGTTTTATTTATCATATCTTTATATATGCTATACGTTCTTTATGCAGTTATTGAGCTTTTGTCTTCTTGCATTTAATCTTTTTACTTTTATATACATTTATATGTAACAATACTTATACTCTGTATCTTCCTTTTTTCTTTGCATATTATTTGAAGCGATTATGATAAAGGCCAGGTTTGGCCGAAACGTCAATAAATTTTTTTTAAATCGCTTGTAAGAAATTACTGAAATCTTGTGAAGATTTATTTCAGTGAAGATTAAACTGAAAATAAAATATAATAAAATAATATAATAAACAAATCTTACTCATCTATACGTCTGAGTGCTTGGGTTATCTTCTTGATGGGTTAAGATTGTAAGTTCACCACCATTTGAGTACTATAAATGTAATGATTATGGTTAAAAATGGCTATTTATCATGTACAAAACCATTTAATCCCAGACCATCTAAAAGCTAAAAGTACGATAGCGTACAGAAAGAAGACGCTTGAGTTCAATGACTATTATCAATGACTGCTGTAAAGGATCTGGCAGACACAGCTTCTGTGTCGACGCCCGTGGTTAATCAGTCTGCATCCGTTCTTAGGTCTGATAGAATGACTCGATCTGCTACCTCTCAGGCTGGTAGGCTGAGGAGTGGGAGAACCGATAACAGCCTGGCCAGACGGTTCTAGCTCCCGCCCTCGGTCTATTTATACCTTCATTTGCTGCTTGTCCGTTGCCTGTGATTCTTGTGTTTCCTGGCTTTGCTGTTCCTGCTATTACCATTGACCTCTGCTTCATATTGACCCTGCTTGACGGACTATTCTCCTGTTCTGCTTTTGTTACCGCGTACTCTCCAGGTTTGACTCGGCTCGTTCACCACTCTGTTGCTCACGGTGTTTCCATGTGCAACTTCCCCTCTTACCTTGCTTCCGTGTTCTCTTGTCTGTTTTGTTTGTCGTTCACATAGTGAGCGTAGGGACCGTCGCCCAGTTGTACGCCGTCGCCTAGGACGGACTGTGCAAGTAGGCAGGGACTGAGTGGCGGGTAAATTAGGGCTCACCTGTCCGTCTCCCTACCCCGACATTACAACTGCTATGTGAATACGCCTCAGCAGCGACAAAAAACTGTTTATACCATTCAGGATTTACTTTTCCTGATTAAACTGCATTTCACCATGAAATATGTCAACACGAGAAAATCCACACAATGTGAGGATCTGTTGCTTACATAGAGTGCCACATACATGCGATACACACAAGAGATTATTGCCTCAGGCATACACACCTACATTATCACACAGTGCACCTGATATAGAATATGAAGTACCCTACATCAGCAAAGACTAGTTCTGTAGGTTTTCTGGTTTTTAATGTGAGTACAGTAGCAGTCAATGATTTATTGAACCATCCATACACCACAGTAATAAATTGCTGTCCTACTCACAACCTCCTATAAATACAAAGGGTAGAGTATTACCTTGGTCTTCCCAAGCTGCCATTCAGTATCTGTCGTGTCATGAAGATGGAGTAAAGTCTCACACTTGCCTTTCAAATCATCAGGAAGCGTCAAATTCCTCATCAGAACTTTATATCTTGGAAATGTAAAAACTTTCATAATCAATAACTAATCAGGATAATAAGATTAATATATATTAACAATATTATAAAAAGAATACTCTATCAATGCTGGTTGTTAAGGCATATGCACACAGTTAGTGTGTAGTAAGGGTTGTCACATTGGCGCTCTCTTATTTTCCAGGCAGGAGGCAAACAGGCCAGAAATGAGGAGTCCATTGACCTCTATGGAAAGAAGATGTCTGGTGCACAGAAAGCACATATATACACTGATAATCCATTGGGCATTCTCTCATTGGGCATTCTGGTGCCATTGACTCAATTAGGGAAAACTTTATCTATGTCCCTGATCAGATATGTACATTCCTCTGCTTTTTATCTTTACCATATATCTAATATTTGAAACATAATAGCCATACAAACATAGAGGAATAAATTCAAGAAACACAATATGCTCACCTAAAATAAAAATCTTGGAATGGTCTTCTGACTGGAAAACCAGCTCTGCGGATCCTGACTGTTTCAAGCATTCCTGAGTACCTTAACTGGTTGAGGACCATTGTTTGGTCAAACTGGTCTGGCATCTGAAGAAACAAGCAGGTAGAACAAAACCTTAATGTTGATAAAGAAGAAAAAAAAGAAAATAGAAAGAAAAAAAAGAAAATACAGACAAAAAGAAAACATCAAAGAAAAAAAGAAATAAATAAATAAAAAAAGAAAGAAAGTTTGTACATATATAGAATCCTTGTAACTATTTTTATGATAATTTTACTACCTTTCCATTAACAACCAATGATTTGAACAGGACATTGAAGCAACAACAGAAGAAAATGGAATGAAAAATCTAACAGTAAGATATGCAGAATGTGATTCACATAAATAAAATGCCCAGAATATATTGTTTTCTTAGCCCCTATGTTGACACCACCCTATAAATAAATAATTCCATGTATATATATATATATATATATATATATATATATATATATATATATACACACACACACACACACACACACACACACACACATATATATATATATATATATATATGCACATACAGATCTCCATGCATCCTGTTTACCATCTGTATAGTAATAGATGTTGAATTTCCAGTTCATACCCAATCAATGCGGTGACTGCGCCTCACACCTACAGCTTTCCAGTAAGGCGCTACTATACGTATATCTCCAGAGAAGACATTACTTTACCCTGACTACTATAGCGCTTGCAGCATCTGGCGTTGAAGTTGTCCCCTGACTTACATTCACATGAGAAACAAGCTGTAGAATGACCTGAGCCAGTGAAATGAAGAGTCTCAGCTATAATGAACACTAGAGCCATGCTTTACATGTGCTCTGTAGCCATAGTAACTCTTCCCCGTCTAATGAGGGGCATTGTATAAACTCATCATCTCTAAGGGGCCTCTTTGACCTAGAGAAGTCAGTGGGCACTGAATGGGTACTGTCTAACCATGATAATAGTCCTTCTAGAATTTTGACGTACTTTTTAGGAGTAGAGGACGTCTCTGCAGGATATTTCGAGCGGTTATTCTGCAAATTCTTCTTGTTTTTCCTTGTCCATGAATCATAATGTGATGCATTCACCTCTATTATTTTTGATGGACATTGTTATTACTTCTATGTATCATAAATATGTGTCTGTATTTGTTCTATTATTTCCTCTCCCACCATGCGATAAATGTGACAAAGTATGACTGCATGAGAATGAGTATAAAATGTACCAAACCTTGACCCCGACACACCGTAACAGCCACAAGAAATACTACACAAGTATCCTTACCAAGCAGTTTGCCTAAAACAGTATACACATTATATAACTGTAGAGAACATTATTGTTATTATTATTATTATTATTATTATTATTATTATGTTATTAGAAGAATGTTGGGATATTAACCCCTTCAGGACTGAGCCACTTTTGGACCAAATGACAGAGCCTCATTTTTTAAATCTGACGTGTGTTACTTTATGTGGTAATAACTCGGGAATGCTTTTACCTATCCAAGCGATTCTGAGATTGTTTTCTCGTGACATATTGTACTTTAAGTTAGTGAAAAAATTTGGTTCATATATTCAATATTTTTGCGTGAAAAACACCAAAATTTAGAGAAAATTTGCAAAAAATTAGCATTTTCTAAATTCAAATTTATCTGCTTGTAAGACAGATAGTAATACCACACAAAATTGTTACTAGCTAACTTTTCCAATATGTCTACTTTAGATTGGCATCATTCTTTGAACATCCTTTTATTTTTCTAGGACATTACAAGGCTTATAAGTTTAGCAGCAATTTCTCACATTTTCAAGAAAATTTGAAAAGCCCATTTTTTTAGGGAACAGTTCAGTTGTTAAGAAGCTTTGAGGGTCTTATATATTAGAAACCCCCACAAATCACCCCACTTTAAAAACTTCACCCCTCAAAGTATTCAAAACAGCATTCAGAAAGTTTTTTAACCCTTTAGGCGTTTCACAGGAATTAAAGCAATGTAGCGGGGAAATCTACAAATTTCATTTTTTGGGCAGAAATTCCATTATAATCCATTTTTCCTGTAATACTGAAGGTTTCTACCGGAGAAGCACAACTGAATATTTATTGCCCTGATTCTGCAGTTTTTAGAAATATCCCACATGTGGCCCTAGTGCGCTACTGGACTGAAATACCGGCCTCAGAAGCAAAGGAGCACCTAGAGCCTTTTAGGGCCTTCCTTTTCTTAGATTATATTTCAGGCACCATGTCAGGTTAGAAGAGGTCTTGTGGTGCCGAAACAAAGGAAACACCCCAAAAAATACCCCATTTTGGAAACTAAACTCCTTGAGGAATTCATCTAGGAGTGTAGTGAGCATTTTGACCTCACAGGTGTTTCATAGATTTCATTAGAATTGGGCAGTGAAAATGAAAAATGCCATTATTTTCCAATACCATGTATTTTTACCTCCAAATTTTTAATTTTTTCAACAAATAAATGAGGAAAAGCACCCCAACATTTGTAAAGCAACTTCTCCAGAGTACGGAAATACCAAACAGGTGGTCATAAACTGTTGTTTGGGCAAGCGGCAGGACTTGGAAGGGAAGGCACGCCATTTAGCTTTTGGAGCGCTGATTTTGCTGGATTCATTTCTCTGCACCATGTCACATTTCTAAAGCCCCTGAGGTACCAGTACAGTAAAAAAAAACCAAAAGTGACTCTATTTAGGAAACTATACCCCTTGAGGAATTCATCTAGGGGTGTAGTGAGCATTTTGACCCCACAGGTGTTTCATAGATTTCATTAGAATTGGGCAGTGAAAATGAAAAATTACATTATTTTCCAATAAGATGTAGCTTTACCTCAAAATTGTTATTTTTTTCAACAAATAAATGATGAAAAGCACCCCAACATTTGTAAAGCAACTTCTCCAGAGTACAGAAATACCCAACATGTGGTCATGAACGGCTGTTTGGGGGAAGCGGCAGTACTCAGAAGGGAAGGCACGCCATTTAGCTTTTGAAGTACAGATTTTGCCGATTTGATTTCTCGGCACCATGTCGCATTTGTAAAGCTCCTAAGGTACCAGTACAGTGGAAGCCCCCCAAAAGTGACTCCATTTGGGAAACTACACCCCTAGAGGAATTAATATAGGGGTGTAGTGAGCATTTTGACCCCCCAGGTGTTTCATAGATTTCATTAGAATTGGGCAGTAAACATGAAAAAAATCATTTTTTTCCACTAAGACGTAGCTTTAGGTAAAAATGTTTCATTTTCTCATCAAATAAAGGAGAAAAACCACCATAACATTTGTAAAGCAACTTCTTCAGAGTAGGGAAATACCCCACACGTGGTCATAAACTGCCATTTAATAAAGTACTGTATGAATACACATCCGGGCTCAGAAGGGAAGGAGCACCATTTGGCTTTTGGAGAGCAGATTTTGCTGGATTGGTTTTTCTGCGCCATGTCGCTTTTGCAAAGCCCCTTAGGTACCAGTACAGTGGAAACTACCCAAAAGTGACTCCATTTGACAAACTACACCCATTGAGGAATTCATCTAGTGGGGTAGTGAGCATTTTGACACCACAGGTGTGTCATATATTTTATTAGAAATGGGCAGTGAAAATGAAAAATTACATTATTTTCCAATAAGACGCAGCATTAGTTAAAAATGTTTCATTTTCTCAACAAATAAAGGAGAAAAAGCACCGTAACATTTGTAAAGCAACTTCTTCAGAGTAGGGAAATACCCCACATGTGGTCATAAACTGCCATTTGGACACACAGCAAGGCTCTAAAGGGAAGGAGCGCCATTTAGTATTTGGAGTGGAGATTTTATAAGATTCGTTTTTTGACACCATGTTGCATTGAGCTATAGTACCAGTACAGTGGTACCCCCAAAAAAATTACCCCATTTTGGAAACTAGATCCCTCAAAGAATTGATCTAGGGGTGTAGTGAGCATTTTGACCGCACAAGTGTTTTGCAAAAATGAGTAAACAATAGATGTTGCAGATTGAAAATTGCTGTTTTCCACAAATATGCCATTTCAGTGCCCAATGTGTTGTGCCCAGCTTGTACCACTGTAGACACACATCCCATAAATTGTTAAGCGGGTTCTCCAGAATACCCCATATGTGGTCATAAATTGCCGTTTGGGTACACTGCCAGGCTCAGTTGGACCACCATTTGGCTTTTGAAGCGCAGATTTTCCTTGGTGTATTAGTGGTATTTCAGCTTATAATGTGGGGGCATATGTGAGCTGGGCGGAGTACACCAGGGTATATGTAAGCTGGGCGGAGTACATCAGGGTATATGTAAGCTGGGCGGAGTACATCAGGGTATATGTAAGCTGGGCGGAGTACATCAGGGTATATATAAGCTGTGCGGAGTACATCACGGTATATGTAATATGCGCAGAGTACATCAGGATATATGTAAGCTGTGCGCAGTACATCAGGGTATATGTAATCTGTGAAGTACATCAGGGTATATGTAAACTGGGCGGAGTACATCAGGGTATATGTAAGCTGGGCAGAGTACATCAGGGTATATGTAAGCTGTGCGGAGTACATCAGGGTATATGTAAGCTGGGCGGAGTACATCAGGGCATATGTAAGCTGTGCGGAGTACATCAGGGTATATGTAAGCTGGGCGGAGTGCAACAGGTCATAATAGGATGATGTAATAAATGGGGTGAATGAAGAATCCATGGATCCATGGATCGTAACTGTCATTCTTCATTTGACAGTTAGCGTATTAGGTCCTGCCTCGGGCAGGACCTAATAGGCTACCGTACCTGGGCAACCAGGAAGCCTAGTAACGGCTTCCTGGTTGCCATAGCTCCCTCCCTCTGTAAACCACTTCAATGCGGCGGACGTCATTGACAGTCGCATTGAAGGGGTTAAATGGCTGCGATCGGCGGTAACAGCCATCGCAGCCATTGCAGCGGCATGTCAGCTGTGTATAACAGCTGACAGCCGCTGAAGATAAAGCACGCACAGCTCCTGTGCTCGCTTTATCTGCAGGGCGTAACTGTACGCCCGTCTGCGGGAAATCACTTTGATTTCGGACGTACAGTTACGCCCAATCGCGGGAAAGGGTTAAACCCTTAATGACCGGGCCTGAAAAGGTCTTAATGACCAGCTAAATGTTTCGGTTTTTACCGCTCTGCCTTTCAGCAGCCATAACTTTTTTACTTTTTTATTGACGTGGCCGTATGAGGCCTTTTTTTATGCGGGAGTAATTGTATTATTATTTTTTTCACCGTTTGGTGGTAGAAAAAAATAATATTTTTACGGTGTGAATATAGGAAAAGCTATTCTTTACATAGTTTTTCTTGTTTCTTTTTTATCCCGTTCACGTTTTACGCAAAATAACGAATTAGATAAATTATTCAGGTTATTAGGGTTATTTAGATTCCTAATATGTGTAGCTTTTTTTGTTTTTATTTAATGTAGGGGCAATAAAACATAATTTATGCAAAATAATGACTTTTTATTTTTTATTTATTTATATTTTTTGTTACTATTTTCTTAATCCCATTAGGGGATAACTTTATTTACAACTCTATTTTTTACTTCTAATGTATTAGCATACTTTTGTATGCTAAAAAATTACACTGTGTCACTATGACACAGGCTGCTGTTAGGGTACACTATGTCCTGCCCTAACAGCAGGCAAACTGAACAGACAGCCCTGGGGTCCTTTGTAGGTCTCCAGGGCTGACTGCAGAGGGATTCCCTACTCTTTAATCACGTCACCGGGTTTCCGGTGATGCGATCAAAGAGGGGGAGTTCCCTTTGATTATGCCACGGTCACAGACAGCGGCGATTACAGGGTTACACAGTTGGGGTCCGAATGTTTTCCGACCCCAGCTGTATTTAGCAGGCTGCTCTAAGATGTTAGTTACAGCTCCTGCTTCGAGGATGAGCGCTAACTGGAGCGCTCATCAGCCTCTTCTACAGCAACGCCAAAAGGCGTCGCACCTGCACCACCTGTCATCTAAAGACGGTGGGCAGTCGATAAGGGGTTAAAGAGTTCATAAAGCACTAAAAAATAGCCCACATTTATTGACTTGCGTATTTAACCCTGCCAAAGTGGAGAGGGTAGTTGTGCGGGATTTGCTTCAAATTTATTAAAAATTGCACGTCCCTTAATAAATTTGTTATCAATTAAACGCTCTGACAGGCAAAAATTCTTTCTACGCCTGCTATGAGCTTACTTTTCTCGTCACTTTTGAAAATTTAAAAACAACTGAACAAATGTGGCTCAAGCTCCCAAAAAAGTTGCATTTTACACCAAAAACTGGGGTAAACACTTTTATAAATGTGGGCCATATAGTTCAATTTACTAATAGTTTTGCATTAGCTTACGTAAAATGTACTGTACACGCTTAAAAAAACACTCCAGGCAGAATTGATACACAGTGTTATGCCTAGTGTAGAGTCTGAGGGGCGGAGCATGACACAAGGAATTTCTCTATGGTGTTTTTTAGCTATATGAGGGCCAAAGTCTCTCACTGTATGGAGCATTAATAATAACAGTCGTTGTAGCTGAAATCTGTAACTATTTATAGTAGGAGATTTATTCCGAACAGCAGTCAGAAGCTTTTTTGCATTTTTAGGGATACATTTGCTTTATACATGGACCAGATCCTACTGTGACTCAGATACTGTATGTGCATGTCCCACTATTTTCTTGTAAAAATGTATCATAAAACTTGGTCTCTGAGAGGATATGTCAATGGATACAATGAGTTACATGCACTAGGTGCTTTATATCCTTTATAATAATTTATTCAGTTTTTATATCCAGTACTTGATGGTCCAGCACAAAGACACTTTTCACCCAATACTTCATAGGTCCAGAGGAGAAAATTGAAATGCCTGGAAGCGCTACACTCTGGATCAGCAGGAACCAGCATGAAGCTCGCAGCACAAAAGGTGAATGTTCCACAAAAATCTAGATTTGTTGACCTATCCTTAATCCGGTGTTAGACTTTTATTATACAACCAAATAAAAAAATGCCTTTCGTACCATGAAAATAAGACTTCCTTCCATCTATCCATCGTCACCAGGCCTATATCTGTCCATGTATCCAGACTTATGAATGTATCCAGCTCTACAGTTGCTCTACAACATCTTAGCCATGGTTAATGACAACACGTCTATGCACTTGACTGTTTTGCATGACAGTAGATTGTGGGCAAAAGCAAGACCCTTTAGAACGTCTTTTATGGGGAACCGTAGAGGGACACTGCCTCAGCTTCCCCATAATGTGTTAATAATATGGTCTAATGTCAAGCCTATTAAACTTTCTGAATGATTAATTTCAGCACTGTATGGCCACTGCATCATCTCTCCGCCACCATTGTCTCCAATTATTTTTTCGCTAAATATCAAACAGTCTCCTAAATGAGGGATAGATTAACATGATAAACAGGCCATCAGACGCCTATTATATAGCATCTGCCGCTCCATGGTTACTTTATTTCTGAACAAAGAAAACGGTTGCACTGTCCTTAATTTCATTAAATGCTAGCGATGCATTGTATTCCAATATGGTCTTCCACTACAGTATGTCAACGCCTGCTGCATTTAAAATATATAAATGTGAGAATGTATATAGATATAAGTACATCTATCTATCTATCTATCTATCTATCTATCTATCTATCTATCTTCTCATATCAAACTCTCTATCGATAAGGGGGTTTTACACAGGACGATTATTAGGCAGATGAGCATTTAAATAACACTTGTTGCCAATAGTTGCCCTGTGTGAACAGGGAAACGATCAGGAGATGAACGACCAAACGCTCGATCATCTGTTGGTCGTATCGTTTTAACAAAGTAAAATATTATCGTTGTCGGCAGCACATCTCGGTGTGTAAACAGGGAGACACACTGCCGACATGATAATAATGTGTGGGGACGAGCGATCGGAGTAACGACCGCTCGTCCAAATCCATAGCTCTGTGTAACAGGAGCAAGCGAGCGCCGATCAACGATGTTTCGTTGATCGGCGGTCGCTGCACAGACCGAGTGTTGGCCGGTGTAAAAGGGCCTATAGACAGCTCTTGACAACTGAAATATGAGAACACAATAAAATACTTCCTTAAGTACAAGCAATTTTAAGTTGCTAAGATAATATGGGAGTCACATTTTCTCTTAGCTGCTTCAGGAAAACCTTGAGAAAGTTGTGCACTGGACCATTTAGAAAACCGATTTTGTTTTTTTGGATACACAACTGAAAATTCACCATATTATACCACACAGCAATGCATTGCTTATCCTAATGCTAACTTTTTAACCTGTTCCTTAAAAAAGCATAAAAAAAATACTTATGGCGATTATATTTGGCCCGATTTGAATACCATTTGTTCTGTCTGGCAATAACACACATTTCAAGCTATTATAGTGAGACAGCAAAATCCCTTTGTACGTAGAGACAATAGCTACAATCTGAGCAGAGAGAAAGAGAAGACTTCCCAGTGACACATAAATTACATCCAAATCTTTAATTGAACAAAGATTTATTTCAATTTCCTTTTGCACATCATGGAAACAAAGACAAGTGTTTAAATAAGGGGATGTAAATCAACGAAGTGTAAATAAATGTATAATTAACAATATTTGCCATCACCCTAACAAAAGGAAAATCCCATCGCCAAGGGCATTAGTCAGTAGCCATGAGATTCACTTGAATAAAAGTTTCTTAAGATTTATGTATATGTAGCATGCTATACATTCTGTTCTATTCTATATATTCTGTTTTAATTAAAGAGGCTCTGTCTCCACATTACAAGTGCCCTATCTCCTACATAATGTGATCCGCGCTGTAATGTAGATAACAGTGGTTTTTATTTTGAAAAACAATCAATTTTGAGCAAGTTATGCACAATTTTCGATTTATGCTAATTCGTTTCTTAATAGACAACTGGGCGTGTTTTTACTTTTGGACCAACTGGGCGTTGTAAAGAGAAGTGTATGACGCTGACCACTCAGTGTTATACACTTCTCCCCATTCATTTTTAGCAGTACTCACAACGCAGCGTGATCTCGCGAGATCACACTGTGCAGTCATATACTCCCATATTAACTTTACCGAAGTGTCTTTGGAGTGAATAGACATCACCTCCAGCCAGGACGCGATGTCTATTCACACTGCCGACACTTCGGTATAGTTTCTGTGAATGACAGCACACGTGATCTCGCGAGTACTGCTAAAAATGAATGGAGAGAAGTGTATGACGCTGATTGGTCAGCGTCATACACTCCTCTGTACAACGCCCAGTTGGTAAAAAAGTAAAAACACGCCCAGTGTTCTATTAAGAAACTAATTAGCATAAATCTAAAATTGTGCATAACTTGCTCAAAATTGATAGTTTTTCTAAATAAAAAACACTTGTTATTTACATTACAGTGCCGATCACATTATGTAGGAGATAGGGCACTTATAATCTGGTGACAGAGCCTCTTTAATGTGGTGATTGCCAAGTGGAGATCTCAGGGACTGTACTGTATGCCAATTTTCTATGGATATTTTATGGACCCTGAGATCCCCATCAAGGGCGACACTGACACTGGGAGTAAATAGAATAGCTCTATTGTTCTATGTAGAACTTCCCCATTGATTAACTTTGAACATGTATTCTATACCTTCACTACTTTTCTAGTTGTTTCTCTAATTTTTTAGTTCGTTTTTTTTTAGAATAAAAGGTTGTGTTGCTAATTTGAAATTGTCGACAAGATGCTGTTGATAGATCTGATACTATTAAGTGTCACTTTGGCTTCTGCGACTCTGCTGTAGGTCAAACTGGCTCAATTACCTTCCTAATGTCCTAAGAAGCCATGTTAAGAATTGGATATTCATATGTTACTCAGACTATTTGGATGCACATGTGTTATTAAGTGTCATTCGTTAATTTGTTATTGGTGGTTTATTGCTATGATAAGATTTGTCAACAGCATGTAACCAAAAGGTCTACCTGTATTTTTTTTTTTGTTTATTTTGCACTCGGTAAAAAAAAAAAATCTCAAACATAGGTAAGACCAGCTAAAATAAAAGTTCTAAATAAGCGAAAAAATCTAAACAATGTTAATTATAACTTGAGTTTCACTTTAAATCCTGCAGGACCCCCTTAATCTACATTATTTCAATTAATTTAATTATTTATTTATTTTCTTGCAGTGGGATGTAGACAGTGATATCATGTTATCCGTCAGAACCGATGGTTTAACTTTCCTTCTTTCAAAACATATGCCAGAATGGAACCACTCAGAATTCTCTCCTGGAAGGGATAGCACCTTATACTGGGAGGGGAAAGAAAAGGGGATAAGCACTGCAGGTTGCTTGATGAATACGGGGGAAAAGAGGTGGATGGCACACATTTTGAGATCGTTTCAAAGTTTAACATGAGTGGACATCACCTCTTCTCTTATCTTCAAATATAAGCCTTGGGTTCCATTACACGACCTGACGTGGGACGTGTAAAGAAGCCCCGATCTATGAGACAAGGAGCGATGTATGGGAACGAGCACTCAATACTACGATCACTCGTCTCCATACATTTCTATCATGTCGGCAGCACGTCTCCCAGTTTACCCAGGGAGATGTGCTGCCAAGTGCCAACAATGATAATATTTTAGGCTGCATAAATGATACACTCAGCCGATGAACGAGCGTTTGCTAGTTTATTGGCTGATCGTTGCCCTGTTTACACAGGGCAATGATCGGGAATGAGCGTTTTGTGAAGGCTCGTTTTCCCAATAATTGGCCTGAGTAAAAGGGCCTTAAGACTCTAGACTCAATGATCTGGAAAAAGAAGCTTTAACCCTTTTGCTGACATGTTAGGCTTCCCCTCATACAGGAGGACATTCTTTAAGATCAAGATATTACACATAAAATTCTAGAGTGCTGGACTTAGGTTAGAAGGTGTATATTTAGTGAGAGGTGAAGGGAAACATTTTTCAGAATAATAAACAGAATTAACCTTTCGAAAAATCAGAATGAACCAGACAAAACCACTGCTTGTCCTAAATGTCAGACTCTAAACACAGACATGTGGCATGGTCTGTGGACATGTTGGAACATACAGGTCTTCTGGCAAGATGTTTAAGACGATATCCAGACTCTATGGCGCATCTCCATCCCGTTAGACCCTGTAACATGCATATTTCAATATAAACAAACAGAAACAGATAACAGAGCACACAATCCGCACTCCATGCCACTAGCTGTACACGCAGTATTTCTAGTGGCAAAATGGTGTATAATGAATAACTGGATAAATTCTCTAGATCCAACAAAAAAACAGGCACGCACATTCTTCCAGAAGCGGAAGATCTTTATTGGAGAGCACCTCACTAGATAAGATATCATAGAACTTGTTACCCCCATCCAATGCACACAATGGTATAACACAGAGCAACTAAGGGGATTGTTAGGACTGTTAAGACTCTGAAGTCAAAATCGTGATCCAAATTAATAATGGGTTATTAAAAGTTGCAGTATGCCTTGTCTGATTTACTAATAACCTTGACTGCTGAATTGTTGACCAGTTGAGTTGTACAGCACTGTAGAGTTATCACGATAGCAGAATTTGGACTTCGATACCGATACTTTGTGTAGTGTTACGATTTTCGATACCAAAACGATACTTTGCCAACAGCAATAAAAATAAAATAAGTTCTTCCATTTTCTGATGTGAGGCACGAGGTGTGATTAATTTTGAATGTGCCTCACATTAATAGTAATTACCCCTATCATGTTTCTCAGTCATAATGGACAACATTGGGTTAATGTGTGAGGCACACTAATAAGTGAAAGACGTTTTTTATTTTATTTTTTTACAGCGTACACATCATAAATGACGCAAAAAAATTGTTGTGCAGGTTATTACGACTGCGCCAATACAGAATATGTGTATATTTTATGTATTGAGAATTATTTTAATGTTTATTGTAAAAAATGTGTATGTGTATTTTTTTATTTAACATTACTTTATGTTTTTACTTTTTTATTTTTAAACTTTAATGTACTGGCATATATCTATATGCCAGTACATTAGCCTGTGTACAGATAGTACACAGGCAGTTGTGAGGACATATACCTAAGTATGCCCTAACAACAGGAAATATGGTCAGACAGCCCTGGGGTCCTTCAATGGACCCTGGGCTGTCTGCCCATATATGGTATGTCCCTCAATCGCATCATAATAGGGATTACTTGTGACGCGATCCAAGGGACATTCCCCCTTCTTATTTTCCCCTTGAATGCTGCGGTCAGCTTGGATCGCAGCATTCAAGGGAATGGCGGTGGAGATGAGAGGTTTCTCTAATCTCGGCCGTTAGAGCGGGGCTGCGGCTGTGAAATACAGTCATTGCCCCGCTCCTGACAACTGCGCGCCGTCAGCATGAGGTGATGTGGCCGGCGCTGCACTAATGAGCACAGGCACTGAACACAGAACATGGGGGAGTTTTGCAGTGCGTCCGCCATGTTCTGTCTTCAGTGCCGCCGCTCCTTAGTGCAGTGCTGGTCGCATCACATCGTGCTGACCGCACGTACACTTGTTAGGACTCAGGAGTGGGGCAATGGCTGTATGACACAGCCGCAGCCCCGCTCTTATACATTCATGTGTTACAATGCTAGACTGTGCGGCGGCACAGATTAGTATTGAAATACATGAAGTAACGACATCGATCCGTTTGAGGGTGCACGGCATCGAAATAGTATCGAAGTTTCGATGCATCGTGCATCCCTACCTCATTGTTCCAGGGACTGAGTTCCAAAACCTGGCTAGTAATTGGTTTTGTTTTTCAAAAATCAAATAAAAATATGAAGAAAAAAAAGCTATATTACTTGGTGATGTGACATGTCTTTCCTAAAGAATACACATGCTCCTGGTAGTACATAGGATGTTCACACGCTCATAGATATTCATTGCTGCTGAAAGGATGGCTCTTTACAGCAAATAAATAAAAATCACACAGGGGGGAGTTGCAATAACATGTACAGCCGCTGAAAGGGATGAGCTGCTGCCCCTGTGTAAACAATGAAAGGGCCCCTTCATTTTACGGTGCACTGAAGGTCACCGTTTGGAGCGCAATGATGAAACAAATAGGATATCAATGTTAAAATCCCAAGAAGATAATACCAATAATATCTCACACTACATACAACATTTGTTTTCTTGAAAACTCTTTATTTCCTTCCATCAATTGTAGCTGCCTCGGACAGGTTGCTGGTGTTAGGCTTTGTTCACACCTGCTTCTGTGTTTCCGTTGTTCTGCTCCGTCAGAGGAGCAGAACAAGAGAATTACGGAAGCAACAGTTCCATTGCACAATGGACACCGCTGCTGGAACCCATGAACTTCTGTCGGCTTTTCGTCAGGGTGTCCGTGATTTGCCAGAGACAATAGCGCAGCATGCTGTGCTATTGTCGCCGGTAATCTCAGCCAGATCTGCGACGGAGGCCCCTAAGGGAGCCTCCAACGCAGATGTGAACGAGGCCTTAGACATAGACAAGAGGATGCATAACCATGTTTCTGGAGGTGGAAGGGTCTTGTTTGTGTCCTACTTAATACACTGCAATAATTACTTTTCTTGAACAAATACTGTCCCTGGGACCTGAATTATGAGATGGTCACCTTTGGTGGACATAGAAATTGTGTTTGCAGTCAATACCATCTCTTTCAGTCAGAGAATACACAGTGTACTGTCTTTGTCTGTCACCAATAACTGAACAGGGAATCCTATTCTTATTTGTCTGATAAATGCAGGGCAACTGTTCAAGGCAAAAATACGAAACCTTCAAAATCACAAAGCCAGGGTTTTGTATTCAACCTTTCATTGAAGTTTCTAGGTCAGTGTGAGAAGGACTGAATCTATCTTTTGACAATTTCCAGCAAGCTCATCCAGTTGTAGCAGAGCTCAGTTTGTTATGTGGAGCAAATCTTAACAGTATGTGTTATCTGTGGTTTTAGATGGGACTGCAGGTTATGGATGGCATTATGGTGCTCAGTGGTTTTGGACACTGGCTATGAGAACTATGACAAGAATTATGGGGAACTATGGCTATGGATGTTATAGCTGGCATTATAGCGTACTGTGGCTTTGGGCATTATTGCTTTAGGCAGTATGAATGGAATTATGGGCACACAGTGGCTGTAGGCACTATGGCTAAGAGCATTATGGCTGTAGTCTTCATGGTCGGTATTATGGGGCATTAAGGCTTTGGGCACTACGGTTGGTTTCAGGTGGGCATTAATGTTGGTGTTCTGTATGCACTAGGGCTACTCTTGTTTAGACATTATAAATTACACTACTTTTTATGTACTACATAGTAATAGTACAACCTCCTTGAGACAAGATTCCAAAATTGGTCTTTTAGAGGGGTGGTCCTCTCAAAGAATATGGCCGGTATATATAATACATTATCTAACTGAACATCTGTCTGGAAATCAGGTCTAAAGAGGTCTTCACAAAGTCATGGTCTTTTGAAGAGGTTTCACTGTAGGCTGATGTAATTATATATGCACTGCTAAAAATGCAATATAACTATATATATATATATATATATATATATACACACATAGGACATTTATTGTTGGTGTATTTTATTTCTAGCCTTTATAAGGCAAAGTGTACATGTGAATACAAATAACTAATACATAGGAACAGAATGGAGTATAAAAATAAGCTCTGCCAGAATTACTTTGTATCTCATGGAGTGTTTTTTTTAGAGCTGGTGCCAGGATGACGGGGGAATGAAATCATCTGACATCCTATAACTTGGATGTGACTGCTTTTACGGAGTCAAGCGCTACTATCAGGTTTCTGAAATTCCTACATATTATCAAACGTGTTTCTGTACTGACAAATTCGAATATAAACAATGAATAAGTAAGCGGTTTGTTGCGGATGTTTTTTTCAGGCCTATATGTCATCTTTAAAAATAGTTTGTCATAACATCATAAAATATTGTAGTATTCGATTTTTTATTACATATTTTAGTTAGTTTATGAAAAAGGGCAAAACTAGGGAGATATAAAGTGTGAAAAAATTCTGGATATATCTGTACACGTTCTGTCAATGTATATGATCTGGGATTATCAATGCAGCAGAGCTGAGCATGCCAATGTAGAATAGCGGAGTTTGTCAAAGTAGCAGAGTATGTCAATATAGCGTAGCTCAGCCTGCAGTCCTGGATTATCAACACTGGAGATCTCAGTTTATCAATGCAGCAGGGCTGAGGTTGTCAGTGTAGAGAGCTAAGTTTATTAATGTAGCTCAAGGAGTTTGCCAAAGTTGCAGTTTATCAATATAGCATATCTCAGTTTGTCAATGTAGCAGAGCCGAGCCGATCAATATAGTATGACTCGGTTTGTCAATATAGAAGTGCTGAGTTTAGCAATGTAGAAGAGATAGCAAGAAATAGAAAGTAAGTCAGCACCTCCAAGCAAAAGTAAAATAAATGGGCAAGTGTAATCTTCTGTGATTACAATGCAAAAGAACAGAGTTTTTTGTTAACATAGTAGAGCTGAGTTCATCAACACAGCAGAGCTTATTTTTTCTATGTCACAAGCATAAATATATTATTGCAGCAAAGCAAAGTTTGTGAGGCATAGCAGAGTTGAGCTTGGTAAAGTAGCAGAAAGAAATTGGTTTTCTATAGGACTGTAGGTAGTTGCATATATAGAGCGAGTGCCATCACACCCTACCAACATCAGACATGTGGGTCAAGTGCTTATGGCCTTCTCCGCAATCCTAATTATGTCTCCTCTAGGTCTGAAAAGGGCATTGCTCACTGACTATTGTGTAGTCACTTGTTTGCTGATATTGCTGCAATTGAGGATAGAGAAGAGCCCTATACAGGTTCCCAAAGCTCATAGGAAAGGGATAGCCCAGGAGTCATCAACCTCCGGCACTTAAGCTGTTGTGAAACTACAATGTCCAGCATGCCCTGACAGACATGCTGGGAATTGTAGTTTCACAACAGCTGGAGTGCCAAAGGTTGCTGACCACTGGAATAGCTTAAGTGTGAACCTTCCCCCACGGATCTGCCACTAAGCTATATATGCCCTTGACTGAGTTATCAAAGTACAAATTCAGCTCTTCTATATCTGTATAAACATGTCACAATCCCAACTACAACATTTTAAACATAACGAACAGGTGTAAACATACATATAAAACTACTCCATGAAATCAGTATTAAATCCATCCCAGTACTCGTACGAGAGATGGACTTGTGTCTTTTTACTCTTTTTATATTACTACCACTATAATCTAGTGGAATAAATTTGTAGATATATAGAATTATAATAAATCTGTCTTCCATTCATTTAAATATGTGTGAAATAAAAGCAGAATTCAAGATCTATCTGCTCAATGCAAACTCTATGTCTCTGCAGTAAATCCCTATCCCTGGATATATGTGGGGAGTCCATTATACCCACCTTTCCTTTCTTCCTCTGTTCGCTCAGTTTGCTTCGTTCCTAAAAAGTCTGCACGCTAGCAATGACTGGAGAGGAGTGCACACAGGCTCCGGCACACAGAACAAGGCTTTCTTATGCGGGCTGGTATTTCAAGTCCCCCATGTGATATCTTTGGCTGAGCTTGTTTAATTCATTCCTTCTTGTGTCTAAAGGAAGCCGGACTTGGAAGATAGCCTTGCAGGTTCGGTGTGTCAGCATACATAAGGAACTGGCAGCAGGCGGCATAGACAGAGACACTAGAATTGTGCACTTAAATAACTTGTACAGGCAGGAGAGTTCCTGAGGTTAAAACAAATAGCATTCCTGGAACAGTCTACTGTAAGAAAAATAGACAACCTGCTGCAGGTCGGCCCTGCCTGTGAATACTTGGTAATGAGGCATACACTCTCCGAGGACTTTTGGAGAATTGCAAATCTTTCCCAAACATTTCCAGGGCAACCTAGTCACTTGGATGCTGACTATGGGGTTATTTTCAATGATGGGCTCTTCACAATTCACAAGTTCTATAAGAATACTCTGTACAGTGTAACCAATACTATAAGATTGTTAATATGAGTAGAATAGAAATATTCCATATGAAGGAGCTGCTGCTATTTAGATAGAGGGTAATGTATTCTCTGACTGTGCATGGTATATGCGTTTTGTGATTTATTGTGGAAAATCTAGAAAAGGCCATCCATAAATCATACTACGCATAATGTAAATCCTGACATGTATCTCACTGTGTAAATAGAAAAGCTGATAAGCCTACTATATGTAGAAGAAGCTGGATACTGTTCCAAAATATATACGAGTGATAATAAAAGTTCTTTATTGTCAAGTGGTATATGATATTACTGACCAACTACATATCACAGTATAGAAGAAAAGTAATGTGAGTTAAGGTGGTACGGATGGCACCCTGCTCCTAAAAGAGGCAACGGGGTGTGACGCCAGACAGCTAGTTATTTACTTATGGTTAAGTTGCTATCAGGCATACACATGTATTACAAATGTCATTATTTGTTTGGGTGAGTTGCTATTATGCACTTATGTTCCATATATGTGTATTCTGACCTTGTGTGAATTGACATTTGCATGCATGATTAGAGTACAAACACACACACACAAATATATATATATATATATATATATATATATATATATATATATATATATATATATTATGTGACAACTTGGGGACCACTTAGCTCATGGGATCGCCATCTCCCGGGTGAGATGGTTGACACACGTAGAAAGTTCACTCCAAAAAGGTTTAAACCAGCCGCAGCTAGCTTTATTGTCTTCACAACAGCAATCAGTGGTACAACAATAAACATACAAAATAAATCCTAGGCCGTCCAGCCTCTAACTAACACATTCAGTGTCCCTCACTACGAGACACTGAGCCTTGTGCCCAGCACCTCAAAACCTTCAGTTTTACCTCACATGATGGTGACTCTCACAGGCTAGCATGCCTGTCTTCCCCAAACTGCTAGCCCTGTGTGGACTGCACACACCTGATATAAAGAGCCGTCTCAGGTGGAGCCTAACTAGGCTCATCAGACAGCCCAAGCACCAGCAGAGAAAACCCTCTCTGCTGTACATGCTCCTTGGTTGCTTAAAACCTGAGTTTCTGCACCGTCCAGTAGCTGCACTGCCACATATCCCCCCCCCCCTTTGGTAAAGGCCGTAAGACTGATCACATTTCAACCACCCTCCAGGGTCAAAGCTCCTACGTTGGGACATAATCACACTTAGGGTCACCCCTACTGTAACAGACATTTGATAATCACCCCTGGGTGTATTATATAGGTGCTCCTGCAACTCTTCTATGTTGGCATGCCTAGCATCCTCATCCCTTGTAGGCACTACTAGCTTTTGCTGATCACAGCCGTATTTACATGTGTTGTGCCCTACATTCATGGACCTTTCCGCATCCATGAAGTGGCTTTGTGTGTCACCCCTTGGTTTAGACACTGGCTCAGTGTTCAGTAACACTCATCTCGTGAGTTTTGGTATACACCGTACCATCCAGCAAACCACTTTCAGACGCTATACTCCCCTCCATCTTGGAGTTTTTCATCTCAGCATTTAAATGCTCAGACTGTCCGTCCAGAGACAATTTTCCACCACACTCACCAGACCTCTCTGGGTTACTATTAGTAACAGTACGCACATCACATGTGACACTCTCGACTTTCTCAACTACGGCCTCAAGGGGCACACTTGAACTAATCCCCTTTTCTGTCTCGGCTGCTGTTTCTTTACCCCCTTAATGCTCCAGGACATACTATTATGTCATGGTAAGTGCATCGTTCGCGCTCCATGACATAATAGTATGTCATGCATTAAACAAAGCGCCGCGCGCGTTCACGAGCTGTGACAGCCGCTGTTTCCGACAGCAGGCTATCACAGCTCAATGTGCCGGGACCAATCTAAATGGTCCCGCCTTCACGATCGCAGCTATTGGTTAGTTGCTGACCAACTGTCCAATAGCGGCGATCTGTGTCTAAACTTCCTCTCCCTGACATCACATCCGCCCTGAACGTCTCTGTTGGAGTTCGTGAGGCGTTCGGAGCGGTTGTGTGCAGGAAGAGAGAGAGAGAAAAAGTTAAAAAACAGACTTTTTTCAGCTACCCACTACCCACTACCCACTTCATCCACTACCTTCTCCTGTTCCCTTCCTTTTTGTGGTCCTTCCACATTTTTGGTCAGTGATCTCCTATCACTGACCACTTCTTAGTCTTCAGGGACAAATTTTTGGTCCCTGGGGAATATTTTTTTCTTTTTTTCTTTATAAAATATATAAAACTAAAAAAAAAATGTAAAAGTAAAAAAAAAAAAAAAGTTTAGACAATTTAGACAATTTAACTGGTTAGTTTAGTATTAGGGTTAGTTAGTGTCAGGGAACAGTCAAAAAGCGTAGTTAGGTGTAGCGTCAGGGACTTCAGGGTCAGGAATCCGTCACCGTAGCTAGGTTTAGCGTTAGGGATCCATCACCGTAGTTAGGTTTAGCGTCAGGGAAGTTCACATAAAATCTTGTTAGGTTTAGCGTCAGGCACCCGTCACCGTAATTAGGTTTAGTGTCAGGAAAGCTCGGAATTATCTAGATAGGTTTAGTGTCAGGGAATCGTCGCCACAGTTAGGTTTGGCGTTAGGGAAGTTCACATAAAATCTAGTTAGGTTTAGTGTTAGGAACCCTCACCCTAGTTAGTTTTAGTGTCAGGGAAACCCACTTGTTCTCTAAAAACAAAACAAAATAAAACACGCTTTTGTGCTAGTTTAGGTAGCAGCCTATTGCTCCCAGTTTGGGATTTTTTTATTTTGTTTGCTGTATACTAAGCACAACAAACATGTCCCAAAAGGACATTTAGTGCCGAAGAGGCATATTCATTTCTTGCCTCCGACACAGACTCGTCGGATGATGAGACTCTATTTTATTTGTCGACTTCCTCATCCAGTGATGAAGAGGAGGGACCCCCTAGGAGACGCCCCAGGACCACCACCACCACCGCCACAGTTGAAACCCCCTCGACAAGTGGCCGTACAACAATTGATACCCCTGAGCGAAGTGACACCATTTGGTCGCCCACACCAGACCAGACCTATGAACCCCAAATCCCTGAGTACACGGGCAGCCCAGGGATCAAATTTAACACGGCAGGGCTCAGTGAGATGGACATTTTCAAGTTCTTTTTTACTGATGATTTTATAGAACTTATGGTGTCCCAGACAAATTTATATGCCCAACAATATATCACCAAGAACCCAAACTCATTTTATGCCCAATCCCAGAGGTGGACTCCTGTAGAGTTGGGCAAGTTCTGGGGACTTCAATTGAATATGGGGCTTCTAAAAAAGCCATCCATTAGGACCTACTGGAGCACGGACATCTTATACCACACCCCGATGTACCGTATGGCCATGTCCAGGATGCGTTATGAGGCAATACTTCGCTTCCTACATTATACTGATAATGAGCAGTGCCCACCCCGAGATGACCCCAGTTTTGACCGTTTGTATAAACTGAGACCCCTATTAGACCATTTCAGTGCCCGGTTTGCCCAAGCATACACCCCCGAGAAGTGTATTTCTATAGATGAGTCCCTGGTACATTTTAAAGGGAGGCTTCAATTCCGCCAGTACCTGCCGAGTAAGAGGGCAAGGTATGGCGTAAAGATGTATAAGCTGTGCGAGAGTGCATCAGGGTATACCTACAAATTTAGGATATATGAAGGGAAGGACAGCAGTATTGAGGCCCCAGAATGCCCCCCCCTTACTGGGAATTAATGCAAAAATTGTGTGGGATTTGGTGCACCCACTGCTGGACCAGGGTTACCACCTCTACCTGGATAATTTTTATACCAGCGTCCCACTCTTCAAGTGCCTCACTTCTAGAAGTACTGTGGCATGCGGCACTGCTAGAAAAAAACCTGAGAGGCCTCCCTAAGACACTGCTTGGGCAAACACTCAGAAGGGGTGAGAGCAGGGCACATTCTAGCAGCAACATATTGTGTGTCAAGTACAAGAGAGATGTCCTTGTATTGACAACAATACATGGCCACACCAGTACCCATGTACCTGTACGAGGTACCAGTACAGAGACCCCCAAACCAGACTGCATCCTGGACTACAATAGGTACATGGGAGGGGTGGACTTGTCAGATCAAGTCCTGAAACCCTACAGCGCCATGCGGAAATCGAGGGTTTGGTATAAGAAGCTGGCCGTGCACATCATACAGATGGCATTGTACAACGCGTGCGTGCTACATCGATATGCAGGCCAGAGGGGAACTTTCCTGGAATTTCAAGAGGTGGTTATCAAGAACCTAATCTTTAGGGACCAGGAAGAGGGAGCACCTAGTACTTCTGGAAGCGAGGCCACACGCATCGTACCAGGGCAACACTTTCCAGGAGAAGTTCCCCAAGTTGGCGGGAAGGGAAAGACTCAAAAGAGGTGCAGAGTCTGCTATAAGAGGGGGATAAGGAAGGTCACAATATATCAATGTGACACGTGTCCTGAAAAACCAGGGCACTGTATGAAAGATTGCTTTAAAATTTACCATACATCCCTTGATTTTTAATTTACCCTGATACACTCCGCACAGCTTATCCCCCTCATCTTTCCCTTCTGAGCCATGCCGTTTGCCCAGGCAGCAGATAACAGCCACAAATAGAGTATTGCCGTACCCAGGAGAACCCACATTACAATTTATGGGGTGTATGTCTCCGGTGGCACATGCTGGGCACCATATATCGGACACTGAAATGGCATATATGTATAGAAAATTGCAAATCTCACTCTGCACCCTCTGCTGCGCATTACCTTTTACACAATAACTGTGGGGTCAAAATGCTCACTACACCTTTAGATGAATGCCATAAGGGGTGTCATTTTTAAAATTGGGTCACTTCTCGGGGGTTTCAACTGTACTGGTACCTCAGGGGTTCAGCATACATGACTTAGCAGCAGAAAAGCGCCAGTAGGCCAAATGGTGCTACTTCCCTTCTGAGCCCTCCCACGGGCCCAAGCGGCAGTTGATCACCACAAATGGGGTATTGCCGCACTCAGAAGAAGTTGGACAACAACATGGGGTCTTTTATTCCTTGTGAAAATAAGACATTCTGAGCAAAAATTAAATATTTTTGCAAAAACAATCATTTTTATAATTTCACAGCCCAATTCAAATACGTGCTGTGAAAAAACTGTGCGGTCAAAATGATCACAACAACCATAAATTAATTCCTTGAGGGGTGTAGTTTCCAAAATGGGGTCACTTCTGGTGGGTTTCCATTGCTTTGATACCTCTGGGGCTCTGCAAATACGGCATGACACCCGAAAACCAATCCAGCAAAATCTGCACACCAAAGAACACAAATCGCTCCTTCCCTTCTGAGCCCTCCCACGGGCCCAAACGGCAGTTGATCACCACAAATGGGGTATTGCCGCACTCAAGAGAAGTTGGACAACAACATGGGGTACTTTTTCCTTGTGAAAATAAGACATTCTGAGCAAAAATTACATATTTATGGAAACAAGTAAAAAAAAAATATTTTGCAACCCAATTCAAATACGTGCTGTGAAAAAATTGTGGTGTCAAAATGGTCACAACAACCGTAAATGAATTCCTTGAGGGGTGTAGTTTCCGAAATGGGGTCACTTTTGGGGGATTTATACTGTTTTGGTGACACAATATCTCTTCAAATCTGGCTTGGTAGCTAAAATATATTCTAATAAAAAAAGAGGCCCCAAAATGCACTAGGTGCTTCTTTGCTTCTGGGGCTTGTGTTTCAGTCCACGAGCACACTAGAGCCACATGTGACACATTTCTAAAAACTGCAGAATCTGGACAATACATATTTAGTAGTGTTTCTCTGGTAAAACCTTCTGTGTTACAGAAAAAAATGGAATACAATTGAATTTCTTCAAGAAAAATGTAATTTTCAAATTTCACCTCCACATTGCTTTAAAGGAACAGTGTCATCGCAAATAATTTTTTTATATGTTAAAGATGTTAGTGCTTTAATAAAAACGTTTATATTCATTTGTGTGTTTGTGTTTTACTGTTTCTTATTTTTACACTTTTTCTTCCCTATGGGGGCTGCCATTTTTTGTTCCATTTCTGTGTGTGTCGATTAACGACACACACAGACATGGAATACGGCAGCCACAGTCCCATAGGGACTGCGAACGGCTCCCGTCCCATTGACTGCCGTGTACGGCGTCTGTGTGGGAACTGCGCATGCGCCGCTCCCACACAGTCCTATTCGAAATTGGCGCCGTCCGGCGCCATTTTCCTGTGGACCGGAAGTCGCGGCCGGACAGTAATATTACTACTTCCGGTCGCGGCTTCCGGACTTGTGCACATGGAACAGCGGCAGCAAACGGAGCGGACGGGCCGGAGGGAGCCGCGGCGGCAGGAGCAGGTAAGAGATTTCAATGTATGTTAGTGTTTGTGTGTGTTTACTACTGTATGTAAACCTACTACACTGTGGGTTACCTCAAAAAATGGCGACACACAGTGTAGGAGGTTAAACCTTTCAAACCCCTCGTTTATCCCGGCACTAGCCAGGATAAAGGAGGGGGGGATGCTGAGAGCTCACTAGAGCGAGGGCTTTTAACCCAATGTTGCAATGCTGCAATTTTGGGAACAGCCCCATCTAGTGACCAAAAATGGGTAGTATTATAAATTAGAAATAATTTATAATATTTCCTGGCTCGTGCCAAAAAAAAAAAAAAAATTTGAACAATGTTTAATCACCCACACACTAAATGTTTAATTTTTAAAAAAAAAACATGTTTTTCTGGCAACACCATCCCTTTAATTCCTGTGAAACGCCTAAAGGGTTTACTTTATAAATGCTGTTTTGAATACTTTGAGGGGTCTAGTTTTTTAAATGGGGTGTTTTATGGGGTTTTCTAATACATAGGCCCCTCAAAGCCACTTCAGAACTGAACTGGTACCTTAAAAAAAAGGGTTTTGACATTTTCTTGAAAATATGAGAAATTGCTGTTTATGTTCTAAACCTTGTAACGTCCAAGAAAAATAAAGTAATGTTCAAAAAACGATGCCAATCTAAAGTAGACATATGGGAAATTTTTCCATTTTTCACAAATATACACTGAATGTAACGACCAAATTTTACCACTAACATGAAGCCCAATGTCTCACGAGAAAACAGTCTCAGAATCGCTTGGATAGGTTTAAGCATTACGACGTTATTACCACATAAAGTGAAATATGTCAGATTTGAAAAATGGGCTCTGAGCCTTAAGGACCAAACTAGGCTGCGTCCTTAAGGGGTTAACCGCCTGTTCACACAATGCATTAACCTGCTCAGGCTGTGTGACATACTCACGGGTTAAAGACACGTTAGGCACAATTTTGGACATTTCACTAGTGTCATCACATAAACGCTGTGCATCAAATACATGTGCGCAATTTTTAGCAGGCATTTCCTGAAACACATTATCACTTGAAATCATTACAACTGGGGCATTTTCCATTTTTGGCAGTGGAGCAGCACACCCTGCAGAGGACTTTTCCCTGTAAGGCTTATCGGAGATATTGCCTTTCTCCAACAACTGCCAAAAATGAGGGAAGTTCCTTCCCAGCACAAACTCCTCATCAAGTTCCTGACATTTTATAAGTCTGTGCTGCACAGTCCCAAAATCAGTTTCAAAGTCAATCAGAACGGTCTCACCCATCTCAGGATCCTTCTTTACAAACAGTAAAATGTCCTGATGCACCCTTGAGACCTCTTGGCGAAGATCCAGACTGACCCGTAGCGGAATCCCACCAACCAACACTTCACGTGTTTTTTCTTGCGCTCTCTCTGGCCTCCTGACCAGAGAACAATCAGGTGCACATCCATCCGCTTGATGGCATCTCCAACAGCGCTCCTTCTGCTGAACAACAGCCACATGCTGTCAGGGTTGTTTGCTCCTAGCAACGGTCCTCACAGCTTGTATCACAGGTACGCACGCTCCGTGCTCTTCTCTGCGAACTCTCTGTAATACCTCCAGAGTACCCGGCATAAATGCAGCGGACGATGAAAAGAATCCACTTGGCTTGGAAGGCTGTGCATCCCCGGACAGCACCCGTGCCCTTAGAGCCTCTCTATCTGATTCCAACTGTGCCAGGACCCTTTGGTTATCCTCCCTCTGTTTGGCATTTGTTTCCTACAGCTCTGCATTCAACTGCACCATTTGTTTGAGGAATTCCTCCATAAGACCCATTGCAATGGAAAAAGTCTCTTTAATTGGGCTTCTGGCCCTTTAAATTTCACTGCATACTTCTTGTGCCATTTTATTGCCCAAAGCAATTCTCCGCCATATGTGACAACTTGGGGACCACTTAGCTCATGGGATCGCCATCTCCCGAGTGAGATGGTTGACACACATAGAAAGTTCACTCCAAAAAGGTATAAACCAGCCGCAGCTAGCTTTATTGTCTTCACAACAGCAGTCAGTGGTACAACAATAAACATACAAAATAAACCCTAGGCCGTCCAGCCTCTAACTAACACATTCAGTGTCCCTCACTACGAGACACTGAGCCTTGTGCCCAGCACCTCAAAACCTTCAGTTTTACCTCACACAGTGGTGACTCTCACAGGCTAGCATGCCTGTCTTCCCCAGACTGAGAGCCCTGTGTGGACTGCACACACCTGATATAAAGAGCCGTCTCAGGTGGAGCCTAACTAGGCTCATCAGACAGCCCAAGCACCAGCAGAGAAAACCCTCTCTGCTGTTCATGCTCCCTGGTTGCTTAAATCCTGAGTTTCTGCCCTGTCCAGTAGCTGCACTGCTACAATATATATATATATATATATATATATATATATATATATATATATATACACATACGCACAGACACTACCCATTCAAAAGTTTAGGGTCACTTAGAAATTTCCTTATTTTTTAAAGAAAAGCACAGTTTTTTTCAATGAAGATAACATTAAATTAATCAAAAATACACTCTATACATTGTTAATGTGCTAAATGACTATTATAGCTGCAAACGTCTGGTTTTTAATGCAATATGTACATAGGTGTATAGAGGCCCATTTCCAGCAACCATCACTCCAGTGTTCTAATGGTACATTGTGTTTGCTAACTGTGTTAGAAGGCTAATGGATGATTAGAAAACACTTGAAAACCCTTGTGCAAATATGTTAGCACCGCTGTAAACAGTTTTGCTGTTTAGAGGAGCTATAAAACTGACCTTCCTGTGAGCTAGTTGAGAATCTGGAGCATTACATTTGTGGGTTCGATTAAACTCTCAAAATGGCTAGAAAAAGAGAGCTTTCATGTGAAACTCGAGAGTCTATTCTTGTTCTTAGAAATTAAGGCTATTCCATGCGAGAAATTGCCAAGAAACTGAAGATTTCCTACAACGGTGTGTACTACTCCCTTCAGAGGACAGCACAAACAGGCTCTAACCAGAGTAGAAAGAGAAGTGGGAGGCCCCGCTGCACAACTGAGCAACAAGACAAGTACATTAGAGTCTCTAGTTTGAGAAATAGACGCCTCACAAGTCCTCAACAGGCAGCTTCATTAAATAGTACCCGCAAAACGCCAGTGTCAACGTCTACAGTGAAGAGGCGACTCCGGGATGCTGGCCTTCAGGGCAGAGTGGCAAAGAAAAAGCCATATCTGAGACTGGCTAATAAAAGGAAAAGATTAATATGGGCAAAAGCACACAGACATTGGACAGAGGAAGATTGGAAAAAAGTGTTATGGACAGACGAATCGAAGTTTGAGGTGTTTGGATCACACAGAAGAACATTTGTGAGATGCAGAACAACTGAAAAGATGCTGGAAGAGTGCCTGACACAATCTGTCAAGCATGGTGGAGGTAATGTGATGGTCTGGGGTTGCTTTGGTGCTGGTAAAGTGGGAGATTTGTACAAGGTAAAAGGGATTTTGAATAAGGAAGGCTACCACTCCATTTTGCAACTCCATGCCATACCCTATGGACAGGCGCTTGATTGGAGCCAATTTCATCCTTCAACAGGACAATGACCCAAAGCACACCTCCAAATTATGCAAGAACTATTTAGGGAAGAAGCAGGCAGCTGGTATTCTATCTGTAATGGAGTGGCCAGCGCAGTCACCAGATCTCAACCCCATAGAGCTGTTGTGGGAGCAGCTTGACCGTATGGTACGCAAGAAGTGCCCATCAAGCCAATCCAACATGTGGGAGGGCCTTCTGGAAGCATGGGGGGAAATTTCTCCCGATTACCTCAGCAAATTAACAGCTAGAATGCCAAAGGTCTGCAATGCTGTAATTGCTGCAAATGGAGCATTCTTTGACGAAAGCAAAGTTTGAAGGAGAAAATTATTATTTCAAATAAAAATCATTATTTCTAACCTTGTCAATGTCTTGACTATATTTTCTAGTCATTTTGCAACTCATTTGATAAATATAAGTGTGAGTTTTCATGGAAAACACAAAATTGTCTGGGTGACCCCAAACTTTTGAACGGTAGTGTATACATATATCCTGCTGCTTGTATGTAACTGCTTTTGCATACGATGTATGTCTACATTATCATTAGATATTAGTCAGTTATTCTATGTATTTGCATTGTGTCATTATCACCATTTGATTCAAAAGTCTTGTAGATTCTACGAGACTGATACTTGCTCTATTCGTCTGTGTAGTTACCCTCTTTCTGATATATGATATTTTACCACATATGTCTTGTAGACATCTACATTTTGTCAAAGATTAGTTGCCGTTTGGCCTCTATCACACTGTGGCAATCATCTTTGCTTTTAATATGTATTTTATATTTTGTAATCAATAAAATGTATACGTTTTATAAGTATTAGTGTGGTATTGACTCTATTTGTTGGTCTTTATCCCAAAAAGAGGCAAAGACTGACAAAGTTAAAGATAAACTCTTGCCAATATATAGTTGTTTGAATGAATCGTAAAACGTGTGTTGGTGGAGGTCCCAGGGCCATTGCCCAATTTTCCATTCCTATAATAATGTATTCTCTCCCTCTCTCTTTGTGTCTTTCTCTATACAGATGTGTCCTTCCTTAGCTTTTCTCTTATGTCAACATATCCTGAGATGTGTGGTATGAGATGACCAGCTATGAAAAAAACCCATGATTTTGTGATACTCTGTCACGAGATGTCTATGCTATATGTGTCTATGTGTGCCCCCAGTGGTTGTGATGTGAATTACAGCCTGTCAAGGATTTTACAAGTATGTCGCAATATTGTATTGAATTGGTTTAATGACAAATTGGAGTCCATGACCAAATTCAAGCAAAGGTAAGAATGGACACATCTGTCTATATAGATGGAAAAACAGAGTCGGAGCAGCACTGTGGTATAATATACGCCAAATAAGGCCAATGCTAGGCTTCAGGACAAGGAATGACCTCTCCTTATACGATAAAGCATCAAAGAAAAACGAAGCAACACTTAATGTGTAGTGGGTTTATTCACCAAACATCCAGTACAACATTTCACCTTCTCAATGAAGGCATTTTCAAGTAATATAATATTTTGTGTATAGATATATATATATATATACATACAAATACAATGTCAGCCGCACAGCCTTGTGAATCATGGATGGGTGCTGACCTGCCCAGGTCAGGGCTAACAGACCTGCTATTAGTAGAATCCAAAAATCAGGCAGCACTCCAAGGTATAAGCAAAGTAGAAAAAGGTGCTTTATTGGTCCATATACACACGACGTTTCAGCTCAACACAGGAGCCTTTCTCACTTGAGAAAGGCTCTTGTGTTGAGCTGAAACGTCGTGTGTATATGGACCAATAAAGCACCTTTTTCTACATACTTTGCTTATACCTTGGAGTGCTGCCTGATTTTTGGATATATATATATATATATATATATATATATATATATAACACACAAAATATTAAATATTATAAAACAGAATAAGATCATCCTCTACATTGATTCAAATATGCCCAGAGCAGAATATTTATCTACTATATATAAAATATATACTGGAGGAACCCCTAATTATTCATAGAAAGACTTCATATATAAGAGAAACGTGATACAATAAAGATGTGTCCCCATGCCTACAAAAAAAAAAATGTAGACTGTCCCACTTTATAAAGGGAGAAGTGACAAAACAAGCTACTTCACTCTGAAAGGGATATGTGACAAAACAGAGTGTCCACTTCTAAAGAAAATGGCAACAAAAGAGTCTGCCCTAGTTTAAACAGAGTCATATGATGGAACATGAATAATGAGGAAGGAAACAGTTCAGGATTGCAGTCTGAAAAGCCAGGCTGGTGGGTACATTGTGCCAGATCATTGGCCTGGCGCTACTAATGACTGCAAGTAATTATAGTCAGACATCCCCTCATTAAACTACATTTATTGAAAATTTTAAAAAAATCTACCAAAACGCTTATCCATAATTACCACAATTGTAAATTTATTTTTCTTAGAGTTATGTTTATATATCTAAGAGTATGTTCACACAGGTCGGATACGCTGCGTAAATGTACACAACGTATGCGACCTAGAACCGCAAAAAATTGTCGCTGAGATTTTCATATGGAAAAGCTGCTGCAGAAAGGAGAGAAGAGCAGGAAAAAAATAATACAATACTTACCTTCACTGGCATTGTCATAGCGATCCGACCCTCTGGTCTTTATGCAGCCTGGCCTCCTGTGATGACGCTGCAGTCCATGTGACTGCTACAGCCTGTGATTGGTAGCAGTAGTCACGTGGGATGAAGCGTCATACCAGGAGTCCAGCCGCACGGAGAACAGTCGGGGAAACAAGGAGCGGTCGTTATTACAATGTCGGGGAGGACTAACATTTGCTATTTGTTGCGCCTTTTACCTGCTAATTTAACTCAATCGGGGGAAAAAAAAGCATCAAACGTGCAACGATTCCGCACGCTTATTAAAAAACTTTATGCACGTTTTCTCAAGCACATTATTTCCGTAGCGTGTGGATGAGATATGTTCAAATGTCACCCACTTTGATGCTACTGTAATATGCTGCGGATTTTCCGCAATTAAATCCATGGCGGAACATCCGTAGCTAATCCGCCCAGTGTGCACATACCCTTATTCAGATTTCTATTTGTGCAGTTTGTTTTGCTTTGAACTCAGAATCTCCTCTTACAGAATACTGTACTGAACATAGAAATACAGACGTCTGGAATCTATCCCAATCAGGAGTTGTTGTAAGGGATATAAAAGGATGCAGCTGCTGTGCATGTAGAATGACATTTCATAGTAATGGTAACTGACTATTGGATCATAAAAGTGACTAGCAAAATCACATCATTTATATGAAGGAATGGGCAGCAAATATCTTAAGCGGATCTCTATGTTGCTTCGCTACATGCACACCTGGCTCAATTGCCATTACAAAAGAATGGCAGCGTTGTGGATGAGCGGCATGTTACACTAGAGGGTGAAAGATTTTTGTATACTTGAAATATCAGTTGTGCAGCTTCCATACTAAAAAAAAGAGTTGCTTTTACCTTTTAGTAACATATAGAAATAGATGAAGAATGGTGTGTGGAGTCAGCAAGAAAACAGTGCCACCTAATGGCAAATTACTAAGAATATTCCTTATAATAGTTTGTTTCTGATTTTATATACCTTAGTTAAAGCTGTGTGGTTGTAAGTATGATATAAAGCATTTTGTGTTTCTTACTGTAACAAGAGCAGCAACTTTTTCTAAACTACATATGAACGTACAGTGAAGGAAATAAGTATTTGATCCCTTGCTGATTTTGTAAGTTTGCCCACTGTCAAAGACATGAACAGTCTAGAATTTTTAGGCTAGGTTAATTTTACCGGTGAGAGATAGATTATATAAAAAAAACAAAAAAACAGAAAATCACATTGTCAAAATTATATATATTTATTTGCATTGTGCACAGAGAAATAAGTATTTGATCCCTTTGGCAAACAAGACTTAATACTTGGTGGCAAAACCCTTGTTGGCACGCACAGCAGTCAGACGTTTTTTGTAGTTGATGATGAGGTTTGCACACATGTTAGATGGAATTTTGGCCCACTCCTCTTTGCAGATCATCTGTAAATCATTAAGATTTCGAGGCTGTAGCTTGGCAACTCGGATCTTCAGCTCCCTCCATAAGTTTTCGATGGGATTAAGGTCTGGAGACTGGCTAGGCCACTCCATGACCTTAATGTGCTTCTTTTTGAGCCACTCCTTTGTTGCCTTGGCTGTATGTTTCGGGTCATTGTCGTGCTGGAAGACCCAGCCACGAGCCATTTTTAATGTCCTGGTGGAGGGAAGGAGGTTGTCACTCAGGATTTGACGGTACATGGCTTCATCCATTCTCCCATTGATGCGGTGAAGTAGTCCTGTGCCCTTAGCAGAGAAACACCCCCAAAACATAATGTTTCCACCTCCATGCTTGACAGTGGGGATGGTGTTCTTTGGGTCATAGGCAGCATTTCTCTTCCTCCAAACACGGCGAGTTGAGTTAATGCCAAAGAGCTCAATTTTAGTCTCATCTGACCACAGCACCTTCTCCCAATCACTCTCAGAATCTTCCAGATGTTCATTTGCAAACTTCAGACGTGCCTGTACATGTGCCTTCTTGAGCAGGGGGACCTTGCGGGCACTGCAGGATTTTAATCCATTACGGCGTAATGTGTTACCAATGGTTTTCTTGGTGACTGTGGTCCCAGCTGCCTTGAGATCATTAACAAGTTCCCCCGTGTAGTTTTCGGCTGAGCTCTCACCTTCCTCAGGATCAAGGATACCCCACGAGGTGAGATTTTGCATGGAGCCCCAGATCGATGTCGATTGACAGTCATTTTGTATGTCTTCCATTTTCTTACTATTGCACCAACAGTTGTCTACTTCTCACCCAGCGTCTTACTTATGGTTTTGTAGCCCATTCCAGCCTTGTGCAAGTCTATGATCTTGTCCCTGACATCCTTAGAAAGCTCTTTGGTCTTGCCCATGTTGTAGAGGTTAGAGTCAGACTGATTAATTGAGTCTGTGGACAGGAGTCTTTTATACAGGTGACCATGTAAGACAGCTGTCTTTAATGCAGGCACCAAGTTGATTTGGAGCGTGTAACTGGTCTGGATGAGGCTGAACTCTTAATGGTTGGTAGGGGATCAAATACTTATTTCTCTGTGCACAATGCAAATAAATATATATAATTTTGACTATGTGATTTTCTGTTTTTTTTTAATATAATCTATCTCTCACTGGTAAAATTAACCTAGCATAAAAATTCTAGACTGTTCATGACTTTGACAGTGGGCAAACTTACAAAATCAGCAAGGGATCAAATACTTATTTCCTTCACTGTATGTGAGAGATTACTGCCTTCGGCAGAAGGGGCTTCGCCCCAGAAGTAATTTTGAGCATTACAATGGCTCGTTCTGACAACTGGACAGATTTAAATTATGTATCTTATCACATTTCCCTTATTCTTTCAAACTGAACACTACTCCAGCTGTAAGGGATAGTAGCACTGACACGTGATATTATTTATATATGTATTTCGAAAAGAGATCTTCTCGAGTTCTACGTAACAGATGTATAGTATTATTCATTGCATTGCTAATTGTGAATGTTTTACACTATGATCAGCTTTATGAGTACATGGCTTTCACACCTTCTTTATGGAAACTCCGTGAACACTGCCGGACAGTAAGATGACGACTTCCGGCCGCGGCTTCCGGCCATATGTTCAAGGAAGCGAAGACGCAAGGAACAGGAGCGGAGGCGGCAGCGGCGGCAGGAGCAGGTAATTTATGTTTGTGTATGTGATGTGTGTATTATGTTCGTGTATGTTCGTGTTATACTGTCTGCTTAGCACTGTATCTAATCCTCCTACACTCTGCAGTCGCTCAGAAAATTGTGGCACACAGTGTAGGAGGTTTGAAGATTCAACCCCTCCTTCTCCTGGCACTAGCCAGAATAAGGATGGGGGGATTATGTGAGGACACTAGAGCGAGTGTGTCTACCCCAAATTTGCAGCATAAAGCAATGAGGTTGCTTTACCACATTGACCATGCTGCAATTTTGGGAACTGCTCCCTCTAGTGACGAGCATATGGAAATGTTATAAATTTGAATCTAGAAAAAATTAAAAAAATTAAAACAGATAGGAGATAAGAATTCTGAATGAATGCACGTTATTGGTGAGTTTGGAAGATTTAGAAGAATTTAGAACTGTGGTATGTAGGGAAGGCGAATTCAAAGCAACACAAACTTCAGCTGGCATGTGTACATAGTATATCCCTTCTTAAAAATACATAAACAAAAATGTAATCCCTAATACATGGGGATCAACAAACTAAAAATATAGTAAACTAGTAAACTGACCGGCTGCTATACTGAAAAGTAGGTTAATTCTTTGTTTCGACAACTGTGTGCAGAAGGCTTTATGGTGGCATTCAGAGTCCTTGTGGCTCCATACTGTGCTGACATATGTGTGGCGCCGTATTATGCAGATATACCTTCGGAGTACAACATCCAATGTAGCATGCCACAATTTGTACATGTCAGATTCACTATCATAGCTCCGTACAACTCGGAGGTTGCTTGTTAAGATTTTAATTAACATAGATAAATGATATTTAGGTAATGTCATTTTAGATTAATCAACATCTTCAAATTAAAAATAATCTCTATCCCCTTACAGTTTGACTATTAGGGCATATGAGTATGGCGGTCTCCATTATTAGATCGCATAGTCCTTTTGTAAAGGTACAGATGATTACTTGATTAAAATTTCATTCAGATGCACAGGTAAAACCGGTATAAAATATTACAGAGGAATTCTGTAATTCGGGTGGAGATCTAGTTTAAAACAACAGTGTGTAGTTAGTAATATCTGGACCATCCCCCACTGCTATTGTACGTACATAACTGCACGTACAATAACAACTCAATGATGGCAAAGATGTTATCAGTGTGTGGGAGTGAGCAACTAGAATCCGGTTTATAATCAAGTAACAAGTGCATACTCATAACAGCGATGAGGTAGCAGCGGGAGACAAGACAGCATAGACAAATGGTTCTAAAAAAAAAAAAATAATGCTTTCAAGTTTACTTTTGATTAATTTTTTAATGCAATACAACCCGGAGACCTAAATCAGTATCTCACCATAAAATATATATTTTTACATCTTGAGTAAATAAGAGATCAGCTCCTCCATTAAATAAATAATAGCTCATACCACACACATACACTAAACGGCAGAAATTCTATATTTAATTATGCAGAACTGTATCTTACCTTGTGTATATTTGGCTTAATGCAGCGCACAAAGAAAGGATTAGATGTGCTCAGTGTTGCCATCAAGGAATGCAGGGAATCCTAAAATTAAGAAAAGCCTTATAATTATTCATATACTAAACATAACTGATTTACCACATGGGGTATTCAGATTTGGCAGCTCTATACAAGTGTCCATAGGTTTTAGACTTCCCAACAGTGCCCTCTGGTGGTAGTATGAGATTCACCATAGTACCACACTTATATACAGACCTTGAACTGCAGGCTGACGGTGGGTTTCCGGTGCTTACTTCCAGACTTTAGAGTGTCTTGGTTATTTCGGCTTGAGACATGTTCAAACAGGTCATATATGAAATCAAGTCTAGAAAAAACAAATGTTAGAAGACAATAGTAAAGTGGTAGAAACCAAGCAGCGCAATAAGCACTGACAATACACAACTGCAACAGTTTCATGCAATTTGTCATAATCCAAGGATCTGCAGAATAGAATCGATAAAACAACTGAGTACTACTGTAGATGTCTTATTTCCTAATACAGTTAAAGTCTGTTAGTCTGGAATTTAATTGTCTGGAAATCCTGATAATCCAGCAATGACATAAACAGCCTCATGGTGAATTAAGGCTGGAATCACACAAACTATTTACCATTGTTGATGAAGATACACATTAGCACCAGCGCCAAGCGTTGTCGGCATCAAAAATGTGTGCTTGCGTCAGAGTGACCCAGATCATAAACTTCTTCCATTAACACAAGTGTCAGACCAGTGGAGCCCAGATCTTCTCTGGACCTCAGGCCTATTAGGGTGGACAGACAGCCATCGAGGAGGAGATCAGTACTTCCGGTGCTTTGAATTTTTTTAGTATCCAGCATCTCGACAGTCATGGATATACCGGATTATTGCCATTTCACTAAATAGTCTCTCTTACAAATCCCCAAATCCTGATATCAGGAACTGTGGTGGCATTGGGGAAATATCTATTAACTTATATTATGTCCATAGATAGGCATCTGTGCCTGATATTTCCTAGGAATGGACAGAACTTAAGTAAACAAACAGTTCCCTACACCACCACTATGAGCCCTGAGATCAACACTATAGAGAGTATGGTGACCATCTAAAGGCCCTATTACACGGGCAAATGATTGGGCAAACGAGCGTTCATATAAACGCTCGTTCCCGATCATTGAGCTGTGTAATAGCTTCCTCGTTGACCTGCGCTCGTTTTCACGGCCCATATCTAATACTATATGTGGCTGGCAATAAGTGATTCTAATAATGCTTGTACAGTACATGTAGAAGAAGCAGAGTGCCTTACCTGCTTTCACGTAAAAGGTTGAGAAGGTCATCTCTGAAAGTGTCTCGATTCTTTTCCAAAGTACCTCTGACATCATACAAGACCTTTTAATTGGAACAGAGAGCATCATTATACAACTAGATAACCTTTGTAAAACATCAGATGAAGAATAACTAGAAACTATGAATCTGATGGCAAATCACATACATACAGTATTGTCAGAGCCTTGTCCTTGTACTCTATCATTACAGTTCACATAGATGATATTTTTAAAGGTTACCTCTCCAGCATAGTGCTTTACACCAAAGTTGTGAACAGCAACTCTTGGCTTCACATAAAAGGAGTTATTCTATAGAAAATAAACATACACAAATTAATACAAAAATACAGAAAAAAGTTAGAAAAATGTAAATATAACTGTTATTTGTCATTAGATTGTGGAAAATGAAAAGGACCCGGCTGCATATTATCATAATCCCGAATCAAACATTTGCTGGTCCACTGACTACTATAGATGGTTCTTGTCTACATGTCAGGATGCATGCAGCTGCACACCTGTCATTCCCCTGGTATATCCACCCACTCCATCTTCTCCACATCCCATGGCAGCCATTGGCAAAGTACAAAAGGTATGAGGTTCAAAAACATAAGGGAGGTATTTATTAAAGAGGCTCTGTCACCAGATTTTGCAGCCCCTATCTGCTATTGCATCAGATAGGCGCTGCAATGTAGATTACAGTAACGTTTTTATTTTTAAAAAACAAGCATTTTTGGCCAAGTTATGACCATTTTTGTATTTATGCAAATGAGGCTTGCAAAAGTACAACTGGGCGTGTTTACAGTAAAAGTACAACTGGGCGTGTTGAAAAGTAAAAGTACAACTGGGCGTGTATTATGTGCGTACATCGGGGCGTGTTTACTACTTTTACTAGCTGGGCGTTGTGTATAGAAGTATCATCCACTTCTCTTCACAATGCCCAGCTTCTGGCAGTGCAGACACAGCCGTGTTCTCCAGAGATCACGCTGTGACGTCACTCACAGGTCCTGCATCGTGTCAGACGAGCGAGGACACATCGGCACCAGAGGCTACAGTTGATTCTGCAGCAGCATCGGCGTTTGCAGGTAAGTCGATGTAGCTACTTACCTGCAAATGCTGATGCTGCTGCAGAATCAACTGTAGCCTCTGGTGCCGACACGATGCAGGACCTGTGAGTGACGTCACAGTGCTGCACTGCCAGAAGCTGGGCGTTCTGAAGAGAAGTGGATGATACTTCTCGTCAGAACGCCCAGCTAGTAAAAGTAGTAAACACGCCCCGATGTACGCACATAATACACGCCCAGTTGTACTTTTACTTTTCAACACGCCCAGTTGTACTTTTGCAAGCCTCATTTGCATAAATACGAAAATGGTCATAACTTGGCCAAAAATGCTCGTTATTTAAAAATAAAAACGTTACTGTAATCTACATTGCAGCGCCTATCTGCTGCAATAGCAGATAGGGGTTGCAAAATCTGGTGACAGAGCCTCTTTAAGCACCCTGCGCGTACAAAAATCGCAAAAGGTCCAAAAACTGAGTGGACGGGCTTAGCAGGAGTGGCAGGGCCACCCGTGGCACGATAAACTTACTATAATTTACTGGAGTAAATTATTGCGCAAATCTATGCCAGTGTTTATTAAATTACAACCTGCGTATGAAACACCAGTCTTAATAAATTCCCCCATGGTGTTCTCCTGTTCAGTATAAGAAGTTGGACACTTATATCTATGTGAAAACTGGGATTCCATATTCTAACCGTACTACAAAATGTAAAATACAACGTACCGCATGCTGGTTATGTAACTTCTCCAGTAAGGTAGTATCGGTGGCTTTAGGAAAGTAGCTTTCTTCATTGAATAGCGCTAATAAGCCAAGTTTCTGTTTAAAATAGATGCAAACAAGTCAGCGAAGTCAGCCATGTTGCTTCTTCCTGCATACAAACATGGCTGAATGTTCCTATTTTGAGATGTGTCTACAAAGTTTTCTTCAACACTTGTGGTGCAGAGTTATTTGTACCAAAAATATCCTATTTACAACCGTCAAAGCATTCAGTTTTTACACACACACACACACACACACACACACACACACACACACGCACGCACGCACGCACGCATGCACACACGCACACACACTAGTTTACACATAACAAGAAAGCTACACATGATGTCCTATATTTGAGCCACACTAAGAACAATGAATCTATGCTAACTACTAAACATGCATACAAAAAAGAAATGTTCCTGACACAACATAAAGGGGATCTCCAGTCAACAACTAAAATGTACGTTTTTGTCTTGTAAGGACGAAATGCCTCACCCCTCTTTACCTAAGGTCCTGTAATGCTGAGATCACTATGAATTCTTTGAGTAATTCATGGTGCTGTAAAGTGAGGGGGGATAAATCTCAAGTTTGAGGGGAACGTTATTTTCCATGCTTTTGTATTTTGGGCCCATCGTGGCATTGCAGTTATATTGAGACAGATATTTGTGAACGGTGTCTTTTACTGCGTGCTATTGTTTGCGTTATCTGCTGGTTTCCCACCTAGCTGGTATTGCAGAGGAAAGTGGTCAGTCTTGCCACTGTGTATAGCACTTATGTTATCTTGTGTACCCTTGTGTACACTGTACTGTTGTGGTTCTGTTTACAAGCAACATTGTAGGCTGGTGCCTAAAGTTACTAGGCAACGGGATGAACGACACAGATGCCACTTTGGTTGTGTTCGGTTGAGCAATGATGCACAGAATGATTAAGCGGCATCATTACGCTGGGGGCAACACTATTCAATGTCTGGAGGGAGTTATAGTGACCTAGGCTCGTGAGCTGCTGAGGTGGTTGGAGAGCAAGCAGCTGGAAATTACGGCACTGATCATTGGGTCTGTAGCCTGTGTCTGTCCATCGAACAGTGATGGGTTGGGCAGGAGCCTGCTGCCATAGACAGCAAGTGAGCAGCAATTTTGTTGTATACAAGTTCTTATTGCCAGACCAACATCTGTATTGTGAGGGGTGCCATTGGCCATTACATATCTGCAACAATTATACAGCACGCCAGCCATAATTGCCTGCCTGGGCAATGTCCAACCACTGTGTCTCCCACATAGGGAAGATCTGAATATACGTGTGACCGCGTGCACCATTGGCAATGATCTGAACATACAGTAAAGTTTGAGATTGCAATTACATCTCCTGTCCTCGTGCCATTTTTCCCGCAACATCCCTGTAGTGGACTGTATACTACCTCATCCTTATAGCATCATTAGTAAATGAGTGATGTCATGAACGGATTACAGTCATCCGTGTTAAGAAATACTCCCTCTACTGGTAATTTCTAGAATACAATCTATAGCATTTGTCTTTTCATATGAACCCTGATAACTTTTCCTTCATCTAAACTACAATTTCTAAGATATCTAAATGAATATTTGGCTCATGTTTATTAATGAGACATGTACTGTTATAAATACTTACCTTTTCTATCAAGTCCAAACACTCCCCATTATCCGTCCAGTTAATGTCTTCCCATACAAGTCCTTCCCTAAAGTGAACATAAGGTACAATAAAGTGTTATATACAGTATGAAGAGACTGGGGCTTCAGTATGCGTGATGTTTTCTATGCTTGATATAAGTCAGACAGTATTGTGAGAAAAGTTTATTGCCTTCAATAGTTTACAAAACTTGGAATCTAACCTGCTATATTCTAGCTGCTCCAAGGAAAAAATGTGCTTATTGAAATATTCCTGCAGCTTTTCATTTGCATAGTTTATACTGAACTGTTCAAAGCGATTGACCTGCAACAAGAATAGTAGTTTTAAGAATATGTTTACATTTGAACATTTTACAGTTTACATATAGCACTATGGGTCTGTCGACAGGCTTCTTGACTGTTTCCAATAACAACCAGCAGAATTGTGATTGCAGCTCTTGGCTATAACACAGGCTGTAACTCAGGAGAATATAAGTAATACAATGTATTCATAAAGTTACCTGACTTTTTAGATAACGGTCTAAGTTTGAATATATATTTTCTAAAGTCAGGTTTCTTCATGGGGCTTGTGCTATGACATTAGATTCATTATAATTGATTGATAAAATAACACCCACAAACCATAAATTAAAGGCCAAAAAACAAGTATGTTACCACTGCTAATAAGATACTTGAAAAAAGCGGCATAAAATATGGGTAAATAGCAACAAAATCACCAAGCCGCATCTAAGGGCATATATATATATATATATATATATATATATATATATATATATATATATATTTATTATATGTGTATATATATATATATATATATATATATATATATATATATAAATATTTATTTATATTTACATGATTTATAATATTTGATGGCCTTGATTCCACATGAAGACAGATAAGGGCAGCTGTTTGTGATGCTACTGTATTTTTACAGACCAGAGGGCGAAATCTATGTAGATATGAAGAAATACCTCAAAATTTTCAAAACCAAAGATGTCGAGAATGCCAATTGATTTGAAATCATCTTTTCCTTTAATCCGACTGTTGATCTTCCTGATCACCCAAGTAAAGCATTGTGAGTAGAGAGCCATGGCCACTGAATCTCTGCTGTCTTTTGCCTGTGGTACCGCATGTAACAACTTGGATTAATACAAGGTATGCTTTTTTCCCCCAAACCCATGACTACAAGATAGTAACTATATTCAGACAAAGACTTGTGCAATATGAATAGTCTGAATGTCCAGAACACGCTGACATTAGATAGATCCTTCCTGTCTAGTACAAGTTTATGGGAAGCATATATTTTTTATGAGGAACAGTTATTATCCTTTCTTTGACTTCTATGTTTAGCGAGTTAAAATCTGACAAACATGGTGTCCTCCTGCTATCTCTTTGAATATCCACATGTCATGTGAGTACTGTTTTTAGTGGATTATTGACCATTTCATACACATTAGAAAAGCTTTTACTATACTGTTTTGTATTCTACAGCACAATATTTCTTGACCATTGAGAATTATTTAACTAAGATCGGTTTAAAAAAATAACGTAAATGTAACCTTGTTAGTCAAGGTTTCCCCACCTATTAATTGAATTGACAACTTCCATGCGGGACGCTTTTATCAGTGGGGGCTTGTGACCTGGGACCCCCATTGATCAACAGAAGAACGGGGCACAACATTTACAAATACAAACTAATGTTAACGTGGCGCCCATACTTATTAATGGGACTGTGTTTACATATTTCTTTTCAACTTTGAAGTTATTAGTAATATGTTAACCATAAAATGGCGATTTCTATTTTCATCAATAGTTTGTGAACTTACTTGCTGTATGCTGAGCGGTGTAGAAATCTCCTCTCCCCTGAGGATCATTGATCTGTGTGTCAGTGCTTCTGTCAGTTGCTCAGAGTCCAGCCCCAGCAAATCTGCAGTTCGCCCTAGTGCTGGGAATAACATAATATGTCTCCATAGATTACATCCGATCATATAAAAAAACACAGTGCATCATGGTCTATCTGACCATGCAAGTTATTCCATGACTGGGTGGTAATATGCGATCAGTTCATATGATCTGGTAGGATCTGCTTCTAATATTACTCTTGTGACTAGACCAAGTGCTTCCAAATCATCTTATACGTTTTAGTCTAAGCGAACATCTGTCTAACTATTCAGAAGTTTTTTTATATTATGTACACAGATCTCCAATAAAAACATAAAAATGTGCTAAATACCCTGGCCCATATATAATCAACACGTCTGTATTACCATACATATCACTTATATGGCTTTTACCTGTCTTTGTAGAGATTTGTGCCCCTCCAGCAGTCATAAAGTCAATGTTTCCCAGGTGCAAAATCCCAGCAAGCAACCTAAGAACTTCACGGAGATCTTCAGAAGTAAACTTCATGACCTCCATAGCAGTCTGCAAGACATTGCAACATTACAGAAACATATAAAGTACAAATGTAAGACAAAGCAACAAACCATTTTGCAATATTTAACACATGTTAGTTCAACGGCTTTAACTATTTTATTTGTCGGGCTAGTGACGTGATTTTTGCGATGTATTTTACTTAGTATTTTAGTTAATAATGCTTTTTTTTCCAGATTTTTCTTTTGGTAATAATATAATATTACCCTAAAATAGAGTTTTCATTTGTGATCGTCATTGTCTACTGGAAATTTTTATATCTCACATGTCTATTTTAGGGTAATTTGCTCAAGGCTAGCGTTAAGACAATGATTGGCGGGGAAAGCATTTTTTTTTAGAGAGGAGGTATTTTATGTGTAATTTTTATTTCATTTATATTTGCTTTTAGTATTATTTATTATTATGGTCTGTCCCTCAAAGGTCTAAATACACCATTTGGGGACTTTATTATTTCAATATTTTATTTTCACATTATGCATTTTCGTTGCAACTGGGGCTGCAGTTACTGGGGAAATCAGCCCTGCTTTAGTGACTATTGTCACCGATAGGGCTGTACTGGTCTAGTTAGACTCAGTAACAGCAAAACCACTAAAGGGTATTCCCGGCAAACAGGCGACCAGTCACATAGTCACGGGACCAACAGAGGCAGTGCCTCTATTCTTTACAAATTGCTCATTGATCGTTGTGTATGTGAAAGCAGAGACAATTTCCTCTCCAGGGTCCCCAGCTAAATCCAGCTTAAGCCCACGCTGTGGATATACTATAACGCAGACTTTAAGGACCAGGAATACCCGCTGTAAATAAACAGAAGGCATTCCTGAACCGGTTAATAAGGAACATGAAAACAAGAAGCCCCACAAAATGATCATATAAGACCAGATCCTGCCACTACAACTAATGGTTGAGTAACATGAAAAACATCTACATGGCTAAACGCATATCATCTGATCAGAGGATTAGGACAGACAATGTAATACTTGGGCCATAAAATTTATCAGTACACACTAGTATTGGGGTGGTCCGTTCATCAATAATGGATAGATATTCCAGATCTATAACTTTCCTATCCATTTCACTTTTTGGTGGAAAAAAAAAAGTTACAACTCTCACTAGTTAGTATCTAGTTTATTCAATATAATGTAAACTAATGCAGAACATCCCTCATCTATACTTGGAGAATTTACAACTTGTGATGGTGAAACCAAAATCTCCAGAATTGCAACACATGATGTACAGTATGTGAATAAATAGAAACGCCACAAACATCTGAAGATGTGATCAGACAACCACATCAGACAAAAGACGTAAGGGCTTTCTCCTAACTTCTGGATTTATACACTACTGTATATGTTATGTTGACAGATTCTCAAACATTTTCCAATGCAACAACTTAAGAACGTACAAAACACACTGTACACATTATCCCTGTAAACACGTTGGGCAATGATATTGTGAAACAACGTAAAAAAACACAATTTAATAGTTCTTGATAAATGCAAATTAATGTTCAGAAGCCAAGTGGCTGATTCAGGGGAAAGCTAAATTGGAAATATGGGCAGTAATGTAACATTCCTTGGCTCTTAAGGAATCCTTAAGAACCGTTAAATGAAGCCATCTTTTCTCAGAGCAATTTCAGCCCGCTATGAAATATTCAGTACGGGAGAATGTGCAACATAAACAACATAGTAAAAATGTCATTAACACAATGTCCAATACTTTAATAAAGTATGATTAATGTGAGATTGCGCTAAAAGATGATGACACTGGCACTGAATAGAATAAATTACCAAACTAAATAAGGAGCCTAATGCAATGACACAGTCTATTTTACAACGTGCTAAGATAAAAAGATGATTAGTTAATGCATAATTAATTAACAATCAAAATTAGTAGTATCAACTAGGTCTCTGAATTATTCACTCTAGTGAAATGTTGGGAGGTCCCCAATTTCTTTGAATGCCTAATTATTGTTAACATATCTCATATAATATAAATATTCAGTATTTCTGGACTCTGATTCATTATATTTATTTTTCTGCATTTGTCAGTAGTAAAGCAAACCTAGATCTTAAGACCACTTAAAGGACACCTGCCATCTAGGACTCAGGACTGTTGGGAGGTCCTCTTTAAAGGGGTTCTCCAATAATCAGTATTTATCACCTATTCACGGGATATGTGATAAATATCTGATCGGTGGGTGTCCAACCACTACCAATCCCAAGAATGTACTTACCTGACCATCTCTGTGCACTCCATATCGCCGGCAGCCCTATAGAATATGAATGGAGCAGTGGCTGAGCATGCGCAGTACCGCTCCATTCATATGGCTTGCACAGGAATGACCAGGTAAGCACATTCTCAGGATCGGTGGGATTCCCATCGGTCAGACACCCACCATTTAGATATTTATTAACTATACTAACATAGGTGATAGTTTTAGAACTTTGCGTTGTGCCGTTCCTCTGTTATTCCTCCTAGAAATGTATGAATAAATTGACAACTGAGTCTTTCTGCATCAGAATCAGCGTGAATTCTGTCTGTCCAAGGCTTCTATTGCTATCAATGAGAAACCGCCCCGTTGTTTTACACTAGCGGAATTTTCAGCATGCGGAATGGGAAACTGCCTCACAGAAAAAAAAAAGAAGTAACATGTCACTTCTTGACACAGTTACCGTGGCATGTTCCGCCACAAAAACAGCGTTGGAAGCCACAAGCAGATTATCCCCATTGAATGGAAATAATCTGATTGCAAAAAATGCAGCTGTAAAATGCCAAGCTGTGGGAGAAATTCAAGGGTCAGTCTCGGTTTTCTGCTGCAAAATATTGACAGAATACACGCCAGATTTTTCCAATGGAAAAATATGTTGTGTGAACAAGGCCTTACCATTCACCTTGTCAGCACTGATTGAGCATTGTCAGTATATGTAGGAGGAACCCACTGCAGCTCATTATTCTAGTCATCAATGGGGTCCCAGCAGTCAGACATTTGTGGCATATAGCTAGCGAATATGTGTATGCTCATATAAGTAGCCTGCATACTCCATATATTTCTTACTTTCACTTCTTGAAAGGTCTCATTGTCACTGATGGTTTCATCCCTGATACATCCAGACTGATTCAAGTAGTGGTATTTCTCTGGTTGCAATAAATAAAAAGCATCTGTGAGAGAAACAGAAAATAAATAGTCGTTTATATATTTGAATTTATGCCACAGAATTATATGATTAAGCTTCTCATAATTCATAGACAAACTTTCATCAAAGAACGCAACATCAGATACAGTCAGTATCGTCACTATACGTCAGTATACAATGCCTGTGAAAGCATGTTGTAATGGTATAGAACTGCCCAGAATGTGAGTAGCCAATGACTGCTCTCCATCTGGCATCGGCAGGAACTCTGCTAGAGAGTGTAATAGTCCTTGCTGATGTCATCCATCTGGGCACCAGCCTTTAGCAAAGCAAACTTGTGAGTAACACAGTTGGCAGAGACTCAACTTTAAGCTCCAGGACCCCAATGCAAAATTTATAATAGGGTTCCTCAAATATAAAAAGTAATTGATAACACTGGTTTCTTCATATGGAGCAGAGTTCCTTTGTAGCCACCTCAGGCTGCAGGGCATGGGTGTGACTGCAACCTCTGCACCCCCTGCACTATAACACCACCTATGGCAGTTGGTTCTCCATAAGAGCATGGAGATCTGGAAGAGTCATCCACTAGCTGCATCGCTTGTTTCTAAGCAACAGCACAAACATATTCAGGCCAATGCTTAGTAATACAAGGTAGAAAAAAATCTGCTTTAAAGAAATTACTATTTTAGGAAATAAATTTCATTTATTTGGTTTTAAGAACCATTAAGAAAGGATCCACAGAAAACAAGATCAGATGAGTGTAAACAGCAGTGCCAAGCCGTCCATGAAGCGAGATGAGTTTCTCACTTCAGCGGCAGCCTGCTGCCTCTCTGAGGGTGAGGCGGTGCCACTGAAACCAGCCGCCCCCTCCTACAGTATAAATTTACCTGCGCCTATAGAACGCAGATACAATTACATGCATAAGTGCTGCATAAGCGCTGAAGGGGAGGGCACGTTCCATGCCCTGCTATTAAACGCCTTTCAATGACGCAAGCAGTGCGATGACGTCATCGCGTTGAATTGCAAGCCACCCTGCCAATCACCACCTTTCAACGATGCAAGTGGCGCGATGACATCATCTCGCCGCTTGTGTCGTTCAGACCTGCTCAGAAAAGAGGCCTGCATGGCAGGAGGACGGCGCGGGTACTGGATCTGGTGAATGTAAAGTTTTTGTTTTTCTCTTAAAAGTGTGAGTGGCATTATCTACAGGGGGCAGGGCACTATCTATAGGGGGGCTATTTGTGGGGCACTACCTACAGGGGGGCTATATGTGGGCCACTATCTACAGGGGGCTCTTATCTACAGAGGCTCTATGGGGGACACAATCTACATGACACTCTATGGGGTCACTATCTACAGCGGGAATTTTTTTGTGTGGGACACAGTGTATGTTGCTATTATAATCAGGGACACAGTTTATGGCGCTATTAGAATTAGAGGCGCAGTGTATGGAGCTATTACATTTAGGGACGTAGTGTGTGGCCCCATTAGAATTTTATCTTTGTTTATAGGTGCAGAAATGTCTGGAAAGTGAGAAGCTGAAGACAACTGAGCAGCAAACTGCAGAAATGGACTGTGGCCAGCAGAAGTTATCATACAGGCCTGGACTGGATGGAGAAGAAAAGAGAAAAAGAACAACTAGAATCTGAGAAGTCATCTGTGAGTCACTTAATGTAAATGTTTATTCTGCCTCTAATCAGTACTGTGGTCACTTTATGATCTGCAGAGAGATGGGTGGTATGATTTTTTTTTTTGTGAAACCGCAACTCCCAGCATATCCTTACCATTGTTTGGGCCATGCTGCGAGCTGTAGTTTTACGCCTTACAAACCTATACGGCAGGGGTTACACTGAATTGAGCTGTATTTGTGCTGGTGCTGTATTTATTTACTGAGCTTGGTTTTGATGCTGTATTTATGTTCGGAGTTTTGTACGGGTGTTGTATTTATGTACTGAGCTTTGTTCTGGTGCTGTATATATGTATTGAGCTTGGTTCTGGTGTTGTATATATGTACCGAGCTTGGTCCCGGTGTTGAATATATGTACTGAGCTTAGTTCTGGTGTTGTATTTATGTACTGAGCTTGGTTCTGGTAGTGTATATATGTACTGAGCTATGTTCTGGTGCTGTATATATGTACTTGGCTTGGTTCTGGTACTGTATGTATTTATTTATTTATGTATGTACTGAGCTTGGTTCTGGTACTGTGTGTATATATATATATATATATATATATATATATATATACTGAGCTAGGCTCTGGTGCTCTATCTATGTACTTGGCTTGGTTCTGGTACTGTTTGTATGTACAAAGCTTTGTTCTGGTGCTGTATTTATGTACTGAGCTTGGTTCTGGTGCTGTATTTATGTACTGAGGTTGTTTCTGGTGTTGTATTTATGTACTGAGCTATGTTCTGGTGCTGTATATATGTACTTGGCTTTGTTTTGGTACTGTATGTATGTATGTATGTATGTATGTACTTAGCTTGGTTCTGGTACTGTGTATATATATATCTAAATACTGAGCTAGGCTCTGGCGCTCTATATATGTACTTGGCTTGGTTCTGGCACTGTATGTATGTACAAAGCTTTGTTCTGGTGCTGTATTTATGTACTGAGCTTTGTTCTGGTGCTGTATTTATGTACTGAGGTTGTTTCTGGTGTTGTATTCATGTACTGAGCTTGTTTCTGGTGCTGTATATATGTACTTAGCTTGGTTTTGGTGCTGTATTCATGTACTGAGCTTTGTTCTGGTGCTGTTTTTATGTAATGAGCTTTGTTCTGGTGCTGTCTATATGTACCGAGCTTGGTTCTAGTATTGTATTTATGTACTGAGCCTGTTCTGGTTCTGTATATATGTACTGAGCTTGGTTCTGGTGCTGTATTTATGTACTGAGCTTGGTTTTGGTGCTGCATTTATGTGCTGAGCTTGGTCCTGGTGCTATATATATGTCAGAGCTTGGTTCTGAAGCTGTAATTATATAGGATATATTTATAATAACAAAATTGCTGGGCAGATGGAATTGTTTTCAATTAATTGTATATTTAATGGGAACCTGTCTGGTAGTTTTAACCCCCTTGAACCGCCACCATGCGGTAATACATGACTTGACAATATTTCGAAACGTTCCCTTGTATGTTTTTTTTCAGATGCAGCAAAGTCTATATAATCAACTTTTAAAACGGCGCATACTAAATGCTAATTACTCATGAACAGGTCATTGGGCGTTGCCGTTATCCTGAAGAGTCACATAGTCCTGCCTCCAAACCCAACTTTCCATGCTTGATTGACATCCCCCTGGCTGTTATACATCACTAGCAGCCTCCTCCAACTTTCTCGGATGAGCCATTGCCTTGGGCACGCACCGTGCAGCGAGGTGTACTCTGCCCAGCTTCATCGCTGCACCACGCATGCCAGGGTAGTACAAGGTAACAGCGCATCCGCAAGAGTTGGAGGAGGCTGCTAGTGATGTAGAACAGCCAGGGGAATGTCAATCAAAATCTGGGGGGGGGGCGCCATTTCAATTTTCGCCTCATGCAGTAGAAAAGCTAGAATCGGCCCTGGTAAACAGGTAATATTTTTTATGACCTAGGTGAAGAATGACTTTTAACTTTAATGTTTTTTTAACTTTACTGTGCCATACATTCTACATTTCTCATGATTGTGCTATATATAGAAACTGATTCTGAGAACTTCCTAGAAACCGATTCTGAGAACTTCCTAGAAACCGATTCTGAGAACTTCCTTTGCTATGTATCTGTATATCTGTATTTGCATTGTTTTACTGATATTGTATTGTTTTACTGCAGTTTTGCTAATTCCCCTGTTTGAATGATAGCACAGTGGAAGGAAACCAGACTACCTGTATCTGCTGGAGACAGCCATATACTAAATTTGAAGTGAAACACATATTTTTTTTTAAGTGAACAGGCAAACATATGACTAAACAAATAATTTTTACATTCTGTGTGCTGTAAGTCAATTATTTTCACTAACTATAATATTTTAAAAAATAAACTTAAAGCGGATATGTCATCAGACTACTGTTTGCGGCCATATGTAATGGCAGCATAGTGTGAGGACAGGTCCTCCCTTCTATGAGCCCAAACAGCACAACAAATTACTGTGCCATTTGGCCGATAGGAGCTGTCAAAGTATACAGTGGACTCACAGTGTAATCGCCTGTTTGGATGAGGGGAGCACCTCTTCTTCCGCCTGTTCCCGCCCCTCTCAGCGGTGAGTGATTGCTGGATGCTGTATATGAAGACACACAGCCTCCTGTCAATCACTGCTGAGAGGGGTGAGGGGGGCAGGGGCGAGCGCTCCCCCATGAATACTGTAAACATTTTAATTATTAGTTTGAGGGATTCTTTGATAGCTCCTAAAAAGCCAAACAGAATATTTATTTTGCCATTTGGGCTAATAGGAGAGCGGACCTGTTCTCACATGTAAGGGCAGCATAGTCTGATGACAGGTCCACTATTCATTTTAATTGTTAATAATTGGAAAGTTCACAATGTGAATATACAATACAAATTATTGTTATTGTGAAGTTTAGATTTTATAGTTCAATTTAAATGGTACAAAGTGAATCATTTTTTTAAAGGTCCAGAGTGAACAGAAAAAAACCTTCCTTCATATTTAAAAAATACCCAAAGAACTTATCTCTGTAGATATTGTAGAGTACCTACTGAAATGACATATTATCGACACCACTTTAATGAACAAGTTTTGCTATGGAGCCATGGCTACTTATGGCGCGTCTGCTGTGTGCATTATTTTTCAAGTGGCATTGCTTTTTTTTATTACCCCATACTGTGATATCATTGTGTGCTTTATAACTGTAATATGACATAAAAAGAACCATTATTTTTGTGCTGTACTATCACTTTAAGTTTATTAAACTAATTATTTAAGTTACTTATTCCTTTACTGTGGCATTACCATGTGTATTATGTCTATGCCAAGACATCACTGTGTGCATTATTCCTGTATCGAGACATCATTTTGTGCATTATCCTTGTAGCATGACATCACTGTGCATTATATTGTGACCTCACTAAACTGTAATCTTACTGAGTGGATTATGCCTGTACTGTAACGTCATAGTAACATTGTGACACACTTCATTATGTGGTCATAGAGTTGGGCTCTATATCAAACATTGCTATGGTGGCCCATGGTGAATTGTTATGCCCCTGCTTCCAACATGTTGTATTAGAATAAATTTATATCATAAAAATGTATCTTTCTGTCATCATTTTGCACAGTATAGGGATTAAGAAGGGTGTTCTTAGGAAGCCCCTTTCTGCTGGGAGAATCAACTTTTCTGCAGTCCATACTCACTCCTGGGCAGTCAGCTCCTTATCTGGAAGGTATATGAAGGGAAGCATCTGTTTAGAATTGAGAATACCTGTAGTGACCACTCAACCAAACCTTGACCTATGCATGATGTCTAGCGAGAATATGTGCTTGTTATAAGTATACTTAAAGAGGCTCGGTCACCAGATTATAAGTGCCCTCTCTCCTACATAATCTGATCGGCGCTGTAATGTAGATAACAACAGTGGTTTTTATTTTGAAAAACGATAATTTTTGAGCAAGTTATGAGCAATTTTAGATTTATGCTAATTAGTTTCTTAATAGACAACTGGGCGTGTTTTCACTTTTTACCAACTGGGCGTTGTGAAGAGGAGTGTATGACGCTGACAATCAGTGACTAATCAGCGTCATACACTTCTCATTGTTCCAGCCCAGCGTGATTGTGCAGTGAAAGAAGCTGGGCTGGAACAATGAGAAGTGTATGACGCTGATTGGTCACTGATTGGTCAGCGTCATACACTCCTCTGTACAACGCCCAGTTGGTCAAAAGTAAAAACACGCCCAGTTGTCTATTAAGAAATGAATTAGCATAAATCTAAAATTGTTTATAACTTGCTCAAAAATGATAGTTTTTCACAATAAAAACCACTGTTGTTATCTAAATTACAGCGATCTGATTATGTAGGAGACAGGGCACTTATAATCTGGTGACAGAGCCTCTTTAATCCTGGTAGCTGCACATGTCTCTGTACCATAAAGCAGTTGCCTTCCTGCGTGAATAAAATGCTAGGTAGAGATTGCTCTCCCCTTGGTGAAAAAGGACTTCTTGGAACCACAGCACACTCTAATGTTAGGTAAAGCTGCAGAAAATAAGCCAAATGATAATGTACGTCAAGTTACCTCTCTCTTCCTTCCCTGCGCCTTCCAGCAGTGCATAAAATATGTGGTAATTCCTCTCCTCTGGGTTCTGCCGCACTACACGATTCTACAAGAAGGTAAAAAAGACCCTTGTTACTGGTAATTTGCCATTTAGCAACACAAAATAATGCCATAAACAGAACTGTCTTACTAACCTTTTCTAATAAATCTTCATTACGAGAACACTGAAGTTAAAGAGTCACAACCATGACCAAACAAATTAAGAAATTATCTATGGGTGAATACATTTAAAGTGAATGAAAAAGAATGATCACAAAGATGCAATGGCGGATCATCATCAGGCCGTTGTGGGCGGCCGCCCAGGCCCAAGGCTCCCGTGGGGCCCATGGCCATCCAAAGTACAATGCAGCGTTGTCGAGTTGTTTTGCCGCAAAACTGCATTGTGTATGACCTGCAAAAGGACCTGCAGACATAAGGTCACATGACCTTATGTCTGCAGTTCTTGTTACTGTTTAGAGACCTGCTGGTCACATGACCGCAGTTTAGAACAGCAGCAAGACTCCATGGAAAAGACTGTCAGGTGAGCTGCTAGGTAAGTATAAGGGGATGCATTTGTTTAAGGGGTCTGTATTTAGGGGGTCTGGTCTGATGTATGTATTTAGGAGGGTCTGGTCGATGGTCTGTATTTAGGGGACTGATCTGGGGTCTGTATTAGTTTAAGGGGTCTGTATTTAGGGGGCCTGGTCTGGGGTATTAGTTTAGGGTACTTTATTTAGGGGATCTGGGGTCTGTATTAGTTTATGGAGTCTGGTCTGGGGTCTGTATTACTTTAGGGAGTCAGGTCTGTGGTTATTATTAGTTTAGGGGGTCAGGTCTGAGGTCTGTATTTAGGGGTCTGGTCTGAGGTGTGTATTTAGGGTGCTTGTTTTGGGGTCTGTATTTATTTAGGGTGCTTGTTCTGGGGTCTGTATTTATATAGGGTGTTTGTTCTGGGGTCTGTATTTGTTTAGGGGCATCTGGTCTGGGGACTGCAATAGTTTAGAAGGTCTGGGGTCTGTATGTATTCTAGGATCTGGTCTAGTGTCCAAATTTATTAGTCTGAGTAAAAGGGGTTGTCCGGGCACATGGATAGGTCATCAGTATGAAAAACCGGTTAGTGCCCTCACAACCCTTTTAATGTATGGTCCTGGGCCTTGGTGTCTGAATTTTTTTGTTTCTATAGAGGCTGGAAATGGCTGCAGAAGCAAGGGGCAAAGATGTCTCATCAGAAAACTCTACAGCCATCAGGGGAAGTTGCCATAACGTGTCAGATGGAGAAGAAAAGAGAACGACTCCCATCAGAGAAGACATCACTTGTGAGTAACTGGATCTATAGAGGATCTGTCCCCTCTCCTGACATGTCTGTTATAGGAAATCCTTGTATTTCACATAAAGTCTTGGTGTACCCAGGACTAATAGACAAATGCTTGTTACCATTCCCATTGTCAAGAGGATGTATCCCTACACAGTGTGATACAGTCAGCGATGGTTGGAGACTGTCAGTATGTAGGGACACAGCCAAGGAGAATCGTAACACTCATTTGTCAATGCTCGCACAGAAAGGTGGTGTTCACTATAGACACAGCAGAGGGGTGGTAGGGAAGGGGGGTCCAAGTTTGTGGAACAGCCCAGGGCCTATGGTCTACTTAATCCGCCACTGCAAAGATGACACTAGAAAGATTTTTAATTATTACAATGGTGATTACATCTCTCTTGTTTAGAGCTGAGAAATGACATCCATCTAGACTAGAGTAAATTACGGCTCATTAGTACTTGACAATGTAATAAGTAGAAATGAGCTTTAATAGTTGTCATTATGTTGCTGAGAAAGGATACAATCTACAATACGTCCTCCCTGAATGTGTCCTTTTTGGCATATATGCAGTTGAATGAACTTCCCAAAACGACTCGAGTTATTGTTGTAAACAGTCCTTGCGTTCCCAAAGGCTTCCATGATTGGACTACGAGACACAAACGAAAATAAATTAATATCATGTTGCATCAGCCTATTTCTAATTGAAAGTATTGTGCAATGTCTATTCCATAATCATGAACATGATTTTACATGCATCAAATGTTATAGCAACTACATGATAACCTCCTTTGTTGTCTATAAATCTTTTTTACTACTGGTTTCCTGCATTCCATCTTTGTCGCCACCTTTGTAAAGTTAAAAGTGCATCTGAGAAAGGAAACTGTTATTATATGTTAAAGGTTATCTGCACTTTTGAAACCATTTTTGTATTGTTTAAGGCATATAACGTATTAAAATTCAGCATCATTACAAATAGTCTTTCAAATTATTTCATTAAAATTACCTACTGCTTTATGTGTACACCTCCTATGCAGGTCATCGTATCTCCATGGTTACAGACCACAAACAAGACATATGTGCAATCAGATCCTTCAGTCATAAGTTAAGGGGGTTTTACACAGGACTATTATCGAGCAGACGAGCGTTAATATAATGCTCGTTGCCAATAATTGCCCTGTGTAAACAGGGGAACGATCAGCAGATGAACGATCATCTGCTGGTCGTATCGCTTTAAAAAAGTAAAATATTATCGTTGTCGGCAGCACATCTCCATGTAAACAGGGAGACGTTCTGCCGACACGTTAATAATGTATGGGGACGAGCGATCGGAGTAACGACCGTTCGTCCCCATCCATAGCTCCGTGTGGCAGGAGCAAACGAGGTCTTGTTGATCGGCGCTCGCTGAACCGGCCACTTATCTCCCGGTGTAAAAGGGCCTTTACTCTCTTCCATCTGTCCCCTCCCTTACGGTAGGTTAGAAAGAAGAAGCCGGCAGAGGGAGTAGAGTAAGACATGACAGAAGGATCAGACTACATATAGAGTTTGTTTGTAGTCTGTAACAATGAAAACACATAGACAAAATATTTTTTCAGAGTTGCCTTATGTTTTAGTTTAGATGCATTCAATCAATAAAACAGATGAATTGCACATGTGCACATAGATTTTATGTTTGGACCTAATGCAAAATGGTAGGAATGAATTACAGTATTTATACAGAATGGCATTGCATAAGTTTCGTTCTGCATCTAAAGGCCCTAATACACCGGCCGATTTTGGTCGATGCAGCGAGCACAGATCAACGAGACAACTCGTTGATCGGCGCTCATTTGCTCCTGTGAACGATAATGTTTTACTTTTTTAAAACGATACAATCAGCAGATGAAGTCAAGTGGCACATTAAAAGTGATAAAAATATATGAAACTGGGAAGTACTGCATTTTACCAGGTAACAACAAATCACGTCAAATTTCTAGGCGTCAGTATTTGCACTTAGCGGTCAGATCTGGTAGAAGCTGGAAAGAGTACTGTTTACATAAAACGAACTGTTAAGATAAACAACTTCCTAATATTATTTAGCTAATACATATATATTGATATTACATATATATTGCTATTAAATAAATATATATATATATATATATATATATATATATATACACATATACACACACACACACACACATACATACATACATACATATGTGTGTGTATTTTCCAACATAGTGATGCAACGTTTCTGTCCTACCTTCGGACCTTTCTCAAGCATCCCAAGGTGGGACAGAAATGTTGTATCACTTTGTTGACTGAATAAAACCACATTTACATTTATCACTGGAGTGCTGGAAGATTTCTATAGTTTATAATCCCTTTATAATCCTTGAATCAGGAATACCTGTTGTGCACCAGCTACCTTAATGACCATAGAGAAAAGTAACGGCACAAGGACTTCAAGGTAGATGAAAAAGGGTGGATTTATTCACCTCAAGTGAGCAACGTTTCGGCAGATGCAACTGCTTTTCTCAAGCCAGCTTTCTCAAGGTAGCTTGAGAAAGTCAGTTGCATCTGCTGAAACGTCGCTCACTTCATGTGAATAAATCCACCCTGTTTCATCTACCTTGAAGTCCTGGTGCCGTTACTTTGCTCTATGGTCATTTTGTATTGAAATTTGGGAACTGATTCATCCCCTGGCAACGAGCACATGGCCTAATCTATGGTATGTTGGAGTGCTGTGTCCATTTGCCTTTGGACTGTATTTATTTATATATATATATATATATATATATATATATATATATATATCAAGAGTTATATAAAGTATATAAGTGTTATTCATATGATGCATTTTAAATTTTCAGTGAAATCATACTCAGCCGGTTCATTGACTATATAGGACATTCAAGTAATTCTAGTGTCAAAACAGTCGTATTGCACTACTATAGCAGGACAGTCATAAAAGTCATTGAGTATAGGGTGTGGTTGTCATACACCTGATTGTGACTCAATAGGTGAGATTGAATAGGCCAGATTGGTACATATTTTTTAATGTACGACCATTACCTGCTCTCCAAGATTGCTTGTTCCACGCTTGCTGTCTTTTCTTTTGAGGAAATTTCCAAAGAATGTTGGCTCATTGCAGATAAGTATTTCAAAATTAGCTTTGTGCTTTCGGTCTTGCCTGCTCCACTTTCGCCGCTGAAAACAATAAACATAAATCTTAGCATATGTACGTATATATGTATATGCATGGCTGCAAGTATGTAACATCTAAGCAGACTAAAAGGATACTTTATATCTTTACATAAGCATGCTTTACAGTTCTTTTATCTGCGAGATTACAATTACCCTAAAACCCTGACAACAACTTTGAATAACCCAATGCAACCGTGTATTACATGGTTAACCACTCATTTGAATAGGTATGATGTAATACTACATTTTCAGCTATAAGGCTGGGTTCACACACACTATTTACGGACGTAATTCGGGCGTTTTAGCATTGAATTACGTCCGAAAATGCGGCTCAAAAGCGTCAGCAAACATCTGTCCATTCATTTGAATGGGTCTTACGATGTTCTGTGCCGACGGTCATTTTTTTTACGCGCCGCTGTCAAAAGGCGGCGCGTAAAAAAGACTCCCGCGGCAAAGAAGTGCCTGTCACTTCTTCAGACGTAAATGGAGCCGTTTTCCATGGACTCCATAGAAAAACAGCTCCAATTACATCCGTAATGGACGCAGCGAAAGACGCCTGCACATGCCTTTACGGCTGAAATTACGGTGCTGTTTTCTCCTGAAAACAGCATTGTAATTTCAGCCGTAATGGACGCTGCCGTGTGAACATACCCTTATTGCTGGGGGTTTCAGTAGCTGGATATATGGTTGCTGGGGTGACTTTCATCTAGTTGGGATCCATATGTTTTAGAAAATGTACCGTAAGTACTTTGTAGGCTGAAACAAATAGGCTCAATGTCTAATGTCTGGTGAACCCCCTTGAATTGGCCAATCAAAGCTTGCCCCAACGTTGTGCGGTCCAAGCTGAGATCATATCATTAGACGCCATGTCATTACACTCAATTTGTAAGCAAGTATATAGCAATTTTTTTTGGACAGTTTCAACATATTAAGCCCTATTTGTACTCCCCCCCCCCCCCCAAAAAAAAAACAACAACTTTAGGTCAGGTTCACACAAGGCAGTTTGGTACAGTTTTTGAAACAGTTTTTTAATATTTTTTTTTCTTAGCTAAAGGTAGGAGTGGATGCTAAAGAGAGTAAACATATAAAGTAATACTTATACTGCCCTTAATCATCCACACCTTGTATTGCCTAAAAAGGAGGCGTAAAAAACTGCACTGTGTGAACCTGGCCTCCAGCAGTATCTATACCTTTCGAAGCAACTATCCATCTGTCTCTTGCTTCTTGCTAACCTAAATTTGGTAGGTTAGCAAGAAGTAGGAGTTAGATACAAGACATTATAACTGCAGGATCAGACTACACAGGGTTTTTTTTTGGTCGGTAACCATGCATACACTTAGGGTATGTTCACACCAAACGCAAAATACATCTGAAATTACGGAGCTGTTTTCAGGCGAAAACAGCTCCTGAATTGAAGTTTTTGCAAGTACTTGTGTTTTTCGCGGCGTTCATTACGGACGTAATTGGAGCTGTTTTTCAATGAAGTCAATGAAAAACGGCTCCAATTACGTCCCAAGAAGTGACATGCACTTCTTTGAGGCGGGCGTCTTTTTACACGTCGTCTTTTGACAGCGGCGCGGTTTTGGGCCGTTTTTTCGGGCGTAATTCGAGGCGTAAAACGCCTGAATTATGTCTGTAAATAGGGCGTGTGAACATACCCAAAATGCTAGACTATTAAATGAGTTGCTTCATTTTGAATAAAAAAATAATTTTTTAGAGTAATACAAAAATGTCAAAGCTTCAAAGGTGAACATTACCTTTAAAGTGTTTTTAAAATGTGCCCATCATCCACTGTGATGTGTTTTGTGATGGGTATTATGGTCTACTATTTGCCAAAAATCTAGTCTTACTCTAGAACTCGGAACTTGCGGCCTAAATACGTTCCGTCCATTACGGACGTAACATGCTCGTGTGAACCCAGCCTTAGGCTGAATTCACACAAGCATGTTCGGTCCGTAAAGGACGGAACATATTTTGGCCGCAAGTCCCGGGCCGAACACAGTGCAGGGAGCCGGGCTCCTAGCATCATAGTTATGTACGATGCTAGGAGTCCCTGCCTCTGCGTGGAACTACTGTCCCGTACTGAAATCATGATTACAGTACGGGACAGTTGTCCTGCAGAGAGGCAGGGACTCCTAGCATCGTACATAACTAGGACGCTAGGAGCCCGGCTCCCTGCACATGCTCTTGTGAATCCAGTCAAGTGACTGATTGTGTGATCATTGAGTGATTTCAGAGCGATTGGATCTCACTAGACCTTTCTCAGCTATGATTGTGACACATGAAACTAATTTCCCAGTAATCGGAGTGGTGAGTCAAATCCAGTGGAGAAAAACAGTAGAGTGAAAAATAAATACACAAAAATATACAATAGCTGTTGAATGCGACAGGAGTTAAAAGGCCGGAATCTTACAAAAATCAATAAAATATAGCAGAGGACTTGCTGACTTGTATACTTTAAGGGCTTATTTAGACGAACATGTAATACGCCCATGCAACGCGCGTGATTTTCATGCGCCTCGCACGGACCTATGTTCGTCTATGGGGCCGTGCAGACTGTCGGTGTGTTTCACGCAGCGTATGTCCACTGCATAAAACTCACGACATCTCCTATAATTGTGCGTTGTTCGCGCATCACGCACCCATTGAAGTCAATGGGTGTGTGAAAATCACGCGCAGCACACGGAAGCACTTCCGTGGGACGCGCGTGATTCGGTCAACAGCAGTAAAAATTATGAATGAAAACAGAAAAGCACCACATGCTTTTCTGTTTACAAACATATAAACAGAGAGTCATAATGATGGCGGCTGCGCGAAAATCACGCAGCCGCGCACCATATGGTGATGACACACGGAGCTGTTAAGTACCTTTTGCGCACGCAAAACACACACGCTCGTGTAAATCCGGCCTAAAGCAGAAACTATTCCAGTCATTCATGGGTTTTGCTACAAAGTACTTTCACTAAATATTTTTTTAATATCAAATATTACAATTATGAACTCGGAAAGTAATTTATAAGGATTGATAAGTGAAGAGGGATACTGCAAAATTGGTCATTTACAGCAATACAGTAATCCGTTACTGTAATCTGGTTTGGACAGCCTTAGCCAATGAAGCCTTGCAGCACTGTGGTAATATATAATCTCTTACTAAAAGCTCAGTGTCTCGTAGCTTGGTGCCAGAAGACAAATTACAAAGAAAAATAATACTTTATTTTCCCATTCCTCAAACCACTAAAATGCAATGAAGAAATTGACAGTAAATCAAATGCAATCTGAACAAAGCATAGATACATGTGAGTTTGTGTGCTGAAACTGAGCACAGAACTTGGTCACATCAGAACAGAAAATGTCATCCCGCAACACTTCTGAGGCAACTAACTTTGGGCAGCGCGGTGGATCAGAGGTTAGGATTGTTGACTTACAGCATAGGGTCATAGGTTAAAGGGGCAGGGAAGGACATATTGCGTGTTACACATGTTCAAATAGGCTTTTCGCCTTTGGGGTATCTGTCACTAGTAAATGTTCCCACTGTGTATGGGCAAATTTGGGAAGTCCAAAGAGAGAAGACAAAAGCTCACCACACTCCCCCCACAAGAAGGCCGGGACCCATGGTTTTTCTGCAAAACTATGCAAAGAGCATCACACTGCCTCCGCCTGCTTGACTCTGACCCGTCTGTGGCTATGCAGCCTGAAACGCAGCGAGCTGCAATGCACTGTGTGTTCTGACACTTTTCTGTCATAGCCAGCATTAACATTCTCAGCAGTTTTTGGTTCAGTACCTCTTCTGTGGGATCGGACCAGATGTGCTAATTTTCATTCCCCACGAGCATCAATGAACCTTAAACGCCCATGACTTGTCGCCAGTTCACGGATTGTCCTTCCTTGGACTACTTTTGGTAGGTACTAACCACTGCATACTGGAAACACCCCAGAAGACCAGCGGTTTTGGAGATGCTCGGACCCGGTGGCCCACTCATCACAATTTAGCCCTTATGAAAATTGCTCATATATTTTCACTTGCACATTTTTTTGCTCCCCACACATCAACTTCAAAAACCGACTGTCCACTTGCTGTCTGATATATCCAACCACTTGACAGGCGCCATTGCAAAAAAATAATCAACGCTATACATATCATCTGTCAGTGCTTTTAATGTAATGGCTGAATTGGTGTTTTTCCCACACAATAGTGCCATCGAATGCTCAAATAAAACTGCAATACAGTGTCTAAAAAGATCTGCCATACAATGCCTAAAAAATGGGTTAATAGTATCCCTGAAAGGGTTAAAGGGGTTTTCACATCAGGGACATTTATGATTTACGGAATCCACAGGATGTTTGGGTGCTTTGTGTTAGAACAATTTCAATGGTGCAGCAATAGGGCAAATTATTTCAATATCTTTCATCGTAGCCCAGTCCGGTAACTCACACTGAGCACGGACGGGTCTCGGCAGTACTACATCCGGACACGCTAGCGCCCCGGATGTAAGCATCTCAGTGCTTATCCTCTCGTAGTCACATACTGTGTTCGCATCGGGCTTAGCAAATAGCGAATACATTGCTCATGCTACGTATAGCTCCCTGATCCAGTCAGCTGAGGAGGCTATCACTCACAATTAGCTTCCAGCACCATGTACCGGTCGCTGATTGTCTGCACTGCTGCTCCGCTGTGACTCCTTCTGACACCGTGGGGCAACGCTGGAGATATCTGCGTCCGCTATCTTGGTGCCACAGCCATCCTACATGGTTGGCACCTTAACTGTTCACCATACAACACTCTGCATGCCCTTATATATCAGCATATACTGCTGACTGTACTGCCCACTCTGGGGGTGTGTGTATAGGGGTCACTCAAACGCACCCAACTGCACCATTGGAATTTTTTTTCTATTTTTTTCTATTTTAGATTGATTAATTAATAAAACTTATATTTTTATTATTTCAATTATAGAGAGACCACACACTTTTCTTCTCTATTCTCCTTCCCTTCATATATGATCTCAACTTAGGTGGTGCACACCAGTGTGGTCTCTCCATTGACATACCAATTTATGTTATTGGTGGCTACCTTTCTATCGGGTATATCATAAATGTCATATATCCAAGAAAAAGAGACTGGAAGCAGCACTCAGCATAAAAATGTGAATTTATTCACCCAACACAGCAACGCTTCACTTCCTCCATGGAAGCATTTTCCTTGATATTTTGAAGCTAGCACCAACCGTTTCTGGCTATTGACACAGTGCTGCTCCTATGTTTGGATCTTTTATATAAATGTCATATACATGCGGTGTCCCACCTCTGGGACCCGCACTTATCTCTAGAACGGGGCTCCCTAAACCCCGTTCTACCATTCTGTATTACGGCTGAAGCGTGGGATTTCCAACCATGAAGAAGGAAACAGCGTAGATCATTAAGCTACGCTGTTTCGGTATGTCCCATAGAACTGAATGGTAGTTACAAAAACAGCATGGCTCGCATGCTACGCTGCTTCCGTAACGGACATTCCCTACTATGGGACTTACGGAAACAGCGTAAATCACAAGCTTCAGCCACAACACAGAACTGGGGGCCCTGTTCTAGAGATAGGTGCGGGTCCCCAGAGGTGGGACCCGCATCTATCTGACATTTATGACATATCCTGTGGATATAAAAAAAATACAAAAAAACTTGAGGACAGCATCTGTATGGCAAAGGTGTAAAAGTGTTTTATTAACACATCCCAATAACAAAGTGCTACGTTTCGACTCCGCAGGAGTCTTTATCAAGCATGATGTCCTCAAGTTTTTTGCATTTTTTTATATCCATAGGATATGTCATAAATGTCAGATAGATGCGGGTCCCACCTCTGGGACCTGCACCTATCTCTAGAACGGGGACCCCAGTTCTACCGCTCTGTGTTGTGGCTGAAGCTTGTGATTTACGCTGTTTCCGTAAGTCCCATAGTAGGGAATGTCAGTTACGGAAGCAGCGTAGCATGCGAGCCATGCTGTTTTTGTAACTACCATTCAGTTCTATGGGACATACGGAAACAGCGTAGCTCAACAATCTACGCTGTTTCCTTCTTCATGGTTGGAAATACAACGCTTCAGCCGCAATACAGAATGGTAGAACGGGGTTTAGGGGGCCCCGTTATAAAGATAGGTGCGGGTCCCAGAGGTGGGACACCGCATGTATATGACATTTATATAGCATGCCTGATATAGACTCCTGCGGAGTCGAAACGTAGCACTTTGTTACTGGGATGTGTTAATAAAACACTTTTACACCTTTGCCATACGGATGCTGTCCTCCAGTTTTTGCATCAATTGATTGTCCAGAAGGGATTTCTAGACTTGGAATTTGCATCCTGCCGTAATCGAGTGGAGATATTCCAACCAAGTGTGTACTGTGGATAACCAGTTTACCATATCCTGTGTATATGTCATAAATGTCTATGATGGGAAAACCCATTTAATGGTAAAGTCCCTGCTGGTGGTCAAAAGCAGGGAAGATTTACATGCTGCACTTTCAGGTCGCTCCTGAGGATCCAGTCATCAAGGGTCCCTAAGGGCATGGCCAGACGTAGCGGAATTGCTCTGGAATTGCGGAATCCTGACACTTCTGACTCTTTTCTTTGAGATTTCTAGCAAGGGAAATGAAATCTCACGAGATTACGGAGGTAAACGAGATTTCGTTTCCCTTGCTGGAATCTCACAGAAAAGATTCAGAAGTGTCAGGATTCTGAGTACACATGACGTCCAGGCTGGATGATCATGTGTATTCATTATCAGGACACTTGATTAACGTTAATCTCTGTGTATGTGGCTGCACATCGCTGCTGTGCAAATGAATGTACATGAGTGTATGATGCTGACTGGTCACTGATTGGTCAGCGTCATACACGTAAACACGCCCAGTTAAAAACACAATACACGCCCAGTTGGACATAACGAAAAAAAAACGCCCAGTTGTCCATTTCAAACCTCATTTGCATATATATATAAAATAGCTCATAACTTGGCCAAAAATGTAAGTTTTTTTAAAAAAAAAACACGTTACTGTTATCTACATTGCAGCGCCGATCACATGCAATAGGAGATAGGGGTTTCAGAATCTGGTGACAGAGCCTTAAATAGAACTTTACAAAAACACTAGTGTTTTTAAGGGTATGTGCACGCACAAAATAACGAGCTGTTTTCTAGGGAAAACAGCTCCTGATTTTCAGCCGTTTTTTATTCAAAGTCGCGTTTCTCGCTGCGTTTTTAACAGCCATTTTTGGAGCTGTTTTTCTATAGAGTCTATGAAAAACGGCTCCAAAAACGGCTGAAGAAGTGACATGCACTTCTTTCTTGTGGCCGTATTTTTCCGCGGCCATTTTGCAAAACGGCCGCGTAAAAAACGCCATGTCGGAACAGAATGCCGTTTCCCCAATGGGCAGATGTTTGGAGGCGTTCTGCGTCCGATTTTTCCGCCTTTTTTAGCACAGTGTGAACAAGGCCTATGTTTTCGTAAGGGTGTTTTCACATTACGTCCTGCCTGTCCATTTATCATATGCGGCGGAAAAGCTCCTGGCGCATACATTATATGGACACAAAAAAAACATACAGTATAATTTTTTTTTACTGGACGCCACTGCATAAAATTGCGCAGTCCCACCCGAACTGAGGCTTTTTTAACCTCCATCAGGTGTATGGGACTGTTTACCATACGTTCTGGGAGCTTTCCCGGTGCATACATTACACGGATGGGCAGGATGTAATGTGAAATTACCTTTAGGGCGGGTTCACACATGGCGGAATTGCACTTAAATTCCGCTGCGGACACTCCGCAGCGTTAATCCGCAGCGGAGCCGTTTCTACATTGACTTTCACTTTAATTTAGCAGTGTTCGTTTACACGATGCGTACAATTCCGCTGTGGAGCATAGGCTGCGGAGCGGAATTTGGTGTCCGCAGCATGCTCTGTCTGTTGCGGAGCAGTGGCGGACTCATGGCGGAATTTCTCCATTGACTTCAATGGAGATTCAAAGTTCCGCAATGAAGTCCGCAGCTGTCATGCACATGTCATGTGTGCTGCGGATGCGTCTTGCTTTTTTTACTTGACATTTCTTCATTCTGGCTGGACCTATGTATTTCTAGGTCTACAGCCAGACTGAGGAAGTCAATGGGGCTCCCGTAATGACGGGAGCGTTGCTAGGAGACGTCTGTAAATAGTCACTGTCCAGGGTGCTGAAAGAGTTAAGCGATCGGCAGTAACTGTTTCTGCACCCGGGACAGTGACTACCGATCCCAATATACATGTATCTGTAAAAAAAAATGAAGTTCGTACTTACCGAGAACTCCCTGTTTCTGTCTCCAGTCCGGCCTCCCAGGATGACGTTTCAGTGTAAGTGACGGCTGCAGCCAATCACAGGCCAAGCACAGGCTGCAGCGGTCACATGGACTGCCGCGTCATCCAGGGAGGTCGGGCTGGATGCCGAAGGAGGGACGCGTCATAAAGACAACGGGCGGTAAGTATGAATTTCTTTTACTTTCACTAGGGAAAGTGCTGTCCCTTCTCTCTATCCTGCACTGATAGGGAGAAGGGAAGCACTTTTCCCGCAGTCCGCAGCAGCTAGTCCGCATCAATTTTCTGCACATTTTGTGCAGATCCGCAGCCGTAATCCGCAACCCGGATTAGGTGCGGCATTGATGCGGACAGTTGCGGAGGAATTCCGCCATGTGTGGTCATGCCCTTAGGATGAGTTCACACGGGGCGGTATACGCTGCGTAAAAGAATGCAGCTTATCCACCCTGTGCGCCGCAGGGAATTTGGGCCGAAAATCCGCACCAAACTGTGGGGCAGTTTCTCGCCTGGAATGTCAGCTGCGAAAAACTGCAGCACTTAGCCAGCCTGCAGCGGCGGTCACATGGGATGAAGCGTCAGCCCGGGAGGCCGGCCCTCTGACATCATCCAGGCCGGCCTCCTAGGATGATGTTTCATCCATGTGACCGCCGCTACAGCCTGTGATTGGCTGCAGCGGAGGTCACATGAGATCAAGCGTCATCCCAGGAGGATAAAACACAGATTCCTAGGTAAGTATAATATATTGTTTGTTTTCTGAGTAACGTTTTTTGCGGCAGGATCGCTGCGAACCCGCCGCAAAAAACACAACAACTGCTATTTGTTGCAGAATTTACCTCCCCATTGAATACAATGGGGAAAACCTGCAACAAGTAAGGTGCGTTTACAAAAATACAATTGACATGCTGCGGAATAAAACTCTGCACCGCAGGTCAGTTTTTTACGCTCAGTATTTATGCAGCGTGTGGAGAAGATTTGTTTTATCTCATCCACTTTGCTGCTGCTGTATTTGCTGCGGATTTTCTGCAACGAATTCCATTGTGGAAAATCCGCAGTATTTACGCAACGTGTGAACTGGCCCTTACTCCGTTTACTCAAAGGCTATCTTTTGTAAAACAGGACAAAAATATTAAAACGGCTGTCCACGTGGGCAATGTTGGTACTTTTTATTACTTCTTATTTAACTCACTGTAAAGGCTGTAAAAAAAAAAAAAAAATAGCCAAAATCGCTGTTTTTTGCTCACATTAACTCAAAAAAATGTAATAAAAAATTAATAAAAAGTTGCATGTACCAAAATATTGTACCAATAAAAGCTACAGCTCACCCCGCAAAAAATAAGCCCTCACACCGGTTAGACAAAAATATAAAAAAAAGATATGTCTCAGAATGTGGCAAAACAACATATTTTTTTTTAACAAATAGTTTTCTTTGTAAAATAAGTAAAATATATGAAAAACCTATAGAAATTTGGTATCACCGTAATCGTATTGGGCCGCAGAATAATGTTAAGTTGTTGTTTTTACCGCACGATGAAAGCCGTAAAATCTAAACCCCAAAAACTATGGAGGAATCCGGTTTTTTTCCAATTTCAGCCCACAAAGAATTTTTTTCAGTTTCCCAGTACATTATATGGTACTATAAATGAAACCAATAGAAACTACAACTCATGCCGCAAAAAATAACCACCATCCTATTGACGGAAAAATAAAAAAAGTTATGGCTCTAGGAAGGCGGGTAGTGAAAAATGTAAATGAAAAAGCAAAAAATGTCTCAGACCTGAAAAGGTTAAAATAAGAAAGCAGCTCATACTTACCTCTCTCTCCCCAGACGTTCCTGCGCTGGGGGCTCCCGTCACCTTTGTTCTCGGTTTGTATACAGAGCGGCTGCAGTGGTGACATCACGTCGACAGTACATCACCGCTGCAGCTGCTCTGTATACAAACAGTGAACAGAGGTGACGGGAGCCCCCAGCGCAGGAACGTTTGGGAGGAAAGATAAGTATAAGTTAATCTTTAGGGTATGTTCACACGCAGTAGCAAAATACGTCTGAAATTACGGAGCTGTTTTCAGGCGAAAACAGATCCTGAATTTCAGACGTTTTTGCAAGTACTCGTGTTTTTCGTAGCGTCTTTTACGGGCGTTATTGGAGCTGTTTTTCAATGGAGTCAATGAAAAACGGCTCCAAAAACGTCCCAAGAAGTGACATGCACTTTGACGCTGGCGTATTTTTAAACACCGTCTTTTGACAGCGACGCGTAAAATGACACCTCGTCTGAACAGAACATCGTAAGACCCATTGCAAGCAATTGGCAGATGTTTGCAGACGTAATGTAGCCGTCTTTTCAGGTGTAATTCGAGGCGTAAAATGCCCGAATTACGTCTGAAATTAGGCCGTGTGAACATACCCCTAGGGTATGTTCACACGCCCTATTTACGGACGTAATTCAGGCGTTTTACACCTGGAATTACAGCCGAAAAAACAGCTCCAAACCGTCTGCAAACGACTGCCCATTGAATTCAATGGGTCTTACGATGTTCTGTGCAGACAGGCTTTTTTTTTTTTTACACGCCGCTGTCAAAAGACGGTGTGTAAAAAGACGGCCGCCTCAAAAAAGTGCATGTCACTTCTTGGGACATAATTGGAGCCGTTTTTCTTTGACTCCATTGAAAAACAGCTCCAATTACGTCCGTAATGGACGCCACGAAAAACGCTTGCACGTGCAAAGACGTAATTGGCGTTGCCATGTGAACATACCCTTATTTTAACTTCGCGACCGCATGTGTCACACGTAGCTAAGGCCGGCCATTCTTGGAATCAGTCGTGATTCGTTTTTTGCTAGTTTTTTTTAGAACTCTCAAGCTTTTTACATTTTCCCAATTTTTTGTAACAAAAATATATCGTTTTTGTAACACTGATACATATATATATATGTATTAGTGGTACATATATATATATATATATATATATATATATATATATATATATATATATATGTATTAGTGTTAGAAAACCAATATATTTTTTTCACAAAAAATTGGGAAAATGTACAAAACGTAAAAGAAAGTTCTGAAAAAAAAACAAGCAAAAAAATTGGTAATTGATCATTTTTATCTGTATATGTATGTGTATATATATATATATATATATATATATATACACATACATACATATACAGATAAAAATGATCAATTACCAATTTTTGCTGCACCAGTTTCTCCTTTATTCCTTCCCTAAACTCTGTTAAGCATTTCCGCCACCAGGGGGCGATAACTGCTTTACATACCTCATCTCCCAGCTACAAATTTGAAGTAATCTTACACATTAGATCTGCTATTTAACTTCAGGATGGTGTTTCATGGTAGGATATCAACCTAAATCGTCTGAGCAGAGTTATCTCAAACCATTCCCAGGAAGTCCGATAATAACCGGCAGTGAAACGTTACGGAAGATTCACACAGTGAGCTTTAGTGTCTGTGCCTATATGTAATAACTGTCTGCGGAACCAATGTCAAAAGCTCATATATAAAAAACATGTTTATCGAAACCCAGGATTCAACTTTTCATAACTTTTCACTCTATACAAAACCTTAATACAAATGTCGCGCTACTTGTCAACCATCATCATTATTATAAATGTTGTTTAAAGATATGTATTTGAGAAGTTGCCTGACATGACAATAGCTCACGGAATCTGGACATTAGTATGTGTAGCCCTAAACTGAACAACAGATGTCAATCCATCATTGCTTCTAGCCGTTCTGCCCACACAGTAAGGTACCATGCAACCTGATGTGAATTAACAAAGCCGAGGGGAAGGGGGAATGAAGGGCAAAACTATATAATTATGACAAAATAAGAAAAAACTGGTATAGTAAGGCAGAAACATTACATTTAACTCCATCTCATCTTACCTAACGTTGTATCAATCCATATGCCTTGTAATGCTGTACAATATATCAGGCCCAGGCTTGATGATAACTTTAGTCTCATGTTGTCTAACGCTGGACTAAAGTCTTTATACTTTTCACATATATACTGAGATTGAATACCTACTCTCCCTTCCTATTGGCAGCATGGATTCTGTCTACAGGACAAAGGAACGGTGTCCGGTGTGAGCTTCAAAATATTTCAAGAAGCCGTTCTAGATAACGTATATTACAAGTCTTAACGACATTGCATTAAATTCACATTGCATGACCATTTTTAATCTCCACTTTAATGTTTGTATCCCATTTCTATAAATCAGAGGAGATTATATTACTCGGTCATGCTCACTGTGTAAAAGAATATGGCTGCCACTCACCTGATAAGAACACACTGATTGTCGTGGCGCTTCCATAGGCAGCGGTAGCATTCGTTGGCCACAGCAAAGATGTGAGGAGGAATTTCTCCCATGTGGTGCCTGCTGTAAAGCTCCACTGTGTTTCGGTCATATAAACCAGGTATTAGCTTGTAGGGGTTAACAGAGGCAAGAATGGAGCCAATATAGGTCTGAAATAAAGCACAAAAGGAAAACATTACTTATACATGCACCAGGACAGTCATTAAGATGCCTTTCTGCGATTCGATGAGCTAAAAACACGTAGTCTATGAATCTGTTAGGAATGAATTACATTAGTAGAGATTACCCAAGTAGTATTCATGAGGCATGAAATGTTGGATAGTTACCTAAAGTGCATTTAGGGGGGAATTTATCAACTTTTCTACTAGTTTTCTGGTGTAGAAAAGTAGCAAATGCCTCAAAAGTCTGATGCTTCTACGCCACCTCCGCTACTTTTTTAAAAAGGGATCGGATCTTATGGGAGGGGGTTGGGACCACCCGCGGCTTGACACATTTACTATAATATACGACTAGTGCAAATTAAAGCAGAAATCTTCACCAGCCCATAGCCTTTGTAGATTTCCCTTTCTGGCACACGGACAGCCAAAGATGCGCCTAATTTAATAAGAGGCGCCTTTTAATAAATCAGCTGCACTTTACACCAGCAGTCTTTATATTAATACTGGCATAAGAAATGCCAATAAATCCCCCCTATCCTTTGTATTCCCTGCTCTAAAGGGGTCGTACAAGCTTAGAAAACAAAGGCGACTTTCTTCCAGGAAAGGCACCACACCTGTCCATGGGTTATGTCAAGTATTCCAGTTCAGCGCACTTAAAGTCCAAGGGGATGATCTGTAATACCACACACAACCTGTGAACAGGTGTGGCACTGTGTTTAGAACAAATAAGACATATTTTCTAATCCTGTACAACTCATTTAAGTGTCTAAGGACATATTTCAGGGGTGTCAAATCTATCTGTCTGAACAAAGAGGCACCTAAGTGTCCCTATTTGGTCTTCGAAAATGTTGTATACCCCAGGGGTGGACACAGACAGCAGTGCAAGAACAGTATATGGGATAATATCTCACCATAGAGCATCCCCCTTATGTTTCTCTAACAATTTACCAGTATTTGTGAGCTATAGACATTAGCAGCATCCTACTAGGGTGCAATGGGTCTCCTTACCAACTGGGCCCCTGCAGAGGTTGCACCAGTGGTATGTCCGCCCCTGGTACAGTTAGTTGTACCACACTCAGTATATATCAATATATGTATCTGAAGAGCAAAATCAATTATTTTTGTATTTTGTAGAAAATATACTTTTCTGAGCACTGCTTAGAATTAGGCAGCTAAAAAAAGAATGATTCCCTATGGCTGAGAACTCAACTACTACTCCAACAACATCTACAGACTCAAATCATATCAATGGCATTTCCTGACCACGGTCTGTGCTGGAGCTCATGTCAGACTGGCAACTTCACATAAACACATCTGTAAAAGACGCAGACATGCCAGCATCAGAGACGGGCGGGCGCGGCCATTGACTTTTACAATAAGACTGTTCTTTTTCCTTTTTCTACAATTTTCTGCTGAGGGAGGACTTTTTTCCAGTTTACTTGGGTTTCTCTTAATTCCATCATCTGACTATTAGACATGATGTCCTTTGATGTGAAAACTAAAGAGCAACAACAAATATGTCTTGCTATTTTTGAAAAAGCTTCTGCCAGTCCAAACCACACACAGAATTTTCCAGCGTTTCGCATTTCAAATTGGATGCCCAGAACTACCACTATACTTAGCTGTAGCTGAATCTCGGAGGGTCAATTAGGAGACTGCAGATGGCAAGAAAGAACACATTTAAAAAAAATAAAAATATGTCATACAGTTACAAGAGTCTAGAGGCAAACACTGGCACATATGATTCATAATCACATAGTCCTAAAAATAATAACATGCCAACCATATATCAAGTAATGATTATATTACAGCTTTGTCAACAGAAAAATAAAAAAGTTATAGCTCTTGGAATGTGTCGATAAAAACACGAAAAAAAGACGCTTGGTCCTGAAAACTCAAAATAGGATGGTACTAAAGGGGTTAATAGGGAAATAATGAATAAGGAGAGGTTAAGATATAAGGGAATAGTAGGGATTGAAACTTATATGTGGTAATAAAAAGGCAACCAAGTTAGGGATTCACTAGTCAGACAGTTGACGGATCCATCAGTGGAGGATGCCCTAAGTACTAATCGAAGAAGGCAAATAAGACACAGCGATGTGACTACAAAAATAACATACAAAACTGACAGACATGAAAAGAGAAGTGGAGGAGTGAGGAGAAATCTGGAGATTTTGGTATAAACTAAAATTCAGGCTGGGTGACTGGGTGACCAAAGACAGCTATCTCTTATCTGCAAAATGTCTTTCTATGGTGGCAACTTCCCTTTCATGTCTATGGTAGTAAGACGTGTCATGTAAATCTGTGCACTGGTGTGAAAAATGAATATGGTAGGGATACAGGCACGCAACTAAGGTAAGCTAAGCTTGAAAAACAGTGAAACCGAACCATTGCCCAGCATAATATGATGAGAAATTCTCCTTTATTATTCCTTGGGTTCACCACATATAATTGCATAGGAGGACACGAACATGTAAATAACATATGCTGCCATTCATACACTGACCACTTGAACAACAGGATACAGATGTGTCGACCCTTACCTTTGTTTGCATTTGGTTAAGGACTGCAATTTTTCATTAAACAAATTCAATACAACGTGACATGCTAGAAAAACCTTTGACAGGTTGTAATCCACATCACAACCATTGGGACACCAAACATGGACACATATAGTATAGACATCTCGTGACAGAGTATCACAAATCATTTATTGACTACTGTGTTTCCACCACTGGAAAAGGGATAATGGAAGAGGAGAGGCAGTAGATAAGTGAGAAGTCAAGAAAGGGCGGAAAAAAGAAAGTAATAATCCAAACCTTTCAAGTTTCTGAAACTCACAGGTGGTCATAATCGGATAGAGCCACTTTTCAAGTTTTTGTATAGGGCCCCAGGGTTACTGGCTGTAACCATATTGCTAAACAGATTGGTAATTACTAGTCACAGGGCCACCCTGTACAATAACTGTTCTGGACAATCCAGTTGTAGCTGCCATCGAAAAAAAGATTAGGACTAGTTTACATTTTCCCTGGCCCAGTGTATATGACTGGGGTTGTACCATAGTTATGTTAAATTCTGGATTTTACATAACAAATTTTAATGAATTTCTGCAGTTTTAAATATTACATTGGTTAATTAACCAGTAAATGACCATTTCATTTTACAACGCTGCATTAACAAGGTTAACGGAATCTATAGCTATAATGTACAAACCACATGCCAGGCAGCTGAATACAACAGCTGTATACAGTCACTGTTCTCTGTTCCGTCGCAAATAAAACACATGTCTTTGAGAATGAGCAGGCAATAGAAAGAACATTACTTAGAGAATGTATCTGCTGATCCATCATAAACACAGACAAGATAATTCATGGTCTTGTTTTAGCTCTCAAACTTAGTTTAAAGCCTGTGGTAATGTAATGAGTAATTTTCCCTGTCTCCCACTAATTTGCACTGGCCATTGTCCAACTTTCTCCCGAAATGATAAACTGTACATCTAAGGTCACATTCCCTACACGGAGCCATTGTTTGTGTTGACTTTATCCAGCACAGTAGTATAAGGACGTTACTGTAATGTAGTGAAAAACACATGTCCAAGTACACAAAATCATCAAAAGGATAATGAACTTAGTATCATAAGACAGAACATGACACCAAACTGATGACTTCAATGTGCTGGTATGTGACTATATATATAGTGCCACACCTGTGCACAGGTTGTATGTAGTATTGCAGCTCAGCCTCATTCACTTTAATAAAGCTATGTTGCTATACCAGACACATCTTATGAACAGGTGCCACGCTGGTTTTGGAATATAAGGGTATGTTCACACGGCAGCGTCCGTAACGGCTGAAATTACGGGGCTGTTTTCAGGAGAAAACAGCACCGTAATTTCAGCCGTAATGGCATGTTGATGCGCTATTTCGCTGCGTCCATTACGGACGTAAATGGAGCTGTTTTTCCATGGAGTTAATGGAAAACGGCTCCATTTACGTCTGAAGAATTGACAGGCACTTCTTTGACGCGGGCGTCTTTTTTACACCCCGCCTTTTGACAGCGGGGCGTAAAAAAATGACTGTGTGCACAGAACATCGTAAGACCCATTCTAATGAATGGGCAGATGTTTGCCAACGCTATCGAGGCGCATTTTCGGACGTAAATCGAGACGTAAAAAACGCCCGAATTACGTCCGTAAATAAGCCGTGTGAACATACCCCAACAGTCATGTTTATCTAATCCTATACAGCCCCTTTAAAGCCGGGTTCCAACGTAGCGTAAAAGCTGCGGAATTTGCACAACAGAATTGTGTGTGGAAACTCCGCAGCATTTACAGTAGCAGCAAAGTAGATGAGATTTAGAAAATCTCATGCCCACGCTGCGGAAAAATAACGCAGCGTAAACGTTAATAAATTGACCTGCGGTGCGGGAATTTAATTCCGCACCATGTCAATTTATGCTGTATCTTTGTTGATTTTCTGTTGTGGGTTTTTACCCCATTGAATTCAATTGGGGTGCAAAACCCGCAACAGAAAGCTAAGTGTTGCGACTTTTGCGGTGTAATCGCCCAAAAAAATATCGCAATTCCGGAATAAAAAAATCATACTTACCCAGACCACTCTCCTCCTGCAGCCCAGCCTCCTGGGAGGACGTTTCATCCCATGTGACCGCTGCAGCCAATCACAACCAAGTCGGACACACTGCGTGATTTTTATGTAGTGTATTTGACCTGTGGGAAACCGGCCTAACAGCTCGATCCTGTGCGTCAGAGACACGCAGGATCCGCTGTCATTGAACCCGTCAGTCCTGCTGACCGGAAAGATACAGGTTTCAGCGAACGATACAGATGCTCTGTATACAGGATATAAAGCAGTTGTATCTCAAAAAGTAAAAATTATTTTGAATAAAATGTAATTGCAAAGTTGCACAAAACACACTGATACACTAGGTCGGAAACGCTGCACAGTTTTTACGTAGCGAATCCGACCCGTGGGAACTCGGCCTAAAACTACTGACAGGTAAAGTGAATAACATTGATTATCTTGTTACAAGGCACCCGTCAAAGGTTTTCTATATATGAAGCGGCAAGTGAACTGTCAGTTCTTAGGGCATGTTCAGACGTGGAGGAATTTTTCTGCTACAGATTTTTCCGCAGATTTGCGGCAATTATGCAACGGATCTGTACCTGTACCTGTCAAATATGAATTTGCATTTTTGACAGGTAATTCAAACGTGGCTGATATCACAAAGGACTTGCCTCAGATTTCAGCCTTTGCATTGCAAAGGCTGAAATCCGCAGTGAAATTCCGCTGCTTCCCCACAACAGACAGTGCATGCTGCGGAGTGAAAATTCTGCAGCACAGTCTAAATTCCGCACTGTTGTTTTCCGCAACGTCAGAACTAAGTTACCTAGAAAGGTATAGAAACCACTGGAAAAAAAGGCTGCTGTCCGCAACGGAATTCAACAGCAATTCCACCACGTCTGACCGTGACCTTAAAGTTAATATGTTGGAATCTGATCGACTTTGACAAGGGCCAAGATGTGATGCCTACATGACTGGGTCGCAAAATAGCAGTTCTTGTGTGGTGTTTCCGGTATGTAGTGGTTAGTACCTATCAAAAATGGTCCAAGAAAAGACAATCGCTTGAATCAGCAACAAGAGAAGTGAAGGCAAGTCCGTCAGGTTCAATCCCACAGAAGATCTACTGTAGCGCATATTGCTGAATATGTTGCTATGATATAAAGGTGTCAGAACACAGTGCATCGCAGCCGCAGACTTGTCAGTGTGCCCATGCTGACCCATGTCCACTGCAAAAAGTGCATACAATGGGCACCTAAGCCAGGGGGGGCAGGCGGGGCATGTGCCCCGGGCGCAGCTTAGAGGGGGGCACCAGTGCCACCTCCTCTTGCACTATAATTGTACCTGTGTCGCAAGGACACAGGTACAATTAGAAGCAATGAATGACCGAGTATATAGCCCCCCCTATAGATATAGCCCACCCCTGTAGATATAGCCCACCCCTGTAGATATAGCCCCCCTTTAGATATAGTCCCCCTGTAGATATAGCCCACCCCTGTATATAGCCCACCCCTGTATATAGCCCACCCCTGTATATAGCCCACTCCTGTATATAGCCCACCCCTGTATATAGCCCACCCCTGTAGATATAGTCCCCCTGTAGATATAGTCCCCCAGTAGATATAGTCCCCCTGTAGATATAGCCCCCCTGCAGATATAGCCCCCCTGTAGATATAGCCCCCCTGTAGATATAGTCCCCCTGTAGATATAGTCCCCCTGTAGATATAGTCCCCCTGTAGATATAGCCCACCCCTGTATATAGTATCCCACAAATATCTCCCCCTATAGTGCTCCACAGAAAGCCCACCCCTGTATATAGCCCCCTTGTACATATAGTCAACCCCTGTATATAGTGCTCCACAGATAGCCCACCCCTGTATATAGTATATACAGGGGTGGGCTATCTGTGGAGCACTATATACAGGGGTGGACTATCTAGTGGAGCACTATATACAGGGGTGGACTATATGTACAGGGGGGCTATATACAGGGGTGGGCTATATGTGGCGCACTATATACAGGGGTGGGCTATATGTGGAGCACTATATACAGGGGTGGGCTATCTGTGAAACACTATATACAGGGGTGGACTATCTAGTGGAGCATTATATACAGGGGTGGGCTATATCTACAGGAGGGCTACATACATGGTTGGGCTATCTGTGGAGCACTATATACAGGGGTGGGCTCTATCTACAGGGGGGCAATATACAGGGGTGGGCTATCTGTAGCGCACTATATACAGGGGTGGGCTATATCTACAGGGGGCTATATACAGGGTTGGGCTATACGTGGAGCACTATATACAGGGCTGGGCTATATCTACAGGGGGCTATATACAGGGGTGGGCTATATGTGGAGCACTATATACAGGGGTGGGCTATCTGTGAAACACTATATACAGGGGTGGACTATATGTGGAGCACTATATACAGGGGTGGACTATATGTGGAGCATTATATACAGGGGTGGGCTATATCTACAGGGGGCTACATACATGGTTGGGCTATCAGTGGAGCACTATATACAGGGGTGGGCTATATCTACAGGGGGGCTATATACAGGGGTGGGCTATCGGTAGAGCACTATATACAGGGGTGGGCTATATCTACAGGGCGCTATATACAGGGTTGGGCTATACGTGGAGCACTATATACAGGGCTGGGCTATATCTACAGTGGGCTATATACAGGGGTGGGCTATCTGTAGAGCACTATAGGGGGAGTTATTTGTGGGACAATATATACAGGGGTGGGCTATATGGGGGCACTATCTACAGGGGGCTCTATGGCAGGCACTATCTACAGGGGGCACAGTGTGTGTGTGGGACACGGTGTATGGTGCTATTATAATTAGAGGTGCAGTGTATGGCACTATTATATTTAGGGGTGTAGTGTGTGGTATAATGATAACTTTATATTTATTTATAGGTGCAGAAATGTTGGTAAAGTGAGAAGCTGAAGACATGTGAGCGGCAAACTGCAGAAATGGACCGGGAGAAGTCATCATAGAGGTCTGGACCGGATGGAGAAAAAGAACTAGAATCTGAGACGTCACCGGTGAGTCACTTAATGTAAATGTTTATTCTGCCTCTAATCAGTATTGTAGTCACTGTATGATCTGCAGCGAGATGATGGGTGGTATGATTATGATAGGATTTATTTTTTGTGAAACAGCATCTCCCAGCATATCCTTACCATTGTTCGGGCCATGCTGGGAGCTGTAGTTTTACGCCGTACACACCTATACGGCAGGGGTTGCACTAAATTGAGCTGTATTTGTGCTGCTGCTGTATTTATGTACTGAGCTTGGTTCTGGCGTTGTGTATAGAACCCTATTGCTTGTAAGATGTACAAATGTGTTACATAAAAAGCAATGACACGTCAATTGGTAGAAAAAACAAACACGGCGAGGGGGAAGGAGATGTCAGGAAAGAGGTTGGGGGGGGGGGTGCCAAACTGAATCTTTGCCCCGATTGCTGAAGAACCTAGCTACGCCTCTGCCTAAGCATCAAAACTGAATCATAAATTAAGAAACTAGCCCAGCATTAAGAATCACATGGCGCTTACCTAGGGAAGCGATGGTACCAGGAAGTACTATGGGAAGTAGACAACCCGGGGGAGGCAGTCTGCTGCTCTGTGATGACTTGCCCTCCAAATTCCTCAGATGTCAATCCGATCGAGCATCTGTGGGATGTGCTGGAAAGCAAGTGCTATAGCGATGATCTTTTTCATTTGCTGTTATTATTTTTGATGTCCGGGAGGTTACCTCTTAAATTGTTTCTTCATGTTCTTTACAAAAATGTATTGTAGAGTCTTGATTTTTCATTGCACTGCATTGCAATATTTTGTATCTGTTTCTTATTCTAATAAAAATTGTTGATAAAGAAAAAAAAAAAAGGAAAACCAAGTGCTAGGCCCCACCTTGCCACTAACAGGACTTAATTAACATTATTATGACCACCTCCTACTTTTGACGTTGGCAGCGCGTAGCCTATGAAGGAACTGATCTGTTGTGGACTGGCTTGGTGGGTATATAAGGTGTGTGATAGGCTGTCTTAACACATGTCACTCGTTGTTGCCATGGGTAAAAGGGGCGATTTATCAGAGTTGCAAAAGGGATGATTATTGGATTTCGGAAAAAAGGATGGCAGTACTTCTCAAACAGCGCAGTTTGTGAACTGTCTGCATGCTGCTGTGATGAAAGTGTATCGTGAGTGGACAAATGGCACTATTGGCAATAACCGACGTGGAAACTGTGGAGCACCACGTGCTATTGATGTGTGAGGTGAACGTCAGCTACAAAGGTGCGCAAGGGCCGAACGACACACTACAGTGGAGCAGCTCACCATGAAAATCAAGCAAGGGGCTAACAGACATGTGTCTAAAACAACAGTTCAGCGAACCCTACTGTGTATGGGGCTCCGAAGCAGACAGATAGTCACTGCTCCTATGCTAACAAAGGTGCATCGGAAATAAAGGCTTTAATTTGCATGGCATTAACAGAATTGGACCACCGATGATTGGCAAAGGGTTGCCTTCTCCGATGAGTCACATTTTCTGCTTTATCGAACGGATGGACATTGGCGTGTCAGGCGAGAACCATCAGAGAACAAACACCCTGCAACCATTGCTCTAAGAACACAAGCTGGTGGCGGCAGCTTTATGGTCTGGGGAATTTTTTCATGGCATTCTCTGGCCCACTCATTCATGTGGAAGGCACTCTGAGCTAATTTGGGTATGAATCCATCGTTGCAGATCACGTTCACCCATACATGCGGTTTGTCTTGCCTGGGGCAGACGGAATATTCCAGCTAGACAATGCGACATTTCACATGTCTAGAAATGTCCGACAGTGGTTGGAAGAGCACAACCAAGACTTCCGAGTGCTTCCCTGGCCCACTAAATTGCTAGATTTTAACCCAATTGAGCATTTGTGGGACCACCTCGATCGTCTTGTTCACTCTATAGATCCTCCCCCACGCACCCTCCAGCAAATGTGAGATGCAATGCAGTCAGCATGGCTCCAGATACCTGAGACAACCTACCAGCACCTTATTGAGTCACTCCCAGTCCATCTAGCTGCCGACTGTGCTGCACACGGTGGTTACTCTGGATATTAGCTGGTGGTCATAATAATGTGACTCGACTGTATATACTGTACAGGGTGGGCCATTTATATGGATGCACCTAAATAAAATGGGAATGGTTGGTGATATTAACTTCCTGTTTGTGGCACATTAGTATATGGGAGGGGGGAAACTTTTCAAGCTGGGTGTTGACCATGGTGGCCATTTTGAAGTCGGCCATTTTGTATCCAACTTTAGTTTTTTCAATGGGAAGAGAGTCATGTGACACATCAAACTTATCGAGAATTTCACAAGAAAAACAATGGTGTGCTTGGTTTTAACGTTACTTTATTCTTTCATGAGTTATTTCCAAGCTTCTCTTTGTTTACAGCCATTGACATGTCGCAGAGGTTAACACGTGAGGAGCGGATAGAAATTGTGTTGATGTCTGGTGAACGCAGTACCCTGGTCATTGCAGCAGATTTCAATGCAAGACACCCTACGAGACCACCCATCTCCCATGCTACAGTTTGCAAACTGTTGCCAAGTTTCAGGAAACTGGTTCAGTGTTGGATTTGCCCAAATGTGGACACATGAAAACTGTCACTAATGAAGAAACATCAGTGGCTGTCCTAGCTTCATTCAGCAAGAGCCCACAGCGTAGCACTCGCCGCATGTCACTGGAGAGTGGCATCAGTCGAACATCCCTTCGGTGGATATTAGCTACTCACAAATGGCACCCTTACAAACTCCAGCTGCTGCAGCATCTCAACGAGGATGACCCAGATCGGTGCACTGAATTTGCAGAATGGGCAAAACAAAAATTGGAACAGGACCCTCAGTTTACACAGAACATTTTGTTCAGTGATGAGGCAAACTTTTATGTGAATGGTGAATGTTCAGCAACTGAAACTACGGATACTGGAAGCCTGTGCTAGCATTTCTTCTGCGGTGTTGCTATCAGTGTGTGAAGAGTGGGAGAAGAGGGTTGCATTGACAATTCAACACAATGGGCAGCACTTTGAACACATTTTATAAGTGGTCAGAAACTTGTAAATAACTCATGAAAGAATAAAGTAACGTTAAAACCAAGCACACCATTGTTTTTCTTGTGAAATTCTCGATAAGTTTGATGTGTCACATGACCCTCTTCCCATTGAAAAAACTAAAGTTGGATACAAAATGTCCGACTTCAAAATGTCCGCCATGGTCAACACCCAGCTTGAAAAGTTTCCCCCCTCCCATATACTAATGTGCCACAAACAGGAAGTTAATATCACCAACCATTCCCATTTTATTTAGGTGCATCCATATAAATGGCCCACCCTGTGTATATATATATATATATATATATATATATACAGTGGAGGAAATAAGTATTTGATCCCTTGCTGATTTTGTAAGTTTGCCCACTGTCAAAGACATGAACAGTCTAGAATTTTTAGGCTAGGTTTATTTTACCAGTGAGAGATAGATTATATTAAAAAAAAACTGAAAATCACATAGTCAAAATTATATATATTTATTTGCATTGTGCACAGAGAAATAAGTAGTTGATCCCCTACCAACCATTAAGAGTTCAGCCTCCTCCAGACCAGTTACACGCTCCAAATCAACTTGGTGCCTGCATTAAAGACAGCTGTCTTACATGGTCACCTGTATAAAAGACTCCTGTCCACAGACTCAATGAATCAGTCTGACTCTAACCTCTACAACATGGGCAAGACCAAAGAGCTTTCTAAGGATGTCAGGGACAAGATCATAGACCTGCACAAGGCTGGAATGGGCTACAAAACCATAAGTAAGACGCTGGGTGAGAAGGAGACAACTGTTGGTGCAATAGTAAGAAAATGGAAGACATACAAAATGACTGTCAATCGACATCGATCTGGGGCTCCATGCAAAATCTCACCTCGTGGGGTATCTTTGATCCTGAGGAAGGTGAGAGCTCAGCCGAAAACTACATGGGGGGAACTTGTTAATGATCTCAAGGCAGCTGGGACCACAGTCACCAAGAAAACCATTGGTAACACATTACGCCGTAATGGATTAAAATCCTGAAGTGCCCGCAAGGTCCCCCTGCTCAAGAAGGTGCATGTACAGGTCCGTCTGAAGTTTGCAAATGAACATCTGGATGATTCTGAGAGTGATTGGGAGAAGGTGCTGTGGTCAGATGAGACTAAAATTGAGCTCTTTGTCATTAACTCAACTCGCCATTTTTGGAGGAAGAGAAATGCTGCCTATGACCCAAAGAACACCATTCCCACTGTCAAGCATGGAGGTGGAAACATTATGTTTTGGGGGTGTTTCTCTGCTAAGGGCACAGGACTACTTCACCGCATCAATGGGAGAATGGATGGAGCCATGTACTGTCAAATCCTGAGTGACAACCTCCTTCCCTCCACCAGGACATTAAAAATGGCTCGTAGCTGGGTCTTCCAGCACAACAATTACCCGAAACATACAGCCAAGGCAACAAAGGAGTGGCTAAAAAAGAAGCACATTAAGGTCATGGAGTGGCCTAGCCAGTCTCCAGACCTTAATCCCATCGAAAACTTATGGAGGGAGCTGAAGATCCGAGTTGCCAAGCGACAGCCTCGAAATCTTAATGATTTACAGATGATCTGCAAAGAGGAGTGGGCCAAAATTCAATCTAACATGTGTGCAAACCTCATCATCAACTACTAAAAATGTCTGACTGCTGTGCATGCCAACAAGGGTTTTGCCACCAAGTATTAAGTCTTGTTTGCCAAAGGGATCAAATACTTATTTCTCTGTGCACAATGCAAATAAATATATATAATTTTGACAATGTGATTTTTTTTAATTTTTTTTATATAATCTATCTCTCACTGGTAAAATTAACCTAGCCTAAAAATTCTAGACTGTTCATGTCTTTGACAGTGGGCAAACTTACAAAATCAGAAAGGGATCAAATACTTATTTCCTTCACTGTATATATAAATAAAACTATACCTTCATCTATCTGTGTTTTATCAATGTATTTCATATGTATCTATATCTATTTATGTAATCTATCGTTTATTTATCTTATACATTATCTATAAGAACTATAAGTTATCTATCTATCTCTACACGCATGTACGCCAAGAATGCTCCATGCGTACGCGCTAAACGTGTTCACAGGCACCTGTTAGCTTTTCAATAGTCTATGGGTCATGGATGTCTGTAATGGATGCCTAACAGTTGCATTTGTCACCCATACACTATTATGGCATCCGTCACGGAATATGTTTTACGTATATTTAAGGAGCTCTTCTCGTTTTTTACACTAAACATAGACCAAAAACGCGAATGGGGCCTGACTTAGAGGAAAGGAGAAATCTCTGCTACATTGTAGTGATTGTTTTGCTCAGTGTTCTGTTTCCTTACTAGACCATGCTAGTAAACTTGCCAGAATATTGCAGAACAAAGGGAAGTGGGATGAAATCCTGGAAAAGCATGTAAAGTACATTGATGCATATGCTAGAACATTGCATGCTGCACTTTCACATCACAGAGCAAAGAGCAATAAGACTTTGTGAAACATGGACACATAACAGAAAAAACATCTGCATAGTTTCAAGACAAATTTGCTGAAGTACACAGGCTGCTGTTTTTCCTTTTAACATCCGTCCAAAACTAGTAAAAACAAATCTAAAAATAGAATTTGAATTTTCTACACACTATTTATATTCAATTAGAGTCGATTTCACATCTACCTAAGGATTTTGCTTCCCCTACTGTTTAGTATAGGTTGCAGAATAGCCATGCTTATGAACTGACCCTTAAAGAGGACCTGTCACTAGGTCGTATAAGTTGAACTGGTTTACAGACTTCAATAGCGCTGTTTCCCTGATTCCAGCGCTGTTTTTCTGGAGTTCCCATTCCAGAGATATGGCCTACTATTGTGTAGGCTGCCTATGCGCTAATTTGCTGTAGTTAGCCAACAGGGTGGAGCTAGGTCCCCTGCCCCTGATGTGAGGCAGCATGATGTGAGGCAGCATGTTGGCTAACAACAGCAAATTAGCATATAGGGAGCCAACACAACAGTGGTCCATATCTCTTGAACGGGGGGTCAGGAAAAAAACAAAAACTAGAATCAGGGAGACATCGCTATTCAGGTCAATAAACCAGCTCAACTTATATAACCTAGTGACAAGTCCAGAGAAGACCAGCAGCTGATACAGTGACATAGTCAAAACTTCTCCAATAAGGTACGTTGTTCATGGAAATGGAGGAAAACCATTGTCATCTGCCAAATACCTAGCAGGGCAAGCACTGAAGCAAGTAACTAATCATATATGACACAATAGAGGATTTCCTTTTTTGTTTGAGTTACTAGAAAGTGACTTTACTTATAGTTAAATGAGTTAGAAGAGCAAACAAAACACAGACATTGATTCACCAAGGAATTCCGGCAGATTTCAGCTCTGAAGCCAACAAAAGACTGAATAAGGCTCTTTGCTATACTATAGGTTGTATCTCAAGATCAGTATGAGATAAATAATGTAAAGTATTGACAAAGTAACTGAACTTGTTATGTAGATTTAATACAGATGTAAACGAAAATGGCGTTCAAAGGTGAACATTTACTTTAATAACAGCAATTGTATTGTAGGTTATTATTTAAATTTTAAAATAGTTCTCTCTCCTTTTGTTACCTTTGTAAAAAGTAAAAAGTAAAAAACCCAAATAAAGGAGTAGTCTAGATTATAAAACACAATTACGAAATTTTGAGTTAATAGACTAAAGAGTGGTTACAAAATATCTCCTGTAGAACCAGTCCTATCTTGTATAATAAAAATAATAATAAATAACCATTGATATGAATGGGCACTATGTAATGCTTAATTTCCCCTGTGGTGGCGCTGAAGGGAAATTAAACACTTACTGCTAGGCTTCCCCACAGATTACAGCTGACTGCTGAGAGTCCCAGCAGATGGGCACTTTGTGATCAGCTTATTGTCAAGGGGCTATTCTAACAAGTAGGGATTGTCCAAAGCGGACAACCCCTTTTACTTAAACATGATACAATGTTGTTGGACAATAAAACGTAAAGAAGCACTCCAGCAAAAAAAAAAAGTTTTGCCTATATAGTGCAGCATAAGCTATTGTTAAAGAATAATGTAGAGGTCCCTGTGTATGATTTGTGTATACCTGTTTTCGTTGATGTGCCATTTATGAGTTGTCTGCCATCTTGCTTCCTTCTTACCTTCTGATGTGGTTCCCCTAATGCAGCCTACATTTCACAAGTTGCCTCTGGCTTTGCAGAGGGGGCAGAGTCTCATCACATTGCACTTTCTCTGCTCTAAGTCCTATCTAAGTGCAGCAAGTGATAGATCTGTGACATAGAACTTCTGAACTCACACTACAGAATCTATGTGATGCTGTTTCAGTCGGTCTCCCCTGCCTCCTGCTTGTGATAGATTTCTCCTTGCAAACAGAATGCAGGGGAGAGCAGTGACAAGCTGCATTTCATAGAAATACACTAGAAATTCTGCACACAGCACTCACAGACAGTATAGACAGTTAGTGTGAGTTAGAGGAGTTTTATAACTCTGCAGCTGATCATTGTATGGACTCACCTATTATATCACTACACTCCTGGACCATTTAGGGCAGAAATAATCTCTTCAGCAGCACTATATGCATGGGGACATTCAGAGGAAAAAGGGTGGAGCTTGGTGGGGAGAGAAGGTGTATCTGAGCCGTCAGGAAGGATTTGATTGGTGATGATGTAATCCTGTAGTTCACAGGAAGTCATCTACACAGGGCAGACTGACCTCCTGTCTACACAGGAGAGCATGGTCTATTTTGGTGGTCAGACTGAGATCACATGACACAGCTTCCTATAATGAAATAATCCAAAATGTATAAATGCAACTGAGCTAGGAAGAAACAAATGACACTACTAGAATATTGCCAGTCAGTTAGCATTATATGTGCCTTTTTTTTTTGTTTTTTGTTGCCGGAGTGCTTCTTTAACAAGTCCAGCAGGGGTGGAAACTTTTCTATATTAAAAATGTTTATTTTGTCACATTCCTTGCAGAGTTTTTCTTTCTTTCCTGGCCAGGCCAAGCTACAAATGCTGTGATTACATTGCATTTCTGTGACTGATTTGTAATGTCTTATATAGTCAATTCAAGAGCAGGGCCGCAGGTTTCTCTTGCTGCTTTAAAATTGTGTCTTTGTGCTCTGTGCAAACTGAAGCCGCTCCAGCTTTTTGTTTAGTTGTTTTATAAAAGCCGTGTTCATCATTATAAACTTTGCTGCTGAAGCTGGAATAACACGCTTACTGTGGGTATGATTTTCTATGACACAGATGTTCCATGGTGACTGTAGTAGCCTATTTTTAGAGTAAAAGAAAACATGCTGGTCAATGGCACTATTCAGGTGGAACGACGGTACCTGTAAACTATTTTAAGACAAGGTCCACAAACTATTCTGTGGTAACAGCCAATCAGCACTGTGGTTTTGAAAGGTATTAGACATTCCTAATGGTAAAGATCATACACAGAAAGTGTGGGGAATATATTCAGCATAAAGTTTCTAAAAGTGAAAAATGTTGACATAAAAATGTGTAAATCCATCAGTTTGTTTTTTTTTCCTTAAGAAGACTACAGTAAGCTATTTATTCAACTATAACTTTTTCAGGTATTCATCTTGGGAAGTCCCAGTATATTATTAGCATTTCCTGTTATAATTAGGTTGAATAGTTTGTGGACATCAAAAACCATTAGGCTGGCCATACCCATGAACCTTCTATCACTCCCGAGTCTACCATAAACATGCAGGCTTAGATTGACTAAGCATGCCTGTTTATTTCATTGGGGAGAGGGGAATAAGCTGCTGACAGACATCTCTGGAAGCAGTTTTACTCCCTAAAAGACAAAGGAACAGGAATGTTGAAATCCAGCATGCCCAATTCTTCTTTCCCCCAACATCTGCCATCAAGGGACCATTGGGAGGACCACATACACTTTAGATCATCCGCCGATACCACTGAAATAGTCAGGTTGCCTAATGCTTTAGTCTTTGTACCAGTCCATTTACCTACCCAGTGGACCAGAAGAGCATAACTATTACAATATTTAAAGAAAACCATTCGGCACTCCGTTAAAGTGTTATGCTCGTGTCACAATTAATATCCATTGAAGAGACTGGCACGTTTAATGCGGAATCTTGTTACTTTATTTATCAATAGGATATAAGCATTAAACTTATGGAGAATCTTTCCCCTGCCCATACACGTGCAGCTGAGTGCAGCATGTAATAGGCAGGGCTTCACAAACACTATCTCACTTTACATTTTGTTCCTATCTTCCTTCATTATTTATATATCGGTACCATTATATTTGGCACCCAATATGTAAATAAGCCCCTAAACTGTCAATGGGGCTTTTATTTCTAATTAAATGGCAAGGGGGCGTGATTTCTTCGCTCTGACATTGTTCAATCAGCTGCGGACAGTATCAGGGCGGCTTGCGCTGTGTTCCCTCCCGCGAGAGCACACACAGACTGGTGGTTCTGCAGCGCTCTCTGTCTGTGTTCTCACAGGAAGGAACACAGCGTAAACCGCCCTGACACTGTCCATAGCTGATTGGACCGTGTCAGAGCCAAGAGATCACGCCCCCTTGCCATTTAGTTAGATAGAAACGCCCCATTGACAGTTCAGGGGCTTATTTACATATCGGGTGCCAAATATAACAGCACCGATATGTAAATAACGAAGGAAGATAGGAAGAAAATGTAAAGTGAGACAGGGTTTGTGAAGCCCTGCCTATTACATGCTGCATATGTATGGGCAGGTGAAAGGTTCTCTTTAATGTGTTTCGGCTGTACCTGACAGCCGAAATGTGTCATTTTTGATGCCTATATCTTATTGATAAAATGACTAAGAAGATTCTGCATTAAAAGTGAGTGCTGGTCTATTTATAACTATGACAAAGCATACATATTAAATATTTTTTTTTAAAAATAGTCGGTTAGTAAGTTGGTAAGCTGTGCCAGTATCTCATAACTAAGGCTGTGTTCAGATCAGCGTTGGTTTGCCTTCATGGGTTCCGTTGCAGCTTTCTGTTTGAGGAACCCATGAACGGAAAGTCAAATGGAAACCAAAACTTCCGTTTGCATTACCATTGATTTTAATGGTAATGCTTCCATTGCAAATGATTTCTGTTTGTTTCCGTTCTGTAAGGGTTCTATTTTTTTAAAACGTCTCCTATCCCTTCCTGCACAGTGACCTCTACACAGGTCATAGAGAATGCCTAGAAAACTGCCATAGAAGTGAATGTGTCCCCTCCTGTTCACAGGTTCCGATGGTCCATGTGGCTGCTCTAAAAATATCTCTAAATGCTGTTAAAATCAGCTCAGGCAAGATGACTGCCCGATAATCATGTACAGAAAATAGAATAAAAAACATCTATAATGGAAAAACACTATCTGGTTTTAATTCTGAAAAATATATAGGTGATACTTTCCTTTTAATTGGGATTGCGCTGCAATATAGTCTACACAACCCATGGACAAATGTGACACAGTTTTTAGGAAAGAAGCAGACCCCTTTTTCAAATCTTGTAAAAGTTGAGGTGAGCCAGACAGACATTCACATATTCATCCTCATCTATAACCCTAAATAAAGTCTCATATGCAATTAGATGTATTCCCTCCCCAGTTTGTAAAAAAGTTAAATACTATAAGTGCCAAAATCAATATAGACAAAAAAGTGTTTAAGTTTTGCCAGATGTGTAAATAGTATATAATTATATACCAGATGGTGCCCCGTTTATTCCATCAAATCCCATAGTTCGTGTACTGATTGATGCAAGCTAATGTAGTGAATGGAAGCACTCAGGAGCAAAACAAAGAAAAATATGAAAAACTTTGCACACATTATTCCCATGTACAGTGTATTTAGCAGTAGTAATGACTAATCGAAAAAAAAACATGAATGGCTGTTTAGTGTTAACACACAGTTTGATTTTATCAGTCCCAACTCTATATTCTACTTTATAGTAAGGCTGGGTTCACACGACCTATTTGCGGACGTAATTCGGGCGTTTTTGCCCCGAATTATGTCCGAAAATAGCGCCTCAATAGCGCTGACAAACATCTGCCCATTGAAAGCAATGGGCAGACGTTTGTCTGTTCACACGACGCGTAATTTACGCGCCGCTGTCAAATGACGGCGCGTAAATAGACGCCCGCGTCAAAGAAGGGACCTGTCACTTTTGGCCGTAATTGGAGCCGTTATTCATTGACTCCAATGAATAGCAGCGCCAATTACGTCCGTAATTGACGCGGCGTTCAAGCGCCTGCACATGCCGTAATGTTTTCAGGCTGAAACATCCCCGTAATTTCAGCCGTTACGGACGCCCTCGTGTGAACATACCCTAACAGATCTAAAGTGTATTTTGAACAAAATCTTTTCAAGGGATATGTCATGATGTACAATATAATTGCTCAATTTGATGTAAAATAAATCCCCATACCTTTTTTCATGCAAGTTTGCCAATTATATTGATTTCTATTAATAATATGAAATTTGAATATGAATAGTATGAAAAGAAGCCACTTTCTGGTATTTTAACTTGTATAACAAAAAAGAAACAAACAACAAATAATACAACATGTAACTTTTTAGGTTATAAATATAGATACATTTTGCATCATACTGGTAAAGAATCAATCAAGCAAGATGAATCTGGAAGCCTAAGGCCCCATGCACACGAACGTGCTTTTGCGGCCCCATTCATTTCTATGGGCCCATGCACACGACCGTGGTTTTCACAGTCCGTGCATGGCCCAGGAGCATGGACCGCAGAAAGAACGGGCATGTCTTATTATGGCCGTGTTCTGCAGTCCACGCTCATCGAAAATAATGGGCGCGGCCATGTGCATGGCCCGCGATTTGCGGTTGGCTCACAGGGGACACTCCGAAAATCACGGCCGTGCACTTGGCTACGGTCGTGTGCATGAGGCCTTACAGACCTATATTTATGGTTTTAAATGGTTCAAAAGAAAAAAAAAGTATATTGGTACGGTCAAACTCATCTAGTTCCAAGTAAGGGAGTATCTGGGGGATCTCAAAGCCATGGATGTAGCTATAGCCTGCAGTCGCACTCAGGCCTTAGAGCCTGGAGTGGGTTCTCTTTCCCATATGATGACACCAATACTGCAAATAATGCGTGATAATTGAGGAACACTGTTACAGATTGGGGCCCTGGGGCTTCAGGTTACACGTCTACTCTTACCTCCATTGATTACAATTAAGTTCTTGTTGGAGAGGTGTGGTCCATTGATATTCCATTACATTCTAAGCTGAGAGAAGCAGACAGGAGCTGAAGGAGCCCAGTGATGAGAACTTCTAACATGAAATTTCTAATAACTAAACATTGCTGATGCACTTTTACGATTGCAGCTATAGCTTTACATTTATGCTTAAAACATTGCAACAACTTATGGGAATGTTAAAAATGGTCATCAACTGTACGAACCTAATGCAAACTCAAAGAGATAAAACTACATAAGTAAATTTAAAAAAAAAACATATTTTAAAATTCTACCAAGGGAGTCAGGTCTTGATTAGTTTATTTTCGATTCGGTTCACATGAAAGAACCGGTACTAATAAATAAAAGCGTCTCTCTTTTTACTATTTTTTAATATTAACAAGCTTGAATTTTTACTTGTTGTGCGCACATGTGTTTTTAATGCCAGATTGAAAGGAAAATCAGACCCATGTGAGCACAAATTAGACATGTGAGCTAAAAAGTGCTGGAGGCAGAATTAACTCGCATGACTGGCACACATGCCAAAGGATCACCACAGGACTCTCTGACCTTGGAAAAACAGCTCAGGTCATATATTAAATTGAATGGTTTTATCCATATTGATTGTCTAAATAAATCTTTTTTCTCATTTGTCTACCATTACCTATAATAAACGATGTATGAACAAGGCATAGGCCCATAGAGTCCTTTACGGATCACTATTACATTATACTTGCAAACAGCACAGGTAGCGTGAAACAACCTGGGGGAGTTCCAGGGCAACAAAACTAACATATAGGATCATTTAATAAGACATCTTTAAAGGGTAACTAAACTTCAAAGTGACAGGTCAGAAGTTTTGATCGGTGGGGGTCTGAGCACTGAGACCCCCCCTGATCGTTAAAATAAAGCGGCAGAAGCGCTCAGGTGAGCGCTGTGCCACTTAATTTCTGATCGGCTTTCCTCAGAAAGCCAAGCAAGCAGTGTACGGACTCATAGACTTTCTATTGAGTCCGTACACCGCTCCGAGGAAAGCCGAAGAAAGCCGATCAGAAACTAAATCGGCACATCGCTCACCCGAGCCCTTCTGCCACTTCGTTTCAGGGTTGGGTGTGGGGCTGAAGTGTTTGGACCCCGACCAATCAAAACAATGATGTGTCAAAAGTTTTTTAAAAGTTTAGTTACACTTTAAGAATTCTGACCACAAAATGAATATGATCTGGTATAGGCAGGAAGAAAAAAATAATTCTTTGATACTATGCCAGAACATATATCAAAATATCTGATTATATCGGGGTGTAAAAGATAAAATGCATTTTTTTTAATCATTCAAATACCATTATTTCTGTGAAAAAAGGCAAGTTTAGAGCTGATCTGCTGTTTCGCAATAGATTGTCTAAGCTCGCTAAAAAAACACATTACATTATTTACAACAATCCAGGGGTCAATCAAAATGTTAAGAAGATTACAAGGCAGTTAACATAGTACCTGAGGCTGTAAAGAGTGGACAATTGCTATAGATGGTCACACATGACCACATATGTTTACCCAACATGACTTTAAAGAGGCTCTGTCACCAGATTTTGCAGCCCCTATCTGCTATTGCAGCAGATAGGCGCTGCAATGTAGATTACAGTAACGTTTTTATTTTAAAAAAACGAGCATTTTTGGCCAAGTTATGACCATTTTTGTAGTTATGCAAATGAGGCTTGCAAAAGTCCAAGTGGGTGTGTTTAAAAGTAAAAGTCCAAGTGGGCGTGTATTATGTGCGTACATCAGGGCGTTTTTACTACTTTCACTAGCTGGGCGCTCTGAAGAGAAGTAACATCCTCTTCTCTTCAGAACGCCCAGCTTCTGACAGTGCAGATCTGTGACGTCACTCACAGGTCCTGCATCGTGACGGCCACATCGGCAACAGAGGCTACAGTTGATTCTGCAGCAGCATCAGCGTTTGCAGGTAAGTCGATCTTACCTGCAAACGCTGATGCTGCTGCAGAATCAGCTGTAGCCTCTGGTGCCGATGTGGCCGTCACGATGCAGGACCTGTGAGTGACGTCACAGATCTGCACTGTCTTACCTGCAAACGCTGATGCTGCTGCAGAATCAGCTGTAGCCTCTGGTGCCGATGTGGCCGTCACGATGCAGGACCTGTGAGTGACGTCACAGATCTGCACTGTCTTACCTGCAAACGCTGATGCTGCTGCAGAATCAACTGTAGCCTCTGGTGCCGATGTGGCCGTCACGATGCAGGACCTGTGAGTGACGTCACAGATCTGCACTGTCTTACCTGCAAACGCTGATGCTGCTGCAGAATCAACTGTAGCCTCTGGTGCCGATGTGGCCGTCACGATGCAGGACCTGTGAGTGACGTCACAGATCTGCACTGTCAGAAGCTGGGCGTTCTGAAGAGAAGAGGATGTTACTTCTCTTCAGAGCGCACAGCTAGTGAAAGTAGTAAAAACGCCCCGATGTACGCACATAATACACGCCCACTTGGACTTTTACTTTTAAACACACCCACTTGGACTTTTGCAAGCCTCATTTGCATAAATACAAAAATGGCCATAACTTGGCCAAAAATGCTCGTTTTTTAAAAATAAAAACGTTACTGTAATCTACATTGCAGCGCCTATCTGCTGCAATAGCAGATAGGGGTTGCAAAATCTGGTGACAGAGCCTCTTTAAGCAGGGGCAAACTTGCCCACCAAAGTACCAGAGGACCCAATAATGGGCCCCTACACTTTATATTTCTATGAATTTATTTACAAACTATCCCTATTTTTAAATGACCTAAATAAAAATCGAATTTTTTATACATTAGAGTGCTGGATCTGCCTTTTCTACACACCATTTTTGTTGATATATTCAATTACCGGATTAAAGATATACCCTTACATTTCTGTTTAATGAAGTAGATTGCTGCAATGTATGAACTTTACTGTTATAGAAATCTTCATGGATACATCCTATCCATAAAGAACTGACAAGTTAATTAACCCTGTTGGTAGAAGGTATAAACAAAGACGTAAACCAAGCTTTCCCCCCAATGCATCTGTGGACCCTGATGCAAAAAATAATCAGTTTTAAGATGTTTTCGTTTCTTAAAATATTGTAATATTAACATCTTAATGGGCTATATGCACTTGAGCCCAATGTAATACTGTAAATTAACTTCTGCCTCTTTCTTTTTTAAAGTATTCACTTTATTGAAAGGTCAGCCACACGCATTGTGATATTTTCATGAAAATCAACCTTCTGTGATTAATTATAACTGCATATGGCATTAAAAAGCAGTTTGTAAATTGTTCTGTCTAATGGACTATATGTGTAGAGATGGTAAAAACGTCAAAGAAAACACAGACGAGTGTGTTGGGTCAACCATCTATACTGTGATCAGTGGCATACCTACCATAAAGACGACTGCCATTATGGGAGAGAGCCTGGCCATGAGCTGCTTCCCCTGACACTGTCATAGTGGCTACCATCAGCTGCCACTGCCATGCAGATGTATACAGCTTCCCATTGACTTCCATACTAGCTGTATAAATCCATATGCAGTTAGCTTCCCCTAGTGGTGGGGGCATGGTACCACAATTATCATTTATACAAAACAAAACAGAGGTACCCTGAATTGATATATTATACATTTATATTCCCCTTCCTGCACTTAGACATACTAGTACATCCTAACTGCGGTATTCTTAACGCAATAGGACGTAATGGTAAGTTTAGTGGATGACACGGATACTGGAGCTGTGCCCACACATTCAGCAGCAGATACCAGCTGTAACTCTGATCCCGACTATTTAACCTCTTAGATGCCGCACTGAATAGCATGGGGAGGTGATCGGTTGCCATGGCACCCGGGGGCCTGACAAAGGTTTCCCAGGCCTGCCATGGTTATTTCTCTATTAGGGTGTCGCACATCCTAATAGAGTGTGTAACATCCACGGCCGCAGACCATCAGGACTACTCACCCCACGAAGGCCGCAGCCATAGACTTATGAGTCTCATCTCCTCCCCAGGAGATGCCAGGGCTCACTTCCACTCCACTCTGCTGTGTCCCGTAGGGACATGTTTCTCGTCACTAATTAGCCCGTGATCACCCTGGACTTGAGTAGGGCCCTGCCCTTTTCCCTGAGCGTTGTTCGTATTCCTCTGTTAGTCTTGCAAATGGTCCCTTAATGTTGTAGTTGTTCCTGTGCCCGCTATAGTGTTGGAGTCGAGTTCTGCCATTTGCCACGTCTGCTGTGTTACACCACGTGTGGTGTCATCTGTCTCATCTGCATCACCTGCCGTCAAGATCCCATCTGTGCCTAGCCGTTGCTACTGTCTGGACTATTACAGGTACCCTTGTGCTTGAACTATATATATTATCTTGGCACACTGAAGATTGACCAGCTGCCATCCCGCTACGGCGGTACGGCCCAGTGGGTCCACACACACACACAGATCGTCACAGTGTGCCTGGCAGTTTATCACTGACTATACCAAAGAATTAAGACAGTGATTGCATTACAAAGTCCCCTACTGGGAGTAAAAACAAATTATGAAAGAAAGTTAAATAAAGTTTTTGATTTAAAAAATAGTTTAGGAAAAAAACTTTTATATTCATAAAAAGTAATTTTATTGTGGAAAAGTGTTAGAAAATAATAATAATACATATTTTGTGTCATCGCAATTGTAATAACCCATATAACAATAACGTTAAAAAAACGCAAAAAGGAACAACTATATTTGATTTTTTTTCCATTCCCCCATAAAGATAATTAAAGTTAATCAATAAGTTATATGTATCCCAAAATTGTGCCATTGAAAAATACAACTCGTCCTGCAAAAAAACACAAGCTTTCATACAGTAATGTTAATGGAAAACTAAAAGATGTGGCTCTCAGAATGTGGCGATGAGAAAACTAAGTACACTCCAGAATGGGTGGGGTTAATTAGCACAATTTTGGACCTAAAACTGAATGGCAGGCATTAACTTTAATTAAAGCATAGATCATACGGCGGAGATGTCAGTAGGGGGGTGGGGGGGCTGGCACATTTTATGAAATGATCAAAAATGCTCACAGATACACAAGCACCACCATTTGTTCATCTTTACAAATAGTCACATGTCCACAAAATCAGAGGTCCAAATGAAGACTGGTGTATTAGTGGTATGCCAGGCTGAGGACGTGGCATGGTGTGCTCTGTATCTGACAACACAGCACATCACAGCATATCATACTGAACATTATCAGGTCTCACCACCACTTTTTGAAGAAAAAAAAGCACCACAGAATTTTTTGCATATTGAAAATTAACAAGCCGTATGAACACCCCTTCAAAACAGCCGGAAGTCGGACCGAAAAGGTATTGATGGCTGTCAGTCATATTGCAGTCCCATCTACTTTTGGCTACTGAGAATTGTAAATAATTGGCATTAATAGCACTGACCAGTATAGGATATGCATATACTTTTTTCTACTTTAAATCTACAGTTGGTCTATACGTGTGTGTATCTATATATATATATATATATATATATATATATATATATATATATATATATATATATATATATATGTATGTATAGATATATACAAAACCTAGCAGCACTGGCAGCGTGTGGGTGCAAGCTCTGAGGAACAGACCAAAGTTCCAAGTACACAGAAATCAAAAAATGAGCAGCAACTCCAAAGATTCAGGTGAAAAAAATAGGTACTTTATTGCCCGTGCAACGTTTCTGCTCCGTCCACTGGAGAAAGGCTCAGAAACGTTGCACAGGCAATAAAGTACCCATTTTTTTCACCTGAATCTTTGGAGTTGTTGCTCATTTTTTGATATATAAATATATTGTCTAACACTAATGTTCTGAAACAACAACAATATAGCAAAAATAGCAGGTATCATCATCAGCAAGAATACTTACACAGACCAGTTATGTGCAATTATAGTATAAACTTGTCCCTTAACTACATTTATAACATGCTGACTGTTTCGATTTTGATTCTTAAACCAGGAAAACATAGCTGTGGTACATACAGGCGTAATCTCTGGATTTAGATAAACTGACATAAAAACACCCAAGGTGTGGCAACTAACCACAATGTTAAACACAGGGTGGAAGAATATAATTGGTAGTTATTTGGACTTCTAGAAGCCAGTTTGCAGCCAAATTTGAAGGGAGAAACTCTTTAAGCATGATGATTGGAAACATGGCTTCTGACTTCTGTATAAGGGTATGTTCACACGAGGGCGTCCGTAACGGCTGAAATTACGGGGATGTTTCAGCCTGAAAACATCCCCGTAATTTCAGCCGTCACGGCATGTGCAGGCGCTTGAACGCCGCGTCAATTACGGACGTAATTGGCGCTGCTATTCATTGGAGTCAATGAATAACGGCTCCAATTACGGCCAAAGAAGTGACAGGTCACTTCTTTGACGCGGGCGTCTATTTACGCGCCGTCATTTGACAGCGGCGCGTAAATATACGCCTCGTGTGAACAGACAAACGTCTGCCCATTGCTTTCAATGGGCAGATGTTTGTCAACGCTATTGAGGCGCTATTTTCAGACCTAATTCGGGGCAAAAACGCCCGAATTACGTCCGTAAATAGGCCGTGTGAACATACCCTAATAGACACATGTAAAGCAAAAAAAAAAAATGCTATTAAGTGTTAGCTTTACATTTCTGGCACTACTTCATCTAAAACATTTACATAATACGAAGCATTGGACTAGAGCAATGTTAATGGAGAATGCTACTTCTCTTTCAGCATCTATTTTGAATACCACCTTTTATTCCCACAAACCTCAAATCAAACCTATTCCTCGCTGTAACGCAATTGGCTGCAGCATTATCCCTCCCCCTTTGCTTTGTCTGCAGACAAAGTAGACCTGTCGCACCAAGCCACGCCCCTAATTAAACGACTCAGCCGCTTGCAAGCAGAAAATCCTTTGTTTACTGTTATAATTCATTTTTAGGTTTACTGTTCCTTTAACACACAGAAAATAATTTATCCAAAAAAACATGATTCACATTTTAATATTACAATTTTCTCTCTGGTTACAAGTGCAGATATTTGAAATGTTGGTGAAGCTTTATGAGGTTGACACATTTATTATTATTTTTCTTTATAAAAACTAATGAGAGATTGTTACAACCTGATCCTATTTCCAATGTTGCTTAACAGTAATATAACCTTGACTTATGCTGTAACTATATACACTGATACAAATCATGTATGCTACCTTCCAGATATGCCCTATTATTATATTTTTCATTAAAAAAATGGAGTATTAGACAAAGGGAACCTGAGTAATCACAGAACACAACTGGAATATTTCAGCAAAAGCAATAGCCCCCTTACTTACGCAATTGACCATCTTTAACACTAGAGCTATTCTCCGTTTTATCATGCTTCTTGAATTTATTCAGATCGGTATGAAAACAGATTAGTCATAGCTGTCATTGTGGCCTTAGCTTCTGCTGATTGAGCACTATGCTTATTGGCGTTGTACACCTTTGATGGGCATTTTTTTTTTAATAAACAGGTCAGTCATTGTGTTTAGTGTAATTTTTTAAGTAGTCTTTATTAAAAAAAAATTACTTTTTGAGATACAGTTGCTCTGTATTCTCTATGCAGAGCAGCTGTATATAGCGATAAATCCTGTTTCTATCAGGTCCGTGGGACTGACGGGTTCAGTGACAGTGGGTCCTGTGTGTCTCTGACACGCAGGAACCACCTATTATCCATTACGTCTAAGTTAATAACTTAGATGTGATAGATTACAGGTGGATCCTGTGTGTCAGAGACATGAAGGACCTGATGACACTGAACCCGTCAGTCCCACGGGGCTGATGAATTCAGGTTATAGCAAAAGATAAATCTGCTCCGTATAGAGAATACAGAGCAGTAGAATCTAAAAACTAATTTTTTATAAAAACGAATTATAAAGTTAAACTAAACACTATGACTGACCTGTTTATTAAAAAAAAATATATATATATGTCCTTCAATGGTTTACAAAGCCTTTGAATGCAGCTAACCCTGTTTCATTTTTGAGCCTCCCATTGTGAGTAAATACCAAGGTATGGAAATTCTGACTTCTTGATCATAAGCCACATTATATGCAATTTACCAACATCTTATAAAATATTGATTATTGGCTTCACTTTGCTTGTGTGCTGGTGCAATAAAGAAAATGACTAAAACTTTACATGTCATTTGCATACAACATAGGTAAAGGTCCGAATCAGTGGTCCACAGCTTGTATCTACTGTCCCACCACAGACTCCACAACCATTGGGTAGCATAGTTCCTGTTTCAAACAATTTGTGAGATAGAGTAAGTAAATTAGTCTAAAACATGGAGCTTAGTTGGTATATGTTACAATAGCAGAATGCACCATCACTTTGGATATACCAAATAATTCATTTTTCTGTATCACTTTTTGTGTATTATTACTAAATTCTTCAGTAATTAAGTTTTGCATGCTTTTTACTTAATGCTTTAAGGCCACATATGATACTCTCTGCAGCTGGAGGCCGCTTTTAACACAATTGAAAAGTATGCAGCTCTAAAGATAGAAGTAATGGATTAAGGCTCGCTTTTATTTCATATCAGCACTGAGGTTTCCTTTACATAAAGCCTTGCATTCCATGCATATTCTATAAAGTGTAGGAATGTAAAACTGTAAATTACACGACCTTGTTCAATGCTGGAAAATATCACACTATGATAACTTACAAGATGTCCTGTTCCTAAATTTAATAACACTTAATATCAATAAAACATAAGATAATGGGAGAGAAGCATGGAAAATATTTCAGAACATTAAAGCCAAAATCTCCATTAAACACATCTTCTGATATACTGATAAGTGCAATGTTATTGGTGGGGGTCCTTCAGCTCGAATTTCTAAATTGAATAGGCTGTGGGATTTGTAAAATGTTTAAGACCCTTCAGAACTAGTCAAAAACTTTCAACACTGGAAAACTTACAGTATTGCTACTGAAATCAATAGTGTAGTTTTTCCAAAATTTTAGCATGTCGATGGTGTGGTAAAAGCATGACATTTGATAGATTTTCTGTGATCAAACTAAGTACTTGTAGCCCCTTTGATTTAGGAATCAGTGGTGTCCAAGACCACAGACCCCACACAGGACCAGCCGTGTATTTGGTCCTGCATTCTATTTCAGTCCTAAACCTGTTGAATCAATATCCCTTATTTCAGAAGCTACATACATACCCCTATCTCTAATGGTACCCAGTCCCTATCTCTAATGGTACCCACAATTATATTTCTCCCCCTAACTGTAAGAAGCCTATTTATATAGGTTTGGAGTTTGAGAGTAAAAAGGAGCACTAGAGGTAGCCCACTGACACGAAGTAGATTTTTTTCCTGGGTATTTTGTCCTATGGCTTTGATACTGCATGATGTTAATACTTACCACTGACTGTGTTGCCAATGTTCAGTAAAAATGTATATTAACCAATCATTGAGCCTGGACATTGTAGACATTCCGTAGTTTTGACGGAAGCAATACCGTAGTCGACTACGGTATTGATTCCCTAAAAACGACGGAACCCTTGCACAACTGAGATAAACGGAAACCATTTGCACCGGATCCGTTACCATTGAAATCAATGGTGATGCAAACGGAAACCTATGTTTTCTGTTTGTTTCAGTCAGGTTTACGTTTTGACGGAAAGCTCCGACAGAATGCCGGAACGGAGCCCTCATGCAGATGTGAACGAAGCCTTTAACTTTGCTAATGGAGCATGATTGGCCAGCTTAGATTACTATTTGCTCTACAAATAATGAAACAGCTTCCCAAATGACCAAACATTCTCAGTGATCCTATGGTCCGATAAGATTCAAAGACATATTACATGTCTACATTTATATAAACAAGAATTTAATATTTTGTGGCTGGGCTCAATGCACTCTTAGTGAGGAAAAACAAGTCTTGGAGAGTTCACATGTGCTGATGTTGTAATTATAAGCCAACCAATGAACCAATCACGCAGTATAGGAAAGGAAATTCACGACAATTCATAAATGGTTAATAATTGGAATAGTAGCACGATGATGAATAACACTAGGGTTTTAATGGAAAAAAAAAATTAGGTAAAACTAGGTATTGAGAAATAAAGTATTATACTAATAAAAGGCAATGAAACGTAAGCCAAATTGTGATTTCAGACGCTTTTCCAATTTATGGGCCTCCTTTATAGCAATTCCAAAAGGGTACTTGCTTGTTCCTTCAGATATTGTTTGTATCTAGGTTATCCTTAAATGGGTATTTCATGATATACGGTACTGTGCAAAAGTTTTAGGCAGTTGTGGAAAACTGCTGCAAAGTAAGGGTATGTTCATACAGAGTTTTTTGCAGGCAGATTCAGGCAGGCAGATTCAGATTTTGGCGTGTTTTTCGCAGCATTTTTCGCTCGTGCCCATTGAGCGCCCATTGAATGCTGCAAAATACGCTTTCTATGCCTCCCTTTGATGTCAATGGTTGGTCAGAGACGTAAACGCCTGAAGATAGGGCATGTCGCTTCTTTTGCCCGCAAGTGTTTTTTTCCACTTGCAGGAAAAAAAACGTCTCCGCCTCCCATTGTAATCAATGGGAGGCATTTTTGGACGTTTTTTGGCGCGTTTTCCAATGCGATTTCCGCATTTAAAAAAAACTGTGTGAACTGGGCCTAAGAATGCTAATTGTTAATAGATTTTTTTATCCATTAGCAAAATACAAAGTGAATGAACAGAAGAGAAATCTAAATAAAATCAATATATAGTGTGATCATACTTCGCTATCAAAATAGCATGAATTCTTCTAGGTACACTTGCACAAAGTCATAGATTTTGTAGGATTATAGTCCGGTCCATGATTAACCAATTATACCAAACAGGTGACAATGATCATCATTTTCATATGTAGGTTTAAACACAGTCATTAACTGTAACAGAAACAGCTGTGTAGAAGGCTTAAAACTGGGTGAGGAACAGCCAAACTCTGCTACAAAGGTGAGGTTGTGGAAGACAGTTTCATGTCACAGGTCCACCATGGCAAGACTCAGCACAGTAACAATACACAAGGTAGTTATACTGCATCAGTAAGGTGTCTCCCAGGCTAAATTTTCAAAACAGACTGGGGTTTCAACATGTATTCAAGCTCTATTGAAGAAGCACAAAGAAATGGGCAATGTTGTGGACCTTATACGCAGTAGTCGGCCAAGGAAACTTGGTGCAGCAGATCAAAGACACATCATGCTTACTTTGCTTCGAAATTGGAAGATGTCCAGCAGTGCCATGTGCTCATAACTGGCGGAAACCAGTGGGACCCAGGTACACCCATCACTATTCGGAGAAGTGTGGCCAGAAGTGGAAGAATTGCAGCCAAAAAGCCATACCTGCAATGCCAAGCAACTCAACTATGCACGAAACATAGGAACTAGGGTGCAGAAAAATGGCAGCAAGTACCCTGGACTGATGAATCAACATATGAGGAAACAGTGAAGCATAGTGGAGGTTCCATGCAAGTTTGCATTTCAGCAAATGGAGTTGGGAATTTAGTCAGGATTAATCGTCTCCTCAATGCTGAGAAATACAAGTAGATACTTATCCATCATGCAATACAATCAGGGAGGCGTCAGATTGGCTCCAAATTTATTCTGCAGCAGGACTCCAAACACACCGCCAATGATATCTCAACATCATCGTGTAGGATTTGAGGAAGATATGTGGTTAGTCCTCCAAGATCTTTGGAACAACCTAACTGCCGAGTTCCTGTAAAGACTGTATGCGAGTGTACCCAGAAGAATTGATGCTGTTTTGAAGGCATGCCCTATTACTGGAATTTTACTGTGGATTACTTTAGCAAGTGTCTGGCTGTTCCAGATTTATGCATATATTTATGTATATACAATATTTGTAAAAGCCACTTTTGACCTTCCTGACAGAGCCCTATTTTTTAAATTTGACAAATGTCACTTTACCTGTGCTTTTACCTATCCAAGCGATTCTGAGATTATTTTCTCATGACAAATTGGACTTTATGTTACTGGTAAAATTTGGTCGATACATTCAGTATTTAATTGTGAAAAACATCAACATTTAGCTAAAAATGTAAATGTAATGAAATTAAATGTATCTGCTTGTAAGACAGCTAGTAATACCACTCAAAATAGGTGCCAATTAACATTTCCCATATGTCTACTTTAGATTGGCATCATTTTTTGAACGTCCTTTTATTTTTCTAGGATGTTACAAGGCTTAGAACTTTAGCAGAAATATCTTACATTTTCAAGAAAATTTCAAAAGGCTATTTTTACAGAGGCGAGTTCAGTTGTGAAGTAGCTTTGAGGGGTCCATACAATACAAACCCCCATAAATCACCCAATTTTAAAAACTGCACCCTTCAAAGTATTCAAAACAGAATTTAGAACGTTTCTTAACCCTTTAGGTGTTTCACAAGAATTAAAGCAAAGTAGAGGTGAAATGTACAAATAATTTTTTTTCAGAAATTCACTTTTAATCAATTTTTTTCTGTAACACAGAAGGTTTTATGAAACGCAACAGAATATTTATTGCCCAGATTCTGCAGGATTTTGAAATATAAAATGTGGCCCTAGTGAAGCAAAGGAGCACCTAGAGGATTTTGGGGCTTTCTTTTTTTTAGATTATATTTTAGGCACCATATCAGGTTTGAAGAGGTCTTGTCATGCCAAAACAAAGAAAACACCCCAAAAAAAAGACCCCATTTTGGAAACTACACCCACAAGGAATTCATCTAGGGGTGTATTGAGCATTTATTAGAATTTGGATGTGGAAATGAAAAATGAAAATTTTTACAAATAAGATGTCATTTTAGCTAAAAAAAAAACAAACAACAATTTCCACAAGGAATAGAGAAGACAAAGCTCTCCAACATTTGTAAAGCAACTACTCCAGAGTACGTAAATACCCCATATGTGGTCATAAACTGCTGTTTGAGCACATGGCAGGGCTCAGAAGGGAAGGCGCACCATTTGGTTTTTGGAGCACAGATTTTCCTGGATTGGTTTCTTGGCACAATGTCACATTTGCAAAGCCCCTAAGGTACCAGTACAGTGGAAACTCCCCAATAGTGACTCCATTTAGGAAACCACACCCCTTGAGGAATTAATCTAGGGGTGTAGTGAGCATTTTGACCCCAGAGGTGTTTCATAGTTTTTACTAGAAATGGGCAGAGAAAATAAAATTTTTATTTTTTTCCAATAAGATGTAGCTTTAGCTCCAAAATTTTTCATTTTCTCAACAAATAAAAGGCGAAAAAGCACCCCAACATTTGTAAAGCAATTTCTCCAGAGTACGGCAATACCCCATATGTAGTCAAAAACTGCTATTTTGGCCCATAGTAGGGCTCAGAATGGAAGGAGCGCAATTTGGATTTTGGAGTGTAGATTTTGCTGGATTGGTTTCTGGGTGCTATGTCGCATTTGCAAAGCCCCTGTGGGACCACAACAGTGGAAACCCCCCAGAAGTGAGCTCATTTTGGAAACTACACCCTTCAGTGTTTTCACCTAGGGGTGTAGTGAGCAGGTTAACCCCGCAGGTGTTTTCCAGAAATTAGTGTGCACTCAATGTTGCAGAGTGAAAATGGCAAGTTTTCCATAGATATGCCAATATGTGGTACCCAGCTTGTGCCACAATGAAATGACAGCTCTCTAATTATTATGCAGCATTTCCCGGTTTTAAAAATATCCTAAATATGGCCTTAATCTTTTGCCTGGACATTCGACAGGTCTTAGGAGTGAAAGAGTACCATGCAAAATTGAGGCCTAATATGGCGAATTACTAGTTGGTATTGGTATTGGTATTGGTTGGAAGTATTGGTTCACAATTACAGAGGCAATGTGACATAATAAAAGAAACCCCTGAGAAGTAACCCCATTTTGGAAACTACACCAATCAAGGCATTTATTAAGGGGTGCAGTGAGCATTTTCACCCCACATGTCTTTTCCATAAATGAATGCGCTGCGGATGGTGTAAAGTAAAAATTGCAATTTTTCTTTAGATATGTGATTTCAATGGCAAATATGTCGTGCCCAGCTTGTGCCACTGGAGACACACACCCCAAAAATTGTTAAAACGTTTCTCCCGTGTATGGAGATGCCTTATATATGGAAGTAAACATCTGTTTGGGCGCAGAAGGGAGGGAGCACCATTTGGCTTTTGGAGCACTGATTTTGCTTGGTAGTAGTATTACTAGTATTTTAGTTCATAATGTGGGGGCATATGTAAGTTGTGCGAAGCACATCAGGGCAAAATAAGAAGGTATAATAATGGGGTAAAAAAAAAGAAAAAAGAATGCATAGATGTGTGTTACGCAGTGAAGCAATCCTTTATGCACACACCAGTGTCGCACTGATAAATGGTGTCCTTTCTTATCTCCCTTTTTGTACACACTCAGCACTAGGGATGATCTAGGGATGTGCGATGCAGGGATCAATACCGTCAATTTATGTATTTTGATACGAAGCCGTGCGGCCGCACAGCTTAGTATTGCAATAAAAGAAGAGGACATGGCACGCATGCACTGTACAGTGCCTGCGATGTTCTTTTCCTTCAGTGACCGCCCCGCTCGTCATTAGCGCCCGCTGTGTCACATGAGGAGGCAGTAACGCTCCTTCCTACTCTCTCTACTGCCACAAATGATAATCTGAGCATGTGAGAAGGAAGAGTGAGGCGAACGTTGCGAATGGGTTCTTGATGACGTGCCTGTGTTGCTCGCACCACTAGTGTGGAATCAGGACCGCGCTGCAGTGTAGTGACAGACCAGCCCCAGGCAGGTATTAGTTAGAACAGTACCTGTATGTGCCTCACATTAATTATAAATAACCTCATCATGTACCTCACACATTAACCCAATGTTGTCCATTATGACTGTGAGCGAGGTACTTGATGGGATCTCTTACTATAATGAGCAACATTGGGTTAATCTGTGAAGGAAATTATGGGGTCAATTACTGTTAGGCCTTATTCACATGGCTGTGTTTGATATATGGACCGTATGTCGCCCGCATTTCCCAGATTGAACACATTTCAGGAAGCCGAACTCCTAGCATCAGTTATCTATTCCCTGCCTGCTCGTGGGAATAGTGTCCTATACTGAAAACATGATAACAGTACAGGACAGTATTCCCACGAGGAGGCCGTGACCCCTAGCATCATAGATAACTGATGCTAGGAGCCCGGCTTCCTGAAATGTGTTCGATCCGGGAAATGCGGGTGACATACGGTCCATATATCAAACACAACCATGTGAATAAAGCCTAATAGTAATTAAACCCAATATTGCCCATTATAATTATAGTAAGTACCTCGCTCAGTCATAATGGGCAACATTGGTTTAATGTGTGAGGTACAAGATGGGGTTAATTACAATTAATGTGAGGCACATGCAGGTTCAAAATTTGTAACACCATGTGCCTTACATCAGAAAATGTAAGGACATTTTTGTGGGATTTTTATTGTTGGCAAAGTATCGTTTTGGTATCTAGTATCGCAATACTACTCTAAGTATCGGTATCAAAGTCCAAATTCTGGTATCGTGACAACCCTACTCTGCACCTTTGCTGTTTGGAGAATTTTGCTGGGAAAGTGTTGTCCTGGTATAATACGGGTACACTCGCTTCTAGCAGATATGTTTAAGCTCCCCCCTTCCTGGTTCCCTAATTTTAGGGCCTTGATAAATCACCTCTTGAAACAGAAGAAATGTTCCCGTCGGGCCTGCACAACTGCATATTTTTTCTTTCTTGACTTATGGGAGCCTTAACTTATTTTTTCTTAGATGTAGTGGTATGAGGGCTGTTTTTTTTTTTGCGAGACGACCTGTAGTTTTTATTGGTACCATTTTGGGGCACATGCGACTTTTTGATCACTTTTTATCCTTTTTTGGAGGGGCAAAGTGACCAAAAAACAGCAATTATGGAATAGTTTTTTAGTTTTTTTTATAGTGTTCTCCATGCGTTATAAATTACATGTTAACTTCATTCTGCGGGTTAGTACGTTTCAGGCGATACAAAATTTACGGCACTTTTTTATGTTTTACAACTTTTTGTTTAAAGAATGTATTTTTTCTGTCACCGTGTTGTGAGAACCATAACATTTACATTTTTTAGTTGATGGAGCTGTATGAGGGCTTGTTTTTTAAAGACAAGCTAAAGTTTTTATAGGTACCATTTTTAGACACATGCGACTTTTTGAGCACTTTTTATTCCAATTTTTGGAAGGCAAAGTGACCAAAAAAACAGCAATTCTGAATTGTTTTTTAGGGGGTTTTTTTATGGCGTCCACCACGCGAGACAAATAACATTATATTTTTATAGTCCAGGCCGTTACGGCCAAATATGTATGGTTTATTTCTTTCTTTCAATAATAAATGACTTGATAAGGGAAAAAGGGCGATTGTGTTTTATTTTATTACTTGAAACTTTTATTTTATTTTTTAGTCCCACTAGGCGACTTGAATGTCCAACTGTCTGATTTATTTTCTAATACATTGCACTACCTATGTAGTGCAATGTTTTAGAACGGTTAGTCGTTCACTGACAGCAAGCCTATTAGGCTTCGCCTCTGGGCCTAATTGGCTGCCGTAATGGCAGGCCCTGCGATCGCATCGCAGGGCTGCCGATTTGCTGCAAACCCCTAAGAAGCAGCGATAAGGAGTTAATGGCAGGGATCGGAGCTAGCTCTGGTCCCTGCCGTTACAGCAGAGTGTCAGCTGTAACATACATCTGACACCCGCCGCTGATGACACGGGCTGAGCTCACACCATCTTGCCGTCGGTACCGGAAGCCTTTTAGGCCCTGCCTCTGGGTGGGGCCTAGAAGGCTTCCATACTAGGCAGACCGGGAGGCCAGTATTAGGCCTCTGGTTGCCATTGCAGCCATCGGTCTCGTTGCTGGGGTGATGATTGGCTGAAAATACCTTAAATGCAGCAGTCGCTTTTGACCGCTGCATTTAAGGGGTTAATGGCGGGGATCGGAGCTAATTTTGGTCCCTGCCATTACAGCAGGGTGTCAGCTGTAACATACAGCTGACACCCGGGGATGATGGCACGGACTCAGCTTCTGAGCCCGTGTCATCCATTTGTTGTACGGATACGGCAAATTGTGGGAAGCACTGGCTTTCCAGGACGTATCCATACAACAAATGTTGGGAAGGGGTTAACATACCAGTTGATATTTTGACAGTGGTAGTGAGTTAAAGATATACAGATAACATAGGACAATTTTTATATAATAATGTAACATTAACACAATAACTATACATATATAAGACTTCTGTGAGACAGAGATGAGTTAAAAATTATTGTGAGAAGAAAATAATTTAATTGACACTTCCGGATATTGATGCAATGATTGCAAGAGTAGAGATTGAATGAACGAGATAATTAACCAGATGGTTTCAGTCTTCCTCAGGCAAGGACGGCTAAAATCTATGTGCAGTAGGCTTCAAAAAATAAAATAAACTATACAAAGCTTGCCAAGCTGTAAGCAAGTGCTTGCCATGATGCTATGTGCACCTTAATGTTTTGAGAATTTAAATGTACAAACATAAAGTGCAATGCTAATTACTGTGTTGACTGTATCTTTCTAGGTCAGCGTTGTGCTATATCTATGTGAAATGTCCTATAGACATCATTTGCTGAAGGCTAAATGATGATGCAATTCTGTTAACTTATCAACTTAATAAAACACAAAGTACAGAAAATAAAAAAAACACCTCCATCTCCTTACACATTTTCTACATAGTGGAACCAAAATGAAGGTGGAAGACAAAACATCTTCAAGATAACTTTTTGTGAAATCGTCAGAGAGCGTAATCTCTTTATACAGTTACTAATGCTTACATGTCCATTAACATTTCAGTATTTAAAGGGGTATTTTGGTTTCGGAAAATAAGTGAATGCACTGTATAACGAACAGTTTTTTTTTAATTTTTAACATACTTTGTGTAGCAACAAAAACTTTGTTCACATGTTCAGGATTTGCATATGGCAAATCCTGGCGTGTATTTTTTAGCCCTATTGTCATTTTATTAGGCTAATCTGCAGGTTTCTGTGTGGAACCTTCAAAAATAATGAGAATGCAGATTATTTTTCTGCATGGTTTTTTTCTGGTGCATATTAATAGGGTATAAAATATCCAATGTATTAGCATTGGATGTAAAATGTTAAGAGATTTGTTGAGGATTTAGGCGCTGAATCTGCTCCTAAATCCTCATCAAATCCTGAACTTGTGAACATAGCATGTTGTATACCACCAGAGGATGAAAATGTGTCCTGGTCATATCATGATCACATAGGTGAACAGCTCATTACAAGGCACAGCTCTGAAAACAGCGCTGTAACTGTTACGAGTCACGCATCGGTGTGAGCATCACATGACGGGATAGTTTTATCCACAGATACAGAAATTTTGAGAATACACTATTACAAATGATTAATGAACACAACCACTGAATGACAAGTAAAAAGTAGAAGATATTTTAGGCTTCGTTCACATCTGCGCTAGGGCTCTGTTCCGACGGAACGTTTGAGCTTCCTGTCGGAACGAAGCCCATTTCCCTCACAATCGTCGTTTTGACGTAATCAATACCGTAGTCGACTACGCTATTTATTCCATCAAAACGACAGAACCCTTGCACAACGGAGACAAACGGAAACCATTGGCACCGGATCCGTCACCATTGAAATCAATGGTGATGGAAATGGAAACATATGGTTTCCGTTTGTGTCTGTCAGGGCTCCGTTCCGACGGAAAGCTCCAACGGAACGTCGGAACTGAGCCCTAGTGCAGATGTGAACGAAGCCTAAGGCTCATTGGAAATTAGCTATAACTGAGGAAAATAACTCAATGACTCCTGCCATAAATGACTTTGTAAAATAACACTTACATATATGTTGTTCTCCTGGTATCTCCGATAGAGATTGTACATAATTGATCCTTCATGGAGATCACAGAGTGCTGCCATATCTTCTACACCATTTGTGCTGGTTGAATGCATAATGTTCACCTTCTGCCGAGTAATTGTGCTCTGTTTGTATGTAAATACCTAAATAAATAACCAAAAAACACAATATTTCAGTATATGTTTAACATTTAAAATCAAAAATAGATATTGGGATGCACTCCTCAATCAATTGGCGTGGTGATAGTAAGGTAGGGACGAGAATCCCACAATATTGGAAATATATAACCCCAGCACACACAGAGGTACGCAAAAGATCCAGATGCAAACAAATTTAAGTTTTATTGCAACAAAAGATGGTAAAGTTGAGGTGGAAAGCGACTTGGTAAAAACGTTTCGGCCGAACCTCGGCCTTTGTCACGGTCGCTGTAAGACGATATCACTGGTATGGGTTGTCCGCCGGATATTCCCTGTGTGGACACACAGGGAATATCCGGCGGACAACCCATACCAGTGATATCGTCTTACAGCGACCGTGACAAAAGCCGAGGTTCGGCCGAAACGTTTTTACCAAGTCGCTTTCCACCTCAACTTTACCGTCTTACAGTGATATCGTCTTACAGGTCTGCACTGTCAGAAGCTGGGCGTTCTGAAGAGAAGAGGATGTTACTTCTCTTCACAGCGCCCAGCTAGTACAAGTATTAAAAACGCCCCGATGTACGCACATAATACACGCCCACTTGGACTTTTACTTTTAAACACACCCACTTGGACTTTTGCAAGCCTCATTTGCATAACTACAAAAATGGTCATAACTTGGCCAAAAATGCTCGTTTTTTAAAAATAAAAACGTTACTGTAATCTACATTGCAGCGCCTATCTGCTGCAATAGCAGATAGGGGTTGCAAAATCTGGTGACAGAGCCTCTTTAAGGCATCACACGCTCTAATGAAGAGTAACCATCTGTTCAACAAACACAGAATAACGATAGTCCACGGCAATGACTTTGATATATTTAATTAAGCTATTAATATAATGTCAGCCATTTAGTTCCATATAAAAATATTGGAAGAAGTAATACTGAGAGGGCCACCATGTAAGCTAAATTAACGTACAAAAAGTACTTGAGTCAACTACTACAGCATGAGATTTAGAAGGACCAAACAACATAACACAGCTCACATTTCAATAAGCTTCAGACATATACCTTTTGGATGTAGACATACAAAACAAGAGTTGACGTGGTTGACCCCAGAATTTGATTACTGTCTGATGACTCAATAGTAACACTTAGTAATGTTTACAGTAGGTATAGCCAAGTATGAAATATTCTTATACTAAGATTAGCAATTTATTAGTCTGATTGGTTCTAATTCTAACGGAAACAGCTGGAAACATTCAAAGGATAATGGGGAGCCACACTTACAACCTGAGTAGATGAGCTGAGGTATCGTAAGTAACGTCAATACACTAGGCCTACCTTCGTACATGGAGTCAATCAAGAGGTGGTCCAGAATTCTGACTGGCCACACTAATAGCTGAATGATGTAATGCACATACACCACCAGGTATTTACAATACTTTTACGGCATAGTTAAGTCATGTCTGATAGTGGTATAACGTGAATGTGACATTTAACGGTTATGCTAAAACAAGGGTATGAGTATCAACGATCAGTGCTTCTCAAACTGTGAGGTGGGCTTCATTGATGAGGCTCCACTCAACAGTTTTGACATAAGCAATTCTAAAGTGCACCGGTGTTTCTCCTTTTGTGCTTATGTCAATGTCAAATATTGGGTTCAGGACGCAAACGAATAGAGATGTTTAAATTTGGAATGGGCTTCAACTAAGGGTGAGGCCCAGGCATCATGAGGGCCTGGCTGGTGAGGCCCCAGTAGGAAAAGTTTGAGAATATTTGCCATAGAGCCACCACTGTGGCTGCTATGGAGCCAATATAGTGGAGGAACCCTGCTCATGTTAGCCTTATCCACTTTGCCAATGTGAACCTGAGGAGGGTGCCTCCTCTCCAATGGCACCATTATGTATGAGACCATCCTGAATTGTAATAGGGAAGGGACTGGTCACATTAACCTTCACCAGATCTGTGCTATAGGGCCTCTACTCCCCTATGTAGTCCAAAGTTTATTTTTTCTTCTCCTTAGTATTTGGCAACCAAAACTTAACCTGGAATTTTCTTCCAGAAAGCTGAGCTTTCTTTGACTATTAACAACACAGTAATAAGAAAATATCTGGAGATTTACTTTTAGCTTAACACTAGCCATTTGAGGACGGCAGTGTGGAGTTACTTTATATTGAAACTTACCACATTTAGACATTGTATCCATTCATCATCAACACTTCATACAATAACTGAACCCAGCAGACAATTGTTCTCCAGTATGATTACTATAAAAGTACATGCTATGTGTTGGGTACTGGATCAGACAGCAGCTAGAAAACATTGTGGTGTGGAGCAGAAATACCATAGAAATCTATCCTGCTTTGGGGAATTCTTATTTGTATATATTTAGCATCAATAATGTATACCATAAACTTGCTAAAGCTCTCACATCTTGGCCCTATGGGGGGAAGTGAGGCCCAAGGTTCACGTTACAAGTTGAGGAATGCGGTATCCTGCGGAGTTCGTGCTGAGATGCCAGACTATTTGAGCAGTTCACTGACAATGCTGCTAAAATATCTCACTCAATGCAGCTATTAGTATAAAACAATGTGTTTTAAGGTAAGGATGTCTATTGAATAATGCATTTCATTCCAATACGCTGTTTCCAGAAGTTGCAGCACACTTCCAGAGACGTAAACATGACCCATGACATACATTCCAGTCTTTTTGCTCCTTTGTAAAGTTGTGGTGGTTTTGGTACCTTATACAGTAAATCTCCTGAGGAGAGACTTATTGATGAGAAACAGACGCCGGCAGAATATTACAGCTGCTGTTTAATCATTCAGTCTAGAAGGTAAGAATGTCCATAGTGGAAGTCATGTTAAAGGTTCGATGTCAATCACCATAAGAGCGTAGTGTAGAGAATGGAAAAAATGCTATATAACCAATTTAAGAGTCCTAAACGGGTATGTCTGGACTTCTTCCACTAAAATACACACAGAATTAAAGATGTCTGAATGAGATGGAAAGATGTTTTATACATTACTGGTAACATTAATAGACTGTAATAGTAATAGACATGTATAGCAATGAAAAGGAACCTGTCACCAGAACAGGCCTTCTTAGTATATGGGCATTTGTGAGATGCTATATTACCACTCAACTAGTTGGTGTGAAAGGCTACAAATGAAGTGCCGCATATACTAATGAGTCAAAAGTGCCAAGATGTGTGGCAAAATGCACCACCAGATTTGCTCAAAGCAGATTATTACTTTAAAGGGGTCTCTCTTTGTGGGATATTACTCACAATGTAACAGAAATGTTAAAAAATCTCAGCTCTGAAGTATTTTAAGAAACTTTGTGAACTCACTAACAGAAATGTTCGGTCCCTAAATACATGTCTACCAACATTTAAAACCAAAATGATAGAACATTTAAAGTTTTGCACGTTCTACACTGGAACGCCCCCAAAATTGCCTAGAAAAGTCTCTGTAAGGACAAGTTTTGCTACTTTCATGGGCTGGTTCACAAGACTGTCCTGCATAAAACAGGCCTGTGGGGACGAATGCTTTATAAAGGTTCCCTGGTTATATGGAAATAAAGCTTATTCTCTGTATAATAATTTTTAAAAAAAACGCAGGAAATTTCAAGTAAACACTATTTTTTTACTCTTTCCATTTCAAGATGTCTGCTTACTGTCAGAGAAACGCGGCATTCTTTTTAAGGCTGGGTACACATTGCGTTTTTACAATGTTTTAGCTGTAATGGGGTTTTAAATTTAATGGTTATAGGCTTACAGCTGAAACACTTTACAAAAAACTCATTGGTATTGAAAAAACTCATGCGTTTTTTTGATGCATTTCTTTAGGCTGCATTTGAAATCGCAAAAAAAAAAAAATGCACAATGTAAACTCAGCCTAACATTTAGAGACTGAAAACCTGCCCTGGAAATTTGCTACTCTCACATTTAATGAGACATGTACCTTTGTCAATTAGAAATGATCGGGACTGGTGATCAGTCTCTGAATGTAAACAAAATTGTTTCTATTCAATGAAAGCAAGGAGAGAGCTTGAAAATATTAATGATAAAAATACAAAATATTTTACAAATGTACATAACTTCTCATTATATAATTATTAAAGTTATTAACATAAAACTGGAAAACCCTAGATAACACAATAAGGTTGTTTATACAATAAAATACTTGTACCTGTATTATAAGGCTAATTCACACCATGTTTGTGTCTTTTTTTTTTTTGTATAGCCAAATATAAAACTAATATGACGTGGTGAACAGGAGCTGAAACCAACTCAACAAACATATAGGTTCTGTCAAGAAGCCGCATCATTGGCTTCAGCATTGAGCAGGTCCGATCTCTGCCTAAACACTTATCATTTGCTCTCTGTTTAGTGACCTTGTAGCAAACTGATTGCTTTCAAAGCTAGATAATGGTTAAACCCAAACAATCTGCAAGATTTATAGCTAAGCTCTTTACATGAGAGTCAGAATTAAACTGTACTGCATCCTTGACTATGGCTTATCCGAACACAAAATATGCAGAACTTATCTACTTTCAAAACGCAACTGGCATCTGTATGACGCAATATAAAAGCTCGGGGGCACTTTGACTTTGGTATAGATACGCTGACAGTTCATGTGTATATATTGCATAATTAGTATAGGACGGTCATTAGTGTAAAAACGGCTGCCATATTGATTGAGAGAATGTCATTATATTGTAGCTGATCATCTGGGCACTATAAACCAGGTATGGACAAAATACTGTAGAATTTAAGAGCCAGTTACTCCAATCCAGCAGAACCTTTCACTTTTTTAATAGTCAGACAGTAACTTTATTCATGGGCATAAAAAACAACCTAGTAACAAAAGGTCTAGATCCATTGGCTATCTGGCGCCTTAGATTTGTTAGATCCAGCTATAGACGCAACTATTGTAATAAGCACTCTACAAAAACACTAATCCAGAATCCACTCCAGAAGGCCACCTCTTTGAGTAGACCGCCCCTAATCTAGACCAGATTCTTCTGTGACGGTGTCTCAATTCCCTTATGAAGCAATCGAAACAATGGTATGTGTATGCCCCGGAAGTCTGGCAAAACTCTTGGTGTGCGCATGAGAGAGGTGTATGATATTTATTTTACTTCCTATGAGTATAGTAAAGGTTTTGATTGAATATAAACTTTACTCTGCTACTCTTTGTTACATTGGTCATGAAAGGTGACTGGATGGAGGAGTTGATAATGGAATTCCACTAAAGCTCTATACTATGTGGAGCCACAAGGTCCAAGGCAACTATTGACGGCAGGGAATACAGCATATGTCGCTTACTCTACGGTGTTTGGGGAAGGGACATCTCTGTAAGTGAATTTGGACTGAGATCAAAGACTGTCTGGGTGGTAATCTGTAAATGAACTATTATTAAAGGCTTACTGGAGTTTGCTTTGTTTTACCAGCTTTGGTTTTCTTAAAAGAGTGTTCTACGTTGAATTCATTTTTTAGACTTATAAAAACAGTCTCTTTATTTCATCCGTTCAAAACATAACGTGGAAGTTACAACTTCTGACCTGGCAAGGGCCTTTTCGCAATAAATGTGCTTCATAATTGTTATGCCTGTGGTCTCTGACCGCTGCATGTCCTACTCCCCGGTAGCCACGACCGCAGGACACTCACAGCTTGCCGTCTCCCTCCCCGGAAAACACGGGCGCACGCGGCTGCAGCTCTCCACTGCTTCCCCTAGTGTGCGCGTGCACGTTCCCGGCCTTAAAGGGACAGTGTGCCAGTAAAATTGTCCCTACCTAATCCCAATGCATCCTGGACTTTAAAAAGGACTCTGCCCTCTTCCCCCTAGCATTGTTGTGTCTACCCATGTTTGTTCTGCAAATGGTTCCTTAGCTGTATCTTGTTTTCCCGTATCCAGTATTTGTGTTTAGTTCCATTGTGAAGTCTAGTGTCGGAGTCGAGTTCACCATCTGTGCTCGATGCACATGCCGACCCATGGGCCCAGACAACTACGCTACTTCTTTGTCAAGTGTCTGCCAAGTCAAGTGTCTGCCAAGTCTTCTATCCAGGTACTCTTGTCCTAAAGACTATATTTGACTCTTGTTTGGCCAGCTGCTACTCAATTACGGCGGAGCGTCTCAGTGGGTCTACATACCCCACAGTCGTGACAATCATGGCCCTGAGTAAGGCCGCAATTTCTTCCTATTTGCTCCTTATATACTATGTGAACTAGCCCACTTTTTTAAGAGGACCACCACTCTAGAAAACCATTTCTCACAGCAATTGTCTCAAAAAGTTTTCACTATATATAAAACATGAAGACGAAAATTCATCATATTTTTCACTTGAACATTTAATAGGTTTCAGAAAATAATAAAATGTATATAAATGGCATCCACTTACATATTTATTTATTTATGGTCATTCCCATGTGTATAAGGATAGTCAGCATTTTACATGAGACGACCTTGGCATTCAAACAACCAAGGTTTAGTGTGAGAGCCGCACATAATTAGGAAGTCTGTGTCATACCAGTTCTACATTAACACTTCATTATTCACCGTTTCCCCTTACAAATATATGTGCATGTGTCTCGCCAGCACACACTTGTGAGGCCCCCTATTTACACACAAAGCACATTGTGGATTTTTTAACATTATAGATAATCTTGGTGAAAAGTCAATATTATTAACGAAACTATAATGTTTTATGCTCTACACTTAGTAGAAGTTCGTGACCATAAGAATTTCAGTTAAACGTAATTGCTCGGAGCCTAATACAGAAATATTGTAATTAAAGGGAAAGGGAGTTTCCAAACCTTAACATGCCAATACATTACTTTTACAACTGCTTTTACGTTTAAACAAAGTTTCTGGGATTATTTAATTAAACATGACACCCATTTTTGGCAATGAACCACCATTTTCACAACAGTATCTATCTCAAAGCGATAAGTGCATGAGATAAGGATAATTTACTCTGTTATTTTTTGGATTTATAGAATTGTGTTATTGTAAATCAAAATAAGGGCACTGTATATGTTTGGAATGCTTACTACTACTTGTACAGTTTTTCCCTTTAATCGATATTGCACTGGCCGGGATTCAGGGAAAGACTGAAAATTGTCTGGGTCCTGGGCAGTCAAGATAATGGGCCCTTAACCAAACATGATACTTTTTTTTATAATTTTGTTTAAAAAATTATTAATTCATTACTTTTCTCTCATGTGAAGGAAAGCAGGGTATTTGTGTATAAGAAAAGATAAGTGGAGGGTCTGTGGGCTCCCTAAAGCCCTGAACTAGAGGCAGTGCCCTATTGGCAAAATGTTCAGTTCCTCCCTGCTGGAATAATATATAGCCAATGATATACCCTACTCTTGTTATATTATATTCATGCCGTAAATGTGCTAAAAAGCAAACATTGATCAATTCATCTGTGGTGGCTCGATGGCACGGCCATTCTGAACTTTACAGTATTTTGATACAGTATTATTCTATATTAGTATTATCTTTGCTCACCTTTCACCACATTCTGCAGCTATAGTAGAAATGTGCCAGCTGCATACAATGAACACATAGACATTCTTAAACTAAAATTGATTTTAGGCCACATTTGACTTTTCCATTATTGGTGACTGACCCATTGCTGACTGTAAGTGTTGCTAGTTAAAATTGACTGCGAGTAGAACTGAAAAGTTGATTTGAAGATGTTGTTTTCATGTACCTATTAAAATTATTGAAACAGAAAATGTAACATAACTGTAACACAATTTATTAATAAGAAACTTAGTTAACATGAATAGATGCGGCAATGCTGGGCAAAATCTGACAAGTGACAATTTCATATTACCCAAAATCTTTCCTCTAGTCCCATAATGTAGAGATCTATGGTTCGCTTCCTTTATTTAATTGCTGTGATCTATCTGGTCATCTGTATAACGAAATAGTCCTTCTTCTGGATCATGTGATATTTACTAGCATGCAAAATAGCTCTCCCCCAAAAGGTTGAAAATTGTGTCTCTAGTGTCACCTTTAGGTAGTTACCCTGTCAGTCAATGTCTGACCCCTTAGGCCATGTACACACGTTCTGGATTCTGTCAGGATTGTGGAACAGATTCTGCACCAAAATCCTAACATAATTCGCTAACATTCTGCCGGCAATACATGACCCATCTGTAGACAGCACTGTTTTGGAATAGGTGCTCCTCATCAGTATTGAGAAGGGTTCTGTTTGGCTGTGTGAGATCCAATATTTAAGAAAGATGCTAATTCTCCTTTTGGAGATGCAACTGGCAGGGGAAATATTTTTGCTGTTTTTCCAATAGTTACATTTTAAATATGTGTCCTTGGAAAGTTCCGCTATTACATATACTCGTTCTTATGTATATTATAGTATTCTTATTTTATATTTATACTTTTAATGGTTTTTATAGTATGTCAGGTACACATTATTAGACCGGGCACTAGCTAACCACATCAGTCACTCACCCTAGAATGCCAGAATATTATCTGCCACATCAAAAGAATAATGAATAAAGCTTCCTAGGTTACTCCCAAACAGCATTTTCATTAAAGGCTATTTGAATGTGTTGTTTTTTTTGTTTGTGCATTAGTGTGTGTTAAACTTTGTAAATACATTTTATTAAAAATTATGTTTACTTTTTACGATACAGCTGCTCTTTTTTCTCTGTACAGACTAGCTGTATCTTTCGCTAAATCCTGTTACAGTCGGGTCCGCGGGACTGACGAGTTCAGTGAAAGCCGGGAGACACACAGGATCCATCTGTAAACTATCACATCGAAGTTCTGTCACTGAACCCATCAGGTCTGCGGGACTGACGGAGTCAGTGAATAGCGCTAGATACAGCTGCTCTGTCTTGAGAATACAGAGCAGCTGTATCTTAAAAAGTAAAAATAATTTTTAATAAAATGTATTTACAAAGTTTATTAACATACACACACGCTAATACACATTTTTGTTTAAAAAAAATTAATAAATAAATATTTACATTTTTACATAGCCTTTAATAAATTAAGCAGGATTATAACAACTATTGATTTTAAAAAGCTTTACAGGCAGAATATTAAAAGACAAGTTCAGAGTCATTTGACTTAAAGAGGCTCTGTCACCAGATTCTCGAATCCCTATCTCCTATTGCATGTGATCGGCGCTGCAATGTAGAGAACAGTAAAGTTTTTTGTTTTTTTTTAAAACGTTCATTTTTGGCCAAGTTATGAGCTATTTTATATATATGCAAATGAGCTTTGAAATGGACAACTGGGCGTGTTTTTTTTCATATGTCCAACTGGGCGTGTATTGTTTTTAACTGGGCGTGTTTACGTGTATGACGCTGACCAATCCGTGACCAGTCAGCATCATACACTCCTCTCCATTCATTTACACAGCACATAGTGTTCTTACTAGAACGATGTGCAGCCACATACACAAGTGTCCTGATAATGAATACACATAACCTCCAGCCTGGACGTCATGTGTATTCAGAATCCTGACACTTCTGAATCTTTTCTGTGAGATTACAGCAAGCCACGCGTAATCTCGCGAGATTACGAGGTAAACGAGATTTCGTTTCCCTTGCTGGAAATCTCACAGATTGGCAATTTATGCGTGTAACATGAACACAAGATATTCACATCGTGGCAGTGACACTATTGGAGATATTTATCATTATTATTATTGTTGTTAATTATTATTCCGCTTTGGTTTTATCAGTGGTTGAGTTTCTGTTTTACACATGTTTGCTGTGTTAGCTGCATGCCTAGGTTGGGTAGTACGGGACATTGAGGATGGGGTTTGATGGGGACGAGGTAGTTAATTAGTATGGACAGGTTATTTAAAGAGGCTCTGTCACCACATTATAAGTGCCCTATATTTTACATGATGTGATCGGCGCTGTATTGTAGATTACAGCAGTGTTTTTTTATTTAGAAAAACGATCATTGTTGACGGAGTTATGACCTATATTAGCTTTATGCTAATGAGTTTCTCAATGGACAACTGGGCGTTTTACTTTTTGGCCAAGTGGGCGTTGTACATGCCCAGTTGTCCATTGAGAAATTTATTAGCATAAAACTAATGTAGGTCATAACTCCGTCAAAAATTATCGTTTTTATAAATAAAAAACACTGCTGTAATCTACATTACAGCGCCGATCACATCATGTACAAGATAGGCCACTTATAATGTGGTGACAGAACATCTTTAAGTAATGGCAGTATGCCCTCACTAGCAAGCAAGTTATCCCTCATACTACACATGCGCAAAAGTACAAGACCTACTGCATTACATGATGTGGCCCTAATGGAGACATGGACTGATGACACTGACGGAATTTGATGATACTTTCTCTACATCATTGTGGAATATGTTGGTGCTATATGAACAATCAGAAATTATTAACGATTATAAAATAAGTATGGTTGATCTATCGTTCAAATTTGACCAAGTAGATTGGATTGGTGATCTAATCATTGCTTGCAAATGATTTACTTTATCAAATCAATCACATAGTAGCATGAAAACCAGTTGCTGGGAGCGAATCCTATTTTACTGAAGGAAGGACAGGTCTTCATTTCGCTTAGCGGATTGTCCTTGCTCCTATACCATGAGGGGAGTCAACACAAAGAGAACATCTTGCTTGACCACATTAATAGTGTATCAAACCTTTATATAGGAGATACTATTACCACACAAAAGATTGTATATATTTCTTTGCATTTCTTTTTTAAGCAGTGATACAGAATGACCTATTAACCAGTGGAGATACAACAAACTGGATCCAAAAAAGGAACATCCTGAGGTTATTGCAGTAAGTGTAGTAAATTGGCAGTTTTCGCTTATAATGAAGCAATACTGTACATGTACCCATTCCTGCTGTTCCCCATTCACAGGCTTTGATCATCTACCATATGCATGATATCTGGCCAATGTTCTTTTGCAAATAAAACACATCCTGTTACTTTGTGTTTGTGAAATTTGATAATTTTATTACACAATATATAGGAAAAATATGCTTTCCATCAAGTGACTAACAACAGGTGCACCACAGTCTCTGTCTGCTTATGGCTATGTTAACATAGCGTCTTTACACTACGTTTGGCATAAGTGAGGGTAATGCTCCTGGCGCATAAGCCTTACATATCCATGGGGCACAATTTACCTGCCAGATGCCAAAAATATGTAATTTCGCCATTCGCCGATGCATACCTTTTTTTCCCCACTTTATAGGAAAATATGCTGAACTTTCCTATACAGAAGCATGCTGCAGAAAATACATATGTACCATGCAGTATATAGTTTTTGTTATATCATGGGAGCCTATGGACGACATACAGTGGCATACATCAAAACTTTTCCATCAGAGGTATACATTGAGAAATACTCCTGACGTATAACTCCGATTCTTAGTATAAGATTTCAATATCCTATTGAGATGTACATAAAAAGTTGTGAGTGTGGCAGCCAATTATACTGCTAAAAGCCCAAATAGCTATAGGTCTATGAGAAAAATTATACCAATTACAAAAAGATCTACAGGTCTGTTAGGACTAGAGGATGCGCAGACAAAAGATGATTCTAATGACCACGCCCTATAGACATGCAAGAGCAAACTGGACAAACGTCCAATATCTGGATCCTAATGTCAATGAATGTATGGGCACCTATTGTATCCAGCTAGTGAAAACTGTTGAACAACATTGTCAATTATTTTGGTCTGAACCATTCAACAAAGAATCACTTTGCATTTTGGACACACATTTGCACAAAGCCACAAAATTACTAGCTGTGTTTGTGGAAAGCAGTTAGCCCAAAAACAATATATTATAGAGTCCACATCAAGTCTTAAATTTATTCAAACAACTGAAGCATTGTAGTCTACACTACCACTGTGAGGTGGAAATAGTTAACCAACTCAATGTAAAATAAGTTCCCTGTGCAGTAGCTTATATGGGTGTCCCACCTTATGGTGTACCATATAGTTCCCAAATAATCATGCAGTGCCCCCTACAGTAATGATAAGTGAAGCGCCCTGTGTGACCGCACAGGTCGCACACCCCTAAGGTCTGCCATGGAAAGTCGCCTTACTTTTCACTGTGCAAGGATAATATTTTATTCCCATAAAAGCACAGAACTACGTTAAAGTGAATGTCCGCCTTTTAACACCACAAGATTTAGGGTAACATTTTCTGTGCTGATTTAAGAGTTTGTCCATAATTCGAAAAACATGGCTGCTTTCCTCTATAAACAAGCCAACATCTGTGCATAGGTTGTGTATATTTTTGCAGCTCAGCTCGATTGACTTGTATTGGTCTAAGCAATACCACACACGACAGGTGGGGTGTTGTTTTTGAATGAAAGCAGCCATGTTTATCTCACCCCATACAACCACTTTATTACCTTGCATTCTGCTTTTTTCCAGGAATAGAAGCAAGGCAGCTCTAAAGATATATCGAGAAATCAATCAGACCAGAAAAAGATAAAAAAATAAATACAAATTGTGTACAGAGGTGGACATTGACTTTAAAGAGGCTCTGTCACCAGATTTTGCAACCCCTATCTGCTATTGCATCAGATAGGCGCTGCAATGTAGATAAGAGTAACGTTTTTATTTTTAAAAAACGAGCATTTTTGGCCAAGTTATGACCATTTTTGTATTTATGCAAATGAGGCTTCACAAAATCACATATGTGTTTTCATTAATGCATATTTCATACAAAAATATAATATACACACACACATATATATATATATATATATATATATATATATATATATATATATACACTGTACTGCAGTAGTGAGTAAAGAGAAACAAGGACTGTTTGGCTGTACAGAACAATAGCTGGGCTTGGAGGTCATTTAAGTGGTCGTAAATTTTTTGCATTAGGTAAATAGCATCGACTTGGATTTTATTTATAGAAACATTGTAAATGCTGGAGGGTTAATTCAAGCCATCTTGTTTTAATTCTAACAAAGAAAAAACCTTGCTAAAAATGTTTTGTAATTGCAATGTTATCCTAAATGGAAGGATAAGTAAACAGTTTTTTACAGGATGAGGTTTCAGATGCTTACAAGAACAAAGTGAAAATATTGTGATTCTGGAATATGTGGATTTATTGCTTAAATTACTATTTAAAAGTTCTAAAACATTTCCAAGTATTCAACCATTAAATGCCTGAATAAGTAATGTGAGTAAGAACTTTTATATAGAGAGGACCTGTCAGCTCTCCTGATGTGTCTGCTTCAGTAAATAATTGAATTTCCCACAAAATAACGATCCTGGAGCATATTTTCTAAGAATTCTGCATTGTACCGTTCCTCTGTTATTCTTCCTACAAATTTATGAATACATTGACAATTGGCTGTTACCAGTTGAGGGTGTGTGCCTAAACAGTCAAATCAGCACTCACAGTCTCACACACATGTGAATGGGGCTGACAGGTACTCTTTAAAATACTGTAATTAGGCTTACGCTATGTTCACACTTGCGTTGTGGATTTTGTTCAAAACGGACGCCACAACGCTCTATTGAATCCATTGACTTACGGTGTCCATTGTTTTGCTAGACGACAAAGCGCTGCAAGCAGTGCTATTTTTCAAATCAAATTTGGTGGAATCTACGACAGAGGCTCCAAACGGAGCTTCTAGAACAGAAGTGATTAGAGTCTTACACGTGTGCATGATTCTTAATTATTCTAATAATTGAGAAAAGTTCCCAGTATGCAACTGTTCATGTCATAGGCTTATGTGAAAGTTGTAATTTTGATTTATGGGCATTACATTTTTTGCTATTTTTGGATTTGTCTGATCATTTGCTTTCCTAGGGATAAGCAGCACCACAACTTTGGGCTACTCCAATCTAATAAATCACTGAAAAAGAACAATATTAATTTAAAATCACTGAACAGGCCATACTTGGGTTGTGGTGTGTCTACCTGCCCTCATGAGTAAGTACGGCCTGTTCAGTTACTTCAATCTAATAATATTAAATCATGATCCTGCCACTGGGTCTCAGTAATCTACGTAACAAATCTTTGCAGAAAACCAAGAAACTATAAGAAGATTATGGGACAAGAACAGTAAAAAATATCATGCTCATCTACAGCACAATCCAAATTATGAATAATATTTGCTATTACCGCTTCACTTTTGAACCACTTGAGAAACACAGAGGAAGACAAAGTATGATGCCTTACAGTGTAAATTTGGATACTTGGCACATACAATATGTAACATTGAGAAGAAAAAAATAAAGCACAATGCATCTCTCACTAACTAATCTTATGATTGATTGATTGATTGATTGATTGATTGATTGATTGATTGATTGATTTAACCATCTTTTTTTTCTTTAACAGCAGATTAAGGTTTTACCAATGATCCCTTGAAAAAATCCATCAATTTCTCTTAAGCTATTACACGGCGAGGGCCGTGTAAACGAGCGCCGATCAACGAGATATCTCATTGATCGGCGCTCATTTGCTTCTTTCACGAGGAGCTAGTTTGGAGACGAGCACTCGTTACTCCAATCGCTCATCCCCATACATTTTATCATGTCGGCAGCGCATATCCCTGTTTATACAGAGAGACAACAATAATATTTTAGCCATTTAAAATGATGCAATCAGCCGATGAACGAGCATTTTCTCGTTCATCGGCTGCTCATTGCCCTGATTACACAGGTCAATTATCGGGAACTCTTGTTTGCCCGTTAATTGGCCAGTGTAAAAGGGCCTTTCGTTTCCAAGTTTTGACAAAATGGGGGCGATTGCAAAGTTTAAGCCACGGGCGTAGCTATAGGGAGTGCAGAGTAGCAGTCACACCCATGCCCTGATGCCTGAGGGGCCCAAATGCCTCCCTGACACATGAAAGGACGCCAGTATTATAAATGGCATGGGGGGGGGCATGATACAGATTTTGCATTGACGCCCCAGAACTTCAAGTAACCACTAGACTTGGTTTAAATGAGTACATTTTGTCATTATTATTTATTAAAAGGTCATATTTGATTGGCTCCTGAAGCTTGTGCTGGTAGACTATTTTTCTACCTTTTGACGTTATGTGGTACCAAAACATTCAGTACCAATGTATGAAAAAGTCTCTTCTATAGGTCAGAACGGTTATTAGACGTGCTTCAAAATTGTTAATATTATAAATGTAATTGGAAAAATCAATCCCATTACCTCAAAATAATGTTGAATGTATGCCCTCTCAGGATGACCAATTCAATAAAGGAAAAAAATCTGTGTTCCATTTCTTTAATTTCAAGGCTTTAATTCACTTAGTGAACACTGGGGCAGATATTTGTTAACTGTTTTAGATACTTTTTTCAACATGCTCGACAAGGGGGCGTGGCTTAGCAAAAAGGGGTGAGGGCCACATATTTGCATTATTTTCTTTCATATGACATCCTCTGACAATGTCCTTCTTGCTATCTGTATTTTGGGCGTTCCTCTGTGTTATATGAATTATTACTGGTGACTACTGCTATTGTGTCTATCACATGTGTATATGGAGTGGTCACAGATACAGGAAGTCATTGACAACTAGGTTAGATGGAGACATTAAAAAAAAACAGAAGGAATGATTTGAAAATTCACAGAACAGTATTTTATTGTAATTAGATTATGCCAAAAAGATTTTGGAAGTGGAGTTAGACTTTAATGTATGAGGAACTATGTGTAATACTTTTCCTTTAAATGGACCCTCATCACTCTTTTTTTTTCTATAATTTTTTATGTTTATTGCCTCCTTCATTGTCCGCACATGTGAACGTCCCTTTGTGTATGTGAATCAGCCTTTTGGTTCACATCCTCTTGCTTGTAGTTAGTAAACATTCTCATGGCTATGCCGTGTACCCTTAGCCTTTTATCAGTAACAATTAATTCCGTAATTCCGACAATCAAACGAGGACTTTCTCAACAGCCTCTCAAGCATCCACCCATACAGCTGAAATAAATTATAACTCTTGCATAGTGGAATGAGGATGTCGGTCTGTGCAGAACATCTGCTTTAATATGAATTCATTAGAAGTGTGGCTATTTCTGTACTTTTCTGCACAAGAAATAAGACCCAGATGGCATGTGCTATGTGTCTGAAATCGGACAGAATGTATGATCTTCTTACCATTTCTATTGTGGTAATTTTAAAGGCTCTACTGCAACCTCTGTTGCTGAAGTGTAGTTGTTCTATATGTCATAAGATATAAATGACTATCATGAAGAATTCAATCTATTTTGTAATATTTCTGATGCAAACACATACAAATATTAACTAGCACAAGAGTGGACATCCCGGAGTACATGAATATATATGAGACAATATCACAACTAAACTGAATACGGATGTACTAGGCTTAGTCACAGACTGATCCCTGCGGAATCGTAGGCACTCCATGCGCCCACCGCATGATATCCCAGTGAAGCATTGTATTTTCTCTTAGAAGCATACCTGGGTTGTATGGCAAACAATGGAGCATGCCATGATGTTCTGTCTAAGAAATCACAGCGAAAAACCTCTCTGTACTTCTTGGTGCTGTTTTAGGGTATGTTCACACGCACTAATTACGGACGTAATTCGGGCGTTTTTGCCCCGAATTACGTCCGAAAATAGCGCCTCAATAGCGCTGACAAACATCTGCCCATTGAAAGCAATGGGCAGACGTTTGTCTGTTCACACGAGGCGTAATTTACGCGCCGCTGTCAAATGACGGCGCGTAAATAGACGCCCGTGTCAAAGACGTGACCTGTCACTTCTTTGGGCGTAATTGGAGCCGTTATTCATTGACTCCAATGAATAGCAGCGCCAATTAAGTCCGTAATGGACGCGGCGTTCAAGCGCCTGCACATGCCGTTACGGCTGAAATTACGGGGATGTTTTCAGGCTGAAACATGCCCGTAATTTCAGCCGTTACGGACGCCCTCGTGTGAACATACCCTTACAGAGCACATTGGTGCTGTATTATGGGTCCATACAGCAAGGATCCCTAATTGACCATGTGCATTAGGCCTAGGTGTCCATATATTTATCCACATGTCATATGGGGTCAAGTATCAATGAAAAGAAAATCTACAAAGTATGGTGGTCACAACGTACTTTTTCTTTTTACCTCAAATACCGAAAGTTTTGACAGTTTTCTTTTAAACAAAAAGGGTGTGATTACACAGTCATAATATTACAAAATACATATAACCTCAGTGTCCTCGATATTTATAAATAATGGCATACATGTAAGACAATATAGACCTGTCATACAGGTTTTCTTACAGTTGAAGGCACAACAAATTAACAAAGTGTTATACAACGTTACTATAAATATGTTGCAGAATCAGGGGCATATTGAACAAAACAATACTTAGTAACACATGACCTCTTAAATAGTCACATTGAGAAAACTGGTGTATGAGTCTGATTTATGCTTAGTAGTGGGTATTAATCAATGCTGTGTTTGACTTACTGTAAAAATTTGTCTGTGAACCCCTATTAAGATAATTGTGACACCCAAATATAGTGTTGTCTTCAGTGCATAACTAGACCAATGTCAGCGAAAAGTTTGGATATTTTTAACCCTTGGTGACACGTGACAATCACGAAGGGGGATTATGCACCTCCATACTCAACAGGTGTCGGCCGATTCTTCGGCTTACTCCGATCCTGGCGGTTTAACCACTTAGATGCTGCAACCAATAGTGTCCCCAGGAAGTAATTAGAAAATGGGGGGCCCGTTTTATCACCCCCCCCCCCCGTGACAGGATCACTTGGTGCTGATGGTTGTCTACCTGGGGGCCTAGTGAAGGCCCCGAGGTCTGCCATCTTTGTCCTTCTATTAAGCCAGGTTTTTACCCATTACATCCCACAAAGATTTTTTTTTATGCAGTCCCCTAATATATGGTACATAAAATGGTGCTATTAAAAACTAGAACTTGCCCAGCAAAAAAACAAGCCCTCATACAGCTATGTCGATGGAAAAATAAAAAAGTAATGGCTTTTGGAACTCGTGGAGGAAAAAATAAGAATGGAAAGAAAATGGAAAAATGGCTGTGACACCAAGGGGTTAATATTTACTTTTCTGAAAAACATAGTGATTTTTTTTTCAGTATCACATTACTAGTACCAGCAATACTTGCCTTATAATATCTCCATGAAACACAACACTGTAGCTTCACAGTCAATAGTGTGGAGTCTCCTCTTATTTGCTATCCAAAAATAACGGGGGTCCATATTAAGCTTAAAAATCTTAAGATAAATGAAAAAAGCCATCAGCTGTTGTCAGGGTATTTATAAATGAGCACACACACTGTGACACTTCAATGTCCACAGGCAATGTGACAGTTACAAAGAAACAATCCTTGTCAGCAACAGATGTCCATAATAATAGGTGCAGCATGTTCACCCACCAATAGCCAGAGACAAGCACCCAAAAACAATATAGGTCCATTGTTAAAGACTGTGACAAAGTAAACCAATAAAAAAATGCTTGGGACTGGAAAGGTTATTCTGTTTTATGCCGTCTTCTTATGTGGATGTGTTCTCACATATAGGTGCATTTGGTAGCTCGTACCAAGGAGGTACAGGTTAAAATACTTCTGACTATGACTGCTTTCCACATAAAGAATAATGCTCATACATGAGAAGAATGACGATTTTATTTTTAGATTTGCTATTTTGATACATCGATGATGTATATAGTAACAGGGTGGGATTTTATGCAAGTCCAGAATGATTTGTTTTTATTACTCCAAGCAAAGTATCGCTGAGTAGCTACAAATATCAAGGAAATTAGAATGAATATGAAAAAATATACATTAGCATTATTATCAATAAGTCCTATCGAGCTGCTTGACACTGCCGATGCTCATATAGCTACTGCGTCTTCAGATTTCCCTATATTCTGGCTTCTCAATGGAAAGTTCATGAAGTTCATGATGTTTTTTCTAAACTTCATAAAGAACATCAGAACCAGTTCTACAGGGAAATATAGTGCCTTGAAACCACAAAATGCAAACTTAACAAATAGAGTTTGAAGACTCTCAGCCAAGGATGTTGTTATGAAAACCATTACTAAAATACTTTGAGCTATGTACCTTTACTATTGGGTCCTTTGCATTGTTGGAACATCATAGAAGGCTCTTTGCCCAGTTGGATTTTACGCATTACGTATGACAAGAAGCACAAAACAATTGTTTTGCCTGTGTTATAAAATAGAAATGGTTGTGAATACAAACACAACTTAACCTTGAGGTGAACGCTCAGTTTCTACTGCACCCCTTACATTTGTCTGGTAAGTATTATGTTACATACACTGGAGCCTATGAAGGAGTTAGTAGCGAGTGTTAAAAAGAACAGAACATTTTTCACTTGTAAATATGAAGGACTGCCAGATTTTTCTACAACACATGCGTGAGAATTAGAGGATTATCCAATGTTCTATAACAACTACAACTTGAACCAATTTTCCTGCACAAAAATCTTAATATCTATATTCAACTATAGAGAAGCAATTAATAATCATTGATTTTAGTGAGAAAAGTTAGATAAGTAAATATTCATTAAAGCGATTCATAAATTCAGAAGTCAGACTTCAGCCAAACACTAAGCAGACACACAAAAGATCCAGTCTTCTCTGACCTCCGAGCTTTCTGTTCTGGAATCTTGACTGCATTTGACATCTGTAACTCATTGAGTTTTTGGTTGGCTTTCTGCAGTCAGCAAACTGACAAAGTACAAAAGTATTCCTATCCCTTTATAAAATGGTGCTACACAAGTGTCTGTTCCATGCTCATGAGAACGCTGCTTTGTGACTCTTATCAGGAAAGATTCTGTACTGTCATAGATGGCTGCTTAGCCTGGGACCCTGAATGTGATTTACTGGTTCTGGGGCTAGTTCAAAGGTTAAATGACTTCCCTAGTACTGCATGACCTTTGGGATGAAACCTAGGTTTGTTCTGCAAACCCATAAATGAATCTGCATTCCACAGGGGCTTTGTACTGTTTATGGAGCTATCCTATTACTATGGCTGGCAATTCTTCCTTCTGTTTCCCCAAAATAAAATTAAAAGGATGGATCATCCACGTGTCTAAGATTACAATCTACAATAATCTACAATCTGTCTTCTAGATATATCTGAAACAAAATTTGATGTTAATGAAAACAAAAACATGGAAAAGGATAATACAGAATTAAAGGGGTCCTATACATTTAGAAAACTGTGTCCGCAATCTCATGGGGTTATATGCAAAACAAGAGGACAGGAAGTCATGCACTATTGAAAATAGAAAAAAAATCTTTATTGCAGCAAAAAGCTAAAACAGAAGATCCAAACAGAAATGATGGTCTGCAGCTATAAAAAAGTTAAAAACGACACCACAAGGTCTCAATATATTAGTAAAATCACAGTGTATGCAGATACTTATATAAGACACTAGGCAGACAATGCAACTGACCATAATGTTGCGCAAAATAGTATAAACAGAAATAATAATTAGTTCCACAGAAGAAAGAGGTATAGACTAAGGTAGAATAACTTATAGGTATTTAAGTGCAGTGAAACAGAAACCCACATCGGTAAGATGCTGGGCAATAAGGGAAAAGAGTCCCAAATTTGGGACACTAAGTCACACATTTATAACTAAGTAATGTCTTACCCATTTAGTGTGATGAATATATGCCAGACAAGCGCCCCGACGCGCGTTTCGCGTAAAATAGTCTTCTCAAGGGGTTGTAACTTTCTCATATAGTCCCCCATCTCCATTTTACATCACTACCCTGATCACTGGACTTGCAGGAAAAGGGAGAAGGTAGCAATTCAGCAGTGGAACATCATGTCTTAAATTATAGAATAGGCACCTGCACATAGGAGAACATTTCCTGCAGTTGCACCACTGCCCTTACCCTATATACCCCATGACTTAGAAAGCAGCACTCTCCCCAATTTTATTAAAGCACTTAACCTTTTTAAAGAACAACAGTACTTATGCCAGCACAGCCGGCTACAAGATAGGCACAGATTGATCATTATTTGGTGATCACCCAAATTTCCTCATAAAATACAGGTTCACCTCCAGGGGACAAAAATCTTTTTTATGGGTTCCTGTAAGGGTTGTACTTCATCCATATTTAACTGAATACGGGCAAGGCAGATGTCCTATCGAAATAGAAGTGCTATGCAGGATAGGGGCCTTGCAGAACGGATGCATGGTTTGGATCAAGATTATTGTATTTTTTAATAGCTCCTAATGCTGTGTATGTACATGGAAATAGAACATATTTTCCAACATTATCATATATATATATATGACTTGTTGGCTAATTATGCAAAAATGTGGTCTTTTCAATTGTTAAAAGAAAGGGTTTAAGGTTTTTTTTTAAAAAATACAAGACCAATTAATGTTCCATATATAACCACAAACACACAAATAAATCAAAAACCGAAAAGGTGGAAAAAACTAAACATAAAATAGAAGCATCACGAGTCATAGATTTAAAGTGATTCAGGCTCTCCATGGCTTGTGATGTCTCAGTACTCTAAAGGGTTTTATATGTGCTAATATATTTTAAAAAATGGGCAAACAAGCAGCACTCAAAAAATGAGAGGTTTATTCACCAGATACCACCACCACCACTACATTTCACCCTCTCTATGAGGGCTTTTTCAAGTAGTGTTGATTGATCGAGTGCGGTTTGTTCTGTATATGTATATATATATATGTATACATATAGATATACACACACATCAACTATGGAGGGAATTTGACAACATTTCCATGCCAATTTTTAAAAACGTTGTTGGAGACTAGTGGAAGGGATGTGGCCACCCATGGTCACCATATTTACTATAATTTACGCCAGAATCTAGTTTAAATTATAGTGGAAGTCTACGCCAGCCCCTGGCTGATGTAAATTTAATTCATTGGCGAATAGGCAGTCAAAGATGCGACAAAGTTATCAAGAGGTATGTACCTCTTAATTACTTTGTTGCAACTTACTCCAACTTGTTTCTTGCTAAGACTGGCGTATGAAACGGCAGTTTTATTCGATCTTCCCCTATATGGCCAAAAGTATGTTGACACCCCTCCTAGTTACTGAGTTCTGGTGTTTCATCCATACCCATTGCAAACAGGTGCATAAAATAAAGCACATAGCCATGTATTCTCCATAGACAAACAATGGTAGTAGTATGAGTCGTACTAAAGAACTCAATGACTTTAAATGTGGCAGTGTCAAAGGATGTCATCTTTGTAAAAAGTCAGTTCATGAAATGTCTGATCTGCTAGATCTGCCACCATGTAGCAATATGTGCCATTATTGTGAAGTGGAAGGCTCTAGGAGTAGTAACAGCTCAGGCATAAAGTGATAGACAAGGACAACGCATGCTAATAGATAGGGGCCGACAATTGTTGAAGTGCATTGGTGTAAAGCACGCCGGCACTGGACAGTAGAGCATTGTAAACGTGTTCTCTACAGTGATGAATCACATATCACTATCTGTCAGTCTGATGGACAAATCTGGGTTTGGCAGATGCTAGGAGAACGCTACCTACCAGAATGCATGGTGCCTGGTGTAAAATTTGGCGGAGGAGGCATTTGTCTGGGGCTGTTTTCAGGGTTTTGGCTAGTGGCTGGTCTAAAATTTGGTGGAGGATGCATTGGTCTGGGGCTGTTTTCAGGGTTTTGGCTAGTAGCTGGTGTAAAATTTGGTGGAGGAGGTATTGGTCTGGGGCTCTTTTCAGGGTTTTGGCTAGGCCTTTTACTTCCATTGAAGGGTCATGTTAAAGCCATAGCATACAAAGTTATTTAAGAAAATTGTATCTTCCAACTTTGTAGCAACAGTTTGGGGAAGACTTTGACAAGCTTGGTCTGGAGGAACTCGAGTGGCCTGCACAGAGTTCTGACCTCAACATCGTCGAACACCTATGGGTTAATTTAGAATGCCGATTGCAAACCTTTTTGTCCAACATCGGTGCTTGACCTCACAAATGCTTTTTTGACTGAATGGGCACGATTTCCCATAGACGCACTCTTGTGGTTAGCTTTCCCAGATGAGTGGAGGATTTTATAGGTGAAAAGGCGGCCCAACTCCATATTGACGCCAATGATTTTGGAATGGGTTGTCCAATAAGTTCATATATAGGTGATGGTCAGGTGTCCACATATGTCTGGCCATATAGTGCAGCTCTGCCTAACAAATATACAAAGACTTAAAGATTCTCCAATGTACTTTATGCACTCAACATTCTTGACTTAAAGAGGCTCTGTCACCAGATTTTGCAACCCCTATCTCCTATTGCAGCAGATCGGCGCTGCAATGTAGATAAGAGTAACGTGTCGGACGAGCGAGGACACATCGGCACCAGAGGCTACAGTTGATTCTGCAGCAGCATCAGCGTTTGCAAGTAAGTAGCTACATCGACTTACCTGCAAACGCTGATGCTGCTGCAGAATCAAATGTAGCCTCTGGTGCCGATGTGTCCTCGCTCGTCCGACACGATGCAGGACCTGGGGCATAAAGTGACGTCACAGCGTGATCTCTCGAGAACACGCTGTGTGTCTATGCACTGCCAGAAGCTGGGTGGTAACGAAGAGAAGTGGATGATGCTGATTCGTCAGCATCATCCACTTCTATTCACAACGCCCAGCTAGTAAAAGAAGTAAACACACCCAGATGTACACACATAATACACGCCCAGTTGTACTTTAGAAAGCCTAATTTGCATAAATATAAAAATGGTCAGAACTTGGCCAAAAATGCTCGTTTAAAAAAAAAAACAAACGTTACTCTTATCTACATTGCAGCGCCGATCTGCTGCAATAGCAGATAGGGGTTGCAAAATCTGGTGACAGAGCCTCTTTAAGTGAATTACCATCGCCCAAATTCAATACCTTTCCTCAATTCTACATTTTGTATTGGCTTTACTCCAGTGATGTTTAGCTATAGGTTAATACCATCTGTCTGTGTTGTTTATTTTTGTAGTCCTTGTATAAAACATAGGTCAGCTGTAGACCTTACATATGATAAAACTGTGACTAGAAGGGACCATTGTGTTCTATTCCAACATAAAATAAACATCTCTGCCTAATTATATAAAGTAATGCTGATAAATCATACAAGTAATCTAACAAAATAAATCAACACATTAAATAAAATGTACAGAATGCCACACAAAAACCAAAGAACATACCATTTGAAAGTATGTCCTAACTAGTCATTGTCTGTAGCACTGGCATTAAGTAGAGACAGGAGAAGCAGCTACATCAGATGTCTTAGTTATTAGTTGTTAGTTATTAGCATTAGTTTCAAAACGACATATATTTTTATTCTTTCATGTACCTTTTTTTTTTTTTTTTACTAAAAATAAAAGTGGACTTTTTTTGCTTCAACCAAAAGTATTCCTGGTCAGGTTGAATTTTTTTCTTATTTTTTTGTTTCCCTTAAAGGGGTATTCCAGCCAAGACAAGTTCTCTGCACATCACCGCCCCATTCAGGCATGGTGTAAAAAACTGTATCTGCAGTTTATTCACAGTGGTAGGATGTCTGTTTAGGTAAAAATTCCAGGAGACTTAAAATCAGCTCTTGGTTGACGGAGATGCCTCGTGAAGGGGGTAACCCTAGGTGAACAACCCTTTATAGAACGACTTTTAAGAAGCAAAACATTGACGTTCTAAATAAATATTATAGACTTGGGCAGATATATTACTCAAGCTGCAATCCATACTCTGACAGCCAACAAACGGAAAAACCGACCCCTGAAACACTATCTAGATGATAACTCTGAGCTTATACTGTCACAATGAGCAGCCCTGAGTAGCATATGCTGTGCAGAGTATTGTTATCAGTGAATATATATCTCCGCATCTGCCAATAGCTTTGTTTGCAAGGGGCCTCAGCATATGCTAGGTAATCATTATAAAATATTAACCTGAAAGACAAGGTACTTCTAAATACATTTTCTGGTATATATTTATTTGGACGTGTATTATGCAAATAAAAGTTCCCTTTTTGATAGCATAAAGTAATTCTATCCTTCAAACAATTGTGGATAGGTGATAAATGTTGGTTCTGGGAATTCTGCTTTCATAAAACGTCACTACGCATGTTATTTGATAACGTATAATGCAATTGACAATGATTAACAGCAAGGCCAAGAAAATGCGAGCGCGACAAGCTTCTAGTTTTAATGAGATTAAAGACAGTCACAAGGGTAGAAAAACACCACTCTCATATTGTATTGGACTGATGCCGAGCAATTGAATTACATGTAAATGACAATCCTGTCTTTTGTAGCCTCCGCTTACGTAAAAGTAACACTGTTTACCATAGAGGAGCTACATTCAGATGTCTCTCTTTTGAAACCTGAGACATAATGTGAATTTGCTTTCTGGCTTATTTCTGAATGAAAGAATTCATTGTCGTTGAGAATAAGGTAAATTATTTTGGCAGATGCTGTTATTCGGTGTTAATTTGTAACAGCTGCACTTCGGATTTGACATGAGTTATTTACTGGGGAAAAAACTTTTTTTTTACTAAAGTAGTCCACATATCATGACTGAAATCTATTCATAGACTACCATATAAAACATTGGCCCTAGAATGCATGGAAATTTTTCCCCTAAGGCCCCATGCACACGGCCGTGCCCGTAATCACGGGCCGCGATTGCAGGCATGGCCAGCCGCTGACAGCCGCCCGCATTTTCGGCCGATGCTCCCATACAAAGTATGGGAGCACGGACCATAAAAAGCAAAAGATAGGACATGTCCTATCTTTTGCGGTACACTTCTACGGCCCAGACACCTTCCCGTAAATAAATGGGAAGGTGTCGATGGACAATAGAAGTGAATGGGTCCGTAATTGCAGACCGTAATTGCGGTCCGCAATTACGGACAATTTTTACAGTCGTGTGCATGGGGCCTAAGAGAAATAATACCTAGGAATACAAGTCCCTTCAATAATCTCAGCTATTTCAGCACTTATACCTAGATGTCCACAGACTCTGAATGGCATATAAATCTGTATTATTATGTAGTTACATTCACAATCTCACTCCATTTTCCTGGATCCAACATAGTTCAGAAAGCCGGGATCCTAGTCATCATAGTCAGCCATGATCCTGTGAGTCACTGCCTCCCCGCAGTAATACTGTCCCATAGTGTAATCATGTTTTCAGTACAGGACAGTAGTCCCTTAGGCTTCGTTCACATCTGCGTCAGGGTTCCGTCGGAGCTGTACGTCGGAATGAAGCCCTGACCATAGGATTCCGTTTCCATCACCAGTCGACTACGCTATTCATTCCGTCAAAACGACGGAACCCTTGCACAATGGAGACCAATGGAAACCATTTGCACTGGATCTGTCGCCTGTGGTTTCCGTTTGTGTCAGTCAGGGTCCCGTTCCGACGGAAAACTCAGACGAAACGGGAACCTGGCACAGATGTGAACGAAGCCTATTAGAACTATTTAAAAAATACTCTGCTTTGAACCAAAATACTGCCACTGTTCTTAAAGTCAGCGCAGGGGGATTTCAAGGAAAGGCTCTCCTCTCAAACTACAGACTACATTTTATGGCAGCCTACAGCCTGTAACGAGTATACCCAAGAAGAGCCCAAAATTGAAAGCGTAACTGTTCGTTTGCAAAACTTTTGATATGTCATAGAGACATATCAGAAATTTTGATCAGTAGGGGTCAAAGTGCTGAGACCCCCACCATAGCTGAAATTATGTGGCAGAAGTGCTCAGCTGAGCGCTCTGTACCTTCGGCTGTGTTTGACGCTCATCCTAGGCTGAAGATTGGCTCACATAGAACGCTCTGCAGGAGCCATAAAAGAGTGTCATACAATATACCCATATGGGAGTGCTACAGTTCTACTGCCATACAGTAGCCAACTAATGAAGTGCCCAAATAACAGGGCCATACAAATTACCCACAGCAGTTGCTGACAGTGATAGATTACTTAATACTCTAAACCCGATAGATTCTCACCTATCTCCATTGGCTGGCCGTGAATCTGTATGCCCATTTTAAGGTTACCTGATGCCCTAAATGCACATGTTACAGTAAGGATTAAAATGATGAAGGCCCTAAATGTAAGAGGCCTTTAGGGATATTGTACCACTCTATGCTATTCGTACTAGTTTATTTTTCTTTTTAAATCAGGGTAAAAGTGTGTAGTAGAATAAATAATATTTTAAGCTCTATTGGATCAAAGAAGAAATCAATGACAAAAATCCATATTGAAATAAATTTATACGAAATGGTAAATTAGGAATTTTAAAGAGTTGCTTCTACATTAGCCCTCCATCCAGCGACATGCCATGTATGTCTGAAAGATGGGAGTCTCAGCTCTTGGACCCACACCTATCTTCATAACGGGGTTCACCCGACCCCTTTCCGCTTGCTCAGCTGTTTCCGTAACTCCTATAGGAATCAATTGAGAGATGCGTGGCCACCTCTCTATTTATTCTCCACTTTAAAGGCTGCTGGCTGCCTCACCAGGTGGGGTGACCCGTGTTCTGGCGATAGGTGTGGGTCCCAGAGGTCAGACTCAGACATTTATGTCATATCCCGTGTAACGTTAATGTCTGAGGACGGAATACCCCTTGAAACAACTATTCCCTTTCTTCAACATACAATATTTACTCTAAGAATTTACAAAGCATGTGTCCGTCTTGTAAAATTGTGCAGCTGCAACTACTTTCAAAATGACTATATGTTATAGTGCATGGATACACTGCACATTTATGAAGGGAAATGTTTTCCTAGCAATAAAGAAAATGAAACAGAGCGTAGTAGGAATAAGTAAACATGCGCATGCAGCTTGCATTGACAAAAGGAACTAAGCTCTCTATAGATCAATGTAATGACTAGCACTGATACATTAACAATGGAAGGAAGACTCGTCCTACAACACTTTTTGTAGTATTATTCCTGGTGACATGCAAGAAAAAAATAGCTTTTATTCCACAGACATTTAAAGAACTGTTAAGTCTAAATTGCCAGCTGCTTCTCATAAATGAGCTATCCGGGTGTAAAAGTCTGTCAAAAACAAAAACCAGGTGCTCAAAAATGTACCAGTTATGAAAAAAATTCTGAATAACGTGTACTAAAGTCCATGTAAAAAGTATGTCAACTTTTACAAACAGTGGTACTGAGACCAACAATACAGCCCCACTAAAAATCTGTAGTACTTTTTTCTCACCAAATTTTAAAATTAGAAGTCAATGGGCGAAATTGATCAAGATTGGCGTTTCATATGTCAATCCCTATTAACAATTAGTTGGAGTAAGATGCAACACATTTATTAAGAGGCAAATGGTTTTTAATAAATGTGTCGCATCTTTTGGTCCGGCCGTGCGCTATCTATTTCCCCACAATCGAAAATAAAAAATTAGTATGTTCGTTCACTTAACCGCTCATTTACACTTCTCCTCACTGGGTCCCCTCAACAAGCCATGGCTCATACAAGGCTCTGACACCGAGCAACTTCAGTGTTGCGTCACATGCTACGACCTGCCACTGCCCGGCATCAGTACCTTGTGTGAGTTGCAGAATACTGAGGAGGCCTGAAAGGACCCGATGGGTAGAAGCGATGAGGTGTAAAATGCATACACATCTTTTCTTAATAGTTTGATCGGAGGGAGTCTGATGGGGGGCCAAGGTACAGAGCCCGGCATGGGTCTTTACCTTGCTATGCACCCTAGAGTGAAATATACGCGAGCTAGGAACTGGCGTCGATTTCTGCTATAATTTACGCAGCAGAAAACTGGTGTAGAGAGGTTGATAAATTTCCCCAAAAAAGTGAGTTTCCTCAAAAGGGCAATAATAGTTGGTAATAGAACTTCTTCAACTCAGTTCTAGTGCAGTTAATGTAAAACTCTAGAGGCTTCCACTGTATTTATTAATATTTTTTTTTAGAATCCCTAATGAGTAATTATGTATGCACCAAGTTTTCTTAGTTCAGTTCTAGCAACAGGTCATGCCACCTGAGGGTGGATGGTAGATCTCCGTGCTCCTGTAAATATCAGTGTGGTAGCTAGTAGACGGTCATATAAAGTGCATCACAAAGCAAATACAAGCAAGGGTCAAAGTAAGAAAAATATGGAACATGTGGTCCATCCAGATGCTTGAAAGTAGGAATGTATGGTACTGGTGCTACTAATGTTCATAGCTCAACGTAAAAATGGTCTCCATAACCATGGCATTATTTTGGTGAACATATTTTAGGAACATAAGGACAGTATTAGCTTTCCTTACCTGATTGTAATATGTCTTAAATACAATAACACCGCCAGCACAGGACTGAACGTAACTTGGATAATGTTGTCCATTTTCCCGTAACCAAACTTGTGTTCCCTGCAACAGAAAAAGATGATGTAACAATTTCGTTTTAAAAGTGCTGTCTATTTAGAAGGGTCAAACGTATGCACAGAGGGGGCAATTTGGCGTTTCAAACATCAATCTAAAGAAATTATTAAGAGCTATGTCACTATTATATTGATACAGAGGTATTAAACGATTTTTCAATCCTGTGCTCTAGTAAATCTGAGTGAATTGCTTTAGCCTGATACTAGTAATTTTGGCAAATAGCGCATTCTTAAGGTTAACGTAGTAAATAATTAATTGTAATCGTTCTCTCAGGCAGTATCTTTCTAATATTTTAAGACGCGCACACCTCCTAATAAATGAGGTAAATCTCTGGCCGCTCCACAGGACACCCCGCAGTGAGGAGGATCAGGGGGTTCTGGACCCCCGTTCTCATGATCGTTGGGTGTCCCAGCGATCAGAAAATGATCACCTATTCTGTGGATAGGTGATAATTCATGATTTTGGGAATACCCCTTTAAGAAGTTAACAATTCCTCTCTTTACATATTTACATAAGAAGAAGTCAGTGTCTATTTGGATGAATCATTAGAGGGGTTGTCTGGTTTAGAAAACCCATTTTTAAAAATACATTTATAGGGTATTCTCAGTTAATAGAGGAGGCTACTACATTCAGGAATCTCATCAGCCTGAACAGATTTTTTCTAGTTTATTAAAGTATTATACATCAATACATCAAAACATAAACTACTATAAAATATGCAGAAAGACACTCTGATGGGGCCAGAGAGCAGAAAAAGGCTCAAAGATACAGAAACCGCAGGGAATCAAAAAGAGAATAATATTATATATACATATGGGATAACGACCCAGAAAATACCAGTTATAACATGTCTGAGAGTACGGCCTTTTGAAATAATCAGCAGGTATCCCTAAATTCAATAGTAGAGATAAGCCTAAAGGTCACACTGACCAATAACAAAAAGTATAAGCGGCACACTGTAGTGAAATGCTGTTATATCCAAATTGTGCTTTGAGAATATGTAAAAATATAGCTAGAACAGATAGTGGAAGATAAGAACAGTGTAGCAGCTCTGGATAAATATCCTAACATTGGTAGAACTCAAGATGAAAAAATGAGTTCAAATACTAATGTGACACATGGCTATAGCACAAACCACCATGTTCAGTCCCAAAAAATCCAATATGCACATAAATGGAAAATAGTGGTTTAAAGAGGATCTGTCACTATTTTATTAATTCCCTATCTCCTAACTAATCTAATAGGCGCTTTGCTGCTGATAACTACAGTGTTTTTTGTTTTTTTTCAAGAACCTTTATTATTATTTGCAAAGTTCTGTGTATTTTTCTAAATATGCTGATTTGGCTAAAATAGCCAAATAGGAGGGGACTCTTTCTTTTCACTCTGGGCGGTGTAATGTTTTCTGTATGACGCTGTCCAATCAGCATACAGCTTCTCCCCCTTCCCTGCCCAGCAACACAGTGTGATCGTATAGTACTGTGTTTTCAACTGGCGATATCTCCGGTTGTGTCACATCTAGAACTGCGATCCTGGTGTCATATGAAAGATTAGAATCAGAGGAACCGCTGTTCTCGGTGTGCACAGCCAGAGATATGGCTGTTTTAAGTGATCCCCCTTCTCTCCAGTGTGTGTGAAGCAGTTTCATGCGGATAGGACAGCACCATAGGCTGTGAGGTAGCTCCACCACAGGAAAATAGCTGCTGTTGATGCCCATTTTTAAGTATAGAGCATTTGCATATTTAGAAAAAAGCTCATAACTTTTAAAATAGTACAAGTTTTGGGACACAATTTTCACTACAATTATCAGTATGACAGCACCTTTTAGATTATCTAAGAGATAAACCATTACTAAACTAGTGACAGATCCTCTTTAAAGAGGCTCTGTCACCACATTATAAGTGCCCTATCTCCTACATAAGGACATCGGCGCTATAATGTAGGTGACAGTAATGCTTTTTATTTAAAAAAAACGATCTATTTTCACCACTTTATTAGCGATTTTAGATTTATGCTAATGAGTTGCTTACTGTCCAAGTGGGCGTGTTTTTACTTTAGACCAAGTGGGCGTTGTACAGGGGAGTGTATGATGCTGACCAATCAGTGTCATGCACTTCTCTCCATTCATTTCTTCAGTTTATAGAGATCCTTTTAGATCGCTATGTGCTGTCTTATACTAACACATTAACAATACTGAAGTGTTTAGACAGTGAATAGACATCCACGGGATGTCTATTCACAATCTTTGCACTTCGTTACTGTGTCTGTGGTACTTACAGCAGAGCAAGCGTAATCTCGCGAGATTACGCTGTAAATGACAGCTTACAACGAGATCACGCTTCCTCTGCTGTAACTACCACAGACACATTAACGAAGTGCAGGGATTGTGGATAGACATCCCGTGGAATGTCTATTCACTCTCTAAACACTTCATTATCATTAATGTGTTAGTATAAGCCAGCACATAGTGATCTAAAAGGATCCCTATGCGCTGCCTAAATGAATGGAGAGGAGTGCATGACACTGATTGGTCAGCGTCATACACTCCCCTGTACAACGCCCACTTGGTCTAAAGTAAAAACACGCCCACTTGGGCATTAAGACACTCATTAGCATAAATCTAGAATCGCTAATAAAGTGGTGAAAATAGATCGTCTTTTTAAATAAAAAGCACTGCTGTCACCTACATTATTGCGCCGATCTCCTTATGTAGGAGATAGGGCACTTATAATGTGGTGACAGAGTCTCTTTAAGTCAGTGCAAGGCATTACCTTTGAACATAGTAAATAAAACTGTCAGATGGCACCTCGACACGCGTTTCGCTGGCCTGCAGCTTCGTCAGGCTGTCCATATCTTAGACCAGCAGTAGGACACCATGTGATCAGCTTATCATCGAGGAACTCTTCTAACAAAAAAAAATTGTCCAAAACGTACAACCCCTTTAACTGAATAATCTTATAAATACTCACTATACTGTAACTGACTTGTATTAACTTATTTTCATTTACAAACCAGGCACAAATAGAAACTTTAAATGTATCACTGCTTACTATAATCCTGAGCAGAGAAATCCAGAGACACTTAAAGGACCAGTGTCACGGGAAAAATATTTTTTGTATCAATTTGCTTTTAGTGTTTGATTTAAAAAAAATATATTTATTTGTGTGTTTGTGTTTTACTTTTTTAAATTTTTTCACTTTTTCTTGTCCATGGGGGCTGCCATTTTTTTTTCCATCTCTGTATGTGTCGATTAACGACACATACAGACATGGAATACGGCACATACAGTCCCATAGTGAATACGAACGGGGCCCGTTCCATCCACTATGCTGTATGCCGTCTGAGTGGAAACGGCGCATGCGCCGCACCCACACAGTCCAAATTGAAGGTCTTCGGCCGAGCGACGTCCGGCGCCATTTTCTTGTGGACCGGAAGCCGCGGCCGGACAGTAAGATTACTACCTCCGGCCGCGGCTTCCGGACTTGTGCACTTGGAGCGGAGGGTTCAGACTGAGCGGACGGACCGGAGGGAGCAGCGGCGGCAGGAGCAGGTAAGTTAGGTCTGTGTATGTACGTGTTTTACTGTGTGTTTACTACTGTATGTAAACCTACTACACTGTGTGTTAGCTCAAAAAATGGCGACACAGTGTAGCAGGTTTGACCGTTCAATCCCCTCCTTTCTCCTGGCACTAGCCAGGATAAGGGGGTGGGGATTCTGTGAGCTCACTAGAGCGAGTGTGTCTTCTCAAATTTTGCAGCATAAAGCAATGTGGTTGCTTTACCACATGCCAATGCTGCAATTTTGGGAATTGCTCCATCTAGTGACCAGCACTGGGAAATGTTATAAATTAGAATCTAATTTATAATATTTCCTGACTCGTGAAAAAATTAAAAAAATTAGAACAATGTTTAATCACCTATACACTAATTGTTTAACTAAAAAAAAATAAAACATTTTTCTAGCAACACATTCCCTTTAAGTTACATTTTGGTGTAGAAAGTACGATTTTAATATAATAATTTCATTTCTTACTTTTCCTAATGACTTAAAGTCATCAGTGACAGAGATGTAGCAAACCACAAGGAAAAGCACAATATTTACAGGTATACACAATATCCATTTACCCTACAACATTACAATGACTTTCATATAGGATATTTCATCTGTATATAATTGACTTGGTTCCATGTATCTACTTTCATTTAATAAGCGGACGTGTATCAACATATAGCCTATTGTTTAATAAATGTTATGTTACAAAAATATCATTTGATAGTCATACACTTGTGTCATTCTGACGCATAACTTACCCATGAAATACAACATGGACTCTTTTGTTTTACCTGAATAAAATAACATGTAGTGGAAGTGTTCCCTGCCCTGATGACCTATATAAAGCACCGCTCTACAAAAGGTTTATTCCATGGTACAATATCCTGAGCTGCCTACACACGTTCCACCCAAGAATACTGGAAAAGGCAGATAGTTACACATTTAGAAGCGGTGATATTGCGTTTTCTTCTCATACTGGCTCATATAGCTGATGATAAAGGACACGTCTTGACTCCCACCACCAAGAACAAGAGGCTTACCTCCACACTAAAGAATTTACTTAAAGAATTTCCACCCAAAACCATAACATTTATATATTTATTAGTAAATCAGGAGGTAGCCTAGTACCTAAAGTAATTATATTTGTTTTTCTCACAAATTTATTGGAAATTTCCTGTTTTATTTCAGATGACATTTTTGTGAATGTAACAACAGGTAGTGGAGCCATGTTGGTTGTCACTTTTAAATTAACTGTTTATGGCCCTATTACGCGGGCCAATGATTAGGCAAATGAGCGTTCATACGAACACTCATTCCCGATGATTGCCATGTGTAAACAGGGCAACGATAAGCCGATGAAACAGCAAATGCTCGTTCATCGGATGATCACATAGTTTATGCAGAAATAAATATTATTATTGTCAGCAGAACTTCTTCCGGTGTAAACAGGGAGATGTGCTGCCGACATAATGGAAATGTATCATTGTTCCTTGTGAGAGGAGCAACAAACGAGCTGTCTTGTCAATTAGCGCTCGTTTTTACGGCCCATATCGGCCCGTGTAATAGGACGCTTAGTAACTAGTTACAAACTGTCGGTTTCTGAAAAGCTAATTATGACTCAATTTCCTTGTTATAACCCAAAGGGGTTGTACAGAATAAGAAATAAATATCTGATGTGTGTTTTTTTTTTTTTAAATAAAAATAGTGCCAATCTTGTCGATGGGTTATGTCTGGTATTGCAGCCCAGCCCCACTCAAGTCTATTGACAAGCATGGCACAATTTCTAGGAAAAAAGCAAGCCCCTTTTTTTTCTAATAATGGACAACCCCTTTAATAAAAACAATAATTTTAGAGTAGAGAATGGAAGCAGGACAGTGCATGGCTCACACAATTCCATGAAAGTGCGCACTAGGACCCTCACATTTATTATTTATTTACCCATACTGCGTCAACATATTCGACAGCGATGTCACCATTCACATCAGTCATTATACTCAATTTGGCTAACAATCAAATACATATCTTCTGCATAATTACTATAACTGAACTCTGTAACAATTACAATACTTGGAACCATACAACTTTTTTTTATATCTGAGGCTTTGAAATGATGGGAAGCAAATTATCACCATTATCATTTAGTGTAAATATTAATGTAACACCAAGAATTATAATGCTTAGTACAGGACACTGTAGCAAAACACGAGTAGAAGATATCACATGTGGGAACTAGACAAAATAAAAAGTCAGCGGCAGATGTGCAACTCTGGTCACTGATCTTGTGTTTAGGTATAATATTCTGCAGGTACCGCTGGTATCAGCCCTAATAATACAGCTGTAAAAAATATTTGATTGTAATCTGTATAAACATGAAATGAAAGAACCAAGCTAGAAAGATACAAAATATATTTTTAGCGGCTCCTTGGATTGGTCCATTTTGGTTAGTGGTGGACAGCTGCACTTGCCAGCTTCCTCTGCTGTCAACCAGCTGCTCTAACAATAGTGAAGACAGATCGGACAACACAGATCCATGGCATCAACAGATTGACAATTTAGTTGGATGTTAGTGATTCCTTTAGTTTTCTTTTGTCAGCTACATGAAACAGTATGGCCCATTTAGAAGAGCTAAAGAGTAACCAGGCCAGTACAGACAAATGGAATGTTTAGGCAGCTATAATTTTCCAATATTATGTTATAATCAAAATTTATATGCGATGAGCTAGCATATGTATGTGACATGTTTGCCAGCCTCTTCAACCATTAAGTTGCCCATGAAAGGAGAAGGGGGCAGTTTAGTATGTACTTTTTAAATGATTGGCTAAGCCAGGACACATATTTAGGGGGCAAGGCTAGACACAAGGCATGAGGGCTTGGTGAAAGGCCCCATTTTGATGTTAGTAGGGGGACTACCCCTTCACTATGTACATCTCTGGTTTACAAAATAAGTTTTTTCACCTAATGAAACGAATGCCCCAATAATTGTGTTTAAGCTGTCTATTTACCCACTGAAACACTTGGCTACAAAAGAAACAAGAACCAGAAAAAATTGTTCCAATAATACCAAGATAAAATCTTACTATTTCCCATAGTTTGTTTTTTTCTAGAATCATCTATGCTATGCTATAAGTTATTATGACTGTACAGACAATTGTGGCCACTACAACAAAAGTCAGATACATTTCCACCAATGGCTACAGTGGGGAAGATTAACTAAGCTGTTTAAGATTTAGTGAGTATAAACTTAAGGTCCGATATGGGCCATGAAAATGAGCGCCGATCAACAAGACAGCTCGTTGATCGGCGCTCGTTTGCTCCTTTCACAAGTAGCTATGTACGGAGAGGAGCGATCGTTCATCCCCATACATTTCCATTAGGTCGGCAGCGCTTCTTCCTGCTTGCACAGGCAGATGTGCTGCCGATAACGATAATATTTAATGCCGCATAAACGATACAATCAGCCAATGAACGAGTGTTTGCTCTTTCCTCGGCTGATCATATGAACGCTCATTTGCCCACTCATTGGGCCGTGTAAAAGAGCCTTTAGATCAGGCAGTCTGAAGGTGCGCCAAATTTACCACAGGGGCGCACGCTATGTCATAAATTTGGCGCACCTTACTAGTCATGCTAGACGCTTTTCTCTTCCATACATCTTGGTTGGCTTGATTTTAATTTGGCGCACTTAGACCTATTCTTTCGCCTTCCCGCTAAGCCACGCCCCATTTCCCTGTGTCTAGTGAGGTGCGGACATCTGTTCTTAAATTAGTCTAAAATTAAATGCGCGAAATTGTGCCAAAATACACCAAAAAAATATACTTTTTTTTACGCATTCTAGACGCAGAAGTAAATCTGCCCCAATTATTTTTGCAATTCACAAACAGGAATTATAGATAGAGGTGGTAATGTATGTGGTGACTAGTGAAGCTGCTATGTGTAACATACACTTTCACATCATGAATGGGGCAGCACTAGCCGGCTATTATCATAGTGCACGCTGACTCAGACATTGGTGTAATTATTCTTTACCTGAGCTTGGACAAGGTGGATGTGAAGACATTACTATGTTTTTGAAGGAGACTGTTAGACAGTGACTGACTATTGAAGATGCACTGAGGTTTTTATTACTCAGTAATCTGATCCATAACAATGATAAAATGCACTGCCGGCATACAAGCTGTTATACCAGAGCTGCCGGTGAGCCAGGTGTGACAAAGTGCCGATAAACTTTACAGGGACAGAGGGCAGCAGGCGACGCGCGATAACAGGCCTAGGTTCTATTGCACCATTTGTATTTGAATAAAAACATCAGGGAAATGCTCTTATGAACACGTCATAAACCACACTGAACTCTGCTACATATTCTGTGCTGCGTGCACAGGAAAAAGTGCTAATAAAAGTGAAGCTTATTTAGTCTGGAGCCTGACATGCAAGTAAATACTACAAAAAGCACATGGTCCGGATTTCAGGATTTCTTGACAAACTACATATAAAAAAAAGTGCTATTAAAACTTATTACTATCTTACAATCATTTCACACCCTCCTCTGAGGAGGAAAAAGTATAATGTTTATTTATACAAAAAATATAGTATGCAAATTTGTAAGAGAAGTCTAGAAGATGGCGCAGACACGGCAAAATCCAGCATTGTTGGACTGTAGTGTAAGAAAAGGATGTGATTATATCTATGAACAGTGGCAAACATTGTTTTTGTTCAATAAAAGTGTTGAAAATGTATGAATAATAATGTGTGATCTTTGAACTGTACCATGTCTATATACAAACCATATTCAGCAGCATTGCCGAATGTTTAAATAATAGTGCATACCTTAAAAAAAAAAAAGGAGGTGGTAAAGCGACCAGAATATATTTGAAGGAAATGGGGTGATAAAACAGTACACACAAATATTTGAGCTGATACAAAATGAGTGACCGTACCAGTGACCCATTCAAGAAAACAATGGCTTCCAGCAGATAAACATCAGTCAAAAATATATAGGACTTGTAGAAATGTTTGTCCAGGTGGTGCTTCGAAACTGGGGAAATGTCAGCGTCTATAATAGACCCGTATCCAGTATGTCCAGTATCTATGCATCGAAAGTGTTAGCTGAGAAAAGTAAATATGTCACCTGAGTCATGTCCAGTCCTGCAGAACAAAGAGCGGTGTAAAGTCCAAGTGGTAATTTGAGCAGTGTAAAATAGGCTAACAAATTAAATTCAAGTTTTCTTCTTTATTCTGGATAAATGAATGACATAGTCTTACAACTACAATGTCTAACTAACTTAAATCAGCACAGAAAAAAATTTATTTTTCCGTTCTGGGGGCGTTCTTTGTCATGTATTTAATTTTATTGCATTAATTTAACCCCAGTTTGGTACAATTACAACCCATGTCCACTCAAAAACACTCTGGAATAGACTGAACGGTGCTGACAGCTCTTCTATGTGCCATGTGCTGCTTCCTATGTCAGGTAGTTATGCTCCTGTGCTCATTTTCTTTTCAGCGGCAACAGAGCTACCAGTATCATTTTGTCAAAAAGTCAACACATCTTTACAGAAATATATAGTTCCTGCTCTTTCCTCCCTCCTTTCTTCTATTCTCCCTGTGGCTACTCCTGTAAGGTTTGGGAATGAAAAGCTACGAAATCAAATAATATTAGAATTTTACTACAAAATCACGGTTCTTTAACACAGCATAATGATGGACTATGAATCTTAAATTAATTTACTGAATTCTTCAAAAAAATGCTATTCAGCCGTTGCTTCCAACAACAATAATATATTGGCCTAGCAGGCATTCACTAAAGGCAGACCTGAGGCCTTTGTTAGGACCCCGGCTGCCATAAATACCATAGGCACACCCGTGATTGCATTGCGGGTGTGCTGATGGGGTGAGAGAGGGAGCTCCCTCCTTCTATGACTACTTAGATCCGTCATTCGCTAGTGAGCGCCGCATCTAAGGGGTTAAACGGGAGGGATCGATGCCGATTTTGATACCTCCTGTAGCTGACAGCAGGGAGCTTTTACTGTTCCAGGCGGCGCTGCGTAAAAGGGCTACTGCATCAGAATAAAGACCGTGAGTGACCGATGTAAAAACAACTATGGGCGGTCACTAACGGGTTAATAACCATAAACCAATGTTTGAAAGCACATATGCTAAATATATAAAACATATGAATAAATTATTACCGATTCGATGTGATCATAAAGGTAATAATTGTTGTTTAAATTATTACTAAAAAATAGCTACATCTATAGCCACTATGGAGGTTTGTAAGACCTGACAGGGTTAAGGTGGCCATACACATTGAAATTTTTCCTGAATCCCCCATAAACATGCAGGCTCAGCTTAATTCCAACATCTTCCCTCGGGTTGGAGTGGGGAGGCACATTATGTAGTTTGCCGATCCCACCAAAATTGGCAGGTTCGGCTGAATTTCATCTAATGAGTAAGGGCACCTTTAGAACAACCATCAGACACCAATACAATTGGGTATAATTAGATAAATAGTGCAAAAAGACAGCAGCGATGTTCACTAAAGAACCTTTTCCCCAGGCCGACAATAGGCCGGTGCAGCGAGAACCGATAAACGAGACATCGTTGATCGGCACTCGCCCAGTGTAAAAGGGCCTTAATCTAATTTTCTTAATGTATACAAACTGTCCTCATACTGTATCATATCTGCCACACAATTATTTCTAAACTTGTGCTACTTTCTAAAAATACATCCAAAATTATTTTTTGATGTTAAACACATTATCATTATTGGGATAAAAGTCAGAAGGATTGAACTCAATGCACCCTGGAGTATTCTCTACACAATTCTGGCAAGAGCTGTTTCTTTAGGAAGAGAAGGAAGGCCTCAGGTCTAACTGCCTTCCTTCAATAAAAGTTTATAATTTATTTGTTGTTTTTCAACTTCTTTGGGGTGACAATGTTTGGACTGAGAACTAGCTTTAAAGTAGAGCAGATTCTTCCTGTCAATTATAGTTTTTCTGTTGCATTGAACTAATCTCATGACACAGGGAAAAGAGATTCTAAGGAATCATGCACAAGATCATATTGCAACCTCTGAGTCATACAGAGCCGTAATATGGCACTCATAGCATTTCAGTGGCCCACACTGCTTCATACGAATTTTATACAGAAGCATATAGAAATTTCATCTAGTGACTCAGTGTGGTCCCTTAGAGTGGTAGGAGTGCCATATTACGACTCTGTGCAACTCAGAGGTCGCAATATGCCGTTGTGCATGATTCCTAAAAATCTATGTTCCCAGTGTGATGTGCTTAGTTCAATGCAAAAGAAAGACTATAATTGACAGGCACCGTTGGCTTGCATCAATGGGGTCCTGGATTCAAATCCGACATAGAGAAACCCAGGGGCATAGCTAAAGGCTCATGGGCAACGATGCAAAGGTTCTTCTTGGCCCCCCCAAACTTCTGATGGCCGATGGCCCGCAGCTTTCAGAAGCATCGCTTGGTCTCCTAAGTGACCTAACGATGCAGCACTAGCAGCCAGGGGCGTCACTAAGGTCTTGAAATGCCAGGGGAAATAGCGGCAACACATATACTCCCCCCAAAAAATGTGTGTGTGCGTGACTATAGGAGACAGCATATCTATAGAACTACGACCCTATAGCTATGGATAGGATTAGATACAGTGGCTCAGCAGACAGTATCACACATGATAGGATTAGATATAAGGCCCAGCAGACAGTATCACACATGATAGGATTAGATACAGTGGCTCAGCAGACAGTATCACACATGATAGGATTAGATACAGTGGCTCAACAGACATTATCACACATGATAGGGTTAGATATAGGGCCCAGCACGCTGACATTGCGGCTCCAGCGCTGGACCCAGGAAAGGCTAGAATAATAATTGTTTTGCTTTTTTATGTGTTACTAATTATTTTTGTGTTTGTGATTTTTTTAGAAGTTCGGTTGTTTGACTACTTTGGATTCGAGGATTACTTTGATAACGGCGTTTTTTTTATTCTCAATAAAGTGGATAATGAGGGTTGTGTGTGGGATTTCTATTTCAATAAAATATTTTTTCTCTGTCTTTGTATTTTTCGAAACTTTATTACTACCACCTTAGTAATGGCCGCTGGCTGACGTCCATTACTAAGGCAAGGCTTAATGTTAGACATGAAGAGGCTATCACTAACCCCCGTTATTACCCTGGTACCCACCATGGTGACGGAAACATTGCTAAAGGTTTCCGTTTGTCACCGTTGACAAGGCTCCTTTGTTTTGATGGAATCAATAGCGCAGTCGACTGCGCTATGGGTTGCGTCAAGAACAATGGAACCTTGTAACAACGGTGACAAACGGAAACCTTTAGCAATGTTTCCGTCACCATGGAGATCAATGGTGAGGAAAACGGAAGCTGAGGTTTCAATTTGCCGCTCCGTTGCGGGGTTACCCGACAGAAGCCTCTGACGGAACCCCTCAACGGAAGGGAAACGGTGATGTGAACACAGCCAAACACATATGGCAGGCTTAGATACAGAGCCCATGTGCATGTGTGATACTGTTTGTTGAATCTTGTATCTAAGCCTAAGGTAGGCTTAGATACAGGGTCCAGCAGAAAGTAATCTTATACAGTATATGATTACTGTCTGCTGGGGGTCTGTATCTAAGCCTACCACATGGTAGGCTTAAAAGGGGTTGTCCAGTCCCTAAACATTGATGGCCTATCCTGAGGATAGGCCATCAATAGCTGGTGGGTCGGGATCCGACTCCCAGGACCCCCGACCATCAGCTGTTTTGAAGGGGGTTCAGCGCTCGTACGAGCGCTACTTCCCTTTAATTTTCCTTACTTACTCACACTGTGAATCGCTGACAGGTCCGTGTCGGTGATTCACAGTGTGAGAAAGTGACTGGAATGAAGGGGAAGTAGCACTCGTACGAGTTGGGATGTTGTGCGCAGCACATAAGGTTGTGACGTCATGTGCTGCGCACAGCGCTGTGACGTCAGGACCTCCGCGGCGCTCCAGAAGGAAGAATGTAAGTACTGTCAGTTACTATAGTAACGGGGGCCCGTGCAGTTTATTACATAGGCCCCAGTTACTATAGTAACTTTTCATTGATGTGGTGTGGGGGGCCGCAATTGCGACCGCTGCGACCCCTATAGTTACACCACAGGGGCAACCTATTCCTCGAGTTTGTATGTTTTATGCAATTTTGTGTGAGTGGTGATAGCTCAACCTGCTTTCTATGAAATTGACTCTAGTGTGTGTGTCTGAGATAGGAAAATTAGATTGTAAACCCCACTGAGGACAGGGACTGATGTGAATGGTGATAAATAATCTTTGTAACTATTTAAGCAACCAGCCAGGCTGGGCTAGAATATTACAAGAAAAGGTTAAATATGTCATGGGGAAGTAGAAGAGCAGCATTATGACAAGGTAAGGTAAGGGGGTGAGGGATGAAATAATTTTTTTGTTGTTGGAGTTTTTCTTTAAAATGGCAGTTTAGGCTGTGTTCAAATCTGCGTTCAATATTTACGTTGTTCTGCTCCATCATAGAAGAAGAAGAGCAAAAAAAATAATAGCAGTGACGGAACCGTCAATGACTATAATGGGATCCGTGGGGTTTTCGTCGTTTTACGGGACAAAATATTATATCTTACTGCGCTATTTTATCCACCATTTTTGCTGGATCGGGAATGAATGCTTTTAACGGAGCCTCTAATGTAGATGTGTACACAACTTTACAGTATTTTTATAGATTCTACCCATTCATAACGTTCACTACGCTGGACGTCTTTCTTTATCTTATCTACCTACTGTCTTTTCCTAAACTGATGTCACCTGTAAAGCATTCACATTTAAATGAGATTGTGCAAATCAGTTTCGAAACAAATGGCCACCACACCACACCCTTGTATTACATAGAACACTACTACAGTGCCTTGGAGCAAAATTCATTTGCTTCCTGGGCCTAATATGGTTTGCACTTGCCTGCAAGTCATTCGTTACTAATTGTTGCGTCACACATACGTCAAGAACAAGACAGCCTTTGCTTGAATATAACATGCATCAGTAAGGTACAACTCATACAACACACAAGAGTAATTACTATAGGAATGTAAATTTCTGCATGTTTAAGGACAAGTACATGATAAAACTAGTTGATGATGATGAAGATGAACACACATGAGCACTGTAGGAGGTAGAGTATGACTATTTATTGTGATAATGTGTGTGATACTGCTTAAGGGGTTCGACAATAATTAAAAAATGCTAAAGCTGGCAGAACACCACCATTTTTTTTTAGCAATCAGGCAATAAGAATATTCATAGACATGAATAGAAATCAACAAGAAAGTTAGGCACCAGTAGTAAATGTGTAGGTGCATTGGCTATCTGTCTCCTGGGTTTGTTCAGCCCCGGTGATCAGACATGCCATAACCCGATCATAGAAATATTCTGGTTCAATCTTTTACTGTGCAGAGTATGACTGGTAACGTCTGCTTGCATCACCAAGGTTAAGTCAACCGTCTTAACAGGGAATGGGTGAGGTCCGTATCACAGGTGCAGCACTAGTAGTACAAAAAGGAGAAAATCTGGTATTGATTGCAATTTTTTTCTACATGAAAGCAGGAAGAGATCCAAAAGAGAAGGGTTAAACATGTCTTTAACTTTCCTACTTTTTGGAACCCACTCCCTCCAACACCCCCAGAAAAAGAGACACAACTGCTGTTTTTGAACCTTATTATTTCTGAGTTTACCCCCAATATATTAGAACACTTTAAATCATATTTTAGGTCTTGTGATTAGACCAACCCAGATCAAATGTTAAATTAGCACTTCTACATGCCATCTAATATACATTTTTACATACAGCAATTGCTCCTGCCAGGGGCTCAGCTACAGGCGCTGCAGTGGTTGCGGTTGCAATTGACCACTGGATACTCAGGGATCCAAAAGGTCTGTCCGATAGGAGGAGGCCAGTACTGTCAATGATAAATGGTAGTTTAGGGACCCTGTTATAGATTTTGCAATGGGGCCCAGAAGCTTTAACTTATGCCTCTGGCTACCAAATATGTCAGGTTATATATTTGGTATTTGCTCTAACGAATAATTCATGTTTTAAAAAAAACACTGGTATTTTACTAATATTATCTCAAAAGGTTGTAACGTAGAAGGTAAAAGAGGTAAAAAGATCAAGTGTTTAAGCCTGACATTTAATATTAGTAACTTGGCTCATAATGAAGGGAAAAGGCTTGGGTCTGTCTGGAAAGATCAAGAGTTAGTAGTTAAAATATAACTCTTATTCATTAGGAAGTCTGGGTGGGCAGAGGGTAAAGATGAATGGCAATTTAATTTGCCACATGGTCAGCAAAGCTGCGTTGCAGGAGCGGGCGTGACAACAAAAAGAACCATAAAATGAGGCCTTTATTTAGGGCAAGTTTATGAGCGTTAGCAGAAACACTCTAAACTTATAAAGAGTCATGTGCAGGGTGCTCAGAAGTATGAAGTGCGTGCAGCTTAAAGCTCTCCATTCATTTCATTGGCAAGCCTGCTGTCTATATTAATTTTAAAAGTGGCCATTTATCAAGTAGTCATTATAGTTCAAAAATGAAAAGGGACACAAACTAAATTAAACTATCATAAAAAATGCAAAGATATATTTTACTGCAAAGTAAAGGGTAAACAAATCAATCATTTGGGCAGTTACTGGTATCCTTATTTATGATTTATTCCGTATGGGTATGTCAATTTCTTTTTAGGAGAAATATCTGAAATCTACCACTACATTCACTATAAAGGTAGGGGATGTAACTGTGCAGGAAGAATCCATAGGGGTAACCATATTTTTTTTGGGTGAAGGAGATACCTTTACACCCCATTGATTGGATTGCATGGATTTTAAGTGACTTATTACTACTCAGTACTTGTTTGTCTGAATCAGACTGCTTTGTCAGCTGTGGAGAAAAGCAAAGAAATATGAACGACCCCTTTAATTTCTTCAAATGTTGTATGTTATGGAGCTGATCAACAGGTATAAAATAACTGAACACTTCATAGTTAACCAAATATGTTGATCAGGAAAAAATCTGATGATTCAAACATTGCTCTAAACAATTGTACCAATAAATAAAATAGTGGGTTCAGTTGCCCTCTATTACATACAATAATTTAAAGTAAACCCAGTGGATTGAATTTTGCCTAGTGCGTATCGCTGCCTCTTGAGCATGCAGTAGGTGTATTAACTAACAAGAATCAAGTATTAATATGGACATGGGACATCCTCCTTCTTTTCCATCTACTTGGTCAAACACACATCAAGTGTAAATTCAATCCTGGACAGTTGCTTCCCTGTAGGTTTGTGAAGTAGCAGAGGGTCCTTGCCCAGCAAATTCATTCCCCATTTTTTTTTCTGTGTCTATAGTGCTGAATGCACGTTATACAAAGAACATCAAGTTCAAGCATAACCCTACTAAAAGGTCCCTTTCAAAACAATGAGAGCTATATAATAGCAAACAGCCAAACAACATTTTCTTTATTTCAATAATTGCTTAGAATAATGCATATAAAACTGAAAGGCCAATTGCCCCCCCCCCCCAGGATAACAGGGCTTCGTGGGAAGCCCCTGTCCCTACCCTAACTTTGTGAATAATGCAGTATATACAAAGCAAAGAAAATAATAATAATACAGCCCAAGGGAAAGTTGTCCTTTAAAATATTTTTCAGAGAATCTGTTGTTGAAACAGTTTATCTAAAGGGGGTTTTACACAGGACGATTATCGGGCAGACGAGAGTTCATAGAACACTCATTGCCGATAATTGTGTGAACAGGGGAATGATCAGCAGATGACCGAGCAAAAGTGAAATATTATCGTTGTCGGCAGCACATCTCGGTGTATAAACAGGGAGACGCTCTGCCGACATGACAATAATGTATGGGGACGAGCTATCAGAGTAACGACCGCTCGTCCCCATCCATAGCTCCGTGTGACAGGAGCAAACAAGCGCTGATCATAGATGTCTTGCTGCACCGGCCGCTTACCGGCTGGTGTAAAAGGGCCTTTAGACTATCGCAGACTCGGAAAGCATGCAGAACAACAATCCCTGTTACGAAAAGATTATAGATAGGATAAGAAATTGAGAATAGTTCTGTTTAAAAGTAGTAACAATAAGCCTGGGGAATATGTTGAATATATAGCCTTATCAGCTGTAAAATAAGTTAAATCAATTTCAATTTTACAGATAACATCGAGTGACATATATTCCATGCTAGATGTGTGATTGACGTGTAATAAAGGGCTAGATGCCAAACTTTAGTGGGTATTGTTAAAAGGCACAATTCCTTTTCAATAGGGACTAAGTTTGTTATCCAAGGGCAAGACGGTTAAATCCTTCTTGGGATATAACAAGCACTGCATGCTTTCTATGGCAAGGACAGGTTCCATGCTGTTCACTATAAAGAGGAGCCCTTCTGTTCTTATACAGGCTTCCTTTCAAATGACACACAGCTAAACTATAATCTGTTACAAGTAACAAACTAGGATCAGTCAAGATGAATCCATGACAGATTGTAAATGTGAAGTCTCTGTGTGAAGGCTGTTACTTTATATCAGCATACTTAGCTTGTATACATGGTTACCTTTCACTGTATACTAACTTTTATAGGCAAGAAAGAATTGTGTATATGGATAAAGAGTATAACAACATGTAGCCTTTCCAGTATGTTTTAGATGAGTGTTCTCAAACTGTGAGGTGGGCCTTACCAGTGAGGCGCCCCTAAATTATTATTGTTGTGCTTATTTTTATACTAGGTTCAGGAAACTAATGAAAGGTTAATTGAGCAATATTTTTCGTTTTGGCATGGACAACAAACATGGGTAATGAGGCCCCGGTATCACCATGTTCTTGCTGGTGAGGCCCGAAAATAAAAAATTTGTGAGGATATGTACAGTGTCAAGACACAGTCCATAATGATGCTATAGTATGACTACACAATAATGAATTTATCTGTATTAAGAAAGAAATTAGGTGCACTAAATAAGGCTGACCATACATTACAGATTTAGATTAAGACCATTTTTCTCCAGAAAAATTGATCCAAAATTGAAGTTTTGTATTCTCGGTGTTCAATTGTTTTCAGCTGTTGAAAAGTCGTTCATGCCAAGCGATCATCCCATCAATAGAAGTCCAAAACCAGGGCACAGATCAAGACAGAGATCAGTTGGCGATTTGTCAGTTTAATTTATGTAGTTGTCATCCAACACATCAACCTTCACAGACCGATCATGGACAGCTTAGGGCTACATTTACATGACAGTGAAAAACGGCCGTACGACGTCCGTTTTTGTAACGGCTGTCACACGGCCGTTTTCAGATCAATAGAGTTCTATGGGTATATTCACTTGACCGTTTTTTTTAACGGCCCGTGAAAACTGTCCGTCAAAATTTTTTAGGAAAGAATTCTTGTAATGGCCTGTAAAAACTGATCCTGGCCGAGGAATCCGCACACAGCGCTACATTGAGCCCGGGGAAGCCCTTAACATTACTATCCATATATGGACAGTGATGTCAGGCATTTAACTGTAGAGTCTCCGGCCAGAGCATTCGCGAGATCTCTGGCCGATGACTCCGGTGTCCCACCCCCTTGTAGATAGCACCCCCCTGTAAATAGCAGCACCCCCCGTAGATGGTATACCCCTATAGTGCCGCTGTTGCTCCTTGTAGGAGCGGAATCCCCGGCCGACGCTCTGGCCAGGGGATTCTGCTACTAGAGAAGCCCCTGGCGTTACTGTCCATATATGGACAGTGACGTCAGTGGCTACCTCTGGTATCCCCTACCAGAGAAAATCCCCGGCTGACGCTCTGTCCAGGGGATTCCGCTACTGGAGAAGCCAGGTGCTTTCTACAATGAGGGGTGCTATCTACAGTGGGAGGTGCTATCTACTGTGGGGGGTGGTGCTATCTACAGTGGTGGTGGTGCTATCTACAGGGGAGGTAGTGCTATCTATAAAGGGGGGTTGGTGCTATCTACAGGGGTGTGGCGCTATCTACATGGGCACTGTGGCACTATATTGGGGTGTGACACTATCTACAGGGGACACTGTTGTGCTATCTACATGGGCACTATGACACTGAGGGCACTGGCACTTTATATGTGGTCACTATGGCACTATGTCACTTTATATGTGGGCACTGTGGCACTATCTGCAGTGGGCACTGTGGCACTATGTTGGCACTATCTACATTGGCCACTATGGCGCTATCTACAGGGTCATTGCAGCACTATTTACATGGCAACTGTGGTGTTTTCAAGGGATTTGGACAATAAAACCAACAAATTAAATCCAACCTTTTTTTTAACGGCCATGAAAAACGGATGGCAAACGGCCATTAAAAACGGACAGATGGAGTGGAAATGGATGAAAATTTGGAGACACACTGATGCAAAATGGCCATGAAAAACTGACAGTTGATCAGTTTTTAATGGCCATTTTTTTTCCACTGTTGTGTGAATATAGCCTTAGGCTCAAACACACTAGCATTTTCTCTTCACTGTCATCTATTAGCTTTCATTTGTTGTGACATTGCAGACCTTCCAGACCCCACATGAATACGACACTATATTCGCCTGCCTCTCCAATAATTCTATCCTTTTGCTTGTAACAGTATGAAAAAGGTCAGTGTGGACAGAAACATCTCTACTATTATAATTACTCTACTCCTAGTAGGCTTCTTTCACACTGGCGTTACTATACGTTTACCTCTATTCCGTCAGAGGAAGAGGGGATCAATACATTAAACAGAAAGCAACGGTTCCGTTAGAATTACCATTGATTTCAATGGGACTACTTTTGTATCAGTAGCTTTCCATTTGTCACCGTTCTCTAGGTTTCCATTTTTTGGAACGGAAACAAAAGTTCTGCAGACTGCACTTTTGTTTCCGTTCACAAAAATGGAAACCTAGCAAACGGAGACAAACGGAAAGGAACTGATACAAAATAATTATCATTGAAATCAATGGTAATTCTAACGGAACCGTTGCTTTCCGTTTATTGTATCGATCATCTGTTCCTCTGACAGAAAAGAGGTAAGGGTAAGGGTAGTGTGAACTTAGCCTTACATTGCATTATTACGGTATTTACCGTTAGCGCAATAATACTGGAGAGTGCTGTGATTTCTTCAGTATAGCTGAACATAAACATAAACTGTTGGATGAACGATCGTTCGATGGGAAGTTATCTCACCCTACTCCACAATAAACGTACCCCTTCTGATCAGCTGAACATGCAAGTAAATACTATTGTGGGATCAAGGGTAAAGGGGGTTTTACACTGGTAGATCATCGTGCAGACGAGCATTCATATAACGATCATTGCCGATAAAACGCTCGATCATCTGCTGGGCGCATCGTTTTAAAAATGTGAAATATTATTGTTGTCGGCAGCACATGTGTAAACAGGGTGTTGCGCTGCCGACATTTTAATAATGTATGGGGACGAGCGATCGGAGTAACAACCGCTCGTCCCCATCCATAGCTCCGTGTGACAGGAGCAAACGAGCGCCGATCAACCATGTCTCGTTGATCAGCGCTCGGTTGCACGGCCGGTGCAAAAGTGCCTTAAGTTACAGCTAGACATGGGACCTCCATCTAAGCACATATGACTTCACATGCACCATACATCTAATATAAATTACACTTATAGAATCTATATATAGTGGAAGGGCTTGTCCACATGTAGCGGAATTGCAGTGTATTTTCCGCTCAGAATTGCGGATGTAAAGTAAGCAGCAGAATACAGTAGCAGCAAAGTCCGTGAGATTCAACAAATCTCAACCACGCGCTGCGTAAAATTTCCGACCAGAAATTTACCTGCGGTGCGTATTATTTGTACCGCAGCATGCCAATTCCTGCTGCGGAAAATGGACTGAATTGCTGCGTTTTTCAGAGATGTCACCAGCTCCCAGCATTGAGAAAAAATCTGCATCATTTTCTGCAGTAAAAACGCAGGGAATGGTGCGGTTTTTCCGCAGTGGTAATCCTGACAGTTTCTGCAGCAAATCCGCTACATGTGGAGATGCCCAAGGAATAAAAAGATGTATTTGTTTTGGGGAGCTAGCTTTATCACAGTTTACATCATTGTGCAGTTAGCCATCAAAAATCTGCCCTACCTATGTATGTCGGTTTTATGTACCATAATGACCTATTGGGCCCAGTTTCTATTTCTACCTGGGTACCACCTACAGTGACGCTTCTTCTCAACAGCCTTCTCTCTCTGCAGGCTTGCACCTCAAATAATATACTTTAACCTCCTTGTATGTCATGTTCATACATGGTACAATTGTCTACCAAGTATTGCACATTGTTGCTTTTGCTAGTGTGAATAGGTATAAAGAGAGGCAACAGGCATGCTGAAAAACCAGTGACACCTTTCTCAATCCTGTTTTCAGAAGATTTGATTGGAAAAGTAGTTTTAGGCCCCCTGCATACGTTACGTATTTGTTGTGGATTATTGGCAGTGTATCCGCAGCGTTTCTTCTGCATATATTGCTGTGGATCACCCCCCCCCCCTCCCAACCTTAAAAAGGGTGAAATCCCAAGTGAACATCCAGAACGGAATGAGGATTTGAAAATTTGCAGCAGGCTCATATTTCCAAAAGTTTAGAAGCATGTGAATGAAATTTACTTTTAAGTCTCATCCGCTTGCCTGCAACAGTCTCCCACTGCGGATTTTCCACCCGCAAATCTGGACAGAGGATCTGCAACAAATCCGCATCGTGTGCACGGGGGCCTTAAAGTCCAAGTCCTTTAAGATCTGAATGAAACTTCCCTTTAAATAAAAGAAATATAAAAATACACTAGGAAACAATTAATAACATGAGGTTCATAAACAGTATTGTCACTTAGGGTATGTGCACACGTAGTGACCAAAAACGTCTGAAAATACAGAGCTGTTTTCAAGGGAAAACAGCCCCTGATTTTCAAACGTTTTTTGAGCAACTCACGTTTTTCGCGGCGTTTTTCGCGCCGTTTTCGCGGTGTTTTTTACGTCCGTTTTTGGAGCTGTTTTCATTGGATTCTATGAGAAAACAGCTCCAAAAACGTCCAAAGAAGTGTCCTGCACTTCTTTTGACGAGGCTGTATTTTTACGCGTCGTCGTTTGACAGCTGTCAAACGACGACGCGTAAATTACAGGTCGTCTGCACAATACGTCGGCAAACCCATTCAAATGAATGGGCAGATGTTTGCCGACGTATTGTAGCCCTATTTTCAGACGTAAAACGAGGCATAATACGCCTCGTTTACGTCTGAAAATAGGTCGTGTGAACACAGCCTTAAAGAATAAAGTAGAGATTTGATAACATTCTCTAAATTTCATGATTCAATATGCTTTTAAAGTCGTGATCCTTTATGTTTGTCATCCTAAATATATATCAAAACCAAATCATGCCATGGTTAGAAATCAGTAACATATGGAAGTCAAATACTATATGTATTTATTTTTAATAACCCCAAAATGAGGCTTCATGTCTAAACAACTTGTGGCCAATCACTCTTGTGACGGTCTAATTGACTTCATTCTTCAGAGGTAATTGAAGGTAATTGGAAAACCCTTCTGTTACAGATGCTTATCTATGGTTAAGGCAATGTATGGCTTGTATTATTGAGGTGGAGTGGGTGAGGGGCTTTGGGTGAAGGGAAAATGTAAACAGACTTTTTAATGAAAACTGCCATTCTATACAACAAAGAGACAAAAAGTCTTAGGGTATGTTCACACGCACTGTTTTCAGATGTAATTCTGGCATTTTACGCCTCGAATTATACCTGAAAAAACGGCTCCATTACGCCTACAAACATCTGCCCATTGCTTTCAATGGGTTTTACGGTGTTCTGTTCGCACGAGGTGTAATTTTACGCGTCGCTGTCAAAAGACGGCACGTAAAAAGACGCCCGTGTCAAATAAGTGAATGTCACTTCTTGGGATGTTCTTGGAGCCGTTTTTCATTGACTCAAAAAACAGGTCCAATAACGTCCGTAAAATACGCCGTGAAAAACGCGAGTAGTTACAAAAACGTCTGAAATTCAGGAGCTGTTTGCAGGCGAAACCAGCTCTGTAATTTCAGACGTATTTTGCTACTGTGTGTGAACATATCCTTATAATACAGCATACAAGAAGATAGCAAAACAGTGTTGCAATAGTCAACACCAAAATTATTTCTTCAATCTACTGTATTGTAATAGTGCTCATTCACTTGACATTTATTATCCACCAATAGATTTTATAACTATATTTGCTTATAACCGCTTTATACATGTGACAAAATTCAAACTTTTTTAAAGGAAGAAATCTGGCAGACCTTTTCAAATTAGGCCATTATTAATAATAAAAAATTTGTGAGTGTAATTACACCCACTAAACAACCCACCTAAAGCGTTGTTCCGTGGGCCTCAATAAAGCACGCCACACATGGTAAAAAAAAACCCTAAGCAAGACAACTACTACATTCAGCTAAGCAAAAGGGTTTATGTAACGCACTAAGGGTATGTGCACACACACTAATTACGTCCGTAATTGACGGACGTATTTCGGCCGCAAGTCCCGGACCGAACACAGTGCAGGGAGCCGGGGTCCTAGTATCATACTTATGTACGATGCTAGGAGTCCCTGCCTCGCTGCAGGACCACTGTCACGTACTGAAAACATGATTACAGTACGGGACAGTTGTCCTGCAGCGAGGCAGGGACTCCTAGCATCGTACATAACTATGATGCTAGGAGCCCGGCTCCCTGCACTGTGTTCGGTCCGGGACTTGCGGCCGAAATACGTCCGTCAATTACGGACGTAATTAGTGTGTGTGCACATACCCTTAGGGTCCTTTTAGGGCATGCCCAGACGTGGCGTATTTCTTCCGCAACTGTCCACATCAATGCCGCACAGAATCTGCGTTGCAGATTCTGTTGCGGCTCTGCCCAAAATGGGCATTAAATTGATGCGGACTAGCCGTTTGAGGGGAAGAGGGCTTCCCTTCTCTCTATCAGTGCAGGATAGAGAGGAGGGACAGCACTTTCCCTAGTGAAAGTAAAAGAATTTCATACTTACCCGGCCGTTGTCTTGGTGACGCGTCCCTCTTTCGCCATCCAGCCCGACCTCCCTGGATGACGCGGCAGTCCATGTGACCGCTGCAGCCTGTGATTGGCTGCAGCCGTCACTTAGACTGAAACGTCATCCTGGGAAGCCGGACTAGAGGAAGAAGCAGGGAGTTATCGGTAAGTATGAACTTCTATTTTTTTTACAGGTTGATGTATATTGTGATCGGTAGTCACTGTCCAGGGTGCAGAAACAGTTACTGCCGATCGCTTAACTCTTTCAGCACCCTGGACAGTGACTATTTACTGACGTCGCTTAGCAACGCTCCCGTAATTACGGGTGCACACACGTAGTCACCCATAATTACGGGAGCCCCATTGACTTCCTCAGTCTGACTGTAGACCTAGAAATACATAGGTCCAGCCAGAATGAAGAAATGTCATGTTAGTAAAACCAATACGCTCTGCAGCACACAACATCTACATAACTTCTGCGGATTTCATTGCGGAATTTTGAATCTCCATTGAAGTCAATGGAGAAATTCCCCAATGAGTCCGCAAACAGTCCGCCACAACCATTGTATGCTGCGGACACCAAATTCCGCACCGCAGCCTATGCTCCGCAGCGGAATTGTCCGCAACGTGCAAACGAACCCTACTAAAAAGCTGTGGAAGGCAATGGAGAAACGGGTCCGCTGCGGATTTCCGCAGCGAAATTGCAGAGCAATTCCGCCACGTCTGGCCATGCCCTTACACCGGCCACTATTGCCCGTAAAAACGAGCACCGAGCAACGAGACAGCTCGTTGATCGGCGCTCCTTTGCTTCTTTCACAAGGAACTATGATCAGTAGTGTATGGGACGAGTGATCATTCGTAGCATCACTTGACCTGATGCATTTCCATCATGTCGGCAGCCAGTGGTGTAACTACCGCCGTAGAAGCAGTAGCGACTGCTACGGGGCCCGTGGCATGAGGGGGCCCGTGTCGCCCGCCGGCACGGGCCCCCACCATGGCCGCAGGCTCCGCTAGCAGCCGCTATGGCTGCTACAGCGGGACGCCACTGAACAGTACGGCAGAGCAGGGAGGTATCTCCCCGCTCTGCCATTAAACAAAAGACATGTATCCCCTATCCACAGGATAGGGGATACATGTGTGATCGCCGGCAGCGATAGGGAGAACGGGGGACTGAAATTCCCCTGAAGTTCTCCATCACAAACCTCGGACTTCCGGGGTCTGTGTCGGCAGCTCCGTAGAAATGAATGGAGCGCCGGTCGCGCTTGTGCGCATGCGTGACCAGCGCTCCTTTCATTCTTAGTGAGCTGCGCAGACGCCGGAAGTCAGAGGTTAGTCATGGAGAACTTGGGGGACTTTCGGTCCCCCTTTCTCCCTATCGCTGCCAGCTATCACACATGTATCCCCTATCCTGTGGATATCCTGTGGATAGGGGATACATGTCTTTTATCGGACACGCTGTAGGTCGCATTTTTTTGGGAAGGGGGACGCTGTATGGCGTTCCTTACAGGGGGGGGCGCTGTATGGCGTTCCCTACAGGGGGGGCGCTGTATGGCGTTCCCTACAGGGGGGGGCTCTGTATGGCGTTCCCTACAGGGGGGGGCTCTGTATGGCGTTCCCTACAGGGGGGGGCTCTGTATGGCGTTCCCTACAGGGGGGGCTGTATGGCGTTACCTACAGGAGGGGGGGGGCTGTATGCCATACAGCCCCCCCTGTAGGGAACGCCTTACAGCCCCCCCTGTAGGGAACGCCATACAGCCCCCCCTGTAGGGAACGCCATACAGCCCCCTCTGTAGAGAACACCATATAGCCCCCCCTGTAGAGAACGCCATATAGCCCCCCTGTAGAGAACGCCATACAGCCCCCCCTGTAGAGAACGCCATACAGCCCCCCTGTAGAGAACGCCATACAGCCCCCCCTGTAGGGAACGCCATATAGCCCCCCTGTAGGGAACGCCATACAGCCCCCCCTCTAGGGAACGCCATACAGACCCGCCCTGTAGATAACGCCATACAGACCCCCCTGTAGATAACGCCATACAGACCCCCCTGTAGATAACGCCATACAGACCCCCCCTGTAGATAACGCCATACAGACCCCCCTGTAGATAACGCCATACAGACCCCCCTGTAGATAACGCCATACAGACCCCCCCTGTAGATAATGCCATACAGTCCCCCTGTAGATAACGCCATACAGTCCCCCCTGTAGATAACGCCATACAGTCCCCCTGTAGATAACGCCATACATCCCCCTCTGTAGATAACGTCATACATCCCCCTCTGTAGATAACGCCATACATCCCCCTCTGTAGATAACGCCATACATCCCCCTCTGTAGATAACGCCATACATCCCCCTCTGTAGATAACGCCATACAGAGTCCCCCCTGTAGATAACGCCATACAGAGTCCCCCCTGTAGATAACGCCATACAGTCCCCCCTGTAGATAACGCCATACAGTCCCCCCTGTAGATAACGTCATACAGAGTCCCCTCTGTAGATAACGCCATACAGTCCCCCCTGTAGATAACGCCATACAGCCCCCTGTAGATAACGCCATACAGCACCCTCTGTAGATAACGCCATACAGCACCCTCTGTAGATAACGCCATACAACCCCCCCTGTAGATAACGCCATACAGCACCCTCTGTAGATATCTACAAAGGGGGCTGTATGGCGTTATCTACAGGGGGCTGTATGGCGTTATCTACAGAGGGGACTGTATGGCGTTATCTACAGGGGGGTCTGTATGGCGTTATCTACAGAGGGGGCTGTATGGCGTTATCTACAGAGGGGGCTGTATGGCGTTATATACAGGGGGCTGTATGGCGTTATCTACAGAGGGAACTGTATTGCGTTATCTACAGGGGTCTGTATGGCGTTATCTACAGGGTGTCTGTGTGGCGTTATCTACAGAGGGGGCTGTATGGCGTTATCTACAGAGGGGGCTGTATGGCGTTATCTACAGAGGGGGCTGTATGGCGTTATCTACAGAGGGGGCTGTATGGCGTTATCTACAGGGGGGGCTGTATGGCGTTATCTACAGAGGGGCTGTATGGCGTTATCTACAGAGGGGCTGTATGGCGTTATCTACAGAGGGGGCTGTATGGCGTTATCTACAGAGGGGGCTGTATGGCGTTATCTACAGGGGGGGCTGTATGGCGTTATCTACAGGGGGGGCTGTATGGCGTTATCTACAGGGGGGGTTGTATGGCGTTATCTACAGGGGGGACTGTATGGCGTTATCTACAGAGGGGGTTGTATGGCGTTATCTACAGGGGGTTCTGTATGGCGTTATCTACAGAGGGGGCTGTATGGCGTTATCTACAGAGGGGGCTGTATGGCGTTATCTACAGGGGGGGCTGTATGGCGTTATCTACAGGGGGGTTGTATGGCGTTATCTACAGGGGGGCTGTATGGCGTTATCTACAGGGGGGGTTGTATGGCGTTATCTACAGGGGGACTGTATGGCGTTATCTACAGAGGGGGTTGTATGGCGTTATCTACAGGGGGGGCTGTAAAAAAGGCACTATCTACAGGGGGGGGGTTGTGTGACACCCAGGGGAGGGGGGGGTCCCAGTCAAAAGTTTGCTATGGGGCCCAGTCTTTCCTAGTTACGCCCCTGTCGGCAGCATCTCCCTACTTATACAGAGAGATGTACTGCCGACAACGATAATATTTTGTGCTGCATAAACGATACGATCAGCCGATCGTTGCCCTTTTTACACAGGGCAATCAACGGGAACGAGCGCTCATATGAACGCTCGTTTGCCCGATAATTGTCCTGTGTTAAAGGGCCTTTAGACCTCAAGCCTTTACTAGTTTAGAATTACCTAATTTAATTAAGTCTGTCCTGGAGACTGAATTATTTTTTAAATGGGTTACATGACTATCCCAAATTAATCCAAATTAATTTAGGAATCTAGAAAAAATGTAAACATTGAAATATGACCATTTCTTACAGTCTACTTAAATTTTAAATGGGTCTGCATCAGGAGATTATTAAATTGTTGACCCTATTTAATGATGCATTTCATATGATGTAACATAAGGAAAGTGTCCTAAATGTTGGAAAATCTTATTGCACATGCGTGAAAAATAGAAGGGTCATAACCTTTCTGTCTCACTCTCCTGGCAAATATACAGTCAATTCTAGACCCAAGGAAATTCATTGTTAATTGTTATCAGATGGACACGCAAAGTTCAAAAGGTGAATGTTCAACTCCTATGTTAGGGTCAAATAGAAAATGGATCGTTCCTAAACACATTATGGTGTTCCATACGCTTTTATTAATACCATACAACCACAAAAAGGTAGTATAATTAAATGCAAACTTGAAATATTCATGAATACACAGAATAAATCAAGCACAATGACCTTTGAAATAGTTTTGTGTTGTTTTTTTAAAATTAAAATGTCTATCAGTGTGTTTGGTGCAACTTTCTAGATACTTCTTATTAAAAATTATTTTTACTGTTTGAGATACAGCTGCTTTATATTTTGAATACAGAGCAACTGTATCTAGCACTGAAACCTGTATCCGCCAGATCAGCGGCACTGACAGGTTCAGTGTCAGGGGGTCCTGTGTGTCTCTGACCGTTCATAACTTAGGCTTCGTTCACATCTGTGTCAGGGCTCCGTTCCAATGTTCCGTCTGAGCTTTCTGTCAGAACGGAGTCCTGACTGACACAAAAGGAAAACATAGGTTTCCGTTTCCATCACCATTAATTGGTGACGGATCCGGTGCCAATGGTTTCCGTTTGTCTCGGTTGTGCAAGGGTTCCGTCGTTTTGACTGAATCAATACCGTAGCCGACTCCAATCTGATGGAAAGCTGGATGCAGATGTGAACGAAGCCTTAGATGTGATCGATTACAGGTGGATGGATTCAAGTCTTAGCGCACGATACAGGTGCACTCTATACAGAATACTAAGCAGCTGTATCTCAAAAAGTAGCACCAAACACACTGATAGACATTTTTATTTTTTAAAAAAACAACAGAAACTATTTCAAAGGTGTACATAGCCTTTAGGCCTCATTTACACGAGCGTATTATACGCGCGTGCGACGCGCGTGCTTTTCACGCGTGTCGTACGCACCTATAATAGTCTATGGGGCTGTTTAGACGATGCGTGAATTTTGCGCAGCGTGAGTGCGTTGCGTAAAACTCACGACATGTTCTATATTCTTGCGTTTTTCACGCAACACGCACCCATTGACTTCAATGGGTGCGTGAAAACAACGCATGCCACACTGACGGTCCTGCGTTGCATGCGCGAAAATCACGCAAGAGCTGTCAAACTCCTGAATGTAAACAGAAAAGCACCACGTGCTTTTCTGGTTACAAACATCCAAACGGAGTGTCAAATTAGAGATGAGCGCACCGAACTTCACCGGGTTCGGCCGAACTCGTTTTAACCGAACCCGGCAAAAAATGTTCGGGTACGCGACGTCAGGAGACAGTCACTGCCCACGGTGCTGAAAGACTTAAACTGTTTCAGCACCATGGACAGTGACTTTCGATCACAATATACATATACGTGTAAAAAAAAAAAAGAAGTTCTGACTTACCGATAACTCCCGGCTTCTTCCTCCAGTCCGACCTCCCGGGATGACAATTCAGGCCAAGTGACAGCTGCAGCCAATCACAGGCCAAGCACAGGCTGCAGCCAATCACAGGCTGCAGCGGTCTCATGGCCTGCCGCGTCATCCTGGGAGGTGGGGCCGGATGACAAGAGAGGGACGCGTCACCAAGGCAACGGCCGGGAGACCGGACTGGAGGAAGCAGGCAGTTCATGGTAAGTGTGAACGTCTTTTTTTATTCACAGGTTGGTGTAGATTGTGATCGGCATTCACTGTCGAGGGTGCTGAAAGAGTTACTGCCGATCAGTTAGCTCTTTCAGCACCTTGGACAGTGACGGGCGTCGACTACCTCATCTCTATGATGGCGGCTGCGCGAAAATCACGCAGCCGCGCATCATACACGGATGACACACGGAGCTGTCAATTGCCTTTTGCGCACGCAAAACGCAGCGTTTTTTTGCGTGCGCAAAACGCACACGCTCGTGTAAATGAGGCCTTAAGGCTAATAGCATCGGGTACTATACTGCAATTTCAGGCACTAAAATATATAGTGCGCGAGATCATCAATAACAAAAAAAAAAGTTTTTTATATTGTCATATAGATAGGAATAATACTAGGGGTATGCTATGAGGTTACAGTATACAGAGCTTGAGACATGTTCAGCAAAATGGGGAAGTTATTTTTTAAAATACATGTTTTAAAACTCCTCCCCTTTATAAAAAAAATATACCACTTTCTGCATGTGATTCAATACTTTCGTCCATGGGAATATATTTCACCTGTGGATGTTACTATTGTCTCATTCACACAAGTGATGGCAATCAAGGATTTTAATAAAATCCGAGACATTGTTGATCGGCGCTCGTTTACTCCTGCCACACGGGGCTATAGATGGGGATAAGTGGTCGTTACTCCGATCGCTCGTCCCCATACATTATTATTATGTCGGCAGTACGTCTCCCTGTTTACAAAGGGAGATGTGCTGCCGACAACGATAATATTTTACCTTTTTAAAACGATACGACCAGCAAATGCTCGAGCATTTGCTCATTCATCTGCTTATCGCTGCCCTGTTTACACAGTACAATTATCGGCAACGAGCGATATACGAACGCTCGTCTGCTTGATAATTGCCCAGTGTAAAACCCCCTTAAGTTTACGATGAATGCGGATAATAACTATCCACTGAAGAAGTGCCCTGTTACATCCATGTATGGATATAGGCAATTATCTGCATCAAATGGTCTATACAAAATAGGAAAATAAGTGAAAGGTGTATGGTGGACAACAAACATTAAAATTTAGTTTAACTGCAAGTGAACATATATTTTGCGTCATGGGAAAATAGTTCAGGGTAAGGGTATGTTTACACGGCAACGCAAAATATGTCCGAAAATTATAGAGCTGTTTCAGGTGAAAACAGCTCCTGAATTTCAGACGTTTTTACAAGTGCACGTGTCTTTGGCGGCGTCCATTACGGGCGTAATTAGAGCTGTTTTTCAATGGAGTCAATGAAAAACGGCTCCAATTACATCAATGAAAAACGGCTCCAATTACGTCCCAAGAAGTGTCCTGCACTTCTTTGATGCGGGGGTAATTTTACGAGCCGTCTTTTGACAGCGACGCGTAAAATTACACCTCGTCTGCACAGAACATCGTAAGACCCATTGCAAGCAATGGGCAGATGTTTGCCGACGTATTGGAGCCGTGTTTTCAGGTGTAATTCAAGGCGTAAAACGCCTCCATTACGTCTGAAAATAGGTCGTGTGCACATACCCTTATAGTTCAGGAGACCTTTGGGTTCTGCCTACTTACTCAAGGAAACAACAATTTCAGGTTAGTAAATTTGAGGTTTTGTTAGGCTGGGTTCACACGACCTATTTTCAGACGTAATGGAGGCGTTTTACGCCTCGAATTACGTCTGAAAAAACGACTCCAATGCGTCGGCAAACATCTGCCCATTACTTTCAATGGGCTTTACGATGTTCTGTGCCGACGACCTGTCATTTTACGCGTCGCTGTCAAAAGACGGCACGTAAAATTACAGCCTCGTCAAAAGAAGGGCAGGACACTTCTTGGGACGTAATTGGAGCCGTTTTTCATTTACTCCAATGACGAACAGCTCCAAATTACGTCCGTAAAAGTCGCCCCGCAAAACGTGAGTACATGCAATTACGTCTGACATTCAGGAGCTGTTTTCTCCTGAAAACAGCTCCGTAACTTCAGACGTAATTGCAGTTATCGTGTGCACATACCCTTACCATATAAGTAGCGATTGTTGAAAAGAAAAATCCCTATTGCTAATACAGTATCATCCGAAACATTTGTGCAACCATGTCCAAAGTAATATGGCCAACTTCATGTGCTCGATATAAGGGCTTGTCCACACACAACGAAATTGCTGCACAAAATTTCTGCAGTAATTCCGTTGAAAGTCAAATGCTTTCCGCTTTGGCAAAAACACACCATTTCCTGTGGTTTTTACGGCAGAAAACGGTCCGTAAATATCTGCGTTTTTCACAATGTTAGGAGATGTGCTCTGAAAAACGCAGCAATTCTGCACACTTTTCATAGCAGGAATGGACATGCTGTGGTCCGAAAAATACGCACCGCAGGTCAATTTTGGCTCAGAAATTTTACGCAGCATGTGGATGATATTTGTTAAATCTCACCCACTTTACTGCTACTGTATTCTGCTGCGTTTTTTCTGGCCTAAATTTCGCAGTGTGTGGACAAGCCCTTACTGTGAAATGATTCTGTGACTTATTTTATTTTTGTCATATCCCAGACATAGCTTTATAGGATATTTTGTAGGTATATGTTGAAGGATCAAAAAAATCAGTAGTTTGTATTTTTTACATTTAGAAATTTTCTATTCATTGGTGAACTGTTTGTAGCTTGAAAATAGGCCTGTGACATAATAGGTTACTTCTCCACTATATTATCCTCTAAGGTATGATCAACACGTTTCAAAACTGTGTTCTCGGATTTCCCTGTTTACTGGCTATACGGTGAATCAGTCGTAGTCAGCAACACTGGCAGTTACGGACGTCACGATGCTGTTTAAAAAAATACAAGTACTAACAAGTGGAGTAGGTCGGGAAGATGTATCTGGATCCCAATGCTTTATTGCTCAGCGCACCATACCTGGTTAATCATTAGCAACCCTTTCAAGTTAACCTGTTAAAGCGAGGAAATAAAAAGTAATGTTTCATCTATAGTAGAAGTGTTTTTGAACTTGAAAGCTTAAATACAACAGATTTAAAAGCAAGCATGCCGGCCTTAGGAATGAAATGCAAATTTAAGAGCCGCCAGGATGATTCCCACCTGCCCGTCTGGACTGTGAACAAACAATAGGCAGGTGTTCAGAAAAAAAACGACTCAACAAAGAAGTTCATTCAACATATAAAAAACAAACATGGTTCATTTATGTTACGGTATGGGGAACAAGTAAAAATAAAAAGCTCAACAATGATAATTTGACAATATTACATTAACAGTTTAATTGGACAGTCCGTTCATTACAACTTCTGTGTTTGTGGCCTATTAGGGTATATGGACGTCATAGAGGGGTTTTTTTCACACTCGGGGCAGCACTCATTTAGTCAAAGTAGAGTGCTGCTCGAAAGAGAAGCTTTAATTTTGGAGGACATATTGTGCCCTACATTTTTCAACAGGAAAAATGTGTAAGTGCCAGTGGCTTCCACTTGAAGTTACATGTATGCAGCTAAATACATAAGTAACAGTTGCGCCACCCTATCTTGAGTTTGCTACAATGTATCAGCCTGCAGTCCAGGCTGTTTAGCTCATCGAACATTGTCTAGACTGGATACAAGTGAATTCACTTCTTAGCTGAGAGTAGGACTAGGTATAGTATGTAAAGTACAGGGTTCTGCCTCTGAATGTAAACAAGTCAATATGACTATTGACCGCAGCATCTAAGGGGTAAAACAGCCGAGATCGGAGGTATCTGTTGCTGGAGGTCCACTGTCAATCACAGCCATCCTCCTGTGGCTGATGGCACTGGCTCAGTCTATTTGCTTGAGTCATTACTGTGCCATACATGTACGGCGCTTGTCATTAACATCAGGCTCCCAGTACAGTAAATGTATTGGAGTGTAAAGTCAAGGGGTTAAAATTTACCCAAACCCCTTACTTTAGTAGAATGGGAAGAAGGAAAAAGGCTGGCACTGCTGAACCGGCACAATCGGAACAGGGGTATGTCAAATGGCTTCTTTTCTAAATGGATAATTGCAGGCAAGTTGCCACGGAGTTGCTCATCGAAAGTGCTGCACAACCAGCTAAATGTATTATAGAAGAATGATCGAGGCACTCACCGCAATGGCAAAACAATTTCTTTATTGGAAAAGATCTCGGTCAGGATGTGGAATTGCCTACGGCTGTTTCACGTGCGTACACGCTTTCTCAAGGGCCTTTTATTGCCCACCCAAATTATAAGCCTAACAGTTCAAAAATTCACAAAAATCGCATCGCTAACCCAACAAATAAAAAAAGTTACAGCAGTTTAGCTAAAATGTACTAAAAATGGCTAAACAATGTCTGGTGCTGAAGGCTCAAAATAGCCTGTCCTGAACTGGTTAAAAAAACACACAAGTATTTTTGGAGCCTGTGCTATGGGTAAAGCCACGCTGGATTCACGATCTCCGTTTGGTAGGACTACTTTTGACTATGCTTTTCAGTACAGTTGGGACTACGGGATCCCCATATTTAGCCTAGCCATATAAACAAGTAGCCACAAGAATGGCTAATGGAGAGGGATACCAAGTGGCTATAGTTTGTATTGATAATGTCCAATAGTATTAAGTACATTACTGAAAATGCTACATTGTAAGGAACAAATGTTCTAAGGGCTCTTGTTAATGTATAAATAAACATTTCGCATACATACTGATCATATCTTACAGCTATAACAGACAACCCCCATAGACCCAAAGTCTACACCCCGAGTCTCAAATGTAAAGCACAGAACAAATAGATAAAGATGAAAGTCTAGAAATGTCAACAAATTCCAAAAAGGTGTTAGCAAAGCCTGTTGTATCTGCATTTCCAGGGAACTACTTTCATTGTCCCTGAATCATTTAGACATCAAGGATGACTACTGAGTATGCTGATTCATATGTACTAAACCTAACTTAGACCACTGCCTAGACAGTACAGTAAAATAGAAGGCCAATGACATTAATTAAAATAAAAGGAGTTTACGAGGCTCGTCACATAATGTGTAGTACAAAGACTTCCCTGCCACATCAAGTCAAATAGTGCACATCACAAGTGCTTTGATGTGTAAATGACCTCTTCCGTCTTTTTTTTCTCTACACTGGTCTTATAAAATATTTTAAAAAAATAACAGTGCAACTAAATTACCACAACAATCCAGACAGATATATGTCAATAAATACAGAGCTCTAACTACATACTGGCATTTTATAGCCTACTTATCTCGTGAGAGCTTATACTATTGTATTGGAATAACAATTGATTCAGCTACAATAAATTAATGAAAATAATTAAAGAGGTTCCCCGGGACTTTTATATTGATGGCCTATGCTTAAGATTAGTCATCAATATCAGATCGGTGGGGGTCGGAGTCCCGGCACCCACGTCAATCAGCTGACAGTGTTCGCAGCCAGGGCCTCTTCACAGTTTACCAGGCATAGTGCCGTACACTTCCGTAGCAGCTGTGCCTGGGATGGCAGTTCCGGTCCTATTCATGTGAATGGTACTGAGTTGCAATCCCAGGCACACCCGGCACAGAAGCTTTTGGTGCTGTGTTTGGTAAATATTGAAGATGCCCCCTTTCAGTAAGCTGATCGGCGGGGGTGCTGGGACTCGGACACCCACCAATCTGATATTGATGGTCTATCCTAGGGCCATCAGTATAAAAGTCCCAGTGAAACACCTTTAATAACATAAAATCTTTAAAAAATTCTTGATTTAGGCAGTGGGATAACATGTCTCTACGCTACAGACTTTATATCCGCATGATCACTTGAGGTTGTAGTGCTAACCACCTGTCGTACATTTTTAAAGCAAAGAATTACATTAATATTGTTAATTGCAGGAGATGATAATTGTTCATGCTTAAAAGTTTACACGTGTGGAATTTTTCTGCTATCCTGTGAACAGAAGTCTAAAGGTACATAACAATATTACTACTAAGTGACTGGTTTTTGGCAATCCCTACATATGCATGGGCCTTAATATATCTACAATACCTGCAGCCCTGTTCTCTGTATAACAAAATATTCACTCTAGCCAGCCAAGTAAGGGTTTTGTTGAACAGGGAGAGGGGTCAGCAGAAGTTGTGGTCTCAGATGAGCAGATTCTGATGTTTGATTATAATAGTTGGGTTAGAGGATAGTAGGAATGGGTACATAAAGCAGGCTTACTTGGAACCTTGTGCGTAGGTTGAGATAACCACATAAACATATTGACTGATGGTGGATCACCAATGTACAGCCATATTTTGCAGCATGTCTAGAAGGATCATTTTAAGCCAAAGGGATTGGCTGAAAGCTTTGGGCTGAAAAGTTTCTTGTGTCATTGAAGTATGGCTGTCAGGGTCAAACAAAATTTATATTGACTTCTATGGAGTATTAGGGTATGTGCACACGATAACGTCAATTACGGCTGAAATTACGGAGCTGTTTTCAGGAGTTTTGCAAGGCGTCCATTACGGACGTAATTTGTAGCTGTTCTTCATTGAAGTCAATGAAAAACGGTTCCAATTACGTCCCAAGAAGTGTCCTGCACTTCTTTGAAGAGGCTGTTATTTTACGCGCCGTCTTTTGACAGCGACGCGTAAAATTACAGGTCGTCGGCACAGTACGTCGGCAAACCCATTGAAATGAATGGGCAGATGTTGGCCGACGTATTGGAGCCGTGTTTTCAGGCGTAATTCGAGGCGTAAAACGCCTCGTTTACGCCTGAAAATAGGTCGTGTGAACTCAGCCTAACTGTCCAACACCATTGCACTCAATGCTTTGTGCCACATACTAACTTGCATGAGAAAATGAAGTCTTATTATAGCCTTAAAGGGATTTTCCAAAAATAGACATTTCCTTTCCCCATGCTCTTTTAGGGTATATGATCACCACTCTATGAGCCATAGCAGAGGTCCACCATAGCTGTATTACAGCTTATTACTGGACATTATAGAAGCCAAACCCGCAGCAATCAGTTTATCTTGGAGGCTTTTTTTATTCTTTCATCCAAATCAAATGTTTCTCTTAGGCCTTATTCCCACAAGCGCGTCGGACCGTGTTTGCTTTTTTATATCCATATGTCATGCATTTTTCACATACGTTTTTGTCTTCTGAAAGCACTTCCTGGGTTTGCTTTTGGCATCCGCAAAAACGACCCAGAATAGGGAATGCTCTGAGTTTCTCGCAACGGACACACGCTCCGTAAAAAAAACAATTGTGTAAAAAGCCCTGTTGCCTCGAATGGGTCCGTATGCCGTCTATTGATAAAATAGACAGCACACGGACGAGAAATACATTAGTGTGAGTAAGGCCTAAATAAAGCGATCAAAGGTGTATATTTCTATAGGAAACATCTATCAGCTGACAACTTTTTAGACGATGTGTCCTGTCAGGTCATTTACAAGTTATGCCACCGAATGTTCATGGCAGTTGTCCTGTCCGAGGTGTCCATTTGATTTAATTCGAGTCTTTTATTCAGAACAGACAAGCGCATTTTTTAACTGCGTTTAACATTGTTATTCCAGTGTTATGACCCAAGAAACGTCTTCTGGGTGACTGAGCTGGATTTGTCTGGCATCTGGGAACAAGGTTTTTTTCTATTATGAACAAAAAATTGGTTAACTTGGTTAAATAAAAAGAGATAACTAAAAAAAGTAATCTAAAATGTTCTCAATACGAATGGTAGATGTGGAGGCATGGGAACCTGAAACCCAAAATAAGTTTTTTACTACAATTTATATGCACAACCACAGAAAAAATAATACAGAGTATGCACATTTTAGAAAGAGAGAGAGAGAGAGAGAGAGAGAGAGAGAGAGAGAGAGAGAGAGTGAGAGAGAGTGAAAGAAGGAAAGAAAGAAAGAAAGAAAGAAAGAAAGAAAGAAAGAAAGAAAGAAAGAAAGAAAGAAAGAAAGGAAAGAAAGAAAGAAAAGAAGGGAAAGAAAGGAAAGAAAGAAAGAAGGAAAGAAGGAAAGAAAGAAAGAAGGAAAGAAAGAAAGAAGGAAAGAAGGAAAGAAAGAAGGAAAGAAAGAAAAGAAGGGAAAGAAAGGAAAGAAAGAAGGAAAGAAAGAAAGAAAGAAGGAAAGAAAGAAGGAAAGAAAGAAAGAAAGAAAGAAAGAAAGAAAGAAAGAAAGAAAGAAAGAAAGGAGGAAAGAACGAAAGACCCAACCTTTAATATTTTTCTTCTTGTATTGTCTTTAGGACCTAACAAAATCCCCCAACTCAATTGTGCTGCAGTCCCTTTTACAGACATGGGTGGGATTTTTATCCAGTCTATTGCCATTTACAACCATGAATTAGAGTTTGAGCCAAATGTGAAACAGAAACATATCACCAGAGCTGGATTTAGACTAATAGATGCCAGATGATGTCACAAGCCGCACAAGTAGCAATGCCCTATTTGTTTTAACATGTAACGTACATTAGTATGTAGTGGCATACACCCGAGTTGGCTCTTTTACCTCCACACCTTTACAGAATGGGCAGTTCTGGCGCACCAGTAACAGCTATGATAAAGACTATTGCGTAAGTCGAAGTGTTGCATGCATTTTTTGGGGGGCTGTGTTGATGGACACTTGAGTTTTTGCCACATGGATGCGGTCACAAGTCTTCTTATATTTGACATAATGGTCTGAAATTTAGTATTTCTTGGACATTGCTGAATTTTTAGCATTTTCTGAATTTTTCTAAGCGAGTGCTTCAGGCAACCAAAAATATTTATGGTCTGAATTCAAGGCAACCACAGCTTCACCGAAATGACTACAAACAGAAAGGAGCTTTTTTTTGTTGTAGATTGTACATATGACAAGCTACAAACAAGTCCATGAAACGATCCATTCAACACAGTACTACATAACAAAATCACATGAGTCTCATGGATGATGTCGTTTAACTTTTAGAAACCTCCATGAAAATGTCTCCAGTAACCTCGAAAGATTGTTTTTAATCCATGTCAAAAACAAGTTAATTCTTTCTTAACCATAAAAATAAAAATTTAAAAATTCATGAGAGAGTTTGCATGATGATGTCTGTACACAAATTTTCACAGAATCAGGAAGCAAGTGCTTAAACCAGCAAGCCATCTGATATTATTATTATAGCAGGTAAATACTGTAGTTTGCCTCTAGAGTCTATGAGTATGCCATGATCATAGGGCCACTTTTTTTTTTTACTGCACAGCGCCACTTTCTACTTGGGGCTGTGCAGGTACTGCAACTAAGCTTCATTTACTTCAATGGGGTTGAGTTTCAGGTTTTTTAGCACATGGCCTGGTCAGGAGTGATGCTGAAAGCTTTGAAGGTTTTTTTTTAATATATATATGGGATTCCTGCGATGGAAACCTCCACTGATCAATAAGTTCTGGCATATCCTAGTGATAGTTTAAGCCCAATGTTAAAGTGGTTTGTACATTGATGACTTGTCCAAACTGCAGCGGCTGTGCTGGGTACAGCAGCTCAGCCCCATTTACTCGATAAATTCCCGAAAAAACCCTTTTAAGGATTGTTTACAAATAGCGATTATTAGTAATATTCAAAATGAAAACAGTAAATGCAAAAATCATTGCTTCATGTAAATAGAGTGAACGTCAGACAAAAATAAATAGTGTCACAAAGGTGTTAGGTGTAAACAGATGAATGGAAGAGCAATGACAATGGGCCATCTGCATCTATCATAGCAAAGCCAATGGGTGTGAATGATGAAACAACTTCCAGGGTTGTAAAATAGTTTGGATCAAGAATCCTCTGTCACTCTAGTATTCAAAAATAAAATGTATGACAATACAAATGTTAACGTAGAATGATTTTTATCATGAACAGACTTTGTAGTAAAGTATCTATGTACATAGGTGGATCAAACGTCAATATCTGCAAATGTGTCCGGTCGTGGGCAGATCTCCATGCCTAGAGCCGCCTTCAGAGCTGACGCTCTTTTTTATTACTTTTATCCCCGTTTTCTTTTTCGGGCATGTGGTTTGTCTTTCTCTACACAGCGGGTCCGCACGTCCAGCTTCATATATCAAGGTACTCCTCACAGGAAACCCAAATTCTGCTAAAAGGAAATACCAGAGGAATCAGGCAGGCTGCCATCTCCTTGTTTCTAATTCAGCATCCAATAACAAAACAGCGGATTCTATTCTCATGTCCGCCACCAAATAGCCACTAGTAATACATGTGGAAGTAACTAGTAACAGTGGGCAATGTCCCAGGTTATGTGTCCCTTACACAGCATCTGGGGATGTTTCTATGTCACTTTCCTGTTACCAGCAGAAAACAGGAAAGCCAAAGGCGACAGGAATTGAGCACAATTTCATGGGAGGCTAAAATTCAGGAAAGGTGGCGAATATTTACCCACAATCCGGCTTATTTGTTACTTCTCAGAATGTAACACAAACACCTTTGTATCAAACACAATGTAACCACACTGACTACCAAGGTGAGAACTTCCAGCGGTGGCCACAAAGCCATCATGTGGGCTCTTCATTCATAATGTCTACAAGGAACTACTAATAATAAAACAGAAAACAGCAAGAACCAAGCAGAAGACCTGGACTCACCTCTGTGAAGAAGTTATCCATGGTGGAGTATTGTAGGAAGTCACGTCTAGAGTAAGATCCCGGGGAACCATGTGCTACATGTATATATAGTGACTTAATCCATTCTCCCCTTCTGAAGAACACCACGGATCAGTAATGCACCTTCATCCGGAGCCTTTGTCTTATCCTGAGCAGTCCCTGGCACTGGGACAACTTGAGCCGGTGTTGTCCCTCCAGTGAAGATCCGTCTGTAGTCAGAAGGTCCCGGGATTAAGTTGCACTAGTTTGGTTCAGGCTCCCCGACTCTGTCACTGTGCTGACTCGCCTATGCTCGGCTGCTGCTGGAAGCCTGACCCTCCCCAGTCCCAGTATGAGATCCCTCCCCCGGAGCTGCCAATCACCTCCAGCCTGCAGACGTCCTGTGCTTCGTACAAGCGTCGGGGTCCTGACTCCTGACTGAGGGGCGCCCCCCACAATGGAGGGAAGGATTCGACGTGAGGCAATTCTAACAGCTGGACGGAGGGAGGCAGAGTGCGGAGCTTCCCTCAGAAGGACGGGAACAGCTGGAGGCTATGTCCATCATCATCATCCCGCACAGACGGGACACAGCTTCAAAGCAGTTCTGCAGCAGCCAGTTACTTTCTTTATATGTGTCTATAATAATACCTGTCCCCTATCAGAATATTCTCCTGACGGAAATGGCCATAGACTTTCATTAGTCAGCGTCATGTTTGGTTGGTATACACTGGAATACCGTATACAATATATATATACATTTAACATGTGGGCGGCATAGTGTAGAGTTGCATGTGTCTAGGGTAAAAGTTTGCCAAGCTGTTTCAAATTTAATTCTCAAACGTGGTGGGAATCTTAAAGGGGTTGTCTGGTTTCAAAACCCATTTTCATATTCACTTTAAAAAAAATAAAAATCTAAGTTATTGTAGGGCCACCCTCTGTTCAGGATCCTCACACATTGGCTAAAGTGGAGAGCGTCCTGTGCTGACAACATATTGACTTGAATGGGCCCTGTGTAATAAGTGGTGTAGCTATAGGGGTCACAGAAGTTGCGACTGGGCCCGAAGCCGGGGAAGCCCGTGGTAACACAAGCACCACCCAACATACAAAACACACATACCAAAAACGTAACTAATAAATAAAGACCGAGAGACAATTCATATGGAATAAAATGGCCACGGTATTTATTAAGGGGTTACATAATAAATAGAATAAATAAATATTAAACTTGTAAGGGGCCGTTCAGATATGTCCAGCGTATTGAAGAAAAGCTGGAGGTAAACGGAGGATATCAGTTGTGGCACCATATGGCGCAGGACCTCCCTCGGAGCCGGATCTAAAAACGTTACCTGCATCGTTTTTGGTTCCGGCTCCCAGGGAGGCCCGGCACCGTATCCTATTTTAATGGTGGCCGGATGATTGCCGGGTGCTGCCGCAGGTGGGTGTGAGCTAGGAGCGGAATACCCAGTCATAGCATTGCCAGGGATTCCGCTCCAGGCAGAGACCCTGACAACTACCCTCCCCCCCCGTCTGGCCTTAGGGGTGTGTGACACGTGCCATTGCACATGGCGCATCACCCCAGCAGGTGGAAGGGGGCGCTGCGCTGGCTCCCTTCCCCTGTTTGTTTCAGAAGCGCCCGGGACCGGCGACTCAGCAGTCACCTTTCCGTCCGGCCGCTTCTTCACACAGTGGTGTCGCTGCCGCTGTAGCAGCCATAGCAGCTGCTAGCGGCGACACCGGGCATGAGGGCGCCCATCGGGACAGGGGACGGGAACCCCCATGGCCGGCGGTGTCGCAAGCAGCAGCTATGGCTGCTACAGCGGCAGCGACGGCACTATAGCAGAGCAGGGAGGTATCTCCCTGCTCTGCTATCTACTAGCACCACTGTAGCTCCCTGAAGGAGCAGAATCCCTGTGTGGCCGGGGATTCCGCTCCTGGAGTTCTCCGCTTGATGTCTCTGTCCATATATGAAGAGTGACATCAGGGGGAACTCCTGAAGCGGAATCCCCGTCCACAGAGTTGTCGACTCTGTGGCCGGGCATTCCACTCCAAGATAAGCCAGTGACGTCACTGTCCATAAATGGACACAGACGACAGGGGCTTCTCCTGGAGTGGAAATTCCCAGTCACAGCGTCGGCAACGTTGTGTACAGGAATTCCGCTTCAGGAGTTGGCCCTTATGTCACTGTCCATATATGGACAGAGACATGAAGGGGAGCGGAATCCCCTGCCAAAGGGGGATTTCGCTCCTTCAGGGAGCTACAGTAGCGCTATCTATAGGAAGGGGGAGAGGTGCTATCTACATGGGGGCTGTGGGCTGTATGGCACTACCTTCAAGGGGACTGTGTGGCACTACCTACAAGGGGGCTGTGGGGCGTTACCTATAAGAGGGCTGTGGGCTGTGTGACGCTACGTACAAGGGGGCTTTGGGCTGCGTGGCGCTATCTACAAGGGGGCTGTGTGGCGCTACCTACAAGGGGGCTGTGTTGCGTGGCACTACCTACAAAGGGGCTGTGTGGCGCTACCTACATTAGGGCTGTGTGGCGCTGCCTACAAGAGGGCTGTGGGCTGTGTGGCGCTGCCTACAAAGGGGCCTGTGTGGCGCTACCTACAAGGGGGCTGTGTGGCGATACCTACATGGAGGCTATGTGGTGCTAGCTACAAGGAGTCTATGTGGCGCTACCTACAAGGGAGCTGTGTGGTGCTATCTACAGGGGGGCTGTGTGGCACTATATACAGGGGGATGTGTGGCACTATCTACAGAGGGCACTGCGTTATTATCTACCCCCTGTAGATAATAACGCAGTGCCCTCTGTAGATAGTGCCACACATCCCCCTGTATACAGTGCCACACAGCCCCGCTATAGATAGCACCACACAGCTGTGTATGGCACTATATACAGGGGCACATTTTCAGAGCCTAGACTTCCATTTTGCAGACCATTGTGGTAAAAACTTATGTTAAAAACGGATGGTAAAAACTGATGACAACTGATGGTTTTGTAGTTAAAATTGTGAAAAAGCCTGATGGTAAACTGATACATTTTGCGTCAGTTCTTGCATCAGTTGTAATCCCTTGAGAGACAAAAAAACCTGATGCTGATACAACTGAGGGCCTGTTCACATCAGCGTTGGCTTTCCGTTCCGGGGTTCCATTGGAGGTTTCCGTCAGGTGAACCCCGCAGCGGAAAGTCAAACTGAAACCACAGCTTCCGTTTCAGTCACCATTGATATCAATGGTGACGGAAACATTGCTAATAGTTTCCGTTCGTCACCATTCCGGCAGGTTTCCGTTTTTCCAACGGAATCAATAGCACAGTGGACTCTGCTATTGATTCCGTCGTTAAAACGGAAACCTGCTGGAATGGTGACGAATGGAAACCATTAGCAATGTTTCCGTCACCATTGATATCACCATTGAGCTCAGTACATACATACAGCACCAGAACAAAGCTCAGTACATATATACAGTACTAGAACCTAGCTCAGTACATATATACACTACCAGAACCAAACTTTCTACATAAATACAGCACTTGAACCAAGCTCAGTACATAAATACAGCATCAGAACCAAGCTCAGTACATAAATACAGCACCAGAAGTAGAACCAAGCTCAGTACATAAATACAACACCAGAACCAAGCTCAGTACATATGTACAACACCAGAACAAAGCTCAGTACATAAATACAGCATCAGAACAAAGCCAAGCTCAGTACATATATACCACAAGAACCAAGCTCTCTACATAAATACAGCACTAGAACCAAGCTCAGTACATAAATACAGCACCAGGACCAAGCTCAGTACATATATACCACAAGAACCAAGCTCTGCAAATACATACGGCATCGGAACAAAGCTCAGTATATATATATATATATATATATATATATATATATATATATATATATATATATAAATACCACAACAGACAACCTATAAGCACAAATACTCAGGGAACATAGCGCCAAAAGAAATCTTTATTATATAATAAGTATCAACAATACATGGTATCACAAAAATGAATATATAGAAACAACTAGATAAAAGAGGTCACATGCATAGAGCAAAATCCGTTAGGTAAGATGTTAATATACCTAAGGGTATGTTCACACGGCCTATTTACGGACGTAATTCGGGCGTTTTTGCCCCGAATTACGTCCGAAAATAGCGCCTCAATAGCGCTGACAAACATCTGCCCATTGAAAGCAATGGGCAGACGTTTGTCTGTTCACACGAGGCGTAATATACGCGCCGCTGTCAAAAGACGGCGCGTAAATAGACGCCCGCGTCAAAGAAGTGACCTGTCACTTCTTTGGCCGTAATTAGAGCCGTTATTCATTGACTCCAATGAATAGCAGCGCCAATTACGCCCGTAATTGACGCGGCGTTCAAGCGCCTGCACATGCCGGTACGGCTGATCTTACGGGGATGTTTTCAGCCGTTACGGACGCCCTCGTGTGAACATACCCTAAGGCTGGGTTCACACGACCTATTTTCAGACGTAAACGAGGCGTATTATGCCTCGTTTTACGTCTGAAAGTAGGGCTACAATACGTCGGCAAACATCTGCCCATTCATTTGAATGGGTTTGCCGACGTACTGTGCAGACGACCTGTTATTTACGCGTCGTCGTTTGACAGCTGTCAAACGACGACGCGTAAAAATACAGCCTCGTCAAAAGAAGTGCAGGACACTTCTTTGGACGTTTTTGGAGCTGTTTTCTCATAGACTCCAATGAAAACAGCTCCAAAAACGGACGTAAAAAACGGCGCGAAAAACGCAGCGAAAAATGCGAGTTGGTCAAAAAACGTCTGAAAAGCAGGGTCTGTTTTCCCTTGAAAACAGCTCTGGATTTTCAGACGTTTTTGGTCACTACGTGTGCACATACCCTAAGGGTATGTTCACACGACCTATTTTCAGACGTAAACGAGGCGTATTATGCCTCGTTTTACGTCTGAAAATAGGGCTACAATACGTCGGCAAACATCTGCCCATTCATTTGAATGGGTTTGCCGACGTACTGTGCAGACGACCTGTTATTTACGCGTCGTCGTTTGACAGCTGTCAAACGACGACGCGTAAAAATACAGCCTCGTCAAAAGAAGTGCAGGACACTTCTTTGGACGTTTTTGGAGCTGTTTTCTCATAGACTCCAATGAAAACAGCTCCAAAAAAGGACGTAAAAAACGCCGCGAAAACGCAGCGAAAAATGCGAGTTGGTAAAAAAACGTCTGAAAAGCAGGGTCTGTTTTCCCAGTTTTCAAGGGAAAACAGCACCTGATTTTCAGAAGTTTTTTGAGCAACTCACGTTTTTCGCGGCGTTTTTCGCGCCGTTTTCGCGCCGTTTTTTCGCCCGTTTTTTGAGCTGTTTTCAATAGAGTCTATGGGTATGTTCACACGTAGCCAACAAAAACGTCTGAAAATCCAGAGCTGTTTTCAAGGGAAAACAGACCCTGCTTTTCAGACGTTTTTTTACCAACTCGCATTTTTCGCTGCGTTTTTCGCGCCGTTTTTTACGTCCGTTTTTGGAGCTGTTTTCATTGGAGTCTATGAGAAAACAGCTCCAAAAACGTCCAAAGAAGTGTCCTGCACTTCTTTTGACGAGGCTGTATTTTTACGCGTCGTCGTTTGACAGCTGTCAAACGACGACGCGTAAATAACAGGTCGTCTGCACAGTACGTCGGCAAACCCATTCAAATGAATGGGCAGATGTTTGCCGATGTATTGGAGCCGCATTTTCAGACGTAAAACGAGGCATAATACGCCTCGTATACGTCTGAAATTTGGCTGTGTGAACATACCCTTTGAGAAAACGGCTCCAAAAACGTCCCAAGAAGTGTCCTGCACTTCTTTTGAGGAGGCTGTAAATTTACGCGTCGTCTTTTGACAGCTGTCAAACGACGACGCGTAAATTACAGGTCGTCGGCACAGTACGTCGGCAAACCCATTCAAATGAATGGGCAGATGTTTGCCGACGTATTGGAGCCGTATTTTCAGGCGGAAATCGAGGCATAATTCGCCTCGTTTACGCCTGAAAATAGGTCGTGTGAACCCAGCCTAAGGGTATGTTCACACGAGGGCGTCCGTAACGGCTGAAATTACGGGGATGTTTCAGCCTGAAAACATCCCCGTAATTTCAGCCGTTACGGCATGTGCAGGCGCTTGAACGCCGCGTGCATTACGGACGTAATTGGCGCTGCTATTCATTGGAGTCAATGAATAACGGCTCTAATTACGGCCAAAGAAGTGACTGGTCACTTCTTTGACGCGGGCGTCTATTTACGCGCCGTCATTTGACAGCTGCGCGTAAATTACGCCTCGTGTGAACAGACAAACGTCTGCCCATTGCTTTCAATGGGCAGATGTTTGTCAGCGCTATTGAGGCGCTATTTTCGGACGTAATTCGGGGGCAAAAACGCCCGAATTACGTCCGTAATTAGTGCGTGTGAACATGCCCTAAGGGTTAACAGAACAACCCATCTCAAAAATGGCATAACCACATCATGCACAACCCCACCACTGATGCGTAAATGCTACAATATAAAGTGCACAATCACTGAATACTAGAGTGCATAAATGTAGGTACAATTAGTAGAATATTACTAGTAATGAATATACAAAATGACAAATACTAGATAAAGTGGACTCAAAGACCCAACCAAATTAATGACTAGGTGAACAACCAGAAGGATATTCAAGGAGACGAAAGGAGCGAAAGGCCGTGTGAGATCTGTCAAAAAGACCGCCTCAACGCGTGTTTCGCCCAAGAAGGAAGGGACTCAGTAAACTTGTCCACCTAATATGTGTTTATTAGCAGAGTTGCGTTGTAGGGTAGTCCACTTGCGGTAGGTAACTGTCCCGCAAGATATACTTAGAAAATAAATTATCGTTTTGCGCTTACCTTCCTCTCACTTGGCAGTCCGGACGACACGTCCTTGGCTTCTACTGCGCCTGCGCGTTCGGCATGATGCGGTCGATGATGACCCCTGGCTGTCAGCTGACGGCGGGGGGTCACATGGGCAGGTGTCACGAATCGAGAGGGTGTTGTGATTGGTCAGTTCATGTATCGCCGCCAAATACGAGGGGTGGAGTTTAGGTGTTTATAGTAACCCAGCGCCTGCAATGAAGTATGCCGTTGACATCGATACGTGCATCTTCCCGTGACGCACAGCAGAATATCTGCTGTTGAACACTATTATCGCTGGTGATGAGGCCAGAGTTACCAAGATACGGACCCCTGAAGATGAGTATCTGAAACGCGTAGGGTCGTTCATTGTACATGGAATGTCTGCATAGGGGACAGTAACATTGTGTTACACCCAGCACTAGGAGATCCGGAGATTTATTTCGGACACTGGTGCTTTTTTTGGGGATTGTACTATTGCTGTGCCCAGGATATATGCTGGTTCCAGACAAATATTGTTACAAACACTGAGATATATCTATCATAATGACTCAGTGTTTTCTGTTTAATACGTTTTTTAATTTTCACGGTGGGGCTCATTTCACAGTGGTGTGTTACCCCTGTTTTTAAAACGAGTTACTATTAAAAGGTATATTTTACTCAGTTGTCACTTCAGTGAACCTTCTAATTTTTTCATATTGTGGGAGCACAATTATATTTATATCAATTTATACAGTGAATTTATATTTAGTCCATACAGTTAATAATTCCATTATATCTGGGTATGGCAGCCTTTGCACTCTCTGATTTAAACACAGAAGGGTGGATGAGTGAGGCAAAAAGTGTCTTTTCTGAATGTGAACTGGTGTATACAGCACAGGGTGCATCTCTCAAATCTACCTTTAAAAACCTTAATAGATTGCATAAGGATTACACTAGAAGCTGGTGGGAGATTCAGAGTCTGGATAACTATTTAAAAAATAACATAGTTCCCAGAGGCCTTAGGGTCCCCATTGTTCCAGCATCAAGATTAAAAACCACTAATATAAAAGAAAGGTGGGAACAGGAGATCACAGGGAGTTCACTTAGGCTGATGCAGATTTTAGTGGAGGAAGAGAAAGTCCAGTTTGACTCTATTAGTGCTGAGCTTAAAAAAGAAATTGAGGCAGCTAAGTCTTTGGTAGATACCCCTGGTTTTGATAAAAAAGACAAAATCCTTCAACAAACTATAGAAAGGTTCACTAATCATTTAAAGGAACGTAAACACTTCCAATTCCAGAGAGACCTACAGGAATTTAGGGAGAAAAAAGCTTACGACTTTGTTAATACCCAACAACAGCAATATCAACAGACTAATAGGGGGCCGAGGGAAACTGACCCTTCCACATCAGAGAGTGAAACAACAGACTCTGAAAGAGTGGGCCCTTTCTTTGGTGGTAGTGGTGGGAAACAAAAATATAGGGGAGGAGCTAGAGGTAGAAATAGAGGCCGTGCTAGAGCCTCTTCTAATAGTGGCAATAATTTTTTAGCCAACAATCCCCCCATTTCCCGCTACATGCTGAGGGGACAAAAGGATTAGTGAAGGGAAATAATATGGATAGGCTACAAATCATCAACCTATCTGAATACAATTTGAGTGCATCAGAGAGTATATTATTAGAAAAGGGACTTTCCTTTGTCCCCACAGTTAAATTTGACTCATTTTCTTGGATAAAGGATCTCAATTTATTTGCTCGCAAGCTCAAATGGATCAAATTCTTCAAACACCATAATAGGAAAAAATGCATGGAATTGGGGTTAGAAGAGTCTGATATGGAAGGCCTTGTGGCCTTAGAGGGGTTACTAGAGGAATCTGGTAGAACCCCAGGTCTAGGTCCTTTCACCAATCTAAAAATGAAGAGTAGAAAGTTGCCACCTATAGGAGACTTTACCAATGTGGATTTATTTGTGGAGATGGTGGGAGATGAGATCAAAAATCTTAGTCAGGACATTAGGGGCATAGATAACAACTTGTCTTGGTCCGAACGAGTAGCTCTGACCACTTTAGAGAAAAAACAAAATATTGTTCTAAAGGCATCTGATAAAGGTGGGAACATTGTGGTCATGAGTAGGGATGATTATAAAAAAATGTGTGAGGACATTTTACTCAATCCTGATTGTTACACCATTTTAAAGGACAACCCCACAGCACTATTCAAGAAAGAGTTGCTGGGCATTCTGAGTGATGCAAAGAGCAGATCTTTGATTAGTGCGAGAGAGTTTGGGTTCCTGTTCCCACAATTTCCCATCATGGCGTGTTTTTATAGCCTGCCCAAAATCCACAAAGGGTATCCCCCCTTACGTGGCAGACCCATTGTTTCAGGCATTAATAATTTAACTCAAAATGTGAGTACATATGTTGATCAGGTGTTGCGCCCTTTTGTTTTGAGTCTCACATCATATGTACGTGACACTATGGATGTCTTGAAACAGATTGACGGTATTTCTTTGGAGAAAGACACACTTCTGGCTAGCCTGGATGTTGAGGCGTTGTATTCATCCATACCTCACAAATTAGGTTATAAGGCGATCGAGTACTTTCTTGGATCAAGAGGCACTCAGTTTGCAGCCCATAACCATTTTGTTTTGCAGTTATTACAATTTGTTCTTGAAAAAAATATATTTATCTTTGAAGACAAGATCTTTCATCAGCAATGTGGCACTGCAATGGGGAGTCCTGCAGCTCCCACCTATGCAAATTTATTTCTTGGCTGGTGGGAGGAGACAATTGTCTTTGGGGACAACTTTGCTAAATGGACTTCATCCGTTGGATTATGGATTAGATATATTGATGACGTGCTGCTTCTCTGGAACTCTACAGCAGAGGAGTTCCATAGCTTTGTAGCAGCCCTCAATACAAATGATGTAGGGCTTAAGTTCACATGTGAGATCAGTGAAAAAGAATTGTCTTTTCTGGATTTGAAAATTATAAAAACAGAAGAAGGCACAATTCGTACCAAGGTACACCGGAAAGAAACAGCAACCAATAGTTTCTTGCAATTGAATAGTTGTCATCCTTATCCCCTCAAACGTGGCATTCCGAAAGGCCAATTTATGAGAGTACGTAGGAATTGTAGCTCCATGGGTGATTTTGAGTGCCAGGCCCAAGAACTCAAAACAAGATTGAAGGATAGAGGTTTCCCCAAGAGTGTAATCAGGAAGGCCTATGAGGGAGCAAGGGACGCAGACAGGCAATGTCTCCTGGTTCCTAAAAAACGTAAAGAAGAACAAGTTACGAGACTCATAGGCACCTATGATTCTAAACAAAATGATATTATGCAGATCCTGAAAAGGTACTGGCGTATTCTCAGTTCTGATATAGATTTGGTAGATCAGATCACACAGTGGCCTTCTGTCACGTATCGGAGAGGGAAAAACATTAGGGATAGAGTCATGCACAGTTGTTTTGACCCCATTACACCTGGGGGTACGTGGCTGGATAGACAAATACCAGGCACGTTTAGATGTGGTAGCTGTAAAGCTTGTGATTTCATTCTCAAAGGGAATAGCTTTACCAGTGTTGCAACACAGGAAAAATACAACATTCGGGATTTTGTCAATTGCAAAACAGCGGGGGTGGTTTACCTAATTACATGCCCATGCCCCCTAAACTATGTGGGTAAAACAGCACGACAATTTCGACGCCGGATAAGGGAGCATGTTGGAGATATTATCCATGTTAGGGACACCCCAATATCTAAGCATGTGCATGCTAAACATCAAGGCCATGCAGCATGTTTAAAGTTTCAAGCAATTGAACTCATTAGACCCCCAAAAAGAGGAGGTGACTGGGACAACCTAATTCTACGCAAAGAAGCCCAATGGATCCATAGACTGGCATGCATACAACCAGCGGGTTTAAACGAGCAGACTAATTATACGTGTTTTATTTAATATGCAATACCATTCCCCTTAAGGTGGCCAAATTTCACCTTGGGTTGCCTCTGTGGGTGGGTGGGTTCCATTTGCATTGTGCACTATGTTCGATATGGCCATATTGGCCAGCCAACACATAAAGAGATCTTTTGTCAGTTTTTTCAAATGGAAGGGACTCAGTAAACTTGTCCACCTAATATGTGTTTATTAGCAGAGTTGCGTTGTAGGGTAGTCCACTTGCGGTGGGTAACTGTCCCGCAAGATATACTTAGAAAATAAATTATCGTTTTGCGCTTACCTTCCTCTCACTTGGCAGTCCGGGCGACACGTCCTTGGCTTCTACTGCGCCTGCGCGTTCGGCATGATGCGGTCGATGATGACCCCTGGCTGTCAGCTGACGGCGGGGGGTCACATGGGCAGGTGTCACGAATCGAGAGGGTGTTGTGATTGGTCAGTTCATGTATCGCCGCCAAATACGAGGGGTGGAGTTTAGGTGTTTATAGTAACCCAGCGCCTGCAATGAAGTATGCCGTTGACATCGATACGTGCATCTTCCCGTGACGCACAGCAGAATATCTGCTGTTGAACACTATTATCGCTGGTGATGAGGCCAGAGTTACCAAGATACGGACCCCTGAAGATGAGTATCTGAAACGCGTAGGGTCGTTCATTGTACATGGAATGTCTGCATAGGGGACAGTAACATTGTGTTACACCCAGCACTAGGAGATCCGGAGATTTATTTCGGACACTGGTGCTTTTTTTGGGGATTGTACTATTGCTGTGCCCAGGATATTTGCTGGTTCCAGACAAATATTGTTACAAACACTGAGATATATCTATCATAATGACTCAGTGTTTTCTGTTTAATACGTTTTTTAATTTTCACGGTGGGGCTCATTTCACAGTGGTGTGTTACCCCTGTTTTTAAAACGAGTTACTATTAAAAGGTATATTTTACTCAGTTGTCACTTCAGTGAACCTTCTAATTTTTTCATATTGTGGGAGCACAATTATATTTATATCAATTTATACAGTGAATTTATATTTAGTCCATACAGTTAATAATTCCATTATATCTGGGTATGGCAGCCTTTGCACTCTCTGATTTAAACACAGAAGGGTGGATGAGTGAGGCAAAAAGTGTCTTTTCTGAATGTGAACTGGTGTATACAGCACAGGGTGCATCTCTCAAATCTACCTTTAAAAACCTTAATAGATTGCATAAGGATTACACTAGAAGCTGGTGGGAGATTCAGAGTCTGGATAACTATTTAAAAAATAACATAGTTCCCAGAGGCCTTAGGGTCCCCATTGTTCCAGCATCAAGATTAAAAACCACTAATATAAAAGAAAGGTGGGAACAGGAGATCACAGGGAGTTCACTTAGGCTGATGCAGATTTTAGTGGAGGAAGAGAAAGTCCAGTTTGACTCTATTAGTGCTGAGCTTAAAAAAGAAATTGAGGCAGCTAAGTCTTTGGTAGATACCCCTGGTTTTGATAAAAAAGACAAAATCCTTCAACAAACTATAGAAAGGTTCACTAATCATTTAAAGGAACGTAAACACTTCCAATTCCAGAGAGACCTACAGGAATTTAGGGAGAAAAAAGCTTACGACTTTGTTAATACCCAACAACAGCAATATCAACAGACTAATAGGGGGCTGAGGGAATCTGACCCTTCCACATCAGAGAGTGAAACAACAGACTCTGAAAGAGTGGGCCCTTTCTTTGGTGGTAGTGGTGGGAAACAAAAATATAGGGGAGGAGCTAGAGGTAGAAATAGAGGCCGTGCTAGAGCCTCTTCTAATAGTGGCAATAATTTTTTAGCCAACAATCCCCCCATTTCCCGCTACATGCTGAGGGGACAAAAGGATTAGTGAAGGGAAATAATATGGATAGGCTACAAATCATCAACCTATCTGAATACAATTTGAGTGCATCAGAGAGTACATTATTAGAAAAGGGACTTTCCTTTGTCCCCACAGTTAAATTTGACTCATTTTCTTGGATAAAGGATCTCAATTTATTTGCTCGCAAGCTCAAATGGATCAAATTCTTCAAACACCATAATAGGAAAAAATGCATGGAATTGGGGTTAGAAGAGTCTGATATGGAAGGCCTTGTGGCCTTAGAGGGGTTACTAGAGGAATCTGGTAGAACCCCAGGTCTAGGTCCTTTCACCAATCTAAAAATGAAGAGTAGAAAGTTGCCACCTATAGGAGACTTTACCAATGTGGACTTATTTGTGGAGATGGTGGGAGATGAGATCAAAAATCTTAGTCAGGACATTAGGGGCATAGATAACAACTTGTCTTGGTCCGAACGAGTAGCTCTGACCACTTTAGAGAAAAAACAAAATATTGTTCTAAAGGCATCTGATAAAGGTGGGAACATTGTGGTCATGAGTAGGGATGATTATAAAAAAATGTGTGAGGACATTTTACTCAATCCTGATTGTTACACCATTTTAAAGGACAACCCCACAGCACTATTCAAGAAAGAGTTGCTGGGCATTCTGAGTGATGCAAAGAGCAGATCTTTGATTAGTGCGAGTGAGTTTGGGTTCCTGTTCCCACAATTTCCCATCATGGCGTGTTTTTATAGCCTGCCCAAAATCCACAAAGGGTATCCCCCCTTACGTGGCAGACCCATTGTTTCAGGCATTAATAATTTAACTCAAAATGTGAGTACATATGTTGATCAGGTGTTGCGCCCTTTTGTTTTGAGTCTCACATCATATGTACGTGACACTATGGATGTCTTGAAACAGATTGACGGTATTTCTTTGGAGAAAGACACACTTCTGGCTAGCCTGGATGTTGAGGCGTTGTATTCATCCATACCTCACAAATTAGGTTATAAGGCGATCGAGTACTTTCTTGGATCAAGAGGCACTCAGTTTGCAGCCCATAACCATTTTGTTTTGCAGTTATTACAATTTGTTCTTGAAAAAAATATATTTATCTTTGAAGACAAGATCTTTCATCAGCAATGTGGCACTGCAATGGGGAGTCCTGCAGCTCCCACCTATGCAAATTTATTTCTTGGCTGGTGGGAGGAGACAATTGTCTTTGGGGACAACTTTGCTAAATGGACTTCATCCGTTGGATTATGGATTAGATATATTGATGACGTGCTGCTTCTCTGGAACTCTACAGCAGAGGAGTTCCATAGTTTTGTAGCAGCCCTCAATACAAATGATGTAGGGCTTAAGTTCACATGTGAGATCAGTGAAAAAGAATTGTCTTTTCTGGATTTGAAAATTATAAAAACAGAAGAAGGCACAATTCGTACCAAGGTACACCGGAAAGAAACAGCAACCAATAGTTTCTTGCAATGGAATAGTTGTCATCCTTATCCCCTCAAACGTGGCATTCCGAAAGGCCAATTTATGAGAGTACGTAGGAATTGTAGCTCCATGGGTGATTTTGAGTGCCAGGCCCAAGAACTCAAAACAAGATTGAAGGATAGAGGTTTCCCCAAGAGTGTAATCAGGAAGGCCTATGAGGGAGCAAGGGACGCAGACAGGCAATGTCTCCTGGTTCCTAAAAAACGTAAAGAAGAACAAGTTACGAGACTCATAGGCACCTATGATTCTAAACAAAATGATATTATGCAGATCCTGAAAAGGTACTGGCGTATTCTCAGTTCTGATATAGATTTGGTAGATCAGATCACACAGTGGCCTTCTGTCACGTATCGGAGAGGGAAAAACATTAGGGATAGAGTCATGCACAGTTGTTTTGACCCCATTACACCTGGGGGTACGTGGCTGGATAGACAAATACCAGGCACGTTTAGATGTGGTAGCTGTAAAGCTTGTGATTTCATTCTCAAAGGGAATAGCTTTACCAGTGTTGCAACACAGGAAAAATACAACATTCGGGATTTTGTCAATTGCAAAACAGCGGGGGTGGTTTACCTAATTACATGCCCATGCCCCCTAAACTATGTGTGTAAAACAGCACGACAATTTCGACGCCGGATAAGGGAGCATGTTGGAGATATTATCCATGTTAGGGACACCCCAATATCTAAGCATGTGCATGCTAAACATCAAGGCCATGCAGCATGTTTAAAGTTTCAAGCAATTGAACTCATTAGACCCCCAAAAAGAGGAGGTGACTGGGACAACCTAATTCTACGCAAAGAAGCCCAATGGATCCATAGACTGGCATGCATACAACCAGCGGGTTTAAACGAGCAGACTAATTATACGTGTTTTATTTAATATGCAATACCATTCCCCTTAAGGTGGCCAAATTTCACCTTGGGTTGCCTCTGTGGGTGGGTGGGTTCCATTTGCATTGTGCACTATGTTCGATATGGCCATATTGGCCAGCCAACACATAAAGAGATCTTTTGTCAGTTTTTTCAAATGGAAGGGACTCAGTAAACTTGTCCACCTAATATGTGTTTATTAGCAGAGTTGCGTTGTAGGGTAGTCCACTTGCGGTGGGTAACTGTCCCGCAAGATATACTTAGAAAATAAATTATCGTTTTGCGCTTACCTTCCTCTCACTTGGCAGTCCGGGCGACACGTCCTTGGCTTCTACTGCGCCTGCGCGTTCGGCATGATGCGGTCGATGATGACCCCTGGCTGTCAGCTGATGGCGGGGGGTCACATGGGCAGGTGTCACGAATCGAGAGGTTGTTGTGATTGGTCAGTTCATGTATCGCCGCCAAATACGAGGGGTGGAGTTTAGGTGTTTATAGTAACCCAGCGCCTGCAATGAAGTATGCCGTTGACATCGATACGTGCATCTTCCCGTGACGCACAGCAGAATATCTGCTGTTGAACACTATTATCGCTGGTGATGAGGCCAGAGTTACCAAGATACGGACCCCTGAAGATGAGTATCTGAAACGCGTAGGGTCGTTCATTGTACATGGAATGTCTGCATAGGGGACAGTAACATTGTGTTACACCCAGCACTAGGAGATCCGGAGATTTATTTCGGACACTGGTGCTTTTTTTGGGGATTGTACTATTGCTGTGCCCAGGATATATGCTGGTTCCAGACAAATATTGTTACAAACACTGAGATATATCTATCATAATGACTCAGTGTTTTCTGTTTAATACGTTTTTTAATTTTCACGGTGGGGCTCATTTCACAGTGGTGTGTTACCCCTGTTTTTAAAACGAGTTACTATTAAAAGGTATATTTTACTCAGTTGTCACTTCAGTGAACCTTCTAATTTTTTCATATTGTGGGAGCACAATTATATTTATATCAATTTATACAGTGAATTTACAATTAGTAGAATATTACTAGTAATGAATATACAAAATGACAAATACTAGATAAAGTGGACTCAAAGACCCAACCAAATTAATGACTAGGTGAACAACCAGAAGGATATTCAAGGAGACGAAAGGAGCGAAAGGCCGTGTGAGATCTGTCAAAAAGACCGCCTCAACGCGTGTTTCGCCCAAGACCGGCTTCGTCAGGAGACTCATATATACCACAACAACCAAGCTCAGTACATAAATACAACACAAGAACCAAGTTCAGTACATAAATACAGTATTAGAACCAAGCTCAGTACATAAATACAGCACCAGAACCAAGCTCAGTACATAAATACAGCACTAGCACAAATACAGCTCAATTTATTGTAACCCCTGTATAGTTTTGTATGGCGTAAAACTACAGCTCCCATCATGGCACGAACAATGTTAGGGATATGCTGGGAGTTGCTGTTTCACACAAAAAATCATGCCACTTATCATCTTGCTGCAGATCATACAGTGACTACAGTACTGATTAAAGGCAGAATATACATTTGCATTAAGTGCCTCACAGATGATGTCATCTCAGATTCTAGTTGTTCTTTTTCTCCTTTCTTCTCCATCCGGTCCAGACCTCTATGATGATTTCTCCCGACCACGGCCCATTTCTGAAGTTTGCCACTCAGATGTCTTCAGCTTCTGACTTTTCAATCATTTCTGCACCTATAAACGAAGATAAAATTCTCATGGTGCCTCACACTACACCCCTAAATATAATAGCGTCATACACTACACTTTTCAATATAATTGCGCCGTACACTGTGTTCATGATTATTATAGCACAATACACTGTGTCCCCCCCCCCACACACAGTGCCCTCTGTAGATAGTGGCTTTCATAGAGGCCCCTGTAGATAGTGCCCTACATAGATCCCCCTGTAGATAATGACCCCCATAAAGCTCCCTGTAGAAAGTGTCCTACATAAATCCCCCTGTAGATAGTGCCCCACATATAGACTTCCTGTAGATAGTGCCCCACATGTAGCCCCCCTGTATATAGTGCCCCACGTATAGCCACCCTGTATATAGTGCCCCATGTTATAGCTCCCCGTGTGTATAGTGTCCCATATATAGACCCCCTGTAGATAGTGCCCAACATATAGCCCCCTGTAGATAGTGCCCTACATATAGCCTCCCCCTGTAGATGCAATGCAGGCCTGCTCTCTTCTGGGCAGGTCTGCTGAACGACGCAAGCGGCGTGGTGACATCATTGCGTCGTTGAAAGGCGCTAAATGGCCGGGCACGGAACTGGCCACGCTTATGCATGTAATTGTATCTGCGTCCTGAAGACGCATGTACAATTATAGTGCAGAAGGGGGTGGCGGCGGCTTGTTTCAGTGGCGCTGCCTCCCTCTCAGAGAGAAGCTCACCTTGCCTCATGGACGGTGTGGCCCTGGCTGAGCCATGTATCTAATCCTATCCTGTGTGATACTGTCAGCTGAGCTGGTATATCCAAACCTACCATGTGTGATACTGTCTAAAAAATGAAAATCTGATGTATTCAGCTAGGGTTTGTTTGGATCCATTATAAAGTATCATATGCATCATGGATCAATTAAAAATAGAAACCATGATATCAGCACAAATTTTTTTTCTCGAAAAAGAGGACCTGTCACTAGGTCCTAACATCCAATTTATACTGTACATATATATTACCTTTAGCCCGCTCTTCCCCCGTTTCCAGCGCTGTTTTTCTTTTTGTTCTGAATGCACCCCCCCCCCCCAATTATGAGTAATGATGCTCTGTACTTTAAGCCTCCAAAATGCTAATTATTCACTGTAGTTAGCCAACGGAGCATGAACTCCAGTGAATCTCACTGGCTGGAGCATCTTCACTGCCTCTGACGCCGTCCAATCAGCACGAGGCTGCTCATGACAAGCCATGTGCAGTGAGACCACGCTGGGCAAGACTTCTAATCAAACACGTTTGTCATAAGTTGTTTTGCTCGTATTGGACAGCATAATAGGCAGTGAAGATGGCTCCACCCAGGGAGATTCACTGCAGTTCACGCCCTATTGGCTAACCAGTGAATTACCATTGGTTGCCTAAAGGACAGAGCATCATAACTGAGAAGCATGGGGGGGGGGCAGAACAGAAAAAAAAAGCGCAGGAAACCAGGTGGAAGCGGGGTAAAGTATGTTCACACGCAGTGTTTTCAGGCGTATTTCGGGGTGTTTACGCCTCGAAAAACGCCTGAAAAAACGGAAGCTGAACGCCTACAAACATCTGCCCATTGAAATCAATGTGAAAAACAGCATTTAGTTCATACAGGGCGTCTTTTTACGCCGCTGTTTTAAAAAACGGAGCGTCAAAAGACGCTCTGTAAAAAGGAGTGCATGTCACTGCTTGAGGTGTTTTTTGGAGCTGATTTTCCATTGAACACTATGAAAAATGCCTCAAAAAACGCCTCAAAAGAAGCGCCATATTCAGGCGAAAACAGCTCCTGATTTTCAGACTTTTTTTTAACAACTCGCGTTTTTTTCGTGGCGTTTTTTATGGCCGTTTTTTTAGCTCGTTTTCAATGGAGTCAATGAAAAACGCCTCCAAAAACGTCCCAAGAAGTGTCCTGCACTTCTTTTGACGAGCCGTCATTTTACGCGCCATATTTTTACAGCGACGCGTAAAATAAAGGCTCGTGGGAACAGAACATCGTAATTCCCATTGAAAGCAATGGGCAGATGTTTGTAGGCGTATTAGGGACGTTTTTTCAGGCGTAATTTGAGGCGTAAAACGCCCGAATTACGGCTGAAACCACTGCGTGTGAACATACCCTTAAAGAAGCTTCACTTTCAGCTTCAAAAACGCCTAAAAATCAGAGGCTGTTTTCTCTGGAAACAGCTCCGTATTTTCAGACGTTTTTTTTTTAAGGGTCTTAGGTTATGTTCACACGCAGTGACCAAAAACTTCTGAAAATACGGAGCTGTTTTCCGGCGAAAACAGCTCCTGATTTTCAGATGTTTTTGTAGCAACTCGCGTTTTTTACGGCGTATTTTACGGCCGTTATTGGAGATGTTTTTCAATGGAGTCAATGAAAAACGTTCCAAGAAGTGACATGCACTTCTTTTTTGTGGGCGTCTTTTTACGCACCGTATTTTGACAGCGTCGCGTAAAATTACACCTCGTGGGAACAGAACACCGTAAAACCCATTGCAAGCAATGGGCAGATGTTTGTAGGCGTATTAGGCCGTTTTTTCAGGCGGAATTCGAGGCGTAAAATGTTCGAATTACGTCTGAAAACACTGCGTGTGAACATACCCTTAGGGTATGTTCACACGGCCTATTTACGGACGTAAATCGGGCGTTTTTGCCCCGAATTACGCCCGAAAATAGCGCCTCAATAGCGCTGACAAACATCTGCCCATTGAAAGCAATGGGCAGACGTTTGTCTGTTCACACGAGGCGTATATTTACGCGCCGCTGTCAAAAGCCGGCGCGTAAATAGACGCCCGCGTCAAAGAAGTGACCTGTCACTTCTTTGGCCGTAATTGGAGCCGTTACTCATTGACTCCAATGAATAGCAGCGCTAATTACGGCCGTAATTGACGCGGCGTTCAAGCGCCTGCACATGCCGTTACGGCTGAAATTACGGGGATGTTTTCAGGCTGAAACATCCCCGTAATTTCAGCCGTAACGGACGCCCTCGTGTGAACATACCCTGAGGGTATGCTCACACACAAACTCAAAAACTTCTGAAAATACGGAGCTGTTTTCAAGGGAAAACAGCTCCTGATTTTCAGCCATTTTTTTTAGCAACTCGCATTTTTTGCGCTGTTTTTTCTGCCGATTTTGGAGCTGTTTTTCTATAGAGTCAATGAAAAACGGCTCCAAAAATGGCTCAAGAAGTGACATGCACTTCTTTTTTTGCGGGCGATTTTTACATACAGGTAATGTATGTAAATTGGATGTTAGGAACTAGACACAGATGACAGGTCCTCTGTAAATACATTACATGCGCTGTAAAAATGCCTATATCATTGAAAGTTATATAAATGCCAAAGTATTTTCATTTCATTTATTTAATAAAATATAATGGAGCAAAGGAAAAAAAAAATACAATTAACACAATTTGTTTTAAAGTAATACTTTTTATTGAATAAAACTTACTAAACAGTAAAAAAAAATAATATTTGCCACATACTTATAACAGCCCATACAATAAAGTTATCCCCTCAATTAAGGTGAATGGCAGATGGCATAAAAAACAAAAACAAAAAAACAAAAGCAAATTAATTGTTTTATTCATTTTGCCATTATAAAAAAAAAATCATAAAATTAATTGTTAACTTCCCAAAATGATAGAGGGGAAGGGGCGGGGGCAAAGGATAGACAAGGTTTAAATGGAAGAAAAATAAAAAAGTTACTATTGTCCTTAAAGGGGTACTCCAGATGTCAAAGTTTAGCGCCTATCCACCTATCCTGTACCTCGCACAGAGTTGTATGGAGTGACAGTTCTACATGACTGTATATTGCTCCAAACAACTCCTCTACACTGCAGATGGGAGGATAGGTAATAAATATTGACACCTGGAATACCCCTTTAAGGACAAAAAAAAAGGTTAAGAAAGTACTCTATGAGGTGCAATAGAAGCTACTTTCTCCCTGTGGGATCTTCGTGTTAATCAGTCACACATGCATTAGTATTATGGCAATACCCCCGGCTTTCCTTTAAGAGATTTTGTCACATACTAGGAGGCCAGACCAGCTCTCCTATTTTCCAGACTATTCCTTCCCCAGCATTTCCACAGATGTTTCAGAGCTTGTAAAGACAACCCGTAGGCATTCTGTATGCCTCTTTCTCCCCTAGAAGGAATGCTTCTAGATGAGAATATCTCAGCCAGAAAACCTCTATGCATAATTCTACGTACACAGTGATACAGTATGGGCCCATAGAATTCTATGGACATATGGAAACGTAATATGGCGGTGTGTATGAGGCCTTAGAAGTATTTAAAAGTTTATGTATATGGTGTTTTCAGAAGTGAAGGGTTATAATTTTGTGATACTTTGTTTTATTCTTGGTTTACTATAACATACTCTATATGGCCAAAATTATGTGAACACCTGACCAATTCACCTATATAAGCTTGTTAAAAATCCCATTCCATGGACGTTAATATGGAGTTGGGCCCTTTTTCCGGCTATAACAGCCTCAACTCTTCTGAGACTTTCCACAAGACTAAGAGTTTCCTATGGAGATTATGGACCTTGCTTTGTGCACTGGAGCAAAGTCATGCTGGAACAGGAAAGGGCCTTCTCCAATCTTTTGCCACAAGGTTGATAGCATACAATTGCAAGCTTCCCAACCATCATGGATACAGTGGGACAGTCCCAGATTCCGGGCAATATTTCGATGTCCCAGGAGGCCGGCTAATACATACTCCACCATTCACCCTGTGATGTCTGCCGTGTGTGACTTGGCGCAGACAGGGACAATGCAGTGATGTCATCGTTCCTGCCTGTCCTGAGCCACACACAGCACAGACCGGAGGAGACTTGCAGAGGGATTTCCTTCATTTGTCGTGTATTTTATTATCTGGGGGCATTACACTGCGTGTGAGAGGCACTCGGGCGCTTTATACTTTGTGGGGATACACCATGGAGGCTTTATACTATGTGTGGGGGGTAGCTCTATGGGAGCATTATATTGTGTGTGGAAGCACTATAAGGCATTATTCTGTGTGGGAAGGTACTATGGGGGCATTATACCGTGTCTGGGGTGCACTATGGGGCATTATACTGTGTGAGGAGCACTATGGGGGCATTATACTGTGTGTGGGGTCACTGTGTGGTCATTATACTGTGTGTGAAGGCACTATGGGGGCATTATACTGTGTGGGCAGGCACTATGTGGGCATGATACTGTGTGGGGAGGCATGATACTATGGGGAGGCACTATGGTCGCATGATAATGTGTGGCGAGCACCATGGGAGCATTATACTGTGTCTGGCTCTCTGGGGGCATTATACTGTGTGGGGGCACTGTGGTTGCATGATACTGTGTGGAGGCACTCCTGGGGCATGATACCGTGTGTGGGGCATTACTGGGGAATGATACAGTGTGGGGGTACTAAGGGGCATGACACAGTGTGTGGGCACTACTGGGACATGATACTGCATTGGGGCAATGTGGGGGCATGATACTGTGTGGAGACACTCCGGAGGCATGCTACTGTGTGGAAACATTATAGAGGCATTGTACTGTGTGGGAACACTACGGGGGCATGATGCTGTGTGGGGGCACTATGGAGGCATAATACTATAATACTGTGTGGGGTTACTACAGGGGCATGATACTGTGTGGGTCACTAGGGGGGCATGATTTTGTGTGGGGACACTACTGGGGCATGATACTGTGTGGAGGGAACTGTGGGGCCATGATACTATGTGAGGGCACTATGGGGGCATGGTACTGTGTGGGGGCACTAAGGAGGCATCATACTGTGAAGGGGCACTAAGATCGTATAATGGCTGTGTTGGGACAATATTGACATATGCCATACAAAGAGGACACTATGAAGGTGTTTAGGGCCCAAAGGAGCACTAGTACTGTTTGTTACCTAAAGCAGGGCACTATTATTGTGTGGGGTTACAAACAGGACTGGGTGTGCATGGACAGGAAGTAATGGGCATAACCTATTTGTTAAAAAAAATTGCTGCGCCACTCAGCACGTGTCGCATGAGTTTTTCCTCTATATGATCGTTGAAAGTTGGGAGGTATTTGCCTAAAATATCTTAGTATGCAGTAGCATTTAAGGGGTTGTCCCAAAAAAAACCATTTATCACCTATGCACAGTGATCGAGAGAACTAGGGTCCCATGTCCCGTTTAAATAGGGTGGTGGTCACGTGTGCACACTACAACTCCATTCATTCATTATGAGAATGACGGAAAGAGTACAGCACTTGATTTTCCTTGTTAATCCCATGGAGAATTATTGGAGCGGTAGTAACCACTGCTCCATTTGAACGGGGATACGGGACCCTCGTTCTTGGGATCACTGGGAGCCCAAGTAGTTGGACCCGGAGTAATCATACATTTTCATACAAACCCCTTTAACATTACCCTTCCCTGCAATTATGGGGCCTAGACCAAACACTGAAAAACAGGTCCCAGATCATTATCTCTTCCTTACCAAATTCTCGAGTAGGCACTATGCATTCCGGTAGGTAGCATTCTTCAAGCATCTTCCAAATTCAGATTCGTCTACCAAACTGTCAGATAGTGAAACGTGATTCATCACTGCAGAGGACACGTTTCCACTGCTTCAGAGTCCAGTGTCGGCATGCTTTAAACCACTCCAGTCCATGCTTGGCATTGTGCATGGTGATCTTAGGCTTGTATTATGCTGGTCAATCATGGAAAGCCATTCATGAAGCTTCCGATGGACAGTTATTGTGCTGATGTCACTTCTAGAGGCAGTTTGGATCACTGTACTGAGTAATGTAACACAGGATAGGTGATTTTTATGTGTCACATGCTTTAACACTCGGCAGCCTGGCTTGTGAGTAAGAGCGATCTACTATTTTGTGGCTGAGCTGTTGTTACTCTTAGGGTATGTTCACATGTGCACGTCCGTTACGGCTGAAATTACGGAGCTGTTTTCAGACGTAATGGCAAGTGCAGGAGTTTTTCTATGGAGTCAATGGAAAACGGCTCCAATTACGCCCCAAGAAGTGACATGCACGTCTTTGACGTGGGCGTCTTTTTTACGTAAAAAAAAATGACCGTCGGCACAGTACATCGTAAAACCCATTCAAATGAATGGGCAGATGTTTGCCGGCGCTATGGAGCCGTATTTTCGGACGTAATTCGAGGTTAAAACGCCTGAATTACGTCCGTAAATAGGGTGTGTGAACCCAGCCTTAGACGCTTTCACTTCACAATAATACCACATACTGTTGACCGCTACAGATCTAGCAGATCAGAAATGTCACAGACTGACTTGTGTCACAGGTAGAATCCTATGACATTGCAATGTTTAAAGTTACTATGGTCTTCAGCATGACCCATAATACTACCAATACTTGTCTATAGAGATTGTATAGCGGTGGGCTTGATTTTTATGCATCTGTTTGCAGTGGGTGTGGCTTAACCCATTTCCATCGTAAACAATTTTCAGATTTTCATTTTTTCCTCTCCACCTTCCAAAAGCCATAGCTTTTTCATTTTTCCGTTGTTATAGTCCTATGAGGGTTTACTTTTTGTAAGACGAGTTGTAGTTTTTCGTAGCGCCATTTAGTGTGCCATATAATGTACTAGGAAATGGGAATAAAATTATTTGTGGGGTAGCAAATGAAAAAAACTGTGATTCCTCCATAGTTTTTTGCGCTTCGTGATCTTTATTCTGTGGGTCAATACGATTACGGCTATACCAAATATATATAGTTTTTTTTCTATGTTTTACTACTTTTACAAGGAAAAAACTAAGTGTAAAAAATAAAATGTATTTGGTCTCGCCAAATTCTGAGATTCCTAACTTTTTTATTTTTCCGTTAATTAAGTAGTATGAGGGCTTATTTTTGCGGGATAAGCTGTAGTTTTTAATGCTACCATTTTGGGGTACATGCGAGGTTTTGATCACTTTTTATTTAAAAAAAATGTCTCAATTTTTTGGGATATGAGGTGACCGAAAAATTGTGATTTCCATTTTTTTTACGGCGTACACCTTATGGGTTAAATAATGATATATTGTAATAGTTCAGACGTTTACGGATGCGGTGATACCAATTATGATTATTTATTTATTTTTTTACAATGCTTCAGGAGGAAAATGGGAAAATGTTTTTTTTTTTAACTTTTAATATATATATTTTTTTTTACATAAAAAAGACTTTCTTTTGCAAATTTTAACTTTTTTTTATTAGTCCCCCTAGGGGACTTTAACCAGCGATCGCTGGATCGCTTGCACGATATACTGCAATACTAATGTATTGCAGTATATCGTCTTTCTGACAGGCTTCTATTAAGCCCTGCCATAGGCAGGGCTTAATATGAGCACAGATATGGCAGACCTGGGGCCTTCAGTAGGCCCCCAAGCTGTCATAGCAACCATTGTCACCTCGCGATTGCATTGCGAGGGGTGCGATGAGCTGCTAACAATTTAAATGCCGTGGTCGCTATTGACCGCGGCATTTAACGGGTTAAACTAGCGGGATCGCGTTCGAGCGCGATCCCTCTCGTTACTGTGAATTGTCGCCTGTAACATACAGCCATCACCCGCATTGTCTTGAGCGGGCTCACTACGTGAGCCCGCTTCATACTTCCCCTACCCGGCTATGATGTAGCCATTACGTCAAATGTCGGGAAGGGGTTAAACACCTGAACTTAATAATTAGAAGGAATGTTCACAAACTTTTGGCCATATAATTTATCTTTCTGCTCCATCCTCCAAAGAAATGATGAGAAAAAGAAAACCACCTCCTTCATTTTTTTTTTTTGCTGATGTAAAAAACGTGCGACATACGGATGACATACGCGCATAAAAAACGCAGACGCAAGAGGTTACACTTTCCTATATGTACTTGATGTATCTTGTATTCTGTAAATATGTGGCTGTTGGCCACGAAAATAAAGAATTAAAAAAAAAAAAAACGCAGACGCACACCGTACACGGATGTCGCACGGGACTGCAACGCAAGAAATACTCGTGTGAATAAGGCCTAAGGAGGAGCCACTGCAGCCTCTTCATTTTACTCATTGGTAGAACGTCTCAGAGTTCAGAGCCCTACCAATCAAACATGGGTGACCTGATGGGGCATTATGTTATAGTCCTGAAAAACCCCGTTATTATTTCAGGATAGTTTTTAGAATAAGTCATCATGTGTGTGTGTGTATTTTGTGATCACAATTTTACCTGTATGGGCTTGTCCACATGTAGCGGAATTGCTGCGTATATTCCGCCTGGAATTACGGATGGAAAATACGCAGCAGAATACAGTAGAAGCTAAGTGGGTGAGATTTAACAAATCTCATCCACACGCTGCGTAAAAATTCAGACCAGAAATTAACCTGCGGTGCGTATTTTTCGTACTGCAGCAAGTCAATTCCTGCTGCGGAAAGTGGACTGAATTTCTGCGTTTTTCAGAGGAGATGTCACCAGCTCCCAGCATTGAGAAAAACGCAGCAAAATACGCACCATTTTCTGCAGTCAAAAATGCAGGAAATGGTGCGTTTTTGCCGTGGCGGAAAGTCTGCTACTTTCAACGGAATTGCTGCAGAAATTTTCTGCAGCAATTCAGTTACGTGTGGACAAGCCCTATCACGCACCTCCAGTTTTCCCCTCTGCTGGCCTTATCTTTAATTGTCAGTTTTTCCTCAGCTTTGTTTGTTCCAGAAGGGGTGAACACTAGCTCCTATAATGTTCTCCCACACTGTGGCCTTATTTAGGCATCAATTACACGAGAGTAATATTCGCGCGTGCGACGTGCGTGATTTTCCACGAGTGTCGTACGGACCTATATTACTCTATGGGGCAGTGCAGACAGTCCGTGGGTTTTGTGCAGCGTGAGTGTGCTGCGTAAAACTCACGACATGTTCTATATTTCAGCGTTTTTCGCGCATCACGCACCCATTGAAGTCAATGAGTGCGTGAAAACCACGCAGGTCGCACGGAAGCACTTCCGTGCGAACTGCGTGATTCGCGCATCAGCTGTCAAACTCTGAATATAAACAGAAAAGCACCACGTGCTTTTCTGTTTACAAACATCCAAACTGAGTGTCAAAATGATGGCGGCTGCGAGAAAATCTCGCAGCCGCGCATCATACACTGATAACACACGCAGCTGTTAAGTACCTTTTGCGCACGCAAAACGTTGCGTTTTTTGCGTGCGTAAAATGCACACGCTCGTGTAAATCAGGCCTTACACGAGCGTAGTTCACGTCCGTGATACGCGCGTGAAAATCACACGCGTCGCACGGACCTATGTAACTCAATGGGGCCATTCAGATAGTCCGTGATTTTAACGCAGCGTGTGGCCGCTGCGTAAAACTCACGACGTGTCCTATACTTAAGCGGTTTTCGCACATTACGCACCCATTGAAGTCAATGGGTGCGTGAAAATGACGCGCGGCACACGGACACACTTCCATGTGCTGCGCGTGTTTCGCGCAACAGTAGATCAAGTAATGAAGGGAAAAATAAAACCACCTCCTTCATTTCTTTTTCTAAACATAAAAACAGAGTGTCATAAGGATGGCATATGCGCGAAAATCACGCAGCCACGCACCAAACACTTATGACACACGGAACTGCAACACGCAAAAAACGCAGCGTTCGTGAGAATTTCGCCTAAGGAGCACTGAATTCCTACCCCATGGTTCTGTGCTTGCTTCTTAAGAACTAGCAGAGGGTCCTGTTCAGAGTCCTGCGTGAGCTCCCCATGTTTACCCAGACTCAATACTATGATCAATCATTTGCTTGCCCATGAGAAATAGTAAACTGGCTGCAGATACCCCTGTCTCATAGACAAACACAGGCACAGCAGCAGCAAAGCGTTTAGGACATTTTACATAAGAATTTACATTGAAAATACTGAGCAGTGCTTCTCTCAATCAAGCATTAGTGTGATCTAAGGCCTAGTTCACACAGAGTTTGCTGCAGGTAGAAAAAAATCTCCCTCAAAATCCCTTTTTTTCCCGCATTTCTTGTGGCATTTTTTTTACCCGCAATGTAATACAGGGACTGCAGGCATAAATGCAGCAAACAACGCTCAGAAACGAGCACCGCAGGTATTTTCTGCCTCTCATTGATTTCAATGGGAGGTCAGAGGTGGAAACTGATCAAAGAAAGAGCATGACACTTTTTTTTTTGCCATAAGCCGCTCAGGAGAGAAAATCCTCTGCCTTCCATTGAAATAAATGGGGGGCGAAATGGGACTTTTTTTGTCACTGATTCCGATGCGGTTTCCGTGAACTAAGGCCAGGCTCCCGCTGGTCGTATATGCTGTGAAAAACTATGCAGCGTATTCAACCTAGAACGCACCACATTTCAGAAAGAGGCACTAGGAAAAAAAAAATCGTACTTACACCTTCTGTGGTATCCCTGCGAATCAGCTTCAAAAGTCGCACCACTTGGCTATTTGTTGCAGGTTTTACTTCCCCATTGAATTCAATGGGGAAAACCTGCAACAGAAAAGTCATGATAACGCAGCATAAAATGACATTCTGTAGATTTAGAATCTGCACCGCAGGTCAATATATGAATGTTTTCTCTGTGATTTTTTTCTGCAGTGTAGCCATGAGATTTTCTAAATCTCATTCACTTTGCTGCTAGTGTATATGCTGCAGAATTTCAGCACAGAATTCCATTGTGCAAATTGTGCAGCAAGCAAAATGAGGCTGGGTTCACACACCCTATTTACGGACGTAATTCGGGCGTTTTAACCTCGAATTACGTCCGAAAATACGGCACCAAAGCGTCGGCAAACATCTGCCCATTCATTTGAATGGGCTTTACGATGTTCTGTGCCGACGGCGCGTAAAAAAGACGCCCGCGTCAAAGAAGTACCTGTCACTTCTTGAGACGTAATTGGAGCCATTTTCCATTGACTCCATGGAAAAACAGCTACAATTACGTCCGTAAAGGACGCAGCGAAAAGTGCCTGCACATGCCATTACGGCTGAAATGCCGGAGCTGTTTTCTCCTGAAAACAGCTCCCTAATTTCAGCCGTAACGGAGGGTGCCGTGTGAACATACCCTAAGGGTATGTTCACATGTCCTATTTTTTTCATTTTACGGACCGTGCTCTTATACTTTATAATGGGAGCACGGCTCGTAAAACCGGCCGGCTGTCCGCGGTTGTCCATGTCCATAATTACGGGTCGTAATTACGGGCATGGTCGTGTGCATGAAGCCTTAGACAGTGTATGGGTATGTGCACACGATAGCAGGCATTTACGTCTGAAAATACGGACTGTTTTCAGGAGAAAACAGCTGCCTCGTTTCAGACGTAAATGCTGCTCCTCGCATTTTGCGAGGCTTCTCTGACAGCTGTAAATTTTGAGCTGTGCTTCATTGACTTCAATGAAGAACGGCTCAAATGACGTCTGAAAGAAGTGTCCTGCACTTCTTTTGGCAAGGCTGTATTTTTACGCGTCGTCGTTTGACAGCTGTCAAACGACGACGCGTAAATGAAAGGTTGTCTGCACAGTACGTCGGCAAACCCATTCAAATGAATGGGCAGATGTTTGCCGACGTAGTGTAGCCCTATTTTCAGGCGTAAATCGAGGCATAATACGCCTCGTTTACGCCTGAAAATAGGTCGTGTGAACCCAGCCTAACAGCTAGATATGGGGGAAAAAAGCCTCTGTAAATGGGGAAAGAGGCATTTTTCTTTAAGAAGATATATTACAAAATGTATTATCTTTGTATACACTATCGATTTATGAAAAAAAAAAAAAACAATAGGTACACTTTTAATGATTGAAGTTACACAATTAGGGTATGTTCACACGGCCTATTTACGGACGTAATTCGGGCGTTTTTGCCCCGAATTACGTCCGAAAATAGCGCCTCAATAGCGCTGACAAACATCTGCCCATTGAAAGCAATGGGCAGACGTTTGTCTGTTCACACGAGGCGTAATTTACGCGCCGCTGTCAAATGACGGCGCGTAAATAGACGCCCGCGTCAAAGAAGTGACCTGTCACTTCTTTGGCCGTAATTGGAGCCGTTATTCATTGACTCCAATGAATAGCAGCGCCAATTACGTCCGTATTGGACGCGGTGCTCAAGCGCCTGCACATGCCGTTACGGCTGAAATTACGGGGATGTTTTCAGGCGGAAACATCCCCGTAATTTCAGCCGTTACGGACGCTGTCGTGTGAACATACCCTTATCAACAGATGTTGTCAAAATAATCTATAATAATAATAATAATTATTGTCCAAAAGAGGCTAATATGACTGGTGTGTGAAATTTTTGCACTAAAGCATGTTCGAAATGAACTAATGCACTTGACATCCATGAACTCTAATCCTTAGAAGTCCTCTGTATTCACACAATTAGACAAAAATGTGCACTAGGAACGGGACATACTAAAAAGAATGAAGAAACAGAATGAACATATTAGTAAGTATAGTAAGTATAGCAGTAATCGTAAATATTCTAAACACATTTTTGCAATATTTTTTGATACTGTATTAATGAGTAATAACTTTTCGATTTTTGTTCTAATAAATCACATTAATTAAAGTTAAAGTAAGTGTAAGGCTAACTTTGGTAAAGTTACACTTATATAATAATGAATTGCATATACACCAATCCCTTAATGTAAATCTCTTCTGGGTATCACTGTTTATGAGCTGAATCTGATAGTAGAGTAGCACAGCGGTGGGAAATGCAAATTCCTATTCTCTGTGAATCAGTCATCAGAATATTGATGGTGCAGCAACATAGACTGACATAAAATAGTCTTGGTCTTCAGACAGACTGACCAAGTAGCAGAAGCTTGTTATGTGAGTGCAGGGTTGAGACAAAGGGTAGGCAAAGAATGATGATGCTTAGCGCAGCATTCGGGGGTTGGGTTTACATTTAAGAAAAAAAAAAATGACTATACATATAGTACATATTTATAGTACACATACACTTAGGTCCAGAATTATTTGGACAGTGACCCAATCTTCATGATTTGGGCTCTGCATGACACCACATTGGATTTGAAATGAAACAACTGAGATGCAATTGAAGTGTAGATTTTCAGGTTTAATTCAAGGGGTGGAACAAAAATATCCTGTGAAACATTTAGGAATTGCAACCATTTTTCTACACAGCTTCCTCATTTCAGGAGCTCAAAAGTAATTGGACAGATTAACATTACCATAAATAAAATGTTTTGTTTTAATACTTTGTAGAGAATCCTTTGCAGGCAATGACTGCCTGAAGTCTGGAACCCATGGACATCACCAAACGCTGGGTTTCCTCCTTTGTGATGCTTTGCCAGACCTTTACTGCAGCGTCTTCAGTTGTTGCTTGTTTGTGGGTCTTTCTGCCTTAAATTTTGTCTTAAGCAAGTGAAATGCAGCTCGATCGGGTTGAGATCTGGTAAATGACTTGGCCATTGCAGAATATTTCACTTCTTCGCCTTAAAAAAATCCTGGGTTGCTTTCGAAGTATGTTTAGGGTCATTGTCCATCTGTACTGTGAAGCGAGGTCTAATAAACCTTGCTGCATTTGGTTGAGTCTGAGAAGAAAGTATATCCCTGAACACTTCAGAATTCATCCGGCTGCTTCTGTCTTCAGTCACATTATCAATAAACACTAGTGACCCAGTGCCTTTGGCATCCATGCATGCCCATGCCAACACACTGCCTCCACCATGTTTTACAGCGGATGTGGTGTGCTTTGGACCATGACCCGTTCCAAGCCTTCTCCATACTTTCTTTGTCCCATCATTCTGGTACAGGTTGATCTTAGTTTCAACTGTCCAAAGAATGCTGTTCCAGAACTGGGCTGGCTTCTTTAGATGTTGTTTGGCAAAGTCTAATCTGGCCTTTCTATTTTTGAGGATTATTAATAGTTTGCACCTTGTGGTGAACCCTCTGTATTTGCTGTCATGAAGTCTTCTCTTTATGGTAGACTTAGAAACTGATACACCTACTTCCAGAAGAGTGTTCTTCACTTAGGTAGATGTTGAGAAGGGGTTTTTCCTCACCATGGAAAGGATTCTGCGATCATCCACCACTGTTGTCTTCCGTGGACGTCCAGGCCTTTTGGAGTTCACGAGATCACCAGTGCGCTCTTTTTTTCAAGAATGTACCAAACTGTTGATTTGGCCACTCCTAACATTTGTGCTATCTCTCTGATGGATTTCTTCATTTTTTCAGCCTAACGATGGTCTGTTTCACATGCATTGAGAGCACCTTTGACCTTATGTTGGGGGTTCACAGCAACAGCTTCCAAATGCAAATGCCACATCTGGAATCAACTCCAGACCATTCACCTGCTTAATTGATGATGGATTAACGAGGGCATAGCCCATGCAGCCCATTAAATTGCTTTTGAGATAATTGTCCAATTACCTTTGGTCCCTTGAAAAATAGGCAGCTACATATTAAAGAGCTGTAATTCCTAAACCCTCCCTCAAATTAGGATGTGAATACCCTCAAATTAAAGCTGAGAGTCTGCACTTCAAGCCCATATTGATTATATAACTGTATATTCAATATGTTTTGCTAAACAGCTAAAATGCCATAACTTGTGTCACTGTCCAAATAATTCTGGACCTAACTGTACATAGAGGGGTCACGACTCTACATACAGGAGTGCAATACAAGCCAAACATACGTTACTGATTGAATCGGGGCTGATGGATGTCGTCTGCATGATTGTCCATTTTTCAACAGCTATCATGCTGATCTGCAGGCACCAAGGGTGGGGATGTATCTTGCCTTGGACACCAAGGCCGAGTTCCCACGTAGCGTAAACACTGCGGAACTTCTGCAATGGAATTCTGTGCGGAAATTCCACAGCATTTACAGTAGCAGCAAAATGGAGGAGATTTTCAAAATCTCATGCTAACGCTGCGGAAAAAACCCGCAGCGTAAACGTTAGTATATTGAGCTGTGGTGCGGAATTTAATTCCGCAGCATGTCAATTTAGGCTGCGTTTTCAATGATTTTCTGTTGCGGGTTTTCCCCATTGAATTCAATGGGGTTGCAAAACCCAGAACAGAAAACCAAGTGTTGCGACTTTTGCGGCGGAGTCGCAGCGAATTAGCCACAAAAATCGCAACTCGGGAAAAAAATAAATATCATACTTACTCAGAAGTCTCTCCTTCTTCCTGCAGTACGACCTCCTGGGATGACGTTGCATCCCATTTGACAGCTGCAGCCAATCACAGGCTGCAGCGTCACATGGCCTGCCATGTCATCCCAGGAGACCGGACTACGTGCAGAGAAGAGGGAGGGGGTAAGTAAGTTCATTTTTTTTTCTCCTGAGCGATTTTCGCCTGGTGCGATTTTTCAGGCGGAATGTACCGCGAGTTCCAGGTCGGATACGCTGCATGATTTTTACGCAGTGTATTCGACCCGTGGGAACCCAGACAAGAGAGCTTGTCTTGTCCCTGTGTGGGTGCACAACAGCAAAGTTTTTTCAAACAGTTGTTATGCACTTGGTACATTGCATAGATAGACATATTTTTGTCCCATAAGTAGATATGGTCAATGTGTTTCTTTTTCATATCTATATTGTAAAGTACATTGAGATACTGTAAAGTTTGACCTTATATGACTGTAAAACAAAATGTAGTTCTAGTGGCTGTTGAATAAGGACATTTTAGATTTGTGCAAGAAAAGTTATTACCCTTACACAATGGATTTTTATGAATTAAGAAGGAAATTAAAGCATGTCAAATAGGGTAAACTTGCCAGTTCATCTGATTAATAGGGCATATGCATTAAAAACCTGACCTCCTGCTGTAGGAAGAAGTGCAGTGTAAAAATCAAACAGGGTAACCTTGAAAGTATCCTTAGAGTTTGCTTTCTTGTTTTTTCCTTGCTAATCCGTAAAGCTATTTGTCCCAAAATAGGGAATCCCTAGGTTGCAGTTCCCGGAGTGGTCACAGACTGGCAATTTGCGCAGGCAGAACAATCATGTTAACAGGAGCATAAAATAGTGATAATAAGATATCAGTCAAGAGAGCAACATAACCGGAGGATAAGGCTAAAACAGGGTCAGGGACGGGCCAAGGATCAAATACCAGGCGAAGAAAATTAGATGCAGATAACGGAAGTAAGGCAAACGGACAGTCCAAGTTTCGGTAACCAATAGCAATCAACTGACGTGGTCAAACAAGCTGGGTCAGAATTTAAACTTCACAATAGAATTTAACACAAATACCAAGTTAGACAAACGAATACCTGCCACTGAAGCCAGAACTCAGATCACTTAAATAGAACACCTAGGCCTCTGATTGGTCAAATAGTCTGATTTCTGATTAGCCAAACGGCCGTGTATCTCAAACTAGTTAATCGGCAGTGCGCTCTGCGGGAGGGCAGTGCTGAAATGTGGACGGGTGAGTATACTATAGCGTCAGGGTATGTTCACACGCTTACTAAAAAACGTCTGAAAATACATAGCTGTTTTCAAGGGAAAACAGCTATTGATTTTCAGCTGTTTTTTAAGCAACTCGCGTTTTTCGCTGCGTTTTTCACGGCCGTTTTTGGAGCTGTTTTTCTATGGAGTCAATGAAAAACGACTCCAAAAACGGCTCAAGAAGTGACTTGCACCCGAAGTTGACTGACTTCTGGTCAGAAGTGTGGCGCATCTCCTCCAAATGTACGGAGTCTCCCCTTCCCTGCTCCCCTGCCTTCTTCCTGCTCCATCTGTGTGACATTCCAATAACTACGTACAGGCGTTCGGTGGTTCGTCATCTGGTGAATGCGGCTAGAGCATGCATTCCTGCGCTGTGGAGACAATCTCGTCCTCCGTCGATTGCTATGTGGTTCGGCAAAATCCAGGCGATTATGAGAATGGAGGATTTCACTGCATCCATGAGAGGGACCCATGCTAAATTTCTCAAAACCTCGTATAATTGGATTCGATTTCAATCTTCGGCGGAATTTAGGACCATTGTTGCCTCTTGATTTTAATCCCTATGGTCTGGTGCTCTATGTAAGCTCCCTATCCGCTCCAATTCCCTTATCCTCCCTTCTTCCTTCTGCTTCTCTCTACCTTCGTTTTGTCCTGTTTTTCTTAATGGTTCCCCTGCGTGTCTGCTGGTATCAGTGGGCACAGGACTACTTTTCTAGTAATGTTCTCAGTCGCTCAATGCTGTTTTTTCGCATCTGCTGTTACAGCTTTATGTTGGCCTGCGTGCCGATGTGTGTGCTTCCATATGTATGCACTTTATTACCTATTGCTTGATATTGAAAATGGAAAATAAAAGAATTTATAAAAAAAAAGAAGTGACATGCACTTCTTTTTCGCGGGCGTTTCTTTACGCAGCCGGTTTTTGGAAACGGGGCTTAAAAAACGCCCATCAGAACAGAACGCCGTATTTCCCATTGAAATCAGTGGGCAGATGTTTGGAGGCATTCTGCTTCCGTTTGTTCAGGCGTGTGAACATACCCGTACTCATTTATGCTCTTCTAAGGTCTCATGCACATCACAGCGACTTGTATGGAGGCACCAGGAGTCCCTGTGGCTCCTTACTAGGGAGATATTGTCCTCTAGAAGCATTAGAGAATACCTCCTTAACCCCTTCCCGCTCCTTGACGTACTATTACGTCATGGCAGCTGTATCGTTCGCGCTCCATGCCGTAATAGTACGTCTCGGGAGTAACGGCCGTTTCGGCCGTCCTCCCGACACATACAGAAGCTGTGACGCTGCTGTCTTGTTCAGCAGCTGTCACAGCTCCTACAGCGGGGACCGATCGCTGTGTCCCCGCTGATTAACCCCTTAAAAGCCGCGTTCTATAGAGATCGCAGCTTTTTAGGGGTTAAGCTGCCATCGCCGGCCTGCTACGCGATAGCGGCCGGCGATGGTGACTATGGCAACCGGACACCAAACAATGGCGTCCGGCTATGCCATAGACGGAAGCCTAGTGGGTCCTGACAACGTCAGGACCCACTATGCTTGCTGTCAGTGAGTAGCTGACAGTTCTAATACACTGCACTACGCATGTAGTGCAGTGTATTAGAATAGCGATCAGGGCCTCCTGCCCTCAAGTTCCCTAGTGGGACAAAGTAATAAAGTAAAAAAAAAGTTAAAAAAAGATGTGTAAAAATAAGAAAATAAAAGATTTAAAAGTATTAAAAGTAAAAATCCCACCTTTTCCCTTATCAGTCCTTTATTATTAATAAAAATATATAAACAAACAAATAAACTATACATAATTGGTATCGCCGCGTCCGTAACGGCCTGAACTACAAAATTATTTCATTATTTATCCCGCACGGTGAACGCCGTAAAATAAAATAATAATAAACCGAACCACAATCACAATTCTTTGGTCACTTCACCTCCCAAAAAATGGAATAAAAAGAGATCAAAAAGTCGCATGTACCGAAAAATGGTACTGATCGAAACTACAGTTCGTTACGCAAAAAATAAGTCCTCGCACGGCTTTATTGATTGAAAAATAAAAACGTTCTGGCTCTTAGAATAAGGGAACACAAAAAGTGAATGATTGTTTACAAAACGTATTTTATTGTGCAAACGCCATAAGACATAAAAAAAAACTATAAACATCTGGTATCGCCGTAATCGTATCGCCCCGCAGAATAAAGTGAATATGTCATTTATAGCGCACGGTGAACGCTGTAAAAAAAAAAGAAAAAAAAAACAATTGTAGAATTGCTGTTTTTTAGTCACCACGCCACCTAAAAATAGAATAAAAACTGATCAAAAAGCCGCATGCACCCCAAGAAAACTACAATGGATTCCTCAAGGGGTCTAGTTTCCAAATTGGGGTCACTTTTGGGGGGTTCCCAATGTTTTGGCACCACAAGACCTCTTCAAACCGGACATGGTGCCTAATAAAAAAGAGGCCTCAAAATCCACTGGGTGCTCCTTTGCTTCGGAGGCCGGTGCTTCAGTCCATTACCGCACTAGGGCCACATGTGGGATATTTCTCTAAACTGCAGAATCTGGGCAATACGTATTAAGTTGCGTTTCACTGATAAATCCTTTTGTGTTATAAAAAAAATGGTATAAAGAGGATTTTCTGACAAAAAAAAAATTTAAATTTCACCTCTACTTTGCTCTAAATTTTTGTGAAACACCTAAAGGGTTCATAAACTTTCTACATGCTGTTGTGAATACTTTGAGGGGTCTAGTTTCTAAAATGGGGTATTTGATAGGGGTTTCTAATATATGGGCCCCTCAAAGCAACTTCAGAACTGAACTAGAACCTAAAAAAATAAATAAATGAGGCAATACTTCGCTTCTTACATTATACTGATAATGAGCCGTGCCCACCCCGAGATGACCCCAGTTTTGACCGTTTGTATAAACGGAGACCCCTATTAGACCGTTCCAGTGCCCGGTTTTCCCAAGCATACACCCCCGAGAAGTGTATTTCTATTGATGAGTCCCTGGTACATTTTAAAGGGAGGGTTCAATTCCGCGAGTACCTGCTTGGTAAGAGGGCAAGGTATGGCGTGAAGATGTATAAGCTGTGAGAGTGCATCAGGGTATACCTACAGGTTTAGGATATATGAAGGAAAGGCCACCCCCAAACCAGACTGCATCCTGGACTACAATAGGTACATGGGAGGTATGGACTTGTAAGATCAAGCCCTGAAGCCCTACAGCGCCATGCGGTGTGGTATAAGAAGCTGGCCGGGCACATCATACAGATGGCATTGTACAATGCGTACGTGCTACGTTGATGTGCAGGCCAGACGGGAACTTTCCTGGAATTTCAAGAGGTGATTATCAAGAACCTAATCTTTAGGGACCAAGAAGGGGGAGCACCCAGTACTTCTGGAAGCGAGCCCACACGCATCGTACCAGGGCAACACTGTCCAGGAGAAGTTCCCCAAACTGGCAAGAAGGGAAAAAGTCAAAAGAGGTGCAAAGTCTGCTATAAGAGGGGGATAAGGGATGACACAATATATCAATGTGACACGTGTGCCGAATAACCAGAGCTCTGTATGAAAGTGTTTTAAAATTTATCATACATCACTTGGTTTATAATTTATCCCAATTTTACTTACCCTGATGCACTCCACACAGCTTATCCCCCCTCGTCTTTCCCCTCTGGGCCCTGCTGTGTGTCCAGGCAGCTGATAACAGCCACATGTAGGGTATTGCCATACCCGGGAGAACCCACATTACAGTTTATGGGGTGTAGGTCTCCGGTCAAAATGCTCACTACACCTCTAGATGAATGCCTTAAGGGTGTAGTTTTTAAAACGGGGTCATTTCTTGCGGGTTTCAACTGTACTGGTACCTCAGGGGCTTCTGCATACATGACTTCGCACTAGAAAATCCCCAGTAGGCCAAATGGTGGTCCTTTCCCTCTGAGCCCTCCCATGGGCCCAAACGGCAGTTTATCACAACAAATGGGGTATTGCGGCACTCAGGACAAATTGGGCAACAAAATGGAGTATTTTATTTCTTGTGAAAATAAGAATTTTTCAGCCAAAACTACATATTATTTGAAAAAAATAATTTTGTTTTCATTCCCAGCCCAATTCAAATAAGTTCTGTGAAAAAACTATGGGGTCAAAATGGTCACATTACCCATAAATGAATTCCTTGAGGGGTGTAGTTTCCAAAATGGGGTCACTTCTGGTGCGTTTCCATTGCTTTGATACCTCTGGGGCTCTGCAAATGCGACATGGCACCCGAAAACCAAACCAGCAAAATCTGTACTCCAAAGAACACACAGCGCTCCTTCCCTTCTGAGGCCTCCCATGGGCCCAAACGGCAGTTTATTGCCACAAATGGGGTATTGATGCACTCAGGAGAAATTGGGCAACAAAATTGAGTATTTTGTTCCCTGTGAAAATAAGAAATTTTGGTAAAAAATTACATCTTATTGGAAAAAATGTCATTTTTTTAATGTCACAGCCCAATTGAAATAGGTGCTGTGAAAAAACTGTGTGGTCAAAATGCTAACAACAACCATAAATGAATTCCTTGAGGGGTGTAGTTTCCAAAATGGGGTCACTTTTGGTGGGTTTCCATTGCTTTGATACCTCTGAGGCTCTGCAAATGCGACATGGCACCCGAAAACCAATCCAACAAAATCTGGACTCCAACAAACATATAGCGCTCCTTTCCTTCTGAGCCCTCCCATGGGCCCAAACGGCAGTTTATCACCACAAATGGGGTATTGCCACACTAAGGACAAATTGGGCAACAAAATGGGGTATTTTGTTCCCTGTGAAAATAAGAAATTTTGATCACAAATGACATTTTATTGGAAAAAATGTCATTTTTTTCATTTCAGAGCCCAATTCAAATACGTGCTGTGAAAAAACTGTGCGGTCAAAATGGTAACAACAACCCTAAATGAATTCCTTGAGGGGTGTAGTTTCCAAAATAGGGTCACTATTGGGGGATTCCTACTGTTTTGACACCTCAACACCTCTTCAAACCTGGCATGCTGCCTAAAATATATTCTAATAAAAAAGAGGACTCCAAATGCACTAGGTGCTTCTTTGCTTCTAGGGCTTGTGTTTTAGTCCACGAGGGCAGTAGGGCCACATGTGGGACATTTCTAAAAACTGCAGAATCTGGACAATACATATTTAGTAGTGTTTCTCTGGTAAAACCTTCTATGTTACAGAAAAAAAAATGAATAAAATTGAAATTCAGCAAGAAAAATGAAATTTGAAAATTTCACCTCCACTTTGCTTTAATTCCCGTGAAATGCCTGAAGGGTTAAAAAACCTTCTAACTGCTGTTTTGAATACTTTGAGGGGTCTAGTTTTTAAAATGGGGTGTTTTATCAGGGTTTCTAATACATAGGCCCCACAAAGCCACTTCATAACTCAAGAGGTACCTTAAAAGAAAGGCTTTTGAAATTTTTTTAAAAATATGAGAAATTGCTGGTTATGTTCTAAGCCTTGTAACGTCCAAGAAAAATAAAAGAATGTTCAAAAAACTATGCCAATCTAAAGTAAACATATGGGAAATGTGAACTAGTAACTATTTTGGGTGGTATAACCGTCTGTTTTACAAGCAGATGCATTTAAATTCTGAAAAATGCAATTTTTTCAAAATTTTCTCTAAATTTTGCAATTTTTCACCAATAAACACTGAATATATCGACCAAATTTTACCACGAACATGAAGCCCAATGTGTCACGAGAAAACAATCTCAGAATCGCTTGGGTAGGTTTAAGCATTCCGACGTTATTACCACATAAAGTGAAATATGTCAGATTTGAAAAATGGGCTCTGAGCCTTAAGGCCAAAACTAGGCTGCGTCCTTAAGGGGTTAAAACGACATCCAATGGAGCTTGCCACAATTTTTTTCTGTTAAAATCATACAAAAGGCTCATGTTTTTATACTTGTTTTTGTATCATTTGTTAATAGTATGTATTTAAACCTCTCTCTATTTCATATATACAGCACCCTGGAAGATATACAATATATAATATTAAAAATAGCATACAGTACAGTTGTATTTAAAAGTGCAGTCAACTTTTCAATATAGTTGCGGCTCTGGGATCTTGGCCAAACATATGCCAAATGGACACCCAATTGGCGTACATTTGCCAACTAATGTCGATGGGCACATCAGTGTTTCTCGGGAGTCGTATGAATCTATCCTTTATGATACATTACTGGCATTGGCTAAAAAAACTTTACCAAAAACGATTTCAAAAACTGCATGTTGGAAGGCAGTCTAAAGGAGGTAATGCGGTGAAATAATTTTATGACAGGCTAAATCAGACATGTCATATTAGGCAGGATTCACACAGATGTGTAAGTGCAGTTTGGTGCTGTTTTTGATGCATATTTTGTTTTCTTACCAAAGTCAGTAGCAGATCTTAAAGGGAACCTGTCACATCAAATATGCAGTCCGATCTGCAGGCAGCATGTTATAGAGCAGAAGGAGATGAACAGATTTATATACATAGTGTGGTAAAAGATATAGGATAACCTGTAATTTATTTTATAAAACTCTCCCGCACAACGGCTTCCTCTGTCACGCCATTGTTTCCCCCCACGGCGCAATCACATAGTAGTAAAAAAGTAGTAAAACATGTAAAAAACAATATCAAATTTGTATTGCCGTAATAGCACTGACCCACAGAATAAAGTGAGCATGTCATACTCCACGGTAAACACTTTAAAAACAAAACTGAAAAAACAATGGCGGCATTGCATTGTCTTTCCATTCCACCTTTTTTGTCATAAAAGTATTACAATGAATAATATGTACCCCAAAGTGACACTAAAACATACAACTCTTCCCACAAATAACAAGCCCTCATATGGCTACGTTAATGGAAAAATCAGAAAAATCATGGCTTTCTGAATGCAGTGATGAAAAAACAGAATTTTTTTTTTGCATCTTTAAGGCCAAAACTGGCTGCGTCCTTAAGGGGTTAAATCTTTGCTAACTCTGGGCTTAAGAGTCCAGTGGGCGGTCTTACTCAGGGATTGTGTTAGGGATCTGCCAGGTACTTCATCTAGCTATACTCCTGGGATTAATCAATCCACACCTGAGGCCAGACCTGTTCGACTGACACCATCTCCCACCAACCAGGGTGGCAGGCTCAGGAGTGGGAGAGCCTATCGCGGCCTGGTCTGTCGGAGTTAGCTCCGCCCCCTGTCCTTTATTACCTGCCCTGTGCTCTCCCTCAGTGCTTGTAATTCTTTTGGATTCCTGGCCCCACTGCTGCTTGCTCCAGCCTGCTTCTGCCGTGCTTCTGCCTTGCTGCAGTTCTGCTTGACCTGCTTTGCTTTGCCCCTGGCTTGCTTCTGTCCCCGTGCTCGCTCGGGTGTACTCACTTCGTCCTGGTCCTGACTGTTCGTTCGCCGCCCCGTTTCCTCGTGGCGTTCCGTGGCTACTGCCCCTTCCCTTGCGTGTTCCCTGTTTGTCTTCCTGTGCACTTAGCCAGCGTAGGGACCGCCGCCCAGTTGTACCTCGTCGCCTAGGGCGGGTCGTTGCAAGTAGGCAGGGACAGGGCGGTGGGTAGATTAGGGCTCACTTTCCCTTCACCTCCTTCCTGCCATTACATAGTAAGGGCATGTTCACGCTGGGGTATTGATCAGGAGGTTCCACCTCCTCTTCCCCACTAAACCGGGTCCCCTTAGTAAGGGTCCGGTGGCCCCTCATAAAAGGGGGAGTACTGTTAGGGAGGGAGGCATGGAAGACGTCATGTATGCGAAAGGATGGGGGGAGCTCCAGACGGAAGGATACAGGGTTGAGGACTTCAATGATCTTATAAGGTCCAATAAATCGGGGAGCAAACTTCCTGGACGGGACCTTAAGGCGCAAGTTCCTGGACGACAACCAGACCAAATCCCCGACGACAAACCGGGGGTTAGCAGAACGTCTACTATCCGCCTGAATCTTTTGTGCGCTCTGGGACGCCTCTAGGTTCTTCTGAACCTGGGCCCAGACAGTGCACAGTTCCCGATGAACCTCCTCTACCTCAGGATTATTGGAACAACCAGGGGAGACGGAGGAGAACCTTGGGTTAAACCCGAAATTACAGAAAAACGGGGGACCCCCTTGAGACCCTGACCCAGCAGATGCAGGGCCTCTCCCTACAGGTCCAGGCCCTGGCCCAAAGGGTCAATCAGGGTGACGCTGCTTTAGTAGTACCCCTCACCTCACCTCTAGAACCTGACCTCAAGCTACCTGACCGGTTTTCAGGGGACCGTAAGACGTTTCTCTCCTTCCGGGAGAGTTGCAGACTGTATTTCCGCCTAAAGCCCCACTCCTCAGGTTCCGAGAACCAGCGGGTGGGTATCATCATATCCCGACTCCAGGAAGGGCCCCAAGAGTGGGCCTTCTCCTTGGCTCCTGACGCCCCTGAACTTTCCTCTGTTGATCGTTTTTTCTCTGCCCTCGGACTCATTTACGACGAGACTGACAGAACTGCTTTAGCCGAGAGTCAGCTGGTGACCTTACGTCAGGGTGGGAGACCGGTTGAGGAATACTGTTCTGATTTTAGGAAGTGGTGCGTAGCTTCTCAGTGGAACGATCCGGCCCTAAGGTGCCAGTTTAGGTTAGGATTATCTGACGCCCTGAAGGATCTGCTGGTTAGCTACCCCTCGCCTGACTCCCTTGACCAGGTTATGGCCCTAGCAGTACGACTTGACCGACGTCTCAGGGAACGTCAGCTAGAACGCTTCAGTGTGCTCCCCTCTGACTTTTCTGCGATCCCCCCCGAGGTCCCGTCTCCTCGCCCCTCCACGGAGGACTCGGAGGTACCTATGCAACTCGGGGCCTCCATGTCCCCTCGACAACGTAGGGAGTTTCGCAGAATGAATGGTCTCTGCTTCTACTGTGGGGACGACAAGCATCTACTGAACACCTGTCCCAGGCGCAAGAATAAGAAGCCGGAAAACTTCCGCGCCTAAGTGATCATCGGGGAGGTCACTTGGGCGCACAGGTATTTCCCGTTAATGTGAAACGCAATAAAATTTTGCTTCCCTTTCAGGTCTCGTTTGCTGGCCGGTCTGCCACGGGCAGTGCCTTCGTGGATTCTGGCTCATCTGCTAATATCATGTCTGTGGAATTTGCTATGTCTCTAAAGATGCCTTGTATTGATTTACCTTATCCTATCCCTGTAGTAGGAATCGACTCAACCCCCCTTGCTAATGGTTATTTTACTCAGCATACTCCTGTTTTTGAACTCCTGGTTGGCTCCATGCATTTGGAGCAGTGCTCTGTACTGGTGATGCAGGGATTATCGTCTGATCTGGTTTTAGGCCTTCCCTGGTTGCAGTTGCATAATCCCACATTTGATTGGAGTACTGTTAGGGATCTGCCAGGTACTTCATCTAGCTATACTCCTGGGATTAATCAATCCACACCTGAGGCCAGACCTGTTCGACTGACACCATCTCCCACCAACCAGGGTGGCAGGCTCAGGAGTGGGAGAGCCTATCGCGGCCTGGTCTGTCGGAGTTAGCTCCGCCCCCTGTCCTTTATTACCTGCCCTGTGCTCTCCCTCAGTGCTTGTAATTCTTTTGGATTCCTGGCCCCACTGCTGCTTGCTCCAGCCTGCTTCTGCCGTGCTTCTGCCTTGCTGCAGTTCTGCTTGACCTGCTTTGCTTTGCCCCTGGCTTGCTTCTGTCTCCGTGCTCGCTCGGGTGTACTCACTTCGTCCTGGTCCTGACTGTTCGTTCGCCGCCCCGTTTCCTCGTGGCGTTCCGTGGCTACTGCCCCTTCCCTTGCGTGTTCCCTGTTTGTCTTCCTGTGCACTTAGCCAGCGTAGGGACCGCCGCCCAGTTGTACCTCGTCGCCTAGGGCGGGTCGTTGCAAGTAGGCAGGGACAGGGCGGTGGGTAGATTAGGGCTCACTTTCCCTTCACCTCCTTCCTGCCATTACATAGTAAGGGCATGTTCACGCTGGGGTATTGATCAGGAGGTTCCACCTCCTCTTCCCCACTAAACCGGGTCCCCTTAGTAAGGGTCCGGTGGCCCCTCATAAAAGGGGGAGTACTGTTAGGGATCTGCCAGGTACTTCATCTAGCTATACTCCTGGGATTAATCAATCCACACCTGAGGCCAGACCTGTTCGACTGACACCATCTCCCACCAACCAGGGTGGCAGGCTCAGGAGTGGGAGAGCCTATCGCGGCCTGGTCTGTCGGAGTTAGCTCCGCCCCCTGTCCTTTATTACCTGCCCTGTGCTCTCCCTCAGTGCTTGTAATTCTTTTGGATTCCTGGCCCCACTGCTGCTTGCTCCAGCCTGCTTCTGCCGTGCTTCTGCCTTGCTGCAGTTCTGCTTGACCTGCTTTGCTTTGCCCCTGGCTTGCTTCTGTCTCCGTGCTCGCTCGGGTGTACTCACTTCGTCCTGGTCCTGACTGTTCGTTCGCCGCCCCGTTTCCTCGTGGCGTTCCGTGGCTACTGCCCCTTCCCTTGCGTGTTCCCTGTTTGTCTTCCTGTGCACTTAGCCAGCGTAGGGACCGCCGCCCAGTTGTACCTCGTCGCCTAGGGCGGGTCGTTGCAAGTAGGCAGGGACAGGGCGGTGGGTAGATTAGGGCTCACTTTCCCTTCACCTCCTTCCTGCCATTACAGATTGACAGCTAATTCTGTATTCACACTCATATAGGGAAGACTGTCAATGGTTGAGAGCGCCCATTGGACTCTTTAGCCCAAAGTAATCAGGGATTTAAAAAGAATAAATTACAGGTTATCTTGATTTCTAATTTTACACAAAACTATATATCAATGTGCTCTGCTCCTCCTTCTCTATAACATGCTTCCTGCAGATCAGACACCATGTTCTATGTGACTGGTTCCCTTTAAACAAAGGAAGAAAATATATGAAACACACGTACAGCCCTTATTTTCTGGATTCAATCCTAGGTTTTGGCTAAAACAAACACAAAGCATGAAAAGCATTAAACACTGCCCCATAATTGAAAAGCAATTTCTCCTGATTAAGGTAATACCCCATATGTGGTAATAAACTGCTGTTTGGACCCACGGCAGGGCTCAGAAGGTAAGGAGCACCATTTGGCTTTTGGGGCTCAAGTTCTGCTATAATGGTTTTCGAGAGCCATGTCGCATTTGCAAAGCTCCTGAGAGACCAAAACTGTGGAAACCCCCAAAAGTGAACACATTTGGGAAACTACACCCCTCAAGGAATTTATCGAGGGGTATAGTGAGCATTTTGATCCCATAGGTTTTTTGCTGAATTTAGTGGAATTAGGCCATGAAAATTAAAATCTGTTTTTCTAATAAAATGTAGTTTTAGCACAGATTTTTCCATTTTTACAATAAATAAAAGAGAAAGAGAACCCCAACGTTTGTAAAAAAAACTCTTTTGAGCACGGCTGTGCAGTGAATACAAATGGACATGAATGGAGAGAAGTGTATGACGCGGATTGGTCAGCGTCATACACTTCTCTTTATAACGACCACTTGGTCAAAAGGTAAAAAACGCCCAGTTGTGTATCAACCACTTCCCGCCCTGCTCCGCAATAGTACGTCCTGCAGAGGCGTTAGTTCCCGCATCAGGACGAACCGGGAGGTCAGCTGTCCCAGACAGCTAACACTCCAGACTTGCCGGTAAGCGGACCATTGCCGCTGATTTTGTCAATTAACCCCATAAATGCGGCGACAGATTGCCGTCGTCGCATTTAAGTGGTTTGAAGCACATCGGCAGCCCCCACTAAGTGATCGTGGGGGCTACCGATGCTTGTCGTGGCATACGGAGGTCAGACAATGACCTCCGGGTTGCCATGTATGGAAGCCTCGGAGGAGCAGCCTCCGCCGGTTCTCCGAGGCTTCCTGTCAGTGTGACTGTCACGTCACAATGACAGTTGGAATGCATTACACTACGTAGGTAGTGTAATGTATTCCAGCAGCGATCAGAGCTGCAAGTCTAAGTGTCCCCTAGTGGGACAAGTGAAAAAAGTAATAAAAATGTTTTAAAAAAGTGTAAAAATAAAAGTTATAAGTTATATAAACAAACACTGCATTTTTTTCCTATAATAAGACTTTCATTATAGGAAAAAAATGAACACGTTAAAAAAAGTACACATATGTGGTATCACCGCGTTCGTAACAACCCCAACTATAAAACTATAATGCTATTTTTCCCGCACGATGAACACCCCAAAAAAATCAATAAAAAACGACACCAGAATCGCTATTTTTTGGTCACCACCCCTCCCAAAATAGAGAATAAAAAGTGATCAAAAAGTCGCATGTACCGGAAAATAGTACCGATAAAAACTACAACCCGTCTCGCAAAAAACAAGCTCTTACACAGCTTTTTTGACTGTAAAATAAAAAAGTTACGGCTCTCAGAATATGGTGACACAGAAAATAAATTATTTTATAAAAAAGTGATTTTATTGCGCAAACGCTGCAAAACATAAAAAAAACTATATACATATGGTATCGCCGTAGTCGTATCGACTCGCAGAATAAAGTAAAATTGTCATTTATAGTGCACGTTGAACGCCGCAAAAAATAAACTAAAAAACATTGTCAGAATTGCTTGTTTTTGGTCACCCGGCTTGCAAAATTTTTTTATAAAAAGTGATCAAAAAAATCGCATGTACCCCAAAACGGTACTAATGAAAAGTACAGATTGGCCCGCAACAAATAAGCCCTCACACAGCTCTGGTGGTGAAAAAATAAAGAAGTTCTGGCTCTCAGAATATGGCGATGCAAAATGTGCAGTGTTTTCTAAAAGCGGGTAACATCCGACACCATGTATCAGTGCGACACAGGCCACACATCTATGAATTATTATTTATTTACCGCATTATTATACCCTCTTATTATGCCCTGATGTTCTCCGCACAGATTACATACGCCCCCACATTATAAACTGAAATACCAGCGAAACCCAAAACAGAAAATCTACCAAGCAAAATCTGCGCTCCAAAAGCAAAATGGCGCTACTTCCCTTCTGAGCACTGCCATGGGTCCAATCAGCAGTTTATTACCACATATGGGTTATTGCCGTAATCAGGAGAAAATGCTTTACATATGTTGTGGTTCTTTTTTTCCTTTATTCCTTGTAAAAATTTAACATTTCTATGCTTTTTCAGAAAAAAAGTTGACTTTAATTTTCACTGCCTAATTCCACTAAATTCTGCAAAAAATCTGTGTGGTCAAAATGCTAACTATACCCCTAGATAAATTCCTTGAGAGGTGTCGTTTCCAAAATGGGGTCACTTTTGGGGGTTTCCCCTGCTTTGGTCTCTCCAGGGCGTTGCAAACGCGACATGGCACCGAAAACCAATCCAGCAAAATCCGTGCTCCAAAATCCAAATGGCGCTCCTTCCCTTCTGAGCCTTGCTGTGGGTCCAATCAGCAGTTTATTACCACATATGGGATATTCCCGTAATCGGGAGACATTGCTTTACATATGTTGGGGTGCATTTTCTTTATTATTTCTTGTAAATATTAAAAATTTCTATGTTTTTTCAGAAAAAAAGTAGATTTTCATTTTTACAGACTAATTCCAATATATTTAGCGAAAAATCTATGTGGTCAAAATGCTAACTATACCCCTAGATAAATTCCTTGATAGGTGTAGTTTCCAAAATGGGGTCACTTTTGGAGGGTTTCCCCTGTTTTGGTCACTCCAGGGGGTTGCAAACGCGACATGGAACCGAAAACCAATCCATCAAAATCCGTGCTCCAAAATCCAAATGACGCTCCTTCCCTTCTGAGCCTTGCTGTGGGTCCAATCAGCAGTTTATTACCACATATGGGATATTGCCGTAATCGGGAGACATTGCTTTACATATGTTGGGGTGCATTTTCTTTATTATTTCTTGTAAATATTAAAAATTTCTATGTTTTTTCAGAAAAAATTTAGATTTTCATTTTTACAGACTAATTCTAATAAATTTAGCGAAAAACCTGTGTGGTCAAAATGCTAACTATACACCTAGATAAATTCCTTGAGGGGTGTAGTTTCCAAAATGGGGTAACTTTTGGGGTGTTTCCACTGTTTTGGCACCACAAGACCTCTTCAAACCTGACAAGGTGCCTAAAATATATTCTAAAAAAAGGAGGCCCAAAATCCACTGGGTGCTCCTTTGATTCTGAGGCCGGTGCTTCAGTCCATTATCACACTAGGGCCACATGTGGGATATTTCTAAAAACTGCAGAATCTGGGCAATAAGTATTGAGTTGCATTTCTCTGGTAAAACCTTCTGTGTTACAAAAAAAAATGTATTAGAAATGAATTTCGGCAAAAATAATTAAATTATTTTTTTTGTTAATAAATTTCACCTCTACTTTGCTTTAATTCCTGTGAAACGCCTAAAGGGTTAAAACACTTTGTGAATGCTGATTCGAATACCTTGAGGGGTGCAGTTTTCAAAATGGGGTGACTTCTGGGGATTTTCTAAAATATAAGGCCCTCAAAGCTACCTCAGATCTTAACTGGTCCCTGAAAAAATTGCATTTTGAAATTTTCTTTAAATTATGAGAAATTGATGCTAAAGTTCTAAGCCTTGTAACGTCCTAGAAAAATAAAAAGACGTTCAAAAAATGATGCAAACATAAAGTACACATATGGGAAATGTTAACTAGTAACTATTTTGTGTGGTATTACTATCTGTTTTACAAGCAGATACGTTTAAATTTAGAAAAATGCTAATTTTTGCAAATTTTTTCTAAATTGTGGCGTTTTTCAAAAATAAATACCAAAATTATCGACAAATTTTTTTCACTATCATAAAGTTCAACATGTTACGAGAAAACTATCTCAGAATCGCTTTGATAGATAAAAGCATTCCAACGTTATTACCACAAAAAGTAACACATGTCAGATTTGAAAAAATCGGCTGGGTCCTGAAGGCCAAAACAGGCTGGGTCCTGAAGGGGTTAATAAACTAATTAGCATAAATCTAAAATTGCTTAAAACTTGCTCAAAAATGATAGTTTTCCAAGATAAAAACCACTGTTGTTATCTACATTACAGTGCCAATCAGATTATGTAGGAGATAGGGCACTTATAATGTGGTGACAGAGCCTCTTTAAATGTTTTTTTTGGGTGTGATGTCGCATTTGCAAAGCCGTGAGGGACAAAAAAAAAGTGGAAACACCCCAAAAGTTACTTCCTTTGGGAAACTACACCCCTTAAGAAATCTCTCTAGAGTTATAGTGAGCATTTACACTGGTCTTTTGCAGAATTTCTTAGAATTAGGCAGTGAAAAGTAATATCAATATTTTTTCCAATAAAATGTTGCATTTTTTTCATTTTCACAAGGGATAAAGGAGCAAAAGCACCCCAACATTTGTAAAGCAATCTCTCTCCGGGTACAGCAATACCCCATCCCATATGTGGTCATAAACTGCTGTTGGGACACACGGCAGGGCTCAGAAAGGCAGGAGCACTATTTGGCATGCAGATTTTGCTGGATAGGTTTTTGGGCATCATGTCGCATTTGCAAAACTACCGGGGGTACTAGAGTACAGTGGAACTACACCCCTCAAGGCATTTATAATTTGTCTGGACATATGACAGAGTTCAGAAGTGAAGAGCACAATGCGCATTTGAGGTATATTTTGGTGATTTTCACAGCATTGGCCCACAATTGCAGGGCTCTGATGTCAAATAGTAAAATAAATTCACAAGTAGTGGCCCCCATATTGGAAACTACACCCCTTGAGGAATTTTAAATGGTGTAGTGAGCATTTTGACCCTACAGGTGTTTTTTCATTAGAAATTATGAGCAGCGGATAGGGAAAAGTGAAAATTGAAATTTTATACTGATATGCCATTTAGTGCCCAGTTTGTGCTACTGAAGACAAATATCTCATACACTGTTAAGCTGGTTCTCCCCGGTATGGTGAAGCTATATATTTGGACGTAAACTGATGTTTGGGCGTGCTGTAGGGTTGAGAATAGAGGGAGCACCATTTGGATTTTGAAATGCAGATTTTGCTGGTAGTAGTGATTTTTGGGGTTTTACTGGCATTTCAGTTTATAATGTGGGGGCATATGTAAGCTGTGTGTAGTACATCAAGGCGTAATAAGAGAGTGTAATAACGCGGTAAATTAATAATCCGCAGATGTGTCGCACTGATAAATGGTGCCCAATCTTATCTGCTTTAGGAGCGCACTCTGTACATTTTGTGTCGCCATATTTTGAGAGCCCTAACTGTTTTTTTTTTGTGACGGAGCGTTGTAAGGGCTTATTTTTGCGGGACAATCTGTACATTTTTTTGGTACCATATAGGGGTGCATGCAAGTTTTTGATCACTTTTTATTCCATTTTTTTGAGAGGAGTGGTGACCAAAAAACAGCATTTCTGATATATATATATATATATATATATATATATATAGAAGAAGAAGATTTGCAGCACTCCAACATGAAAAAAAGTGGTGGTTTATTCAATCCAAAACAACAGCAACGTTTCAATCCTACAATAGGATCTTTGTCAAGCCTAGTGACACATCTATTCAACAAACTTATATATGGTTGAGACTGTTTTACATAATTGGCCTCATTATAATACAATAAAGTGCAAAGTGTATGAAAACATACATAATACATAGTGTACGGTATCATCGTAAAAATAAACCTGATACAGAAAATACAGAAATGTGTATGTGACATCGTGAGTAACAATACATAATATCAAAAACATTAAAAACAACTGATTACATCATAATCATTTATGCAGCAGTGGTGTAAAATCTATCGTCATATCGTCACTCACCAATCAGAACTTCAGATTTAACTAGTCAGTCATTGGTATATGTGTTCGTAAGAGTGTATTGCAGCAATCAGCTGCAGCCCTCGTGGTGATTAAAGTTTGACACATCAGTGTAATCCCCCGAGGCGGAAGTGTATCATCATTCAGCAGCAGAGAGCATCGATCGCATCCATATGATGTAATGCGTGTCAATGCGTTCCACTGAACTGACCCGTCTATAACGGTATCATAGGTTGCTAAGCAACTGTTATAACTCTGTCATGGATACCTATTGACAAGGCTATGTCAGTCAAGAAGTCAATAATTGCAAAAAAATGCAAGACTATTAGTCAATGCTCCTCATGGTAAGTGATAGAGATATTAAGGAAATTCAACAGTAACTTTATATCAGTATTTTTAATCAGTTTTTTAAAAGACGATCCACACGTGGGTGCAAAGATCTCTGTTCACAATCAAGTATCCAGAACGATCTTGTTCCCGGAGTTATGGGACCACATAGCTACGTCTTCACGTGTCTAGGATGTCCCATTACCCTCCTCCGTGTAACGGACCGATTTGTCACATCAGTGACATAGTATCTCATAAAGCATACGGCATAAAAAATAAAAAATATATGAGAATCCTTCTCACTTTTCTTGCAAAGGCCTATAATATCTCTATATCACTTTAAAACCAAATAGGAGACTAGAAAAATTCAACAAATAATAAACATATTTTATTGATATAATAAGACTTGATGAATTGAACACAGCCCCGTCAGATATCGTAGCACAGTAACATTACTATTTGAAAAAAATCAATCAAAGAAGTTCCGAAATTCTGTTGGGAGTGGTATTCCAATCTAAAAAAATACAAAAATAACATTTTTAGTATTTATCAAACATTGACAGTAGATGAGAAATATAGATATTGATGTTAATGTGTCAACAATCATCATACCGAAGAGGACATCTAAAGGACCCAAGGAAAAAGAACATGAGGACATCATAAGGCTATTCTATCTACAACGAATTCTACATTAAGTCCACAAGGTTTTAAGGTGTTCAATAAAAATATCCATCTCAATTCTTTTTTGTGTAAAGCCAAATGGCGATCACCGCCAAATTGTAATGGAGGAACATGGTCCAGGATCATGAATGTTAGATCCCTTTCATTGTGACCATGTTCCGAAAAATGTTTAGCCACAGGTAAGTCAAGTTTCTTTTTGCGTATAGAGAAACGATGATTGTTTAGATGAGTTTTAAAGGCACAGGTGGTTTCACCCACATATAGGAGACCACAGGGACACGATAGCACATATATGACCCAGTCTGAGTCACAGGTGAAATTGTGTTTAATTTGAAACTGTTGTCCAGTCACTGGATGTCTAAAAAATTCCCCTTTGTACATCAAGGCGCAATTGACACATCTATAGCATGGGATATTGCCCGGTTTTAGTGGTTTAAAGATAGGTTGTGCCGTTTTTTTATGTTCTGGCATTCTGGTTTTCACCAGTCTATCTCGAAGATTTTGTGAGCGTCTATAAGACATAAGTGGACCATTATTCAATACATCTATGTGTCCAAAGCTATTGCTGATTATTGGCCAATGTCTATTCATAATCCTGGAAATATCTCCACTTTTGTCATTATAAGTTGAGATATGTTTGACATGTTGGCATTAGATGAGTTGATCCATAACCACGATCTCATTATAAAACCTGCTGACAAAGGTGGAGCAATCGTGGTTATGGATTCAGATATGTACATGAGAGAATGCTATAGACAACTAGCGGATACCAATGTATATAGAGTACTTAAAAATGATCCTAGACAGGATATTACAAAGAGGATTACTTCACTTATTAAGACAGCATTAGAGGAGGGCATAATTGATCAAATGTTATATAAATTCCTCATTATTGAATTTCCTGTCACTCCTTGCTTGTATTTATTGCCAAAAATCCACAAAGATTTAATGAACCCTCCAGGTCGCCCAATTGTATCTGGTCGGGGTTCATTAATGAGCAATATCTCTATCTTTGTGGACAAAGTGCTAAGAAATTTTGCTATTAACTCCAAATCTTATATCAGGGACACCACCGATTTTTTACAGAAATTAAAATCTATAAAACTACCAGAGGGATCTATTTTAGTCTCCTTTGATGTTACATCTCTTTATACCTCCATTGATCATAACAAGGGGCTTGATGCGGTACGACGTAAATTGATGACTGCAGACTATGACAATGCTACTTGTGAGTTTATTATGTCATTAGTAGAACTTATTTTGACATCCAACTATTTTTTATTTAAAGATAGTTATTACATTCAGTTGAAAGGAACGGCCATGGGATCCAATATGGCTCCCACGTACGCCAATATTTTCATGGACAATATTGAGGAGATGTCGGTCTATGTATCCCACCACTTCTCACATGTTTTGAGGTGGTGGCGATACATAGATGACATCTTCCTCATTTGGACTGATACTGCCACTACATTAACCGATTTTCACCAGTTTCTTAATTCGATAGATGAAGATATTCAATTTACTATGATACAATCTATGGATAATATCCAATTTTTGGATGTTACTGTATCCATTGTTAATAATACAATTAGAACTAAAATGTACACCAAAGAGACCGATAGGAACACTTTGCTACGATTTGATAGTTGTCATCCAAGAAGTATGGTAAGGTCCTTGCCATACAGCCAAATGATTAGGGCCAAACGCAATACTGACAGACAGGAGGATCTTGATATATCTTTAGACACCATGATTGATAACTTTCTACTAAGAGGTTACCCTAAATCATTATTGTGGACACATAGAAAGAAGATCGATAGTATAGCGAGGGACAGTTTGCTACAGTCTAAAAAACCGTTAGTAGATGGAAAGCGGAAACGCATTCCATTTATCTCAACTTATAATGACAAAAGTGGAGATATTTCCAGGATTATGAATAGACATTGGCCAATAATCAGCAATAGCTTTGGACACATAGATGTATTGAATAATGGTCCACTTATGTCTTATAGACGCTCACAAAATCTTCGAGATAGACTGGTGAAAACCAGAATGCCAGAACATAAAAAAACGGCACAACCTATCTTTAAACCACTAAAACCGGGCAATATCCCATGCTATAGATGTGTCAATTGCGCCTTGATGTACAAAGGGGAATTTTTTAGACATCCAGTGACTGGACAACAGTTTCAAATTAAACACAATTTCACCTGTGACTCAGACTGGGTCATATATGTGCTATGGTGTCCCTGTGGTCTCTTATATGTGGGTGAAACCACCTGTGCCTTTAAAACTCGTCTAAACAATCATCGTTTCTCTATACGCAAAAAGAAACTTGACTTACCTGTGGCTAAACATTTTTCGGAACATGGTCACAATGAAAGGGATCTAACATTCATGATCCTGGACCATGTTCCTCCATTACAATTTGGCGGTGATCGCCATTTGGCTTTACACAAAAAAGAATTGAGATGGATATTTTTATTGAACACCTTAAAACCTTGTGGACTTAATGTAGAATTCGTTGTAGATAGAATAGCCTTATGATGTCCTCATGTTCTTTTTCCTTGGGTCCTTTAGATGTCCTCTTCGGTATGATGATTGTTGACACATTAACATCAATATCTATATTTCTCATCTACTGTCAATGTTTGATAAATACTAAAAATGTTATTTTTGTATTTTTTTAGATTGGAATACCACTCCCAACAGAATTTCGGAACTTCTTTGATTGATTTTTTTCAAATAGTAATGTTACTGTGCTACGATATCTGACGGGGCTGTGTTCAATTCATCAAGTCTTATTATATCAATAAAATATGTTTATTATTTGTTGAATTTTTCTAGTCTCCTATTTGGTTTTAAAGTGATATAGAGATATTATAGGCCTTTGCAAGAAAAGTGAGAAGGATTCTCATATATTTTTTATTTTTTATGCCGTATGCTTTATGAGATACTATGTCACTGATGTGACAAATCGGTCCGTTACACGGAGGAGGGTAATGGGACATCCTAGACACGTGAAGACGTAGCTATGTGGTCCCATAACTCCGGGAACAAGATCGTTCTGGATACTTGATTGTGAACAGAGATCTTTGCACCCACGTGTGGATCGTCTTTTAAAAAACTGATTAAAAATACTGATATAAAGTTACTGTTGAATTTCCTTAATATCTCTATCACTTACCATGAGGAGCATTGACTAATAGTCTTGCATTTTTTTGCAATTATTGACTTCTTGACTGACATAGCCTTGTCAATAGGTATCCATGACAGAGTTATAACAGTTGCTTAGCAACCTATGATACCGTTATAGACGGGTCAGTTCAGTGGAACGCATTGACACGCATTACATCATATGGATGCGATCGATGCTCTCTGCTGCTGAATGATGATACACTTCCGCCTCGGGGGATTACACTGATGTGTCAAACTTTAATCACCACGAGGGCTGCAGCTGATTGCTGCAATACACTCTTACGAACACATATACCAATGACTGACTAGTTAAATCTGAAGTTCTGATTGGTGAGTGACGATATGACGATAGATTTTACACCACTGCTGCATAAATGATTATGATGTAATCAGTTGTTTTTAATGTTTTTGATATTATGTATTGTTACTCACGATGTCACATACACATTTCTGTATTTTCTGTATCAGGTTTATTTTTACGATGATACCGTACACTATGTATTATGTATGTTTTCATACACTTTGCACTTTATTGTATTATAATGAGGCCAATTATGTAAAACAGTCTCAACCATATATAAGTTTGTTGAATAGATGTGTCACTAGGCTTGACAAAGATCCTATTGTAGGATTGAAACGTTGCTGTTGTTTTGGATTGAATAAACCACCACTTTTTTTCATGTTGGAGTGCTGCAAATCTTCTTCTTCTATATATTATACGTCCTAGGATCGGGACGTTTTGCTGGGCACCTGGTCGATTATTCATTAGTGAGTGCTGCTGCCTTCTTGTTTGCTATATATATATATATATATATATATATATATATATTGATTCTTTTTTTTTAAGCCATTCACCGTGCACTATAGATTACATATTTACTTTATTCTGCGGGTCAGTAGATTATGGCGATACCAAATATATGTAGTTTTCTTTATTTTTTATGGTGATACGATAAAATCACTTTTTAAAAAAAAATCATTTTGTTTTTGTGTTGCCATATTCTAAGAGCCGTAACTTTTTTATTTTTCCATCAAGAAAGCTGATGGCTTGTTTGTTGCAGAACAAACTGTAGTTTATATTGGTACCATTTTTGGGTACATGCGACATTTTGATCCGTATTTATTAAATTTTTTGGGAGGTAAAGTGACTAAAAAAAGCGATTTTAGTATTGTTTTTTTTTTGTTTTTTTACAGCGTTCACCGCACGAGATGAATAACATTATATTTTTATAATTCAGGCTGTTACGGATGCGCCGATACCAATTATGCATAGTTTATTATTTTTTTTCTAATAATAAAGGACTTGATAAGGGAACAAGGGCAATTTTTAATTTTATTACTTGAAACCTTAACTTTTTTTTATGTTTGTACAACATTTTATTTAACTTTTTTTTTAGTCCCACTAGGGACTTGAAGGTCCAACTGTTTGATCATTGGTATAATACCCCGCAATACTTAAGTATTGTATGGTATTATACCTGTCAGTTTCACACTGACACGCAGTGTATTAGGTCCTGCCTCTAGCAGGACTTAATGGCCCTCTGTAGATGGCAGACCTGGAGGCCTTTTTTAGCCTTCGGTTGCCATAGCAGCCATCGGCACCCCACGATCGCGTCACAGGGTGCCGATGCTGTTGTAACCCCTTAGATGCGGCAGTCGCTATTGACCGTCGCATTTAAGGGGTTAATCGGTGGGAACCACTTCTGTGATCCAACCCAATGGCGGATCATCATATGGGCGAACCGAACATAATCTTAAAAACGATGCAGCACACTAGCGCTGCTAACAGTCGCTGCAGAGATGGGGAGAAGGTGCAGGGAGAGCAATTCAGGGCGGGTTTGGCTGGGATAGTGAAAGACGTTAAGCACATCTGCTAGTGTTTAGGACACGCCTCTCTGATGCTGCGCGCGCCGCCAGAAAGGAACAGGAGAGCGATCCCTTCACAAACCTAGAAGAGAGGAGCAGGGCTGTCACCGGCGGTGAGGTTAGTGGTAGTGGCGTAGCTATAGGGGTCGCAGCAGTCGCAAATGCGACCGGGTACTGAAGTCAGTGGGTCCCGGGCCCCCTGCACCACATTTGCCTGTGTTGGTTTACATAAAAGTGCTCCGAATACTGTAACATAGTAGGCTAAAGGAGCTTTGATGATGTCATGCCCATGTGACCCCGTCCACCAATTAGGTCCTTCTACCACAGTGAAGAAGCAGAATATCTGCAGGGGAGAAGGCCCGCCCACCAGGCAGGTCCTTGTACAGAGCCCCAGGCTGGTGAGTGCTTTTGCAAACCCCCATCCCTTCATCCCTCCCTCCATCTCTTCATCAATTCATCCCTCCATCACCCACTTGCTTCATCACTCAATCCCTCCCTCCCTTCATCCCTCCATCCCTTCATCCCTCCATCACTAACTCCCTCCCTCCATCACTCACTCCCTCCCTCCCTTTATCCCTCCATCACTCACTCCCTCCATCCCTTCATCCCTCCATCACTCCCTCCATCCCTTCATCACTCCCTCCCTCCCTTCATCCCTCCATCACTCACTCCCTTCATCCCTCCATCACTCCCTCCATCCCTTCAGCTCTTCATCCCTCCATCACTCCCTCCCTTCATCCCTCCATCACCCCCTCCCTACATCACTCACTCCCTACCTCCCTTCATCTCTCCATTACTCACTCACTCCCTCCATCCCTTTATCCCTCCATCACTCAATCCCTCCCTTCATCCTACCATCACTCACTCCCTCCCTTCATCCCTCCATCACTCCCTCCCTCCTTTCATCCCTCCATCACTCACTCCCTCCATCCTTTCATCCCTCTTTGTCCCTTGTCTCTCCTGAGCGCTTTTGAAGAGTATGTTAACTTTTTTATTCATTGTGCTTTTTTTGCCGTGATTTTTGTAATTGCTGCAAAAAGGGCTGTTATAAAAATTGCGGCCAAACTCCGCCATTTGTAAGACAATAATGAAAATTGCGCCAAAAATAATAGTACAAGGCAATAAAAAACAGTAGGCTTTATTCACACAGTGTGGTTAAGTCACGTTTTTTTGCTGCGATTTTATCACATCTAAGTTATGAACTTAGATGTGATCGATAACAGCTAGATCCTGCGGATACAGGATACAAAGCAGCTGTATCTCAAAAAGTAAGTTTTGGGGCTATTTTTTCTATTTATTTTAATATGTTCCCTAATGTAACTGTATTTATTCATATTTTTACTTTTGTGGGGCAGCCATCTTTATTAGCATCTGTCTATGTGTCTCTGCACGACACACATACAGGTACTATACGCAGTCGCAGATCATCATTAGGGTGGTTAGCCCGAACCGCACATAACCACACGGGCCCCCTCAGGCCCGGTGGTATCGCTAACACCGGAGGGGGCCTCGGCACATTTACTTTTATCTGCGTCCTCAGTAAGCAGATACAAATGAATACTGTAGGCTGCAAACCACATTAGGCCTGCAGTCTATAACGCTCAGGGAAGACTCCCTGCGTAGGCCGGCGTAATGACGTCACTGCATCACGTTGGTTTGCGTATGTGTCCCGACCGGAGCCTGTACAGCGCCCTGTCCGTTGTTTTTTTGGGGAGGCGAGTGCTGTGTAGCATTATATACAGGGGGGGGTGCTGTGTGGCACTATATACAAGAGAGGGAAGCGCTGTGTAGCACTATATACAAGGGGGGCAGCTCTGTGTGACACTATAAACAAGGGGGGAAGCACTGTGGCACTATGTACAAGGGGGCGTGCGCTGATTGGCACTATATACGAGGGGGGTGCACTGAGTGGCACTATATACAAAGGGGAGCGCTGTGTGGCACTATATAAAAGGGGAGTGCTGTGTGGCACCATATACATGAGGTTGAATCGCTGTATAGCACTATACAAGGGGTGGGAGCACTGTGTGGCACTATATACAAGGGGGGGCTGTTTGGCACTATATACAAGGGGGGGCTGGGTGGCAGTGTATATATGATGCTATATACAGGGGTCTGTGTGTGGCATTATCTACAAGAGGGGGTCTGTGTGGCACTACCTACAGGGGGTCTTTGTGGCGCTAACTACAGGAGGCAGTGTGTGGCGCTATCTCAGGGAGTGTTGTGTGGTGCTATCTACAGGGGCGGTGTGTGGCGCTATCTACAGTGAGCGGTGTGTGTTGCACTATCTACAGTGGGCTGTGTGTGGCGCTATCTACAGGGGGTGGTATGTGGCACTATCTACAGGGGGCTGTGTGTGGCGCTATCTACAGGGGGCTGTGTGTGGCGCTATCTACAGGGGTCGTGTGGCGCTATCTACAGGGGGATATGTGTGATGCTATCTATAGGGGGCTTTGTGTGGCACTATCTATAGGGGGCTTTGTGTGATGATATGTATATGGGGGTGTGTATGTGGCGCTATCTACAGGGGCTGTGTGGCGCTCTCTACAGGGGTGTGTGTGATGCTCTCTATAGGGGGGGCTGTGTGGTGCTATATACAAGGGGTTCTGTGTGGTGCTATTTTCATGAGGGGGAGGGCCGTGTGGCGCTATCTAAATGGGTCTGTGGGTGGCGCAATTTACAGGGGTCTGTGTTTGGCGCTATCTACAGGGGTCTGTGTGTGGCACTATCTACAAGAGGGGGTCTGTGTGGCACTACCTACAGGGGGTCTGTGTGGCGCTAACTACAGTGGGCATTGTGTGGCGCTATCTATAGGGGTGGGTGGTGCTATCTACAGGGGATGTGTGTGGCGCGATCTACAGGGGCTGTGTGTGTTACGCTATCTACAGGGGCTCTGTGGCACTACCAACAGGGGCCTTTGTGTATGTAGTGCTTTACTTCACAGTGTTTGACACAATTATATTCAGGGGCACAGTGTATTGTGCTATTATATTTAGAGGCACAGTGTGTTGCACCATGATAATTTTATCTTCGTTTATAGATGTGGAAGGAGAAGGAGACATCTGAGTGGTAAATTATGCTGAAATGGGTCATGGCCTGTAGAAGTCGTCATGAAGTCTGGACCGGATGGAGAAGACAAGAGGAAAAAAAGCTACTTGAATCTGAGCAGTCGTCACCTGTGAGTCACTAGATTTATAGAGAATCTGTCACCGCTCATGACATGTTTATTATAGGAAATCCTTGTATTTCACAAAAAGTCTTTGTGCAGTCCAGGACTAATAGACAAATGTGTGTTACCATTCCCCTTGTCAGGAGGATGTGTCCCTGCACAGTGTGATACTGTCAGCGATGGTTGGAGACAGGGGTGTAACTATGAAAGACTGGGCCCCTTAGCAAACTCTTGACTGGGCCCTCCCAGGTGCCACAAGCAGCCCCCCTTATAGATAGTGCCCCCATGTAGAATGTGCCATAAAGCTCCCCTGTAGACAGTGCTATACAGCCCCGCCTATAGACAGTGTCACACCCCACTTGTGGATAGCGCCCCCATCTCCCCCTTGTAGATAGTGCCATACAGCACCACTGTAAAGGATTTCCTGACACAGCTTCTGTGTCGACGCCCGTGGTTAATCAGCCTGCATCTGTTCCTAGGTCTGCTAGAGTGACTCGATCTGCTACCGCTCAGGCTGGTAGGCTGAGGAGTGGGAGAGCCTATCGCAGCCTGGCCAGACGATTCTAGCTCCCGCCCTTGGTCTACTTATACCTTCATTTGCTGCTTGTACTTTGCCTGTGATTCTCCTGTTTCCTGGCTCTGCTGTTTCTGCTGTTACCATTGACCTCTGCTTTATATTGACCCTGGCTTGACTGACTATTCTCCTGCTCTGTATTTGTTACCATGTACACTCCTGGTTTGACTCGGCTCATCCACTACTCTGTTGCTCAAGGTGTTGCCGTGGGCAACTGCCCTACTTCCCTTGCTTCTGCGTACTCTGTCTTGTTTTGTCTGTCGTGTACATATTGAGCGTAGGGACCGTCACCCAGTTGTACGCCGTCGTCTAGGACGTGCTGTGCAAGTAGGCAGGGACTGAGTGGCGGGTAGATTAGGACTCACCTGTTTGTCTCCCTATCCTGACATTACATAATCACAGGCCCATTTACCTTTTCTACCCTGGTCCCTGACACACTATGGACCCCCTTGAGGCCCTGGCTCAGCAAATGCAGGGTCTCTCCCTACAGGTCCAAGACCTGGCTCAGAGGTGAAACCAGCGTGATGCTACCCAGGTAGTACCCTCCACACCACCTTTTGAACCCCACCTCAAGTTGCCTGACCGGTTCTCAGGAGATCGGAAGACTTTTTTTTCCTTTCGAGAAAGTTGTAGGCTCTATTTCCGTTTAAGGCCCGGCTCCAGGACGGACCCCAGGAATGGGCCTTCTCCTTGGCCCCTGACGCACCTGAACTCTCTTCTGTTGACCTTTTCTTTTCGGCTCTCGGACTCATCTATGACGAGACTGACAAGACTGTCTTTGCCGAGAGTCAGCTGGTGACCTTACGTCAGGGTAAGAGACCCGTTGAGGAGTACTGTTCTAACTTTAGGAAGTGGTGTGTAGCTTCTCGGTGGAATGACCCTGCCTTGAGGTGCCAGTTTAGATTGGGTCTGTCGAACGCTTTGAAAGACCTGTTAGTTAGTTATCCCTCTTCTGACTCTCTAGATCAGGTTACGACTTTAGCGGTACGTCTTCACCGACGTCTCATGGAACGACGACTTGAACGTTTTTGTGCCTTCTCCTCTGGCTCCCCTATGATGGCTCCTGTGGTTCCACGGAAAACTCGGATGAACCGATGCAACTTGGGGCCTCCGTGTCTCCCCAACAACGTAGAGAGTTCTGCAGGAAGAATGGTCTCTGCTTCTACTGTGGGGATGGCAAGCATCAAGTGAACGACTGTCCTAGGCGTAAGAATAAGCAGCCGGAAAACTTCCGCGCCTAATTGACCATCGTGGGAGGTCGCTTGGGCGCACAGGTATTTCCCATATACATGAAACCTAATAAGATCTTGCTTCCCTTTCAGGTCTCTTTTTATGGTAGGTCTGCCACCTGCAGTGCCTTCGTGGATTCAGGGTCTTCTGCTAATATTATGTCTGTGGAATTTGCTATGTCTCTAGCTATGCCATTGATTGATTTGCCTAAACCTGTCCCGGTAGTGGGTATTGACTCCACTCCACTTGCTAATGGTTATTTTACGCAGCATACCCCTGTTTTTGAACTCATTGTAGGCTCCATTCATTTGGAGCAGTGTTCTGTACTGGTGATGCAGGGATTATCATCCGATTTGGTTTTAGCCCTTCCTTGGTTGCAGATGCATAATCCCACGTTTAACTGGAATACTGGGGATCTTACTAAATGGGGTAATGAATGCATGACATCCTGTTTTTCTATTAATTTGGTTTCTCTCGCTGAGGAGGTGAACACTCTACCTGAGTTTATTCAGGATTTCACTCATGTTTTTTCTAAAAAGGCTTCCGAAGAGTTACCTCCTCATAGAGAGTACGATTGTGCAATCGATTTGGTACCAGGAGCTAAGCTCCCTAAGGGTAGGATGTTTAATCTCTCTTGTCCCGAATGTGAAGCCATGAGAGAATATATCCAGGAAAGCCTGGCCAAGGGTTACATTCGCCCCTCTACTTCTCCGGTAGATGCTGGCTTCTTCTTCGTAGGGAAGAAGGGTGGTGGTGTTAGGCCGTGCATCGATTACCGAAACTTGAATAAGGTCACTGTAAGGAACCAATATCCCCTTCCTCTGATTCCTTATCCGAATCAGAGAAGGGGATGAGTGGAAAACTGCGTTTAACACACCCGAAGGTCACTTCGAATACCTCGTCATGCCCTTTGGGTTGTGTAATGCTCCCGCGGTCTTCCAGAATTTCACAAATGAGATTTTAAGAGACTACCTGGGGGTATTTCTTGTAGTGTACCTTCATGATATACTTGTGTTGTCCAAGGACTGGTCCTCCCACATTGAGCATGTCAGGAAGGTGCTCCAGGCCCTTCGGGAAAACAAACTCTTTACTAAAACTGAAAAATGTGTATTTGGGGTGCAGGAGATACCATTTTTGGGTCAAATCCTCACTCCTCATGAATTCCGCATGGACCATGCAAAGGTTCAGGCTGTGGCTGAATGGGTCCGACCTGCCTCCCTGAAGGCTTTACAGTGCTTCCTGGGGTTTGCTAATTATTATAGGAGATTTATTGCTAACTTCTCGGTCATCGCTAAGCCTCTTACAGACCTTACTCGCAAAGGTGCCGATCTCCTCCACTGGCCTCCGGAGGCGGTCCAGGCTTTTGAGGTCCTTAAGAGGTGCTTTATCTCTGCCCCAGTCCTGATTCAGGCTAACCAGATGGAGCCATTCATCTTGGAGTGGGTGCTGTCCTGTCCCAGGGTACTAGGTCTCTCACCCATCTCCGTCCCTGTGCCTACTTCTCCAGGAAGTTCTCCCCCACTGAGAGTAACTATGACGTTGGCAACCGCGAACTCTTAGCCATTAAATGGGCATTTGAAGAGTGGCCCCACTTCCTGGAGGGGGCTAGGCACCAGGTAACGGTCCTTACCAACCACAAGAATCTGGTTTTCCTAGAATCTGCCCGGAGGCTAAACCCGAGACAAGCTCGATGTGCGTTGTTTTTTACTAGATTCAACTTTATGGTCACCTATAGGGCTGGGTCTAAAAATATATTTTTTTTTCTTTATCAAAGATTTTTATTTTGAAAATTTCCACAACAAAACAGCATATACATTAGTTTCATGCATTTGCAAAATTCACATACAGTGCACTATAACACTTCAATATTTCAATATTACATAGAGTATCAAAGACACAGAGCAGCAGTAGGAGGTAGCCTCCTAATCAGCAGACAAAAATTTATACAAGAATGCAATGGAAACAACAGTCCCATAAGTGCGGCAAAGATAGTGCATTGTTAAGGGGATCCAGTCCCCACAGGTGGGTAACAATTATCACATATAAGTGCACTTTATACGACAAACTAACACTAACACAAGACAACAATGGGAAACACATACGGATATAGCACGCAAAAAGTAGACTTTATGTAGGTATTCAAAAGAGGCCATCCAGCCAGAGAGGTAAATCATCACCACCCCGGAATCCAGCCCACACTGCCCAGGTGCGGACAAAGAGCTCCGCCTTACCCTGATCAGCAGATATCAACTCCTCCATCCTCATAATTCCATTCTCCTCCGTCACCCATTCCTTCAGGGAAGGCACAGTGCTGGACTTCCAATGACGAGGAATCACTGTTCTTGCTGCGGTCAAAAAATGCCTAAAGACACTCTTTTTGAGGTGTGAGAGTGATCCCGGAACCATGGAAAGTAAACCAATAGAGGCCGAAGTCTGAACCTCAGTATGAAAAAGTTTATTTCCGAGATCAAAAATCTTTCCCCAAAAGGGACGAAGTTTGAGACAATCCCACCAGATATGCAGCATGGTTCCAGGAGCCTCCCCACACCTCCAGCATTCATCAGGTACATCAGGGAATATCCTATGCAGTAAAGAAGGACAGCGATACCATCTAGTAAGAATTTTATAGTTTTTTTCCTGGGCAAAGCACGAAGTCGGCAGTTTATGCGCCAGGAAGAAAGATGTGCCCCACTCCTCAGCAGAGTGTCAAGTCCCCAATTCCTCATCCCATGCGGTGGTGAATGTCAGCTGGGAGTAATCGTATTTAGGGAGGAGGATCCCGTGCAAAAAAGACAGCACATGAGAGGGGGCAGTAGTCAACAACAAGTAGTGTTCCAGAGGAGTCTTAACCTGCAGCAAAGCAAAACGGTCGCCCATTGACAAAAGATAGGAGCGCAATTGAAAATAGGACCACCAAACCGGACATCCCCCCGGGCAGGCCCCGGAGACAACAGCCTGTGACAAAATTGTACCTTCAGGTGTAAGAGTCTTAGCCAAGAAACTACCGTCCTGTCTCTCCCAACAGAGGAATGTGTCCACACCCACCGCCGGAGTAAAGGAAGGATCATCAAAAAGAGGGGTTAGAGGTCCTGGACGGTGAACAATGTCCATCGTAGCAATGATCCTCTCCCATACTGCAAGAAACTGACGTGTGAGGTAAGGCAGAGAAGATGAAGGTCGCTGAGAAGCGGACAACCAAGGCAGAGACTGCAATGCTAGGGGAGACATGGCCTTCTCAATGCGCACCCATTGCTTACCCGCACCTGAACGGAACCAGTCTACTAATCGCATCAGTAATGCAGCTTGGTGGTAGCGTTTAAAATCTGGCAAACCTGCTCCCCCCTCCTTTTTCGGCCGACTGAGGACAGAAAACCGAACACGAGGCTTAGAGGAGCCCCAAACAAATTTAGTTATGGCCCTATGTAAAACTTGGAAGAAGCTTGTTGGAATCATGATAGGGACAGTTTGGAATATGTAAAGGAATTTGGGTAAAATGTCCATTTTTACCGCATTAATGCGCCCAAACCACGATATGCGATTCCCACCATACGTCATTAAATCCTTCAAGGTGCGCTGCAGAATGGGTGTGTAGTTCAGAGCGAACAGATCCGACTGGTGTGTGGGAATTTGCACCCCCAGGTATTTTAGAGATGTAGCTTGCCATTTGAACGGGAAAACCCGAGCGAGATGGGTGGCTAAGGTAGAATCAAGAGAAATATTCAATGCCTCCGATTTGGAATAGTTGACTTTGAAATTGCTCACATGTCCAAAACGCTCGAATTCCCCAGTCAAAGATGGCAAGGAAACCATGGGAGTTGTAATGTACACGAGGAGATCATCGGCATATAATGCTAATTTGTGGTGTTTTGCGCCAACACAGACGCCATTAACATTAGGGTTGTTCCCCAGTGCCACGGCCAGGTGTTCCATGACCAAAACATAGAGTAAAGGTGAGAGTGGGCACCCCTGTCTCGTGCCATTAGAAATAGACAAAGAGTCAGATAACAACCCATTAACTCGAACCCGGGCCGTAGGCCCTTGATATAATGCCATAATCCTATCTACCATAACGGCGCCAAGGCCGACCTGTGTCAGGACACTGCGGAGAAACACCCAATGTACCCTGTCGAATGCTTTTTCCGCATCGACCGAGAGTAAACACATCGGTATCTTATGGGATTGGCAGTATGATGTTAAAAGGAGGGTCTTGTTAGTGTTGTCCCGTGCTTCTCTGCCGCGCACAAACCCCACCTGATCATCTGTGACCAAATCTGGTAAGAGAGGCGAGAGTCGAGAGGCCAGTATCTTCGCAAAAATCTTAACATCTACATTTATCAATGATATTGGTCGGGAGTTTGCGCACACCGTCGGATCTTTGCCAGGTTTTGGTAACAGGGTAATATGAGCCTCAAGGGACTGGGGTGCAAAGGGACACGAGGAAGACACTGAATTAAAAACTTTCGTCAAGAACGGAGCCAATTGATCCTTAAATTTTTTATAGAATTTATTATTGAACCCATCGGGTCCTGGACTTTTGCCCAAGGGGAATTCCCCAATAGCACGCTCCACCTCCGTTTCCAAAAAATCCTCCTCGAGTCCCAAAGCCTCCCCGTCCCCCAAGGACGGCAACGCAGTGTCATGTACATACCGGTCTATTTTATCACGTAACGCATCCGCCTGCATATCCTGAAAATGGCCTTTAAGATTGTATAATGCCGAGTAGTACTGTCTGAAGCAGTCGGTGATCCCCACCGGATCATGAACCTCACCACCCGAGGGGGAAGTAATTTTAGGGATATACGACGCCTGGGTGCGAGGATGTAGTACCCGTGCTAGAGACTTGCCACATTTATCTGCAAATTCGTACGAGTGTTTTCGCATACGGTCCCTGAATCGAGCGTGTGACTGGTCTATCAGAGAACGCAAGGATTCTCTCGCTGCAGTGAGTTCCACAAATAACTGTGAGGAAAGCACTCGTTTATGGCGGGATTCAAGGTCCCGTATCTGAATAAGGAGCCGCGTAATGGCTACCCCTTTTTCCCGCTTCAACCGAGCCCCATGTTGGATTAGGACTCCCCTGACTACACACTTTAACGCCTCCCACTGCAATGGTAATGGGGTAGTGTCCCGAGTGTGTACCTCAAAAAAACTGTTAAGCGAGTCCTTAAGGGCTGACACACACACTGAGTCACCCAGTAAATTATCATTAAGTTTCCAAGATTGGAAATTGGGTACTGAACTGGGAAACGTAAGTGTTAGAAATACAGGGGCATGATCCGACCAAACCATAGGGCCCACCTCCGAAATGGGTTGCCAGGTAAGCAAATGGTGGCTAATAAGAAAGGCATCCAGTCTACTATACATATTGTGTAGCGGGGAGAAGTAAGTGTATTCTCTTACCTGAGGATGAAGAATCCTCCACACGTCAATCAATTGCATGGAATGCATCACAGTTTTCAAGGCTCCCAAATGGGATTTCGGTACCGCAGACCTGCCCGAGGAGGTGTCCAGCCTAGCATCGAACGTCAGGTTAAAATCACCACCCACAATCAAAACTCCCTCCGTGAACTCTTCCAATTTCCGCAAATACCCACAACATACTCGCGCCTGATCCTGATTGGGGAGGTACATATTAGCCAAGGTGAACAGCTTATTCCGAATGGACAGTTTGAGAAACACATACCGACCACCCGGGTCAACCAGAACGTCTACCAGTTTATGAGAGAGTGACTTGTGTATACATATACTAGCGCCCTTGGACTTGGATTCCGGGTTGGTACTGTGGAACCACACTGGATAATAGCGATTTGTAAACTGTGGAGTGTGACCCACCTGAAAATGAGTCTCCTGTAAAAACAGGATATTTACCTATTCTTTGTGCATATTATACAATATCTGTGACCGTTTTTCGGGGACATTAAGCCCTCTAGCATTAAAGGTACAGACTTTCAGCTGCGACATTTCAAACGCACGTATGTCTAGGAAATCAAGAAATGTGCTATAACAATGAGGAAAAGGACGGGACAGACAAGGAAGGGAGACACGACAACAAGGTCAAACAAGCGGGTGAAACAAGCACCCACTCCTTGATCTAATCAAGGAGAAACAATCCAATATACACCGGATATAACCAGTGAAACCCTAAGAGGAGGAGTGTCAGGACAAGGTCTAGCCAGCGCCCCGCACCCCCCAACCCAGCAAATTTTATATAGCAAATAACGATATAACATAAAAGGAAAACCAAGGCACTTATTGCGTTACCCAAAAATAATTAATTAAGGAATTACATTGTTAATAGGGCCTTAAAGAAACCCCAGCCGCGAACACCCCTGAATGCATTCATTATCAGCATAAATGTACAAACAGGTTTAGCAATAAAGAAAAATAATGAGAAAAAAAAAATACATTCGCAATTGTGGCATATTAGCGGCAATCGACCACTATTAGTGAGCACCAGGACTCCAACAGCAATCACCTGTGAAGCATAATGAAGACCCACTCAGTAATGACCATACGTAACTACGAATATAATTACTTCAGCTGATAAACGCAATAAGATTGTAATTAAACTCCGACAGCAGGCTGCAATTAAGAAACATTAAAAGTGCATCACATCGGCTCCGCAAGACGCCCATCATGACGCCTCACAGGAGAAGCAGGAGAGCGACCTCGCCTGCGTGACCGTGGACGCGGCGGCGGGATGGGAACATAAGGCCAATCCGGGAGAGAGACTCAAGGCAAGCGGAGAGCATCACAGAAATCTGGAACGTCCCCCGGGTCCCGAACACTCAGCAGTGCCCCATTCCTGCGAACCTGCAACTGAAAGGGGTGACCCCAGGAATAGGAAATCTCATGTTCTCTCAAGATGTCAAGTAAAGGACGTAGCACCCGGCGCTTGTCCAGAGTCATTCTGGACAAATCAGATAGCAGCTGGATCTTGACTCCCTGTAATAAGACCTCGCCTTTATCCCGAGCCTTCCTCATGATCTGCTCCTTTAGAGAAAAAAAATGGACACGGCATAGCACATCTCTAGGCCTATCAGGATCTGGGCTGCGCGGACCTAGAGTTCTGTGTGCTCTATCCAGCTCCAAGGGATCGTCAGCAGGGCGCCCAAGTAGAGAATTAAACAGAGACTGTAAAGCAGGAATGAGTTGACACGGAGAGATATCCTCAGGAATGCCCCTCAGCCGAATATTATTACGGCGATTCCGATTCTCATGATCCTCAGCAAGATTAAATAATGTGTGGATCTGCTGAGAGTGCTGATCTAATCGGTCGGCATGAGAAACTTGTTGCTGTGTAATATTGGATACATCGCTTTCCATCCGCTGTACTTGATCGGACAATTGAGATAAATTGGTAGTAAGAGATTGTATTTCCGATTTATATGTCGTCTCCAGGCGGTTTACATAACGCTCCATGTCCTGTTTAGTGGGCAATGCCGATAGCTGTCGTCTCAGGCCCTGTAAATCATCCCCTAGGACAGCAGTAACACCAATATGAGAGGAGGGATGAACAGCCATATCTCTGGGAGAGGTAGAAGGCAGGATTGCAGGCCCCAGCACATGAGGGGAAGATAAGGGAGAAACCCGGCCGCCATTACAGGCACCACGTGGCGAGCAGTCCCGCGTAGGCAGCGCCATCACAGCCCCAGAAGAGCACGGCTCAATCCCATCCAGCAAGGAGGGAAACTGCCCCTGAGAACCCGATATCGAGGGGAAGGTACTAGCGGTACCTGATGCAGCTACACCGGCCGCAGATGATAGCCCCTCTGGAAGCGAAGTCCCGGCGCCATCTCGCCTCCCTTCCAGCGGCGCCATCTTGGATGATGTTCCAGATGCAGCATCGGTCAGAAATCTCTGGATAGAGCCGGCTGAAGACATCTGCCGTGTACAGTAGGGAGTCCCCGTGGAAGCCTTGGATTTCCTGACCATCAGGGTGATAAAATATTGCTTATTAATGTGCTTATGAGCGGGTTAGGGAAGTGCAGGAACGGAGCTCTCAAGCAGCACGTCTGGTCAGCGCCATGTCCAAGCCACGCCCCCCGGGTCTAAAAATATTAACGCTGATGCGCTGTCGCGTAGCTTCATGGAGGAGGATCCTGCTTGTGTTTTGACTGCAGGTATAATCATATCCTCTGTTGATTCTGACTTAGTCTCCGAAATTGCGGCTGATCAAGGGTCAGCTCCTGAGAACCTTCCTGAGAACAAGCTGTTTGTTCCCCTGCAATTCCGGCTAAGGGTACTCAGGGAGAATCATGACTCTGCACTGTCTGGCCATCCAGGCATTCTGGGTACCAAGCAACTCATTTCAAGAACCCATTGGTGGCCTGGGTTGCCTAAAGACGTTAAGGCCTACGTCGCCGCTTGTGAAATTTGTGCTAGGTCCAAGGCTCCCAGGTACCGACCAGCGGGCTTACTATGTTCTTTGCCCATTCCCCAGAGACCATGGACCCATATCTCCATGGATTTTATCACCGATCTGCCTCCATCCCAAGGCAAGTCGGTGGTGTGGGTTGTAGTAGACCGCTTCAGTAAGATGTGCCACTTTGTGCCCCTCAAGAAACGACCCAATGCCAAGACGTTAGCTACCTTGTTCGTCAAACACATTGTAATGTCCGTGGCTGCGGGCTGTCAGCTCCAGCCTCCCGCTGACAGCCGCAGCCACGAGTCGGCAAGCGCTGGCCCCAGCCTCCTCCTCAGGAGACGCCAGCGCTTGCATCCACTCACCTCCGCCGGAGCCCGCTCTTAAAGGGGCAGCGCGCGCACCGGACATCTTGAACGACCTTTGACCCGTGAGTACCCTGGGCTATAAGAGGGGTCCAGCCCCCTAGTTCGATGCCTGAGCGTTGTTAGTCTTTCCCAGTCTGTCTCGCAATGGTTCCTTAGTGTCTCCTGTTCCAGCTGTTACCCGTGCCCTGTTACCGTTCCTGTATTCCGTATTGTTCCAGTTCCTGTGCCTACCAGCATTGGAATAGTGTCTTCTGCCACGTCAAGTGTCGTCCGCCACGTCAAGTGTCTTCTGCCATGTCAAGTGTCGTCCGCCACGTCAAGTGTCTTCTGCCACGTCCAGTGTCGTCTGCCACGTCCAGTGTCGTCTGCCACGTCAAGTGTCTTCTGCCACGTCAAGTGTCTTCTGCCACATCCAGTGTCGTCTGCCACATCAAGTGTCTTCTGCCACGTCAAGTGTCTTCTGCCACGTCAAGTGTCTTTTGCTTCATCGGATACTGCCCGCCACGTCTGGCGCCACCTGCCGCACGAGCCTCCATCCGTGCTGGAGCTACAGCCACCGCCCGGACTATTTCAGGTACCCAAGCATTACTGTCTGCCATTGACTTCCGTATAGACTGTGACCTGGTCATCTGCCTCCCCGCTACGGCGGAGCGGCCTAGTGGGTCCACATACCCTGTGTCCGTGACACACATCCTGCGTCTCCATAGGGTACCTGTCAATATTGTTTCTCACAGAGGGGTACAATTTGTTTCATTGTTTTGGAGAGCTTTCTGTAAGAAGTTGGAGATTGATCTGTCCTTCTCCTCGGCCTTCCATCCTGAAACTAATGGCTAAATTGAGAGGACTAATCAGTCTCTAGAACAATATTTAAGGTGTTTTATCTCTGACTGACAAGATGCTTGGGTCTCCTTCATTCCCCTCGTCGAATTTTTCCTCAATAACCGGGTCAAATACTCGTATGGGGTCTCCCGCTTCTTCTGTAATTTTGGATTTAATCCACGGTTCCCCTCCGTTTCCAACAATCCCGAGGTAGATGTCGTTCATCGGGAACTGTGCACAGTCTGGGCCCAGGTTCAGAAGAACCTTGAGGCGTCCCAGAGCATACAAAAGACTCAGGCAGATAGAAGACGTTCTGCTAACCCATTGTTTGTGGTCGAGGATCTGGTGTGGTTGTCTCCAAAAAATTTGCGCCTTAAAGTTCCGTCCCAAAAATTTGCTCCCCGGTATATAGGGCCATACAAGGTCATTCAGGTCCTTAACCCTGTCTCCTTCCAGCTGGAGTTACCCCCGTCTTTTCAAATACACAACGTGTTCCATGCCTCCCTCCTGAAACGCTACTCTCCGTCCTTGGCTACCTCGAGGAAACCTCCTGTCCCTGTTCTCACCCCCTCATAAAAGGGGGGGGGGGGTACTGTAAAGGATTTGCCTGACACAGCTTCTGTGTCGACGCCCGTGGTTAATCAGCCTGCATCTGTTCCTAGGTCTGCTAGAGTGACTCGATCTGCTACCACTCAGGCTGGTAGACTGAGGAGTGGGAGAGCCTATCGCAGCCTGGCCAGACGGTTCTAGCTCCCGCCCTTGGTCTACTTATACCTTCATTTGCTGCTTGTCCTTTGCCTGTGATTGTCCTGTTTCCTGGCTCTGCTGTTTCTGCTGTTACCATTGACCTCTGCTTTATATTGACCCTGGCTTGACTGACTATTCTCCTGCTCTGCATTTGTTACCACGTACACTCCTGGTTTGACTCGGCTCATTCACTACTCTTGTTGCTCACTGTGTTGCCGTGGGCAACTGCCCCATTTCCCTTAGCTTCTGTGTACCCTTGTCTGTTTGTCTCTCGTGCACTTATTGAGCGTAGGGACCGTCGCCCAGTTGTACGCCGTGCAAGTAGGCAGGGACTGAGTGGCGGGTAGATTAGGGCTCACCTGTCTGTCTCCCTATCCTGACATTACAATAACATTATCAGACTTCTGAATAACTAATATTGGATGTGTGATGCACATGCTGCAGAACCAACCAGATGTATGAAATAGATTTTCAGTTGAAGAAATACAAACATACCCTCTTAAAATAGACCACGATGGTGGGTATGTCAACTACATATTTATCCCGTCAAAATGACGGAACCCTTGCACAAAACGGAGACACACTGAAACCATTGGCACCGGATCCGTCACCATTGAAATCAGTAAGGGCTCCGTTCCGACGGAAAGCTCAGACGGAACATTGGAACCAAGCCCTGACACAGATGTGAACATTGCCTAACTCTACCCATGCTATCCTTTGCCAAAAAAAAAAAATGCAAAACAGAATGTCAGTGGTTATTATTTCAAACTTCTCCACTCTTTTGGTTTTAAGGAATGTCTTAACGTTTTGAACAAATAATAGAGGATAAAAAATAGTTAGAAAACAGATTGATAAATGTTTAGCTACATTCTTATCGACATCATTATAATACACTATATTATCTGACTCAGATCACTTTTAATATGTATAATTTTTCAACTGTCAATAACGTTCATTTTCCTATAGGTGGTTTGTTTGAATTTCCCTTTGATTTTTATATTACATTACCCAAATAGGGAAAGATTATTACAGTGCCTATGCCATGCCAATCCTTTACTTTATGCGAGTAGAACATTGAAGTGGTTGCTTCTGAGGTTTTTCAAAGGTCCTCTGAAAAAGGAGAGATGGATATTGATTGGTTGCTATCGGCAACTGCTGCACTTTTTCTTACACTAGTTTTGATACATCTCCTGCAAGGTCTCTAGGCTATTTGGAAATGTGGCAACCATGGATTTCTTAAAGGACCTGTTGTTTCCTAATGGCATAGAAAGTGCGTAAATTGTCTACGTTGCTGGTTAAAGTGGTTTTGTTTATTTGGATCAAGTATATTGATACTGATAATGATGTGCTATATATTGAATATTTGTTTACAGTTTGTCCTGACACAATTATTGCTGTGCACACTAAGTATTTTAGATATCACACACTTTACTGTGTTATTGGTGCATCTCATTTACATCAATTACTGAAAAGTTTCATATTATATCTGAGATAAAAGGATTTTCTTTCAACTCCATTTCCTCTTCCCCACCCAAAAAAGTTACTTAAATAGTCTTTTGTCCAAACCACATTGGATTTATTCAAAGATTACATCCATGATGCATGCCTGATTTCTAAACTTCACAAAGAGACAATTGAGTTTCAAAGAATATACTGGCAGGAAACAGTCAGACAAGATGACTCTCAGTTGGGGAAACTCTATACAAAGAGAATATTGTCTAAGATATTTAGGAGCCTTTTTTAAACAGGCCAAGGAAGAAACCAATGCAATAAATATTGCTTGTGGAAACATGACTTTTCATAATGCAGACTGCAAAGTATTGAGTGACAGCTAAGAACACGTATAAAAAAAAGTTTCCAGTTTAAAATTTACGTCTACATGTGCACTATATGGCTAAAAGTATGTGGACACCTCTTCTAATTATTGAGTTCAGGTGTTTCAGCCACACCCATTGAAAACAGAAACATAAAATCAAGCACACAACCATGCAATCTCCATGGTCAAACTTTGGTAGCAGTATGAGTGATACTGAAGAGCTCAGTGACTTTAACCCCTTCCGCCCCTGTGCCTTAATAGTATGTTGCGGTGGTTGTTCCTGCGAACCGAAGTACAGCACAGTTATGTTGTGGGCACAGGAGCTATGCCCATTTATCACTTGTAGGTGCCAGCTGAATTATACAGCCGACAACCCACTCTAACCAGGCCAGGATCGGAGATGACTATGATCCCAGCCGTTTAAGCCCTTATATGCCAAGGTCAATAGCGACCTATTTCTCTCTGTTTTACAGAGAGAGGAGGCTCCTTCTGTAAGTCTATCGGCACCACCACGACACGATCACAGGGTGCCAATAGGTTGCCATGGGAGCCGGGGGACAATCAATGGCCCCCAGGTGTGCCATGCACGAGAGCCTATTAGGCCCTGCCGAAGGCTCTATTCACATCACGCTAGGGCTATACTTTGGAGGAATATGTCGTGAATATACATCGGATCAGGGGATCGAATGGTAAAGTCCCATAGAGGGACTAAAAAAAAAAGTTAATAAAGTTTATAAAAAAACAAAAAAATCCAAAGTAAAAAAAAAGGATTTATTTCCATTACTAAATGTAAATGTAAAAAGATTTGAAAACTACACAGGTCCAATGTACCCATATATGGTCCCAATGAAAAATACAACTTGTCCTGTAAACAATAAACCTGCTTACAGCTGTTAAAGTGTAAAAAAGTTTTGGCCCTTAGGATGTGGTGACACAAATTATTATTTTTTTTAAAATATAAAGTGATTTTATTGTACAAAAAGAATAAAATATAAAATAATAGTATAAGGGCTTATTCAGACGAACGTGATATACGCGCCTCGCACGGACCTATGTTAGTCAATGGGGCCGTTCAGACAGTCCGTGAGTTTCACGCAGCGTGTGCCCGTTGCGTAAAACTCACGACATGTCCTATATTTGTGCGTTTTTCGCGCATCACGCACCCATTGAAGTCAATGGGTGCGTGAAAATCACACGCAGCCAACGGAAGCACTTCCGTGTGACACGCGTGATTCGCGCAACAGCAGTAAAAACTATGAATGTAAACACAAAAGCACCACGTGCTTTTCTGTTTACAAACATACAAACAGAGTGTCATAATGATAGCGGCTGCACGAAAATCACGCAGCCGCGCTTCATACGCTGCTGACACACGGAGCTGTTATGTAACATACAGCCGACACCGTCATCGTATGGAGCGAGCTCACTGCGAGAGCCCGCTCTATACTTCCCCTACCCGACTTTAGCGTATGGATATGTCAAATGTCGGGAAGGGGTTAAAGGGAATGTGTCACAAATAAAAATTTTTTTTTAAAGTAAGTTACTTATTTTTATTATATCTTTTTTTTCCTCTACAAGGTGGGAAGTATTAGAAATTAAATAATAATTTGACATGTTTTCCTATGTTGGCCACCAGAGAGAGCACTTCCCAGAATTACAACAAGGTGAATCAAGCAAAGCAGCCTGACTTACAGCTGCTGTAAATGTGGGAGGGAGGCTCACCCCCTCCCTATTTTTGGCTACAAGCCAGGAAAAGGTGTCTTGAAATTGCTACGCATTGTCCAGCTCCCATTTTGGCAGTGCTTTTACAATGTCAGCTGGCAGAGCACTAGAACACACCAAAAGGCTGATGAAAGTTAGGAGAGAAGACCCTGTGGTGAATGACTGCTCAGTTGACAGGTGTGTTTGACGAGTTTTTTTGGCGCATTTTACGCACCGAAAAACACATCAAACTATTGATTAAGCTTCCCATTTACATCAATAGGAAAGCGTGCCGTTAGTACATACAACGTGACTTTTTTACGCAAGCGTTTTTAAAAAATGCATTGGGAAAAAAGGAAGCGTCTAGTTAATTCTTTGGCACGTAAGGGTTATATTTACGCCTGCGTAGATGTTCCCGGTCAGATAACTTATGCCTTTCTACCTGCATAGACTGGTGAGACTGGTATGGGAGTTTATAGTGGTCTTTGGAAGGTCTAGGCACCTGCCGATCACATTACTGCTGTCTTTCATGGAACAGAATATCTATATGGTTGGCCAGAAAAATAAGATTATCCAGTGCTGCGGGCAAAACCAGCGAGACTTTCCAAGAATGTAGCCACTAATGCATCATTATTCCAACTCAATTCTGTGACCAAAGTGAGGAATTGAATGCCGTATTGGCCCATAGAGGAGGATTCTTGATGCAACTGAAGCAAGGAGGATGCTGCAGACGAGGCCCGGCCTGGTTCTTTAAAGACTCTGTAAAAAGTAGTTATGAATTCCTGCAGGTTTGGCACCACAGCGTCATTCTGTTCCGAAAGAGGTGAGGCCTAAATTAATGCTTCCACGGAAAGTAAAGACACGATTTAAGCCACCAACAAAGGGTGACGTGGACTCTCTGAGTTACTAATGAATTTGACTTGGGACTATACCGAGGGGTGGAGCCTAAGCTATATCCAGGTTTTCCCCTTACACCCCTATTTAGGGATCTGGATTTTGCTGCTGGGAGACCCAAAGTTGTTAACCCCAGACTAGTCTCCCTTAGCTGATGGGCTAACGGCTGAAATGTACAGAAATGAGAACTCCAATACAAAATCACACACGGAAAACGTGGTCAGACAGGCAGAGGTCAGGTCTGGCAGTGTACAATCAAGATGGTAAATGGGTAGAGGTCAGGGCAGGCGGCAGACAGAAAATGAAGTCAGGAAAGAGCTGGGTCAAAAGCAGAAATCAAAACCATAGAAAACCTTAGCTAGTCAGGAGTCAAAAGAGAAATACAAAAAAAGGAGGAAAGAATCATGCCTGATGGTGTAGTAGTGGGTGAACCAGTGAGGTCCAAGAGAACCAGACAATCTGTTTTTTCCATATGGGATTGTGTAAGTACAATGTACTGACTCTTTATCTGCTAATTGCATAAACTACTACACTATCAAGCGCGGGTCTTTACCACTTTTTTTGTATTTCTCCATATACCAAGACAAGTTCAGCCCAAAGTGTAAAAACCTGCTGCCAACACATAAATTATATTACTGCAAATAAAAACAACACATCCAGTGCGGGTTACTTTATTTATCTACTACTGATTAGTCAAATAAACTTTTTGCTTAGGCCCAGAGCAATGGGCAAAGGGTGCCTTGAGAAACCCAGGCAACCTGGGCATTGGTTGTCCTGGTTGCACGGATGCAGAAATTTGTGCATGCATGCAACAATGACAGAGCAATACAACACAGAGGAGACACAGCTGCCAGGACTAAGAGAGCAGCTGCGGCCAGGAGGAGGCCGGAGATGGTGGCCAGAGGGAAGAGAGTGGAAGAGGCCTAGGAGGACTGAGGGCGGCCGCGAAACCAGCAGCGGTGGCTGGGAGAACAATGCAGGGCACAGGAGGCAAGTCCCGTGTCAAAATACAGCTTTCCTGCAAGAATAGTTTTCTCTCTAAAGGATCTATGTGGTCCCCCATCAATCAACAGCAGCTTGTTATGCCCTAATCACATCTCCGTCGAAGGCTTCGTTAGGGCACTCCATCACAAATTCCGTGACATGACAGAATCCAACGTGTTTCACAATACATCACCAGAACATATTGGCCCACATTTATTGATCAGTTAACACCTGTTTTTGGCAGAAACTGCACAGGTTAAAGAGTTGCATCCAAAATGGCGCCAAATGCAAAGGTTAAAAAATGCGCAAATTAGTGGCAATAATGTACAGCTATAGTAGGCGTAAATCGATACAGTCAGACAATTCCAAATGTACCAGATTTCATTGGTGCAAAATATACCATCATTAAAACATGTGGGCCATGCGCTTTATAACTAGATTACACCTCATTTCCTTCCTCCTTTTGATGCCTGCAAGATTTCATGGATCCAATAGCCAGACTAGTACCCATGTTTATTGATGTGCTTTCAAGTTGCTATACTAATTGTCAATGTTGGTTAAAAAGGGTGTATTTTAAACAGATGCTGAGACATTTTGGACTTAGGCTTTTCATGTCCAGCACTAACATATTTTTGACTGATTTTATATTTGTAATTACATTATTTGTGACTGTCTTAGGCCTCATTTACACGAGCGTGTGCATTTTGCGCACGCAAAAAAACGCAGCGTTTTGCGTGCGCAAAAGGCACTTGACAGCTCCGTGTGTCATCAGTGTATGATGCGCGGCTGCGTGATTTTCGTGCAGCCGCCATCATAGAGATGAGGCTAGTCGACGTCAGTCACTGTCCAGGGTGCTGAAAGAGCTAACTGATCGGCAGTAACTCTTTCAGCACCCTCGACAGTGAATTCCGATCACAATATACACCAACCTGTAAATAAAAAAAAGACGTTCATACTTACCAAGAACTTCCTGCTTCCTCCAGTTCGGTCTCCCGGCCGTTGGCTTGGTGACGCGTCCCTCTCTTGACATCCGGCCCCACCTCCCAGGATGACGCGGCAGTCCATGTGACCGCTGCAGCCTGTGATTGGCTGCAGCCTGTGCTTGGCCTGTGATTGGCTGCAGCTGTCACTTGGACTGAATTGTCATCCCGGGAGGTCAGACTGGAGGAAGAAGCCGGGAGTTATCGGTAAGTCAGAACTTCTTTTTTTTTTTACACGTTCATGTATATTGTGATCGGAAGTCACTGTCAAGGGTGCTGAACCAGTTTAACTCTTTCAGCACCGTGGACAGTGACTGTCTCCTGATGTCGCGTACCGGAAAAATTTTTACCGTGTTCGGTCAAAACGAGTTCGGCCGAACCCGGTGAAGTTCGGTTCGCTCATCTCTAAGACACTCCGTTTGGATGTTTGTAAACAGAAAAGCACGTGGTGCTTTTCTGTTTACATTCAGAGTTTGACAGCTCTTGCGTGAACCACGCAGTTCGCACGGAAGTGCTTCCGTGCGACCTTTGTGGTTTTCACGCACCCATTGACTTCGATGGGTGCGTGATGCGCGAAAAACGCAGAAATTTAGAACATGTCGTGAGTTTTTTTCAGCGCACTCATGCTGAGCAAAACTCACGGACTGTCTGCATGCCCCCATAGACTTGTATAGGTCCGTGCGACCCGCGTGAAAAGCACGCGCGTCGCACGGACGTATATCACGCTCGTGTAAATCCGGCCTAAAGGAAAGGAGGAGCAGAGAAATTAACATAAATCTATCTGTATTTTGATATGATAACTATTTTTAGAATAGTCAATTCAGCATTTATGGGAATCCCAATGATTGCCTTTCTTTTACTATGTTGTGTTGTCACTGTATCAACTTTATGCATGCAATTTCCATGCACCTGGACTGATTTGTATGAGAAGATATCCCAGTGACTTGTCACATGTCTCACATTTGCATTTTTACCCTGTTTAATTCAAATGGAGTAAAATATATTACCAAAGAACCTGTTTGTTTTTTCTCGCAGACATTGTAAAACACAGTGAAATAAATAATGGGAACTGGAAATGTCACTTGACAGTTAAAATTGGGGTGTTGCGCTACAAAAAGTATTTTCTTGTATCTCCAGCTCAGTTTGTATTGCCTACAGGATACAATTTTAGTGAAATCTAAACTGCACAAAGTATTAGGCTAGGGTTACATGGCGACTTTGATTCCGAGATTTTAAGTCACACACAAGTCACGTGTCAAAACAATGTTTGAGATTTGTCTGCGACTTCCTGTTGCACAACTATTTTTAGGATGCAATTTGGCCTTTGCAACATCCAAAAATGAAAAATCGCTGATAATGTATCTCAGTATCCAGTATGTCCGGTACCTTGGGCCCACCAGAGGAAATAATTCTTGGGGCCCCCCTGTCAGCTATATTGAAATAATGCGACCACTCTTAATTGTGTAGTAAAACGTGTGTAGTAAACCAAAGACCCATATTACCACCACATAATGACCATATAATGGTAGACATCAGTACTACACAAGCGCTCTGCAGACCATATAACTTAAAGGAGTTTTCCCATCTTAGACATTTATAGCATATTCACAGAAAATGCCAAAAATGTCTGATAGATGCGGGTCCCAGCTCTGGTAACCGCAGCTATATCTAGAACTGACCGCAGAATCCAGGCGGAGACCAGTGGAGTGAGGGTCACGTGTGCGAGCAGCTCTCTCCATTCTGTTCAATGGGAGTTACGGAAACAGCCGAGCAAGAGCTGCTCAGCTGTTTCCATAACAACCATTCAACAGAATGGAGAGAGCTGCACACACGCACGACCCTCACTCCACTGGTTTTCGCCTGGATTCTGTGGTCAGTTCTAGATATAGCTGCGGGTACCGGAGCTGGGACCCGCATCTATAAGAAATTTTTGTCATTTCCTGTGCATATACCATAAATGTCTACGATTGGAAAACTCCTTTAATACAATACAGTGAAATCCAGTGATTCACCAGTGACGTCTTCTCAGATTGGAGTCGCTCACTTTTCCTTTTCTTCTTCATCCGGGCCAGATTGCCCTGACGCCTTCTCCCACTACGAATCGCCTCTGTAGAATTTGAAACACAAACATCTTTGGTGTCTCGCTATTGTAGCACCTCCCCACACTCTACAAAACCCTCACCATCTATAGTGCCTCACATGGAAATAGTGCCCACACACTATAATAGTGGCACACACTATAATAGTACCCCACATGGAAATAGTGCCCACACACTATAATAGTGCCACACACTATAATAGTACCCCCTTTAGGCCCCACAATAATAATAGTGCCACACACATCCCCTGTAGATAGTGCCACCCAGAGCCCCCTCTTATAGATAGTGCCACACACAGCCCCCCTCTTGTAGATAGTGCCACACTCCGCCCCCTCTTGTAGATAGTGCCACACACAGCACCTTCTCTTGTAGATATTGCCACACACAGTCCCTTCTCTTGTAGATAGTGGCACACACAGCCCCCTGTAAATAGTTAAACACACAGCCCCCGCTCTTGTAGATAGTGTCACACACAGCCCCCTCTTGTAGATAGTGCCACACACAGCCCTCCTTTTGTAGACAGTGTCACACAGCCCACTCGTATAGTGCCACACAGCCCTCTCATATAGTGCCACACAGCCCTCTCATTTGGTGCCACACAGCCCCCCTAGTAGATAGTACCACACAGCTCCCACTAGTAGATAGTACCACACAGGCCTCCCCCTGTATAGTGCCACACAGTCCGCCCCTAGTAGATAGTGCCACACAGCCCCCTAGTAGATAGTACCACACAGCCCTCCCCCTGTTTAGTACCACACAGCCCCCCTAGTAGGTAGCATCACACAGCCCTCCCCCTGTATAGTGCCACAGAGCCCCCTAGTAGGAAGCGCCACACAGCTCCCCTTAGTAGATAGCGCCAGATAGCGCTCCCCAGGGCCATTGCCAGGGTCTTAAAAGATCAGGGGCACAAGCCCAAGACATATATTTACCCCCCACAAATCTTTTTTTTTTACATATATATCGGAGATAGCATATCTATAAGACTAAGGCTCCTACAGCTGCACCGCTGGATAGAATTGGATACATTGTCTCAGCAGACAGTATCATACATGATACGCTTAGATACATGGCCTCAGCAGACAGTATCATACATGATAGGCTTAGATACATGGCCCCAGCAGACAGTATCACACATGATAGGTCTAGATACATGACCCAAGCAGACATTATCACACATGATAGACTTAGGGCTCATTCAGACGAGCGTGATGTGCTGTGGGTTGAAATAACGCACAGCACACGGACCCATTGATATCAATGGGGCTATTCACACATGCATTGTTTTTCACGCAGCGTATGTCTGTTTCGTGAAACTCACTGCATGTCCTATATTAGTGCGTTTTCACGCACCTAGTCGCCCTTTGAAGTCAATGGGTGTGTGAAAACCACGGACAGCACACAGAAGACATCCGTGTGCTGTCAGTGTCTAAAACATAAATTACATTGAAAAAAAGTGCTTGTAAGTGTGTGAAAAACACATGCAGCACGCAAAGCACACTGATGCAAAAAGCATCGCACACTACCAGATTTACGCGCGTAAACCTGTCACGCACGTGTGAATGTAGCCTAAGGTACAGGGCCCCATCAGTAAGTATCCTTGTACTAACCCTCAGGGGCAAATTTGGCATTAATGGGGCACCCAGAGGCGTAGCTAGGTTCTCCTGCACCCGTGGCAAAGATTCAGCTTGGCGCCCCCCCCACCCAACTCTTTCCTGACATATTCCTTCCCACTGAACATGTTTGCTTTCTCAACCAATCAATGACGTGTAACTTTTTTTCACTTTTATTTTAATGTAGCCATTTGTACATTTTACAAGCAGTATAGTTCTATGTGCGGTGCTTGTTTTGCAGATCCGTGATATGCAGCCGTATAAATGGCAACAGATGTGTGCTTGAGGCCTTAGGCCTCATGCCCACTTCAGTTTTTTTTCATCAGGGTGCTATCCGTTGTTTGAACTGATAGCAGCCTGACACATTCATTTCAATGGGGCCATGCACACTTCCGTTGTTTTAACGGAACCGTGCCGCCGTTCCCTCAAAAATAGGGCAGGTACTACACCTGCCCATTTTTGACGGAACAGTCTGGGCCATCGCATTGATTTGGTCCGTGAAACAACGGACTGCACACGGTAGCCATCCGTGTGAGGTCCGTGATTCACGGAACCATCATTAGCGGCAGTACAACGGCCGATGGAAGTGTGCATGAGGCCATACAGTCAAATCCTTCCTCCCCACTAAAACAGTTTATACAGAATCCCCTCACCCCACACATAATATTTACAGTCAAATCTCCCCTCCCACACAAAAACGATTTATAAGCACACACACACACACACACACACACACACACACACACGCACACGCGCACACACGCACGCACGCACGCACGCACGCGCACACACGCAGACACTGTATATACACACACACACACACACACACACACTATGTACACACACACTGTATATACACGCAGACTGTATATACACACACACTGTATATACACACACACACTGTATACACACACTGTATACACACACACGCACACACACACTGTATACATGCACACACACTGTGTATATATATATATATATATACATACACACACACACACACACACACACACACACTGTATACACACACACACACACACACACACACACACATACACACTGTATACACACACACACACTGTATACACACACACACACACACACACACACACACACACACATACTGTATATACACACACACTGTATACACACACACATTGTATACACACACACACACACACACACACACACACACGCACTGTATACACACACACACACTGCATATACACACACTGTATATACACACACATTACACACACACACACACACACACACACACACACTGTATATACACACACACACACACACACACACACTGTATACACTCACACTGTATATACACACACTGTATACACACACTGTATATACACACGCTGTGTGTATACACACACACACACACACACACACACAAACACACACACACACACTATATATACACAAACACACTGTATATACACACACACACACACACACACACACACACACACACACACACACACTGTATATACACACACTGTATATACACACACACACACACACACACACACACACACACACACACTGTATATACACACACACACTGTATACACGTATACACACACATACACACACACACTGTATATACACACACACTGTATATACACACACACACTGTATACACACTGTATATACACACACATACACACTGTATACACACACTGTATATACACAAACATGTATATCACTGAGGAAGCCACTTTGTGGCGATACGCGTGGGGCTTTCTATCCCTTTTCTCCCCCATATAGCTTGAGACACAGGACATGCTGATCTGATGCCTATTCGTGCAACATTTTTACACACTTTTGTCAAGATTATACGCATTGCATGCCTGCTCTGGGGGCTTAGGTGAGTGTAAGGAGGTAGTTATTTGCTAGCCACTTATCATGGTGGTATTCCCCCTTCAGTGATCTATACATGGCATGCTATTTTAAATGTTTTTAAGGGTATGTTCACACGGCCTATTTACGGACGTAAATCGGGCGTTTTTGCCCCGAATTACGCCCGAAAATAGCGCCTCAATAGCGCTGACAAACATCTGCCCATTGAAAGCAATGGGCAGACGTTTGTCTGTTCACACGAGGCGTATATTTACGCGCCGCTGTCAAATGACGGCGCGTAGACGCCCGCGTAGAAGAAGTGACCTGTCACTTCTTTGGCCGTAATTGGAGCCGCTATTCATTGACTCCAATGAATAGCAGCGCTAATTACGGCCGTAATTGACGCGGCGTTCAAGCGCCTGCACATGCCGGTACGGCTGAAATTACGGGGATGTTTTCAGGCTGAAACATCCCCGTAATTTCAGCCGTTACGGACCCCCGCCGTGTGAACATACCCTAACTCTTATGTAGTGCTTTTTTGTATTTAATAAACAGAGATTCTTTCGTATACTGATATGGCTATTCCTTGATAGTTACATCTTTTTGCCTTATACATACCCATTTGTTTTGTTTTTTCCTGTATACACACACACACACACACACACACACACACACACACACACACACACACACACACACACACACACACACTGTATACACACATACACACACACACTGTATACACACACACACACACACACACACACACACACACACACACACACAGTATATACACACACTGTATACACACACACATATATATATATATATATATATATATACACACACACACACACACACACTGTATATACACACACGCGGTATAAACACACACACACACACACACACACACACACACACACACACACAGCTGTACTTATCAGTCCGGAGCTCCGTGGAGGGATCTTCATGTTATGAGGGGTCACACGTTGCAGGCAGGAGGAGAGCTTTGTGTAAGACTGCTCCTCCCCAGCCCTCTCTTCCTCCATCCTCCTTGCCTGTCTGCTAGCTGGGGCTGAACACTTCAATGGTGTTCTCCTCACAGGCAGAGGGTATGGCCGGCTGCATTATATGACGTCACATGTGATGTATAATGCAGCCGCCCGGAGCACACACGCTCTGCCTGTACAGGAGAACATCGTGCATACATTACACAGCTCCCACTCCTGTCCCATGCGCTGCCCATGGCACTAAATGTCTATGGGGTATCGGCCTGGAGGGCACATGCCTCCACTCCCCTAGTCGGCGCCCCCCCTTCCTTCCCTTGTAGTAGCGCCTGTGGCAAATGCCCCGCCTGCCTCCTCCTTGTTACGCCCCTGGGGACACCAATCAAAGTTATGTCTCGGGGCTCTAATCAAAGACACCTGTAGAGAGTTCCCCACACAATGCTCCCTGTATATAGTGTCACACCCTCCTGTATGGTTCCGCACAAGTCCCCCTGCCATGCATCCCCCTTGTAGACAGTGCCATGCAGTCCCCTGTAGGTAGTCCCACATACCCACCTTGTCTCAGCAGACAGTATCATACATGATGGGCTTAGATACATGGCCCCAGCAGACAGTATCACACATGACAGGCTTAGATATATGGCCCAGCAGACAGTATTACACATGATAGGCTTAGATACAGTGCCCCAGCAGTAAGTATCCCTGTACTAACATCTGTCCAACCCCCACCAAAAAAGGGTGTGCGTGTATGTTTATGTATGTGTGTATATACATATACATATATATATATATATGTGAGACAGCATATCTGTAGCACTCTGAACCTATAGCTATGGATAGGATTAGATACAGTGGCTCAGCAGACAGTGTCTCACATGATAGGATTAAATATAGGGCCGAGCTTGCTGACATTGCGGCTTCAGCGCTGGTTCCAGGAAAGGCAAGATAATAATTGTTTTGCTTTTTTATGTGTTACTAATTTTATTTGTTTGGTTGTTGGACTACGCCGGATTCGAGGACTACTTCGATGACGGCTTTTTTTATTCTCAATAAAATGGTTAATGAGGGTTGTGTTTTTTATTTTATTTGAATAAAATATTTTTTATATGTCCTTGTATTTTTTAAACTTTATTACTACTTATTACTTTATTACTACTTTAGTACTTTATTACTACTGCCTTATTAACCCCTTCCTGACATTTGTCGTAAGTATACGACATGGAAAGCCAGTGCTTACCGCAAAATGTCGTATACTTACGACAAATGCATGGCACTGGCTCAGAAGCTGAGTTGGTGCCATCATCCCCGGATGTCAGCTGTATCTGACAGCTGACATCCTGCTGTAACGGCGGGGACCGAAGTTAGCTTCGATCCTCGCCATTAACCCCTTAAATGCAGCCATCAAAAGTGATCGCTGCATTTAAGGTGTTTGCAGCTCATCGACACCCCAGCAATGAAATTACCGGGGTGTCGGTGGCTGCAATGGCAACTGGAGGCCTAATACTGGCCTCCCGGTGGGCCTAGCACGTAAAACTTCCAGCCCCCGCCCGGAGGCAGGGCCTGAAAGGCTTCCGTAGCCGCTGGCAAGATGGCACCGGCTCAGAAGATGAGCGGCGTCATCAGCAGTGGATGTCAGCTGTATGTTACAGCTGACATCCACTTGTAACGGAAGGAACCGGAGCTAGCTCCGATCCCTGCCATTAACCCCTCAGATGCAGATATTGGATGCGATCGCTGCATCTTTGTGGTTGCTAGCAGATCGCCAGCTGTGCCCTACAATCGCACGACTGCCGACTGCTATTATGACACCAGGAGACCTAACAATGGCCTCCTGTTTGCCATTACGGAAGCCGGTTGGCCCCGCTCGGAGGCGAAGCCTAATCGGCTTTCTGTCAGTGAATGACTGACAGATCTAATTCATTGCACTACGTAGGTAGTGCAATGTATTAGAAAAAAAATCTGACAGTTGGACGTTCAACTTCAACTTCAAAAAAAAGTTGTAAAAAATATAATAAAAGTTTTAAGTAATAAAATAAAACACAATCGCCATTTTTCACTTATCAAGTCCTTTATTATTGAAAATAAATAAATAAACCATACATATTTGGTATCGCCGCGACCGTAACGGCCTAAACTATAAAAAATATTATGTTATTTATTCCACGCGGTGAACGGCGTAAAAAAACGTAAAAAATAATGCCAGAATTTCTGTTTTTTGGTCACTTTGCCCTACAAAAATTTAAATAAAAAGTGATCAAAAAGTCGCATGTATCCAAAAATGGTACCTATATAAACTATAGCTCATCTCGCAAAAAACAAGCCCTCATACAGCTCCGTCGACGAAAAAAATTAAAAGTTATGGTTCTCACAACATGGTGACAGAAAAAATACATTCTTTTTACAAAATAAATTTTAGGCTGGGTTCACACGACCTATTTTCAGGCGTAAACGAGGCGTATTATGCCTCGTTTTACGTCTGAAAATACGGCTCCAATACGTCGGCAAACATCTGCCCATTCATTTGAATGGGTTTGCCGACGTACTGTGCCGACGACCTGTCATTTACGCGTCGTCGTTTGACAGCTGTCAAAGGACGATGCGTAAAATGACTGCCTCGTCAAAGAAGTGCAGGACACTTCTTAGAAACGTAATTTGAGCCGTTTTTGATTGAATTCAATGAAGAACAGCTCAAGATTATGGGTGTCAATGACGCCTCGCAAAATGCGAGGAGGAGCATTTACATCTGAAACGACGGAGCTGTTTTCTCCTGAAAACAGTCTGTAATTTCAGACGTAAAAGCCAGTTATCGTGTGCACATACCCTTATTGTGCAAAAAGTTATAAAACATAAAAAAGTGCTATAAATTATGTATCGCCGGAATCGTACTGACCTGCAGAATAAAGTTAACAAGTAATTTATAACGCATGATGAACGCTGTATAAAAAAAACCCCTAAAAAATCTATGCCAGAATTGCTGTTTTTTGGTCAACTTGCCTCTAAAAAAAATAGGATAAAAAGTGATCAAAAAGTCGCATGTACCCCAAAATGGTACCAATAATAACTACAGCTTGTCTCGCAAAAAACAGCCCTCATACCACTACGTCTATGAAAAAAGAAAATTTGTTAAGGCTTCCATAAGTCAGGAAATAAAAAAATATGCAGTTGTGCAGATCAGAGGGGAACATTTCGTCTGTTTCAAGAGGCGATTTATCGGGGCCCTAAAATTAGGGAACCAGGAAGTGGGGGGCCCAAACATATCTGCTAGAAGCGTGGCAGCCCGTATTATACCAGGATAACACTTCCTAGCAAAATTCCCCAAACTGCAAAGGTGCGGAGTGTGGACCAAAAGGGGGATAAGTAAAGACACCGTTTATCAGTGCGACACCGGCCTGTGCAGAAATTATTGCTTCACAGCGTAATACACATCTATGGATTATTTTATTGTTTACACTATTATTATACCACCTGACTATGCCCCTGATGTACTCTGCCCAGCTTACATGTGCCCCCACATTATAAACGGAATCACCAGTAATACTCAAACAAAACTACTACCAAGCAAAACCTATGCTTCAAAAGCCAAATGGCGCTCCCACCCATCTGAGCCCTACAGCGTGCCCAAACAGCTGTTTACTTCCACATATATGGCACCGCCATACCCGGGAGAACCCTTTTAACAATTTTTGGGGTGTGTGTCTACCGTGGCATAAGCTGGGCACAACATACTTGCCACTGAATTGGCAATTCTGGTGAAAAATGTAAATTTTTACTTCGCACCATACGCAGCGCATTTATTTATGGAAAAGACCTGTGGTGTGAAAATGCTCACTACACCCCTTAATAAATGCCTTGAGGGGTGTAGTTTCTAAAATGTGGTCACTTCTGGGGGGTTTCTTTTATTGTTTCCCATCTGAGCCTCTGCAATTGTGAACCAATTCTGTGTAAATCGCCAAATTAGGCCTCAATTTTGCATGGTATTCTCTCACTCCTGAGCCATGTCAAATGTCCAGGCAAAAGATTAGGGCCCCATGTAGGGTGATTCTAAAACCGGGAAACACAGCATAATAATTAGAGAGTTGACTTGTTATGGTGGCACAAGCTGGGCACCACATATTGGCATATCTATTGAAAAATCCCATTTTCACTCTGCAATATCGAGTGCACACTAATTTATGCAAAACACCTGCAGGGTTAATATGCTCACTACACCTCTAGGTGAATACCTTGAGGGGTGTAGTTTCCAAAATGTCACTTTTGGGGGGGTTTCCACTGTTTTGGTCCCACAGGGGTTTTGCAAATTCTACATAGCGACCAGAAACCAATCTAGCAAAACCTGTACTCCGAGAGCCAAATGGCACTCCTTCCCTTCTGAGCCCTGCCGTGTGCCCAAAAATGAGTTTATAACCACATATGGGGTATAGCCATACTTGGAAGAAATTGCTTAAGAAATGTTGGGGTTCTTTTTCTGCTTTATTTTTTGAGAAAATGAAAAATTTTGCTCTAAAGCTACGTCTTATTGGGAAAAAAAAATTAATTTTTATTTTCACTGCCCAATTCAAATAAAATATATGAAACAGCTGTGGGGTCAAAATGCTCACTATAGCCCTAGATTAATTCCTCAAGGGGTGTAGTATCACAAATGGAGTCCCTTTTGGGTAGTTTCCACTGTACTGGTACCTTAGAGGCTTTGCAAAAGCGACATGGTGTCAAGAAACCAATCCAGCAAAATCTGTGCTCCAAAAGCCAAATGCCACTCCTTCTCTTCTGTTCCTTGCCATGTGCCCAAACAGCAGTTTATGATCACATATGGGGTATTTCCGTACTCCAGAGAAGTTTCTTTACAAATGTTGGGGTTCTTTTTTTCCTTTATTTGTTGAAAAATTTTGAGCTTAAGCTACGTCTTATTGAAGAAAAAGGATTGTTTTTATTTTCACTGCCCAATACTAATAAATTCTATGAAACACCTGTGGGGTCAAAATGCTCACTACAGCCCTAGATTAATTCTTCAAGGGGTGTAGTATCACAAATGGAGCCCCTTTTGGGTAGTTTCCACTGTACTGGTACCTTAGAGGCTTTGCAAAAGCGACATGGTGTCAAGAAACCAATCCAGCAAAATCTGTGCTCCAAAAGCCAAATGCCACTCCTTCTCTTCTGTTCCTTACCATGTGCCCAAACAGCAGTTTATGATCACATATGGGGTATTTCCGTACTCCAGAGAAGTTTCTTTACAAACGTTGGGGTCCTTTTTTTCCTTTATTTGTTGAGAAAATGAAAAATTTTGAGCTTAAGCTATGTCTTATTGAAGAAAAAGGATTGTTTTTATTTTCACTGCCCAATACTAATAAATTCTATGAAACACATGTGGGGTCAAAATGCTAACTACACCCCTAGATGGATTCCTCAAGGGGTGTAGTTTCCTAAATGGAGTAACTTTTTGGGCGTTTTCATTGTTTTGTCCCCTCAGGGGCTCTGCAAATGTGACATGGCCTCCACAAACCATTAATGCTAAATTTGAGCTCCAAAAGCCAAATGGCGCTCTTTCCCTTCTAAGCCCTGCCGTGTCCAAACAGACGTTTCTTACCACATATGGGGTACTGTTTTACTCGGGATAAATTGCTTTACAAATTTTGTGGTGCTTTTTCTCCTTTAGTTCTGGTGGAAATGAGAAAAAATTAGCTAAACCTACATTTTCTTTGAAAGAATGTAGATTTTCATTTTCACGGCCTACTTCCAATAATTTCTGCAAAAAACCTGCGGCGTCAAAATACTAACTATACCCCTAGATAATTTTCTCAGGGTGTGTAGTTTCTCAAATGGGGTCACTTTTGGGGGATTTCCACTGTTTTGGCACCGCAAGGGCCCTTCAAGCCCGACATGGTGCCTAAAATATATTCTAATAAAAAGGAGGCCCAAAATCCTCTAGGTACTCCTTTGATTCTGAGGACTGTGCTTCAGTCCATTAGCATGCTAGGGCCACATGTGGGATATTTCCTAAAACTGCAGAACCCGGGTAATAAATATTGAGTTGCGTTTCTCTGCTAAAACTTTGTTACAAAAAAAATGGATTAAAATTTCATTTCTGCAACAACAAAAAATTTAATTTGTAAATTTCACCTCTACTTTGGTTTAATTCCTGTAAAACGTCTAAAGGGTTAAGAAACTTTCTAAATGCTGTTTTGAATACTTTGAGGGGAGAAATTTTTAAAATGGGGTGACTTTTTGGAGGTTTCTAATATATAAGGCCCTAAAAACCACTTCACAACTGAACTGGCCCCTGTAAAAATAGCCTTTTGACATTTTCTTTAAAATGTGAGAAATTGCTGCTAAAGTTCTAAACCTTGTAACGTCATAGAAAAATAAAAGGATGTTCAAAAAATGATGTCAATCTAATGTAGACACATGGGGGATGTTAATTAGCGACTATTTTGTGTGGTATATACCTGTCTTACAAGCAGATACATTTAAATGTAGAAAAATGCTAATTTTTGCAATTTTTCGCAAAATTTTGGTGTTTTTCACATTTAAATACTGAATGTATCCAGCAAATTTTGCCAATAACATAAAGTCCAATGTGTCACGAGAAAATAATCTCAGAATCGCTTGGATAGGTTAAAGCATTCTGAAGTTATTACCATATAAAGTGAAACATGTCAGATTTGAAAAATGAGGCTCTGTCAGGAATGTCAAAAGTGGCTAAAGACGGAAGGGGTTAATAGCTGCTGGCTGATTGACAACATCCTTTACTAAGCAGAGGCTAACACTAACCCCCACTATTACCCCGGTACCCACCGCCACCATGGGTGCCGGGAAGAGCCGGTGTGATCCAGTACCTGACAATCTGTAGTGATGGTCGGGCACTGGGGTGGCTGCAGGCTGTTATTATTAGGATGGGAAGGCCAAAAACAGTAGCCCTTCTGACCTGGTAATGCTAGGCTGCTGCTGCAGTGTTGTATCTGGCTGGTTATGAAAATGGGGGGTGGCCATGTAGTTTTTTCCAATTATTTTTTTTTCTTTTAAAAATGACGTGGGGTCCCACCCAATTTTCATAAGAAGCCAGATGCAACACAGCAGCTGCAGCCTAGCATTACCAGGGTGAGAAGGGCCATTCTATTTGGCCTTTCCCAGCCTAATAATACCAGCATGCGGCACCCCCAGTGCCCGAACATCAATACAGATAGTCGGGCACTGGATTGTACCCGGCTCTACCCGATACGCCTGGTGGTGGTGGGTACCGGGGTAATAATGGGGGTTAGTGTTAGCCTCTGCTCCGCCTAACACTAAGCTCCTTCTTAGTAATGGACGCTATCAATCAGCCAGCGGCCATTACTAAGGCGGTAGTAATAAAGTTTAACAGAAAATACAAAGATATAGAAAAAATATTTAATTGAAATAAAACCCCCCCACCCCACCCTCATTAACCATTTTATTCAAAATAAAAAAAGCTGTCATCGAAGTAGTCCTCGAATACGACTTAGTCCAACGACCGAACCTGTAAAAAACACAAACACATAAAAAAAACATTAGCATGTGTTAGGCGTAGATACATGGCCCATGTGTGATACTGCCTGTTGGACCATGTATCTAAGCCTACCACAAGGTAGGCTTAGATACAGGACCCCAGCAGACAGTAATCTTATACTGTATTAGATTACGGTCTGCTGGGGCCCTGTATCTAAGCCAACTATGTGGTAAGCTTAGATACAGGGCCCATCAGACAGGATCAGACATGGGCCATATATCTAAGAATACCATGTGGTAGGCTTAGATACAGGGTCCATGTGTGACACGGTCTGTTGGACCCTGTATCTAAGCTTACCACAAGGCAGGCTTAGATACAGGACCACAGCAGACAGTAATCTTATACTGTATAAGATTACTGTCTGCTGGGGCCCTGTATCTAAGCCTAATGAAGGCTTAGATACAGGGTCCATGTGTGATACTGTCTGTTAGACCCTGTATCTAAGACTACCACAAGGCAGGCTTAGATACAGGACTCTAGCAGGTAGTACTTTTACACTTACTCAACTCTTCACCTCCTGGTGCAGCGGATGTGCTGATACCATCTAGCGCCGTGACGTCATCCGCGGCACATAGCGTTGTGGCGTCATGACGCGAGAAGACATAAGGACTTCCGCTGCGCTCGGGAAGGAAGATGTGTAAGTATGTGTCGTTACTATTGTAACAGGGGCCCATGCATTTTATTACCCCAGTATAAAATACCCCACTTTTATAGATGCGGTGTGGGTGGCAGCGGCCCGGTCGCAATTGTGACTGCTGTGACACGGTCGCCATTGCAACTTGAATGTGGCCGTCGCCGGGCACCGGGGCTTGGGCCCCGAAGGACCGGTGCTAGCGATGTCCCTGGTAAGCAGCAGGGCAGGGAGACAATGTCTTTCTTCTCTGTTGCCGGTTTAATTCAGCTTGCTGCCTGGGCCCACAGGAGGATCCTCCGGTCATCCGGTAGGCCAGTCCGACGCTGATTACATAAAATTCTATACAGCTGAAGTCGCCTGTGATTTGCAATCTACAACCAAAAAGAGAGCAGGTTTGATTTTTTGCGGCTGTCGTGCCACGCCTCGCTGTGTAGGCCTTGTCTTAAACTCTAGGGGTTTTCAGTCTTGTAAACACATCCACAAGATCTCAAAAATGTTGAGGAATTGCAACACAAAGTACATTAGAAAGTTAGGGTGGATTGGTATGTTGCGTATTTTTGCACCACAGGTTTGGCCGCAGTGAATCCGCCGGAAATCTTCAGGTTTCACATACGGATTTGATGTGGATTTGGATGCGGATTTAAGCATTACACAGTGCCCATTCAAATCAGTGGATTGTCTATGTAGTGCAGGAAGGGTCCTCAAGATAGACACTCTTTGTAACTGCTCTTCACTCTGGCCAAGAGATAAAATTCCTAAATGGGACCATCCCAATTGAAGGAGTATTCCCATTTCAGACATTTACGGCATATCCTATGGATATGCCATAAATGTCTGATATATCAGCTCGGGAACCTGCACATATCTCAAGATTAGGGTTCCCTGTCCCCTTCAGATGAGGTGACTGCTGGCCAAGTGGAGACTCCATGGCAAGGTGGCCGGGATTACAGAAACAGCCGACTTTGCTGAGATACACTGTTTCTGTAACTTCCGGGAAAAGTGAATGGGACTTATAAAAACTGCGTAGCACAGCGCTCCACACTGTTTCCACAACTCCCATTCACTTTTATGGGAGTTATGGAAACATCGTACCTCTGCGCTCACTCCCTGTCTGGCTGCGGGAGTCAGCGGTGTTCTCACCAGGCAGGAAAAGAGTCTCGACACAGGTGCGGGTCTCAGAGATCAGACAGGCATCTATCAAACATTTATGGCATATCTTACGGATATGCCATAAATATCTGAGATGGGAATACCCCATTAACTCAGAATTCCATAATAGGGTAATATAAAAATTATTTTTCTAAACTAGGCAACCCATTTAAGCTTTGATTCTGCATAAGGGCTTGCATATGGTGTCTTGCAAAAGTACTTAACCCCCTTGGTGTTTTTCTTGTTTTGTTGCATTACAACATTACAACCTTAGGTTAAAATGGACTTTGGGGTGGACAAGCCCGGAGGCGGGGCATAAAAGACTTCCGTAGCCGACGGCAAGATGGCGCCGGCTTAGGAGCTGAGCCGGTGTCATCAGCGGTGGATGCCAGCTGTATGTTACAGATGGCCCCCACCCGAAATGGCAGGAATCGGAACTAGCTCCGATCCCTGCCATTAACCCCTTAGATGTAGTTATGGAAAGCGATCGCTGCATCTTAGAGGTTGGTAGCAAGTCGGCAGACCTGCACGCGATCGCATGACTGCCGACTGCTGCTATGGCAACAGGAGGCCTAAGAATGGCCTCCTGCTGTGGCGTTATGGAAGCCGTTTAGGCCCCATCCGGAGGCGTAGCCTAATCGGCTTGCTGTCAGTGAACGACTGACAGATCTAATACAGGTCCTTCTCAATGAATTAGAATATCATCAAAAAGTTAATTTATTTCAGTAATTCAATTCAAAAAGCGAAACTCATATATTATATAGATTCATTACACACAGAATGATCTGTTTCCAGAATTTTTTTTATTTTAATGTTGATGATTATGGCTAACAGTTAATTAAAATCCAAAATTTAGTCTCTCAGAAAACTAGAATATTATATAAGCCCAATTTCAAAAATAATTTTTAATACCGAAATGTTGGCCTACAGAAAAGTATGTACAGTATATGCACTCAATACTTGGTCGGGGCTCCTTTTGCATGAATTACTGCATCAATGCGGCGTGGCATGGAGGTGATCAGCCTGTGGCACTGCTGAGGCGTTATGGAAGCCCAGGCTGCTTTGATAGCGGCCTTCAGCTCATTTGCATTGTTGGGTCCCACAGGGGCTTAGCAAGTGCGACATAGCACCCAGAAACCAATCCAGCAAAATCTGCACTCCAAAAGCCAAATGGCGCTCCTTCCCTTCTGAGAACTACTGTTTGAGAAAACAGCAGTTTATGACCACATATGTGGTATTGCTGTACTCGGGAGAAATTGCTATACAAATGTTGGGGTGCTTTTTCTCCTTTATTTGTTGAGAAAATGAAAAATTTTGAGCTAAAGATACGTCTTATTGCAGAAAAAGGATTTTTTTTATTTTCTCTGCACAGTTCTAATAAAATCTATAAAACACCTGTGGGGTCGAAATGCTCACTACACCCCTATATGAATTCCTTGTGGGGTATAGTTTCCAAAATGGTGTCTTTTTTTTGGGGTGTTTCCTTTGTTTTGTAATCACAAGACCTCTTCATACCTGATATGGTGCCTAAAATATATTCTAATAAAAAGAAAGCTCCAAAATCCTCTAGGTGCTCCTTTGCTTCTGAGGGCTGTGCTTCACTCCATTAGCACACTAGGGCCACATTTTATATTTCTAAATACTGCAGAATCTGGGCAATAAATATTCTGTTGCGTTTCTCTTATAAAACCTTCTGTGTTACAGAATTTTTTTTATTAAAAATGCATTTCTGAAAATAAATTATTTGTAAATTTCACCTCTACTTTGCTTTAATTCTTGTGAAACACCTAAAGGGTTAAGAAACTTTCTAAATATGTTTTTGAATACTTTGAGGGGTGCAGTTTTTATAATGGGGTGATTTATGGGGGTTTGTTTTGTATGGACCGCTCAAAGCCAGTTCACAACTAAACTGGCCTCTGTAAAAATAGCCTTTTGAAATTTTCTTGAAAATGTAAGAAATTTCTGCTAAAGTTGTAACGTCCTAGAAACATAAAAGGATGTACAAAAAAACTATGCCAATCCAAAGTAGACATATGAGAAATCGTAATTAGCAACTATTTCCTGTGGTATAACTGCCTGTCTTACAAGCAGATACATTTAAATGTAAAAAAATGCACATTTTTGCAATTTTTCAATTTTGGTGTTTTTCACAATTAAATACTGAATGCATCGACCAAATTTTACCGCTAACATAAAGTCCAATGTGTCATGAGAAAACAATCTCAGAATCGCTAGGATAGGTAAAAGCATTCCAATGCTATTTCCAAATAAAGTGACACATGTCAGATTTGAAAAATGAGGCTGTCAGGAAGGTCAAAAGTGGCCAAAGCGGGAAGGGGTTAAACCACTACTGCTTTAGCAGTATGTTTAGGGTCATTTTCCTGCTGGAAGGTGAGCCCCCATCCCAGGTTTACCTCAAGAATTGGCCTGTATTTACTGCAGCCATCCTTTCTTCAATCCTGACCAGTTTTCCAATCCCTACAGATGAAAACATCACTACAGTGTGATTCTGCTACCACCGATCTTCATTATAGGAATGGTGTTCTTGGAGTGATGGGAAGTGTTGGGTTTGAAACACACATAGCGTTTTCCATGATGGCCAAAAAGTTACATTTTAGTCTCATCTGACCAAAGAACCTTCTATCTGTTCTATGTGTTTGGGTTGTCTACCACATGCGGTTTCATTAACTCCATTTTGTTATAATGGTTTTAATGGTGATCCGTGGAATAGTTAAAGTTTGGGACATTTTTATTATAACTAATCCCTGATCTAAACTTTTCCACAACTTTGTCTCTGACCTGTTTGGAGAGGTTTTTTTTTTTATATTCTACTGTAACAATTTGGACAAGGGGGCTGAATACTGTCGCAAGGCACTGTAGGTGTATCAGGAATATGTCACTTCTTCTAGCTATTTGCCAGCTACAATTCAAAGTTTATTCTTAATAAAGATGAAAAACTTTTAAAAAATATGCTAAATGAATTATAACCCTTACTATAACATTGTCCCAAGAATAATATAGACCTGTATTGTATCTGCTCACACACTTATCCTCCATGAATGGCGCACTTTGCAGGTAACCTGGGATAGATATTTTCTAAAATGTGGTCATTATCAATGCATAGGGTGGATTGAAAATCATTTGATGTTCCTATGTGACTAAGTTTTGCTATGAGGTGGCTTTGCAAAATTATCCGCATCATAGAGTGTTACTTGATCAAGGAGAACTCAAAGAACTACAAAGGTTATATGGTTATGTAAGAGACTCTCTGAATGTGCCAGGTAATTGTAGGGAGAAGGGGATTAAGGATGTAAAAGATTAACATTTCCCAGGGGCTAGTTAAATATTTAAACAGTGTGCAGACTGACTTTAATAATGTTAGTGCATGAGTATACACAGGGCCGCCATCAGGAATTTCAGGGCCCCCTACAGCTAAATTTTCTGGGCCCCCCTACCGTGGCACCGCCTGTTAACGGTACTCCGTCCAGCACTATATCATGGTACCCAGGGCCGCCATCAGCGGGGGTATTATGGGTACTGATGTGAGAGGCCCGGCCAAACCTAATTGAAAGGGGGGCCCGGCAACTGCCGCGACTTGCCTTTGGTAGAAAAGAAAAACAAACCCCTGCAATGGGGCTTGTTTTTTTCACCAAAAGAATGTCGTGAGCTGCGGGCCCCCCTTTCAATTAGGTTTGGCCGGGCCTCTCACATCAGTACCCATAATACCCCCCCTGATGGCGGCCCTGGGTAGCATGGGGGTCGTCATGGGGGCCGTCAAACACTGCCGCCCGTGTGACCGATCGCGCGCACCCGCAAACTCCCGCGCATGCCCACCTGCGACCGCCTGGAACCGCGCACCGAATTTTGAGGCAGATTTTGACCTGCCCACACTATCTTGCTGCGTTTTTTGTCCGCGGCGATTGAGGACAGCAGACAAAAAACGCAGGGAAAAATGCATTTTCTACCTCCCATTGATTTCGATGGGAGGTCAGAGGCGGAACCGCGGCAAGAAAGGACGTGCTGCTTTTTCTTTTTGCCGCGACTGGCTCCCATTGATTTCAGATTAAATCAATGGGAGGCGGTATTGGAAGTTCTTTGGTGCTGATTCTGACGCAGTGTCCGAGTCAATATCAAGGCCCAAAAACTCTGTGAACTGGGCCTTATTGTTAGGGCTTATTCAGACGAACGTGTAATACGTCCGTGCAATGCGCGTGATTTTCACGCGCCTCGCACGGACCTATGTTACTCTATGGGGCCGTGCGGACTGTCAGTGATTTTCACGCAGAGTGTGTCCGTGTGTCCGCTGCGTAAAACTCACGACATGTCCGATATTTGTGCATTGTTCGCGCATCACGCACCCATTGAAGTCAATGGGTGCGTGAAAATCACGCCCAGCACTTCCGCAGCCGTATAAACTATGAATGAAAACAGAAAAGCACCGCATGCTACAAACATACAAACAGAGTGTCATAATGATGGCGGCTGCGCGAAAACCACGCAGCCGCGCATCATACGCTGCTGACACACGGAGCTGTTATGGACCTTTTGCATGCGCAAAACGCCACGTTTTTGCGCACGCAAAAAGCACACACTCGTGTAAATCCGGCCTTAGGGTAGGAACACACTAGGCATGAACACTGCGGATTTTATGCAACACATTTTATTGTGGAAAATCCGCAGCGTATTACAGTCGCAGCAGAGTGAAAATCACTGACAGTCTGCACGGCCCCATAGAGTAACATAGGTCCGTGCGAGGCGCGTGAAAATCATGCGCGTTGCACGGATGTATTACACGTTCGTCTGAATAAGCCCCAACAATAAGGCCCAGTTCACAGTTTTTGGGCCTTGATATTGACTCGGACACTGCGTCAGAATCAGCACCAAAAAACTTCCAAAACCGCCTCCCATTGATTTAATCTGAAATCAATGGGAGCCAGTCGCGGAAAAAAGGAAAAGCAGCACGTCCTTTCTTGCCGCGGTTCCGCCTCTGACCTCCCATCTAAATCAATGGGAGGCAGAAAATGCATTTTTCCCTGCGTTTTTTGTCTGCTGTCCTCAATCGCAGCGGGCAAAAAACGCAGCAAAAAACGCGGCAAGATAGTGTGTGCAGGTCAAAATCTGACTCAAAATTCTTTAAGGAATTTTGAGGCAGATTTTTTCGGCCTGCAAAATACTCTGTGTGAACAGGGCCATACATAAACAGCACTTTGAGACACTTTACTCACCGTGTCAGAAGAGCTGCTCCCACTCCAGTCCTCTTCAGGCGATGTCTTCGGTCCAGATGTCGTCCTTGACCTCCAGGCTCCAGAAAATGGCGGGGATCGTAGAACTCCTGCCGCCGCGCAACAACTAGACTCCTCCCCCTCTCCTTACGCAGCTACGCTCTGGAGAAGGAGGACGAGGCGGAGTCGGACGAGGAGGACGATGAGGAGGCGGAGTCGGACGAGGAGGCGGAGTTGGAGGCGGGCCAGCAGGTAAGTAAACTGTGCGCCGCTGTCCCGGTGTGGCTGTCCTTCCCCGTAGATCGGACTTGTGTTGCGGGCGCACCGCCTCCCTCTCGGCGGCGCGCCTGGTCGTTCGCGCGTGGGCGCGCGCTTGCGGTCATGCGCGCGCGGGTGCGAGCTTGCGGTCATTCGCGCGCGTGCAAGCGGTGTTTCGCGGCGGTGATGAGAGGGGGGCCCGCAGCTCACGGCGGTGTTTGACGAGAGGGGGGTCCGCAGCTCACGACATTGTTTTGGTGAAAAGAACAGGCCCCATTGCAGGGGCCTGTGTTTTTCTACCAAAGGCAAGTCGCGGCAGTTGCCGGACCCCCCTTTCAATTAAGTTTGGCCGTGCCCCCTACACTAGTACCCCTAATACCCCCCTGATGGCGGCCCTGTGTAGCGCGAATCACGCGCGTCACCCGGAAGTGCTTCCGTGTGCCGTGCACGATTTGCACGCACCCAATGACTTCAATGGGTGTGTGCTGCGCGAAACACGGGCAAGTATATGACATGTCGTGAGTTTTACACAGCGCACACACGCTGCGTGAAATTCACTGACAGTCTGAACGGCCCCATTCACTAACATAAGTCCGTGCGACGTAATAAGTATCACGGACATATAACACGTTCGTGTGAATAAGGCCTTATATTGTCATTTGTAGTGAATTTTCAGTGCACAATCCGCACCAAAAATAGGAGGCAAGTAAGTGGCTTATTCAGATGTCCATGTTCGGTCTGTGATATACGGAGCGTGTATCGGCCATATTTCCCGGACCGACCACAGTTCAGGGAGCCGGGTTTCTAGCATCACAGTTATCTATGATCATAGTCCCTCCCTTCCCGTGGGAATACTGTCCCCGGTCCCGTACTGAAAGCATCATTACAGTATGGGACAGTATTCCCGCAGAGAGGCAGGGACTTCCAGAAACACTGATAACTATGATGCTAGGAGTGCGGCTCCATCAAGCTCCGTATGTCACGGACCGAATGCGGCCGTCTGAATAAGGCCTTAGTCTAGTTACACAGTGCGGTGAAATCCAATTTTTTTGCCACAATTTTTGCAAAAAAACGTGACTTGACCGCACTGTGAGAATATAGCCTAACAGCACTTTTCATGTTTTGTATCTTTTTTTTATGCAATTTTCGTAATTGCGGCACAAATCACGCGGTTTTGCCGCGATTTTTATATAATCGCGGCAAAACTGCGCCATTTTTGCCGCGATTATGAAAATCGCGGCAAAAAAGCGCTAGGAAAACGAAAAAATACCAAAAAACTTTTTAAACAACTTTATACAATCTACAAATGGGGTCAGGGGGATGGGAATCAGAATGGATAGGGGAACATACTCACCAGCCTGCAGGTCCGGTCGGCAGTGTAGAGGAGCTGGGGGGCGGGATCTCCACACGCAGCTTCAGCACATGCTGCATCTTCCTCTCCAGTGAAGCTACAACAGGTATGCAGGGGCTGCCGCGAGTGTTGCTAGGGGAGTGTCATAGGGGGGTGACGCTAGGGGGGTGCCGCGGGCGTTGCGAGGGGGGCCCGTGAGCGTTGCGAGGGGGGGGCCCGTGAGCGTTGCGAGGGGGGGGGCAAAAGTCCGAAGGGGGGGGGTGCGACGGCAGCCCGGCGGGCCCCTTTTACTTCATTCATGTGGCCGGGCCCCTGACGGGAGTACCAGTAATACCCCCCTGATGGCGGCCCTGAGTATACATAAGTTGGGTGACATCATTTAATAGTTTTCAGATTTCAAACAATGGGAGGAATATGTTGGTTGAAAAAATTGGTTTGCCTGCCGGCAAAAGAAGCCCTGTTTTCCAACTCACAAAATTGAAAATAGAAAATAAAAAATATATTTATTAGGTTTATGCAACAAGAACAAACTACATAGATGTTAAAACAAGGTCCAATGCTGACTACAAATCGGCACAGTGCAGAGTATAAGGAGCCTGGAGTCAACGGCTGCAGCACGTTGCACTCAGCCCACAATTAGATTAGAGGAGTCAGCAGGACAAGTATTTAAAACAAGGAAGGAAGCCCCCCCGACATGTTTCGCTACGATGTAGCGTCTTCAGGGGTATCGGGGCTACTGACAGCGCGCGGCGAAAAGTCAGTGTTTAAATGTATCATGGAGTTGCTCCACGTGTTCCCCTGATTGGCCACCGGCCAATCAGAGACGGGGCAGGGGACAAGCCCTCTGACAGATGATGGACATCCCACGCTACCAATGACTGACTAATTCAACTAGCCCCACTCCACTATTTGATGAATTTACCTGGAGCAAAGATGTCAACTTATTTGTTAGAAAAATAGCTCTACATAAATACTTTAAAAATAATACCTTTAATATGGAAGACAGTAATAAAATGGAACGTGATACACTCATGGATCTTGAAAGCCTATTATACGAGAATGAGTTCGGACCTACTACAGCAGTTGGTCCTTTCTCATCACTATGACTGAAATCCAAACTCACTCCACCTTTTTCACAATATGCCCACCTGGACGTTTTCACTAAACTGGTGTGTGCCGACTTGAAAAAAATTAGACCAGATAAAAAGAGAGCACTCTCTAATCTTGGTAGTATGGAGAGAATAGCTCTGGATGAACTCCGAGACAATGAACACATCACCATTAAGCCCTCTGACAAGGGGGGCAATATTGTCATTATGGATCATGAAGACTATGTAGCCATGGTGCATAAACTGTTGGACGACACTACTACGTACCTAATTCTGGACAAAAATCCAACGGATTGTTTTTTGAATGAACTCTTTGTTTTACTCGATACAGCCAAGACACAAAATATGATAAGTAACGAGGAATTCAAACGGATTTATAATTCCACCCCTACGTTAGCAACCTTCTATGCTCTGCCTAAGATTCACAAGATGGTCCGCCCAATACCAGGGAGACCCATTGTATCTGGTAATGATAGTCTCACCCAGGGCATAAGCATGTACCTGAATGAGATTCTCTCGCCATTTGTCACCTCCCTCCCTTCCTATTTAAGGGACACCAAGGACACCATCAACAGGATCCAAGAGATACATGTCACTCCCTCCACTTTCATAGCCAGTATTGACGTTGAGTCACTTTATACGAATATCCAACACCAATTTGGTCTCACAGCTGTTGCACATTTTCTGGGTACTAAGGGTACACAATTCCATACACACAATAAATTTCTTCTAACACTTCTTCGGTTTCTCCTTACACATAATTATTTCTTATTTGACCATAAATTCTATCAGCAAATCAAAGGAACAGCAATGGGCACTATCTGCGCACCTACGTATGCAAATTTATTTCTGGGGTGGTGGGAAGATACTATGGTTTTCACTGACACACTGGCCTGTTACACCTGTCACATCCTATTCTGGGGGAGATATATCGATGATATTCTCCTCCTATGGGATGGTGACCTTAACACCTTTCATGACTTCATGCATGCACTTAATCTTAATCACATTGGCATGAAATTCACTCATGTTATTCACGAAAAAGAAATCACTTTTTTGGACCTCAAAATCTCCTTGGACCCTGTTGGTGGTGTCCATACTGACATCTCACGCAAATCTACGGCGACCAATAGCCTTTTACATTGGGATAGCTACCACCCCCCTGCTCTTAAAAAAGGAATACCTATCGGACAATATCTTCGTGCTAAACGTAATTGTTCCGATGAGGAGGCTTTTGAACGAGAGTGCAATGGCCTATTTATTAAATTCCTAGCACGGGGCTATCCTAGGAAATGGCTACACAAAGCCTATGCCAGAGCAAGAGCCACTAATAGAATTGATTTACTTTCTGAACACAAATCCGCTAGTATACAACACACTACCGCCGTTACTGGGTCCTGTGGAACTGCCAGTGTCAGATGTATTGGCACCTTTGATACTGGCTCCCAACAGGTTCGTAGTATTCTTGAACGCCATTGGCCAATCCTCTTGTCCGACCCTGACCTCCTGGGATTTGTACCTTCTGTCCCTACCATCACTTACCGCAGAGGTAGGAATCTACGTGACTACTTGGTGCATAGTCATCATACTGGACCATCCATTGTCTCCAAAAACTGGCTCAAGACATCGGTCATAGGCTCTCATCCATGTGGCCGCTGTTCCTTCTGTCACCTAATGCCTACCACCAAACAGTTCACTAATCCCATTGATAATAGAACTTATCAGGTTAGACAATTCATTAATTGTCGGAGTAAGGGAGTTGTATACATCGCCAAATGTTCCTGTCCCAAGCTTTATGTGGGCAAGACCATACAGGAGCTGAGGAGGAGAATATCCAAACACCTCAGCACCATTAATAACAGAGAGGATACACCTCTATCTAGACATATACGTTATGTTCATGATGGAGATATCAGTTCGTTGCAGTTTTGGGGCATCGTACAGGTTAAACTTGGCCCAAGAGCGGGTAATTTGGACCGCAAGCTGCTCCAGGAGGAGGCGCGTTGGATTCATCGCATGGGCTCTCTTAGCCCAGGAGGTCTTAATGAGGGCTTCACTTATGCCGCGTTTCTATGAAAACATATGCGCTTATCATGTTACGAATCTAGACCACTGGCCACTAAAATGGCATTTTTTGCCTATGTACTATGTATGATCACTAGATATCTTGGTACCTGTTTCTTATTAAACAGGACCCTTTTTGAACCAAACATTTATCTTACTTTTTCTACATTAACTCTACTAACTGATCTATGTACTTTAGTTTGTAGGCAACAACTACTCCTACATAATTTTAGCTCTACTTTAGGAACTGACATAGTCGTGTCGATGCCATCATTACCAGACCTTCTAGCTACAGAGTAATATAGTTGCTCCATCCGCTCCCAAAAATCGCCACTACACACGCTGGCAGGCTACTAATATAGCTCCTTGGCATATTTGATCTCCTTACACTGTCTCTGGGTGCAGGCATGGTTTTGGCGTGCATTCACTCACAGTGACGTTTATTTTTTATCCCTATGCAAGTGTGCGCCTGCTGTGATCTTGCTGGCTTTATGAGTGATCGGCAATTGTGATATGGGACGTCCACTACTCAATTGGGGGCTCGACTGTTGCCCCCTCTTTGATTGGCCATTATGACTATGACAGTAATTCCACTGTGACAGCCGCTGAAATGTGGGATTTTTTCTCTATTACCTCTATTCTTGCTGCTGCGCAAGCGCGTCAATAGCAAGTAATTGTTAGTAACTTACCTGTTTTCACCTCAATGCGCCTGTGCGCTCTATTCTATCCACATTGGCTAGTTGAATTAGTCAGTCATTGGTAGCGTGGGATGTCCATCATCTGTCAGAGGGCTTGTCCCCTGCCCCGTCTCTGATTGGCCGGTGGCCAATCAGGGGAACACGTGGAGCAACTCCATGATACATTTAAACACTGACTTTTCGCCGCGCGCTGTCAGTAGCCCCGATACCCCTGAAGACGCTACATCGTAGCGAAACATGTCGGGGGGGCTTCCTTCCTTGTTTTAAATACTTGTCCTGCTGACTCCTCTAATCTAATTGTGGGCTGAGTGCAACGTGCTGCAGCCGTTGACTCCAGGCTCCTTATACTCTGCACTGTGCCGATTTGTAGTCAGCATTGGACCTTGTTTTAACATCTATGTAGTTTGTTCTTGTTGCATAAACCTAATAAATATATTTTTTATTTTCTATTTTCAATTTTGTGAGTTGGAAAACAGGGCTTCTTTTGCCGGCAGGCAAACCAATTTTTTCAATGTAAACATATGCCCACCAACTACAAGGGTCCTTCCTCTGTATATATCGAATATGTTGGTTGGGTACAATGAATAATAATAGAATGTATAATAAAAATAATAATAATAATAATACACTATATGGACAAAAGTGTTGGGACACCTGTATATTACACCTACAGGAGCTTTTATAACATTCAATTATAAATCCATAGGGCAGTAATATGTAGTTGGGTCACCCCTTTGCAGCTAAAACATCTCTTCTGGGAAGACTTTCTAAAAGATTCTGGAGTGTGTCTTTCGGAATTTATGCGTATTCATCCAGAGGAGCATTTGTGAGGGCAGACACTGATGATGGACAAGATGGCCTGGCTCGCAATCTCCATTCTAGTTCATCCCAAAGATGTTTGATGGGGTTAAGGTCAGGGCTCTGTGCGAGCCAGTCAAGTTCTTCCACACCAAACTCACTAACTATGCTTTTATGGACCTTAGGCTTCATTCACATCTGCGTCAGGGCTCTGTTCCGACATTCCGTCTGAGCTTTCCATCGGAACGGAGCCCTGACTAACACAAACGGAAAGCGAAGGTTGTTTCAGAAGTGCCCGGGCCCGGCGACTCAGCAGTCGCCTTTCCGCCCGGGCGCTTCTTCACTCAGTAGTGTTGCTACCGCTGTAGCAGCCATAGCGGTGACACCGGGCATGAGGGCGCCCGTGTCGGGCCCCCCCATGGGCGGCGGTGCCGCTAGCAGCTGTTGCAGCGTTGTACAGCGGTAGGGACGGCACAATAGTAGAGCAGGGAGCAGAGCAGGTAGCGCTCCGCTTGATGTCTCTGTCCATATATGGACAGTGACATCAGGGGAATCTACTGAAGCGGAATCCCCGTCCACAGCGTTGCCGACTCTGTGACCGGGGATTCCACTCCAGGAGAAGCCAATGACGTCACTGTCCATAAATGGACACAGACGACAGGAGCTTCTCCTGGAGTGGACTCCCTGGTCACAGCATCGGCAATGCTGTGGACGGGGATTCCGCTTCAGGAGTTGCCCCTAATGTCACTGTCCATATATGGACAGAGACATCAAGCGGAGCACTCCAGGAGCAGAATCCCCGGCCACACAGTAGCGCTATCTACAGGAAGGGGGAGTGCTATCTACAAGGGGGCTGTGGGCTGTGTGGTACTACCTACAAGGGGACTGTGTGGCACTACCAACAAGGGGGCTGTTGGCTATGTGGCACTACCAACAAGGGGGCTGTGGGCTGTGTGGCACTACCAACAAGGGGGCTGTGGGCTGTGTGGCACTACCAACAAGGGGGCTGTGTGGCACAACCTACAAGGGGGCTGTGTTGCACTAACCTACAAGGGGGCTGTGCGGCACTACCTACCAGGACACTGTGTGGCACTCCCTACCAGGGGGCTGTGTGGCACTACCTATGAAGGGGCTGTGTGGCACTACCTACCAGAGTTCTGTGTGGCACTACCTACAGGGGGCTGTGTGGCACTACTTACAGGGGGCTGTGTGGCACTCACTACAGGGGGCTGTGTGGCACTATCTACAGGGGGCTATGTGGCACTCTACAGGGGGCTGTGTGGCACTATCTACAAGGGGGCTGTGTGGCACTATCTACAAGAGTTCTGTGTGGCACTACCTACAGGTGGCTGTGTGGCACTACCTACAGGGGGCTGTGTGGCACTCTCTACAGGGGGCTGTGTGGCACTCTCTACAGGGGGCTGTGTGGCACTATCTACAAGGGGGCTGTGTGGCACTATCTACAAGAGGGCTGTATGGCACTATTTACAAGGGGGCTTTGTGGCGCTATCTACAAGGAGGCTGTGTGGCGCTGTCTACAAGGGGGCTGTGTGGCGCTATCTACAAGGCGGCTGTGTGGCGCTATCTACAAGGGGGCTGTGTGGTGCTATTTACAAGGGGGCTGTGTTTCGCCATCTACAAAGGGGCTGTGTGGCGCTATCTACAAGGGGGCTTTGTGGCGCTATCTACAAGGGGGCTGTGTGGCGCTATCTACAAGGGTGCTGTGTGGCACTACCTACAAGGGGCTATGTGGCACTACCTACAAGGGGCTGTGTGGCACTACCTACAAGGGGCTGTGTGGCACTATCTTCAGGGAGAATCTGTGAGTTGTTGGCTGGTGGTCATTTTACTGTGAGTGGCGGGCTGATGGTCATTTTACTGTGAGTGGGGGGCTGACGGTCATTTTACTGTGACTGGCGGGCTGATGGTCATTTTACTGTTAGTGGGGGGCTGATGGTCATTTTACTGTGAGTCGGGGGCTGATGGTCATATTACTGAGAGTGGGGGGCTGATGGTCATTTTACTCTGAGTGGGCGGCTGATGGTCATTTTACTGTGAGTCGGGGGCTGATGGTCATATTACTGAGAGTGGGGGGCTGATGGTTATTTTACTGTGAGTGGGGGGCTGATGATTATTTTACTGTGAGTGGGGGCTGATGGTCATTTTACTGTGAGTGGGGGACTGATGGTCATTTTACTGTGAGTGGGAGGCTGATGGTCTTCAAGTGGTTTCCACCTCTGACCTCCAATTGAAATTAATGGGAGCCAGAAAATATCTGCGTCGCCCATTTGGAGATTTTTTGCCTGCGCCTTTTGCATTAGCTTCAACGGCTTAAGACAAAACGCAAAAAAAAAGGTAAAACAACGCTGCCAATTCCTGAAGGAATATTAAGGCAGATTTATTTTGTCTTACAAAAAATGCTGTGTGAACATACCCTACGAGTGTAGTGCTTGTTTTTAGCCGTTTTCTGTCTTTCTCAAAACAATTTTTGGTAGGGGTGTCCTGAGGAAATTAGATTTTTCCAGTGCTGCCTCGAGTCCGAAAAGGTTGGGAAACTCTGTACCAGGCTACAAGATCACGCCGGCCTACACATGGATCCCATTGTGGAGCAGCTCAGTTTGTCATGGGAACGAGGCCAAGGCGAGTGCAATTTTGGTTTTTGTTTGGGGGCACTGTCTACAAGGGGGAGGTGGGGGGGCTGTATGGCACGATCTACAAGGTGGAGGTGGGAGATTATGGCACTGTCTACAGGGAGGCTGTAAGGCAAAATCTACACGGGCACTATAATGTGTGGGGGCCACTAAGCGGACATTATACTGTGTAGGGGTACTACAGGGGGCATAATATTGTGGGCACAATTAGAGGTCAAAATACTGTGTCCTTGAAGGGGTTGTAATATATTATATTATTAAATATTATTATTATACTGTATGGGGGCACTAAAGGGGCATTATACTTTTTTTATGGGGCATTTTTTTTTAATGATGGGGTGGGGCGCCGAAAGATCATTTTGCACGGGGCGCCATCTATCCTAAGGCCGGCCCTGGGCACCAGATCCGTCACCATTGAAATCAACCTATGGTTTCCGTTTGTGCCAGTCAGGGTCCCGTTCCGACGGAAAGCTCAGACGGAACTTCGTTACGGACCCTGGCGCAGATGTGAACAAATCCTAACTTTGTGCACTGGGGCACAGTCAAACTTGAATAGAATAGATCCTTCCCCAAACTGTTCCCACAAAGTTGGAATCATACAATTGTCCAAAATGTATTGATACACTGAAACATTAAGAACGTCTTTCACTAGAACTAAGGGGACTAGGCCAACCCCTAAAAATTACCCCATAGCATTATCTCTCATCCACCAAACTTTAGAGTTGGCCCAATGCAGTCGGGCAGGTAACGTTCTCCTGTCATTCGCCAAACCCAGACTCTTTCATCAGCTTGCCAGATAGAGAAGCGTGATACTCCACAGAACAAGTTTACACTGCTCCGGAGTCCAGTGGTGGTGTGCTTTACATCACTCCATAAGACGCTTGGCAGTGTGCTTTGTGATGTAAGGCTTGCATGTCATACCATGAAGCTCCCGGTGCAGTTTTTGTGCACAAGTTAATGCCAGAGGAGGTTTGGAACTCCCCAGTTATTGAGTTAGCAGGGTATTTTGCACCTCAGCACTTGACGGTCCTATTACAGTACCATACTCGAATTCAGTGAGCTCTTCAAAAAATGTTTGTAAAAGCAGACTGCATGGCTAGGTGCTTGATTTCATACAACTGCATTCAATAATTAAGAGGTGTGTTCTAATACGTTGTCCATATAGTGCATATCTCTTTAATCTTTTCTTTTTTTTATATAAGCTGTGTATACTAAAAGACAATGAGAGCTACAGAACATAGAGTGATATCAGGTTTCCATATAGCTCCAAACAGGCTAGACTCTTCATTTTGTGTTGGGACTATACGTAATAGGTATACGTCATGTGTATTCCCCGATGTATACCTCAAATGTAAAGATGTGTGCTTCCTTACCTTTTCCTCATATCTCAACATATCCTGAGATGTGTGGCTTGAGATGACCAGCTTTGAAAATAAAAAAATTATTATGCGATACTCACGAGATGTCTATTCTATATGTGTCTATATGTGGCCACTCAGTGGTTCTGATGTTAATTGCAGCATTTCAAGGGTTTTGCTAGCATGTCGTGATATTGTATTGAATTTGTTTAATGAGAAATTTAACCAAATTCAAGCTAAGGTAAGGGTTGACACATCTGTATACTTTCGATATATGCCACTGTATATCCACATACAATGAGGTATACTTTTTGCGGTGGCACACTTGCTTAGCAGAAAGCTGTGTGCTGCATTTTAAAATGCAGTTAAAAAAAAGATATGCTGGCGCATACAACCCCAACAGAGGTCAACCCCGTCAGATGAATGGGGACCATGACAAACGCTGAACGTCTTCACATAACGTGATGTGAACATAGTCTAAAAGCTCACTACAGAGGTTGAGATATTTTTTTACTTGTCCAATATACTCAAATAATTACTATAGACTTTTAGACCTTTTCAGAAGTCTTTAGATCTTTATTAAGTCTGTGTACATGAGATTTTGACAATGCTATCCCTTTCATCATCCGAGGGCTTTCTAAAGGGGGTTTTACACTGGGCAATTATCAGGCAAACAATCGTTCATAGAACGCTCGTTGATAATAATTGCCCGGTGTAAACAGGGCAGCAATCAGCAGATGAACGAGCAAATGCATCGGATCGTTTTTAACCCCTTCCCGCACCTGGACGTAACTGTACGTCCAGGTGAGCAGTAACTTTGCGCACCTTGGCGTACAGTTACGTCCGCGCTTTAACAGTTAACCGCCGCGCGGCGCTACACCGCAGCGGCGGTTAACTGTGCAGGGTGTCAGCCCTGCTCTCCCCGTTGCCGATCAGCAGCCTGTCGCCGCTGAAATCGGCAATTAACCCCTTCGATGCGGTGGTCGATTGCGATCACCACATCGAAGAGGTTTACAGCGGATCGGCAGCCCCCCACATGTATTTGCGGGGGCTGGCGATCCTTATCACGGCAATCGGAGGTCAGATAATGACCTCCGGGTTGCCATGTACGGAAGCCTCGGAGGATCAGCCCCCGGCCGGTCCTCCGATGCTTCCTGTCAGTGTGACTGTCACGTCACAATGACAGTTAGAACACATTACACTACGTGTGTAGTGTAATGTATTCCAGCAGCGATCAGAGCTGCCAGTCTAAGTGTCCCCTAGTGGGACAAGTAAAAAAAGTAAAAAAAAGATAATAAAAATGTTTTTAAAAAGTGTAAAAATAAAAGTTAGAAGTGACATAAACAAAGAATGCTTTTTTTCCTATAATAAGTCTTTTATTATAGGAAAAAAATTAACACGTTAAAAAAAGTACACATATTTGGTATCGCCGCGTTCGTAACGACCCCAACTATAAAACTGTAATATTATTTTTCCCGCACGGTGAACACCGCAAAAAAAATAAACAAAAAACAGTGCCCGAATCACAATTTTTTGGTTACCAACCCTCCCAAAATATACAATAAAAAGTGATCAAAAAGTCGCACGTACGCCAAAATGGTACCAATACAAACTACATCCCGTCCCGCAAAAAACAAGCCCTTACATCGCTTTTTTGACTGAAAAATAAAAACGTTATGGCTCTCAGAATAGGGTGACACAAAAATGTATTTATTTTATAAATAAGTGATTTTATTGCACAAACGCTGCAAAACATAACAAAATTATATACATCTGGTATCGCTGTAATCGTATCGACCCGCAGAATAAAGTATAATGGTCATTTATAGCCCAGGGTGAAGGCCATAAAAAAACGAATAAAAAACATTGTCAGAATTGATGGTTTTTGGTCACCTTGCTTGCCAAAAAATGGAATAAAACGTGATCAAAAAAATTTCTGGTACCCCAAAATGGTACCAATGAAAACTACAGATTGTCCCGCAAAGAATAAACCCTCACACAGCTCCGGTGGAGAAAAAATAAAACCGTTCTGGCTCTCAGAATATGGCGATGCAAAATGTGCGGAGTGTTCCAAAAGCAGATAAGATTGGGCGCCATTTACCAGTGCGACACCGGCCACACATCTGCGGATTATTATTTATTTACTGCATTATTATACCCTCTTATTATACCCTGATGTACCCCGCACAGATAACATGTACCCTGATGTACCCCGCACAGATAACATGTACCCTGATGTACCCCGCACAGATTACATATGCCCCCACATTACAAACTGAAACACCAGTAAAACCCCAAACAGAACAACTACCAAGCTACATCTGCGCCCCAAAAGCCAAATGACGCTCCCTCCCTTCTGAGCCCTGCAGCGTGCCCAAACACCAGTTTACGTCAACAGATATGGCATCGCCATACCCGGGAGAACCCGGTTAATATTTTATGAGGTATTTGTCTTCAGTGGCACAAACTGGGCATAACATATAGTGCACTAAAGTGGCATATGAGTGGAAAATTGTAATTTTCACTCCGCACCATGCGCTGCGCATTAACCCCTTCGCGCACCACAACATAGCATGTCTTAGTGTGGGGGGTGATGTATGGAGCGTCTCACGTGAAAAATAAAGAATTTAAAACGGCAAAATCGCTGTTTTTTTGGTCACCTTCGCTCTAGCTAAAAATGTAATAAAAAGTGCTCAAACAGTTGTATGTACCAAAAAATGGTACCAATAAAAACGACCGCTCGTCCCTCAATAAATAAGCCCTCATACCGCTCTATTGACTGAAAAATAAAAAAGTTGTGGCTCTTCGAACGCGGGGAGGAAAAAACTAAAAAGGAAAAGAAAAAAATGGATCAGTCCAGAAAGGGTTAATTACTTTCTAATGAAAAACCATTTATGACCACACGTGGGGTATTGCCGTACTCGGGAGAAATTGCTTTACAAATGTTGGGCAGCTTTTACCCCCTTTATCCTTTGTAAAATTTAAAAAAATGCAACATTTTAGTGGAAGAAATGTTGATATTCATTTTCATGGCCCAATTCTAATAAATCCTGCAAAAGACTTGTGGGGTCTAAATGCCCACTATACCCCTAGATAGATTCTTTAAGTGGTGTAATTTCCACTTTTGGTGGGTTTCCACTGTTTTGGCCTCTCAGGGGCTTTGCAAATGCGACATGGCACCCAAAAACCATTTCAGCTAAATTTGAGCTCCCAAAGCCAAATAGCGCTCCTTCCCTTCTAAGCCCCGCTGTGGGTCCAAACAGCACTTTATTACCACATATGGCGTATTTACGTAATCGGGAGAAATGGTTTTACAAATGTTGGGGTGCTTTTTCGCCTTTATTCCTTGTAAAAATTAAAAATGACTACCTTTTTTCAGAAAAAAAGTCGATTTTTACCTTTACAGAATAATTCCAATGAATTCAGCAAAACAACCGTGTGGTCAAAATGCTAACTTTACCCCTAGAAAAATTCCTTGATGAGTGTAGTTTCCAAAATGGGGTCACTTTCCGGGGGATTCCACTATTTTGTTCCCTCCAGTGCAATTCAAACGCGACATGGCACTGAAAACTATACCAGCAAAATCAGAATTTCAAAATCCAAATGGTGCTCCTTCCCTTCTGAGTCCTGCTGTGGGTCCAAACAGCAGTTTATTACCACATATGGGGTATTGCTATAATCAGGAGAAATTGCTTTACATATGTTGGGGTGTTTTTTCTCTTTTATTCCTTGAAAAAATTACAAATTTCTACGTTTTTTCAGAAAAAAAGTAGATTTTCACCTTCACAAACTAATTCAAATAAATTTAGCAAAAAAAACTGTGGGTTCAAAATGCTAATTATACCCCTAGATAAATTCCCTGAGGGGTGTAGTTTCCAAAATGAGGTCACTTTTGGGGGTCTTTATTGTTTTGGCCCCACAAGACCTCTTCAAACCTGACATGGTACCTAAAATATATGCTAGAAAAAAGGAGGCCCCAAAATCCACTAGGTGCTCCTTTGCTTCTGAGGCCGGTGTTTCAGTCCATGACCGCACTAGGGCCACATGTGGGGTATTTCTAAAAACTGCAGAATCTGGGCAATAAATAATAAGTTAAATTTCTCGGGTAAAACCTCCTGTGGTATAGAAATTTTTTTATTACAAATGAATTTTGTAAAAAAAAAATGAAATTTGTAACTTTCACCTCTACTTTGCTTTAATTCCTGTGAAACGCCTAAAGGGTTAATACACTTTCTGAATGCTGTTTTGAATACTTTGAGGGGTCCAGTTTTCAAAATGGGGTGATTTATGGGGACTTTCTAATATATAAGGTCCTCAAAGCCACTTCAGAACTGAACTGGTCCTTGTAAAAATCACCTTTTGAAATTTTCTTGAAAATATGAGAAATCGCTGCTAAAGTTCTAAGTCTTGTAACGTCCTAGAAAAATAAAACAATGTTCAAAAAACGATGCAAACATAAAGTAGACATATGGGTGATGTTAACTAGTGACTATTTTGTGTGGTATTACTATCTGTTTCACAAGCAGATACATTTAAATTGAGAAAAATGCTAATTTTTGCAAATTTTCTCCAAATCTTGGTGTTTTTTACAAATAAATATTGAATTTATCAACCAAATTTTTTCACTAACATAAAGTACAATATGTCACGAGAAAACAATCTCAGAATCGCTTGGATAGGTAAAAGCATTCCGGAGTTATTACCACATAAAGTGACACATGTCAGATTTGAAAAATCGGCTTCGTCCTGAAGGCCAAAACAGGCTCAGTCCTGAAGGGGTTAAAAAGTAAAATATTATCGTTGTCGGCTGCACATCTCCCTGTGTAAACAGGGAGACACGCTGCCGACATGATAGTAATGTATGAGGACGAGCTGCACCAGCCAAAATCGACCTGTGTAATAGGGCCTTAAGGGCTTATGCACAAATCACCTAATTTCTTCAGTGCGTTATCTTTTTTTTAACGGATAGCAAACTGACCCATTTATTTCTATGGGACCATGTACACATCCATTTTTTTTAGCCGATCTGTGTAACCGATTTGTAAAACTTAGGGCAGGTTCTATCCCCATCAATTTTTGCATATCTGTCTCACCTACTCAAGTCAATGGTCCGTTAAATAAAACGGACTGCACATGGAAGCCATCCGTTTTTTGCGGATCAGTTTTTTCGGGCGTATAAAAGGACAAGGATGTTTGTGATATATGTGTTTCTAAACCATTCTTGCCTGCTGTCCTAATATGTCTGGGAGTCACCAAAATAAGAAGGGACATATTGGACTCCCAGCTGAACAGGTAAGTCTTTAATACAACAGGGAATCTTTAGCTATCTAACAAAAATAAAAATTACCTAAAGCATACCTCCTACTTGGAGTGCTGTTCAATTTTTATATATATAGTGGATTCATATTTGGATGGGAAGTGCCCAGCCAACTGATAACATGCACCCACCTATACCTGATTAGAAGCTGTGCTGCTTGGTTTGTATGACTATGTATTATACAATGTTCAGGGGAAAGTCTGGGATTAGAGGTAGCTCAGCTTGTAGCTCTGAAACATTTGGGTTGTAAGATCTGCGAGCTGGAGATGAGGGTATGGTTCATGAGCAATTTATCTAAATATTTGATTTCTGTAGGTATCAGGAGGAAGATGCAATGTTTATACCACCCTCTGAATGCTAAGGCGTATAATCTAGTCTACTTTAGGGATTTTGGGAGATCTCTGCAGAGATGTATCTAGAAGAGGGATAAAGCTGACAGATAGGATGTTGGCCTACAGTTTAGGGGCTCATCTGCTGCCACGTGGTGTCCCAATCCGGTCACACTGTACCATGCTGGCGATGAGTGCTTTACTTTGTTCTTGGTTAGTGTAAATGTTAGTGGTGTAGAAGTGGGAGAAGCCTCCTCAGCCAGGTGCTACATGTGCACTGGGACCCTGCAAGATGTCAAGTAGGGGAGTAGTGCTTTTTGGGTAAGTTACAGACTCCAGGAGCCAGGGGATGCCAACAGGCACACGGGTTCGCTGGGTGCCCGCCGATGAATAGAAACATCTGGTGATATAATTAGAAGTTGTATTCCTTTGTCTTGCTCACATCTTTGTCAGCAACTACTTGTGTTCATGCCTGCATTGTATTTTTAGCTCTTGTTTAGAAATTGGCTTTGATATCCTTACTTAAAGGACGAGTGTCACGGGAAAAAATGTTTTTACATCAATTTGCTTTTAGTGTTTTATTAAAAAATGTTTTATTTATTTGTGTTTGTGTTTTACGTTTTTTTACTTTTTAACTTTTTCTTGTCTATGCGGGCTGACATTTTTTTTTCCATCTCTGTAAGTGTCGATTAACGACATATACAGACATGGAATACGGCACATACAGCCCCATAGTGAATGCGAACGGGGCCCGTTCCATCCACTATGCTGTACGCCGTCTGTGTGGGAACGGTGCATGCGCCGCTCCCACACAGTCCAAATTGAAGTTCTTCGGCCGTGCGACGTCCGGCGCCATTTTCTTGTGGACCGGAAGCCGCGGCCGGACAGTAAGATTACTACTTCCGGTCGCGGCTTCCGGACTTGTGCACTTGGAGCGGAGGGAGCAGACGGAGCGGACGGACCGGAGGGAGCGGCGGCGGCAGGAGCAGGTAAGTTAGGTCTGTGTATGTACGTGTTTTAGTGTGTGATTACTACTGTATGTAAACCTACTACACTTTGTGTTAGCTCAAAAAATGGCGACACAGTGTAGGAGGTTTGACCGTTCAATCCCCTCGTTTCTCCCGGCACTAGTCAGGATAAAGGAGGGGGGATTCTGTGAGCTCACTAGAGCAAGTGTGTTTTCTCAAATTTTGCAGCATAAAGCAATGTGGTTGCTTTACCACATGCCAATGCTGCAATTTTGGGAATTGCTCCATCTAGTGACCAGCACTGGGAAATGTTATAAATTAGAATCTAATTTATAATATTTCCTGACTCGTGAAAAAATAAAAAAAATTAGAACAATGTTTAATCACTGTTTAACGAAAAAAAAAAAAAAATGTTTGTACAGCGAGTCTCACCAGTCAAAGAACAATGTTTGTTTTTGTCTAAAGTGGAAACTTCGTTAATATTATCCTACTAGTAAACTCTATCCACTTTGGCCATATTCTACCTTTTCATGCCTTAGCCCCAGGCCTGGTAATTAATTAATTAAACAAATCTTTTAATAATGCCATTTTTACAATTAAAAAAATATTAGTGGGAAAGGTGTCACAGCTGCTACAGTTGCATTTGTCTGTCATTGACTACTATTGCAAAAATATATGTAGACCTTAATGGACGTATATGGGGGGTATTTTTTTCTTGTGGTATTGTGTCGTTCGTCAAAGCATAGCAGCCTTCAGTGTTCAGTACTGTAATAATAAAAAAAAAAGTATCCAAATGTATCAAGTATCCAGATGTAAACCTGCCAAACATATGCTAAAAAGACTTTTTTAGGCATATGTCTGCCTCATAGAAATGTGATATTGTGAATACTATAGGCTATATTGTATATGTCTGGACATATATGTTTTTTTTCCCCAAACATATACTGTCCATAAGATGTCATGGTATGATTATCTTTTTCTCTGAGCTACAGTATATAGAATTGAGGAATAAAATGAAAAATAGTCTTAAAGGGTAAGTCTAAGAAATACAACTCCCAAAACGCAGTGCAGTTACATTAGTACAGTACATCAATGCTAACCTTGTTTAAGCGACCTACATGAGAATCCTTGCTTACACAACCAAAATGTAACACATTGGACAATGTTAAATACCTACATGATCTTGCTTCTCAGTCCCAAAGTTGATTTTGCCAAATTTACTGGTTATACCCTGTATAAATTCCATGCAAAAAATCGGAAACTTTTAAGGCTGTCCCAATTTCCAGAAATGTAGATTTTATTTTCCCTTTCAATAAAGATATATTAGGAAAATATTTGCTGTGACAATATTGTATTTACAGTCAATGTATTTGGGATGTGAACTTTGATTTGGATGGTGATTAAATGTTGTCATGGGGCAAGGGAACATCAAGCTACTGGATTATATATATTCAATTAATGATACTGCTACTACTACTACTACTGCTGCTGCTGCTGCTACTACTACTACTGCTACTACTACTACTGCTGCTGCTGCTGCTGCTGCTACTACTACTGCTGCTGCTGCTGCTGCTGCTGCTGCTGCTACTGCTGCTGCTGCTGCTGCTGCTGCTGCTGCTGCTGCTGCTACTACTACTACTACTACTACTACTACTACTACTACTACTGCTGCTGCTGCTGCTACTACTACTACTACTACTACTGCTGCTGCTGCTGCTGCTACTACTACTACTACTTTTAAATCTATCACCCAAATAAATGCCATATATATAACATGGCTTGCAATCTAGAATGTTTTTTGGATTGATCCATTTATAAACCCTCAACTGTTGATTAACTATCAAGTAGAACGAAGAGGTAGCGGCGCTTGTTAGAGTGCCATGAGCCCTTTTATTCAGTACCTGACACAGCAACGTCCATAGGCATGTCACCTTTAGCCTAAGAATAAGCCACTAAAGTCAAATCCCATTGAATCCCTTCAATTCAATACGTGAAGTCTAAAATGTGTAATGGTAAGTATAGGCTTTAATCAGGATTGCCAACCTTCCATAAATTCCTGGATAGTCTATGAAAATAGAGGATTTTTTTACAGTGTCTGTATATTTTTATATTATTATTATCATTATTATTATTATACTATATATTTTTTTTTAGGCTTGGCGGTCTTGTGAAGGTTTCTCTGATCATCTTTTCACAGTCCACAGTAAATGCTGCTAATGTGTTCATATGTGTATATTGAGACATAGAAGATGTTGACTGTTCGTGATATTTGGATAATTTGTCCATAAGAAAATTAAAAAACAATCAGGTTCCCAACCCTGACTTTAATGTCTAATATGGAACTGCTGCTGTATATGACACATACAATGAATCTTCTGTAAGTTTTGCTGTCAGCAACTGGTTCTGAAAAGCGAAAGTAACAAAACCAAAAAAAGTAGGTGCACATAGTTCTTTTTCCTTGTTCTTATACACCTGGGATTATCTATTTAGTAAAACGCTCTCTAGGTAATGAAATATAGTGATCTGTCTGTGAAAGTAAATAACTGACGTGTCAAGAAAGAGCAGCAGCATCAGAAACCTCCTTAGGCTTAGGCTTGCTGTACGTGGTTAGGACTGGACACACGTCACTGCTGACTACCCATGAAAATGCTTCATCTCCGTCATTGTGGATGTAAATGCAGGAGAACAAAGGAGAATACAAATATACATATAATGATAAAAAATGTACATTTATATTTTCTAAATTCACGTTCATTTTTGTTTCTAGTTGTTTATTGTATTGCAGTCATCATTTACTTGTCATATTTTCTGTAGAGTACCCGTTACAGAACATGTACATGTCCACTTTTAATTGCATTGTAATCTTTGTTGCTATCGTTGCACTCACAGGACCTATCAATATAGTCTAATAGGTTATTTATGAATCATCCCATAAGTGATAGTTACAAGTGATTGGCTCAAAAGTCAACTCCAAAATGGAGTTGACTTACACAATAATGGGCCCCAATTATTTAGTATAAGAGCCAGGCCCCAACGGGGGATCCCCTGGAACCCCGGTGGACCAGTCAATGTGTTTAACTTGCAGTTTTTGGGTCTTTTCTTCCCCTCTGCATTATTTCTATAAATGTTCATTTTCTCTTTATAACTGGCAGGAGGGCTCTTCGTCGTGTGGAGCTGGACAAATGTGTTACCTGCTTTAAGTCAACCAGCTGTTTCCCCTCGGCTACTCCCCTTCCTCTCAAAGTATGAGTAACACACACACAACCTGAGGCAGAGAAACTGCATCATCGTCCCCCACCCCCTCCTCTACAAGCTTTTTATTGACTGAAGAGGTTTCTGAGCATTTATAGAGAGCCTATAGGCAGGGAAAGGGGGATACAGGCTGATGTTGCAAAGTTTCCTATATTCACATGTACTACTGATTTCTAGGTATACCCTAACCCCTTGGAGCTACAGCCATTTTTCGGTTTTTCATTTACGTTTTGTTCCGAAAGCCATAACTTTTCTATTTGTCGACATAGCCATATGAGGGCTTCTTTTTTGCAGCATGGGTTGTTACAATTTAAAGTACCATATAACGTACTGGCAAACTTAAAAAAAATATTCTTTGTGGGGTGAAATTGAAAAAAACCTGCAATTCATCCATTGTTGCTTGGGTTCCGTTGTTACGGCATTAACTGTGTGATAAAACGGCATGTTAACTTTATTCTGTGGGTCAATACGATTACGGCGATACCAAATTTGTATAGTTTTTTTTATGATGTACTACTTTTATAAAAGAAAAACAATTAAAAAAATTATTTTTTTGTGTTGTCATATTTTGATACCCATAACTTTTTTATTTTCCCGATGATGGAGCGGTGTGCAGACTTGTTTTTTGCAAATCGAGCTGTAATTTTTATCAGTAACATTTTGGGGTGTATACACCTTTTTAATCACTTTTTATTCTATCTTTTTTCGAAAGCGAGGTGACCAAAAGACAGCAATTCTGGAATTGTTCTTTTTTTTCTACAGCGTTCACTCGGTGATATTTTTTTTGTACTTTTCATATTTGAAATGTTTTTGCACCTTATTAAAAACTTTATTTTACTGTTTATGCTCTGTGTGCAGTTCATGGGAAGATAGGTGACAACTCCAAGAAAATAACACTTATAATAATAAATAAGTCAATTCACAACATTGTGGATGAAAAAGGCCGCGGTCCTTTATTAAGCCCTTAGTGACCACTAATACGCCTTTTTACGTCGGTCACTAATGGGCTTTAGGCTAGGCTGACGCCTTTTCACATCAGCCTAGTCTAAGTCCTGCACGGGTCTCCCGTGCAGGCAGGAGCCGGGGCTCTGCTGTCTGATGACAGCTGAGCTCCTGCTCCAACGCCCGCGATCGAAGTTTACTTCGATCGCGGCCGTTTAACCCGTTAAATGCCGCCGTCAATAGCGACAGCGGCATTTAACTTTGTTTACAAAAGGGAGTGAGCTCCCTCTGTCACCCATCGGCGGCCCGCGAATGCAATCGCGGGTCTCCGATGGGGTGTCATGGCAGCCGGGGGCTTGATAAAAGCCCCCAGGTCTGCCCTGGACATATTCCTGTTAGGACGCGCCGGAGGCACGTCCTAACAGATTGCCTGCCAGATTTACACTGACAGGCAATAATGCTCTGGTATACGAAGTATACCAAAGCATTATAGCAGCGATCGGAACATCGCACAGTAAAGTCCCCTAGTGGGCTAATGAAATAAGTAATCAAAGTGAAATAAAGATTATTAATAAAAAGTACAGTAAAAAAATAAATAAAACCATTTTTTTCCATAAAAAGTGGTTTTATTTAGTAAAAGTGTAAAAAAAAAAAAAAAGTACACATATGTGGTATCGCCGCGACCGTAATGACTCCATTAATAAAGTTAATATGTAATTTAAACCGCAAAGTGAACACCGTAAAAAAAAAACGCAAAAAACCATGGCGAAATTGCAATTTTTTTCCATTGCCCCCCAAAAAAGTCATAATAAAAATGAATCAATAAGTCCCACGCGCCCCAAAACAGTACCATTCAAAACTACGTCTCGTCCCGCAGAAAACAAGCCCAAAAAATCACTACATTGATGGAAAAATAAAAAAATTACGGCTCTTGGAAAGCGACGATGCAAAAACAAATAATTTTAGTTCAAAAGTGTTTTTATTGTGCAAAAGTCGTAAAACATAAAAAAACCTCCACATATGTGGTATCGCCGTAATCGTACCGACCCATAGAATAAAGGTAACATGTTATTTACGTCGCATAGTGAACGGCGTCAATTTAAAAACGCATAGAACAATGGCGGAATTTCAGGTTTTTTTTATAATCCCCCCCAAAAAGGTGCTATTAAAAAGCACAACTAATCCCGCAAAAAACAAGTCCTCATACAGCTATGTAGACGAAAAAATAAAAAGGTTATAGCTCTTTGAATGCGACTATAGAAAAACGAATAAATTAGCTTGGTCATTAGGGCCTAAAATGGGCTGGTCACTAAGGGGTTAAGAGTTACATAAACCATTAAACTTGTAATAAAAAAACATTCATGTATTATAAACAATAAAATAAAACATCCATCGAGTATTGACTGAGTGACATTTCCCACAAGTTATGGCGACCTAAAGACGACATGACCAACCCCATACCAGAACCCACAGCCTTTTCAAACATGGACTGGAAATGTACATTGAATATGTCTAATCCATTATCGGAAAGATGAATCCAATCATCCCTGTACAAACCAGGAACGAATCCTTCCAATTCCATATGGCGAAACGAGAAGCCTCCTACTAGGAAGGACATTAATTGCCCATTTATTCTTCTCCTTATTTTTTCCAGAAAAACACATTCAGGAATATTCCACACTCGCCTTGCAACAATTTAAGAAAAAACTAAAGTACAACCTGGAAAAGAACCTTTTAACATAGAAAACTCTCTTCATATCTGACATAAAATCCAGGTAATAACCCTTCCGATGTCGTTACCACCGGCGTGCCTATCCAGGTAATTTGAATATGTTAAGCATTAAATGATACATTTACAAAATAACCTCTTGAAGATGCTCTTCTCTGTGCCAAGAATACAAAAGAATGCCCCACAATCCAGATATGATGATTCCTCATACCTGCAAAAAAGTGCAATCAGATAACAATTAGTTCAGGTCTAACATAAATCTGGACTCTGACTCCCATCTACCAAGTTTTTTTGATAATGTTCTCGTCCATGCCCAACCTGGCAGCCTCCGTGGCCGATGAAAATTTGAAAGAACCTAAACCCAGCGTACATAAACATCACTTTTAAATACTATTGAATTGAATTTTAGTCAAAGGTAAAAAAAAAATCATGAATCTAAAATGAACCCTACACTTAACCCCTTCAACTGGGTAAAGCTCCGAACCTAAAAGTCTATTCAATCTAATACTGCCCCCGTTTGGCCAACTGATCAGTCTTACATCTCCTAATATGAATGACCAACTGATCGGCATCCAAATGAACATCATACAACAGGTCTGCCGAAACAAACTTATTGTCTGCCACCAATTTAGACAAACGAAGAGCTGCAAAAAAGGCTAGCAAAAATGCAGATTTAAACAAAATTATTTCATAATTGGAAAAACAAACAGAAGGAACTACAGCCCCCAATATTGTCAATAACTGAAAAGAAAGTGGTCTGCTCCTAATATTACACTGGCTGCCTTTTTTAATACCCTTCATCATCTGTTTTACAGCTGCATGACTAGTTAGCGAACCACGACCTCTAATCCTTCAATAGAAAGAAATACCAGCTAAGCATTTTTGGATTGAGGATGCAGCTAAACCATTGTTTAACAAAAACATATAAACGACAAGGCAGTAACAGTCTAATTTTTCAAATAATCCAAATTATGACAATTGCAAAAGAAAATCCACTTACGCCATGACTCTGTGTAACCCACCCAAGTCCTTACGGCAATCTAGGTTTTTATATTCTCCACAACTAATCCGATATCAGGCCCCATAAATGTTCCCGGACATTGCAATCCCTCCTGATCTGCTTTGGGAACTAGCTGCCGGAACTTCTCCATCTGGCAACGGGAGAGAGAGTCTGCAATTTGGTTCTTGACACCTCTCAAATGTCTAGCATTCAACCAAATATTGAATGATAAGCAGCATAAGACTTTATGCCGCAATAATTTAATCACAATGTCACACTTTGAAGTCAAACAATTTATTGCAAACACTTCCATGTTATCTGTATTTAAAAGGATACGTTTGTTGCCAAAAGACTGGCCCCAAATAACCAGAGCCACTACTACCAGAAAAAGTTCTAAAACAACAATATTTTTGGTAACAACAATAGACGCCCAGGCTTCTGGCCAAGATGCAGCGCACCAGTGGCCGTCTCAAAAAGCACAGAAACCTATGCTACCTGCTGCATCTGTGTACAATCCCAAAGAATCTGAATCAATAAACTCCTCCTGCCATACCGAATGACCATTAAAAGTAACTAAACAAATTATCCCAAAACTGAAAATCCTCTTTAACCCCTTCACGACTGCCATACATCTATATACGTTCTAACTGCAGATGCCCCGTGCAGTTAGCACGTGTATAAACATTGACAGCCTGGAACAGGTTTAAAGCATGCAGTGCTGCTTCTGTGTGAGCAGCACTGCACTCTCATGTCGGCCGGGGCTTTGAGAGCAGTAAGGCTTGGTTCACACCCCGTTTTTTTGCATTCTGTTGAAAGGTACTGTTTTTTGTTGTTGGGCAAATTAACATTTAACCCCTTAAATCTCCCTGCTCTCAGCTGCCAGAGGAAGCTGAGGGCTGGGGGCGTCCCTGCTCGACCGGGTGAGATCGATATCAGTATCGATCTCACTCGTTTAACCCCTCAGATGCGGTGCTGAATAGCGTGCACCGCATCTGAGTGGTTATGGAGAGAGGGAGGGAGGTTATGGAGAGAGGGATGGAGAGAGGGAGATAAGATCGCCGAGTGTCTGTGTCTCCGATGGCAGCCGGGGGCCTAATATAGGCCGGAGGCATGTCCTAGCAGATGCCTGTCCGTTTTAAACGGGCAGGCAGTAATACACTGCAATACGAAGTATTGCAGTGTATTATAATAGCGATCAGATGATCGCATAGTGAAGTCTCCTAGTGGGACTAGTAAAAAGTAAAAAAAAGTTGAATAAAGTTAATAAAAACAAAAGTGAAAAAAAAAATTAAGAACCCACTTTTTCCCCTTACAAAATGCTTTACTATTAAAAAAAAACAACACAATAACGATACAAATACGTTACACATATTTGGTATCGCCGCGTCTGTAACGACCCCGACTATAAAGCTGTTACATTATTTAACTCGCACTGTGAACACCGTAAAAAAATAAAATAGAAAACAATGGAAAAATTGCTGTTTTCTGTTAATCCTGACTTTAAAAAAATGTGATAAAAAGTGATCAAAAAGTCGCATCTACTCTCAAATGGAACCAATAAAAACTATAAGTCGTCCCGCAAAAAAAAAGGCCTCATACAACTGCATTGGCGGAACAATAAAATAGTTATGGCTCTTCAAATATGGAGACGCAAGAACAAATAATTTTGAAAAAAAAGTGTTTTTACAGTGTAAGTAGTAAAACATACAAAATCTATACAAATTTAGTACCGTTACGATCGGAACAACATGCTGAATAAAGTTATTGTGTTATTTATACCACACGGTAAATGGCGTAGATTTATGGAGCAAAAAAAGAGTGGTGAAATTTCAGGTTTTCTTCTATCCCCCCTCAAAAAAAAGTTAATAAAAGTTAATGAATAAATTATATGTACCCCAAAATGGTGCTATTAAAAAGTACAACTTGTCCCGCAAAAAACAAGACCTTATACAGCTATGTCGACGCAAAAATATAAAAGTTATAACTCTTCGAATGTGACAATGGAAAAACGTAAAAAATGGCTTGGTCATTAGGGCCCAGAATGCAAGCAGGGGGAAGGGGTTAAAAATGGATGCAACAAGACACAAAAATGATGCAGGCTCCCTTTTTGTGTGTCCTGTGAAAGAACAGGATACAGACAGAAAACGCCAGTCTTAAAAAAATCTTCCCAATGTTTTCTAGATTTTCTAGTTCAAACTTTTTTTTAATTAATAAATAGCTGATCATTTTGAATCTGAAAATTTCTGAGTTTAGTGAAATTAAACTTTATTTCAAAACACAAGGATTAAGTAGAAACAGTGTGAACGACGTTCCGTCAGACTAATGTTTTATGAGCCAGTGATATAAGAACTGTTTTTTTTTTTACAGTGCTTGGACATTCCTCAAACCTGATAAGATCTTTTTTTCCTTGTGCGCTATTAAAATCTTAGGCCATAAACATTAAATCAACACTTACAGGAAACATGATTTCCTTCCTTAGGATCCACCACTGCCATTCACTAATCAGACATACTTGACTTACGCCTTTAAATAGTCTTGTTGTGGTTTTATTGAGTTGTTATTTAGCCTGAATGCTTCCACTTTAAGCAGCTATACAAAGAGAAATGTCAGTGGTTGTCATTCTTAGTAGCTATACTAGGCTTGTTTTGTCTTCCAATGAATGGGGAATCTAGTCTTTCTGCTTCCCCTTCCACCACCCAAAAAAATAAATATATAGAAGCAGGGGCGGATTAAAGGTACCATGGACCCCAGGCATTTTTTCAAGTCTGTAACCCCCCCCCCCCCCTGTTTTGGCGGCCAGAGCACGGTTTTGAATTTGATGTAAAAGCAGAATGAGCCATAGAGAAGAGAGAAAGCAAAATACTTTGAGACCTTAAAAAGTAAGGAGCTTTGAATTGTTTGTGGTTTCTGGAAAAAATAAATCTGATGTGTGTGAATATAACCTTAAAGAGGCTCTGTCACCAGATTTTGCAACCCCTATCTGCTATTGCAGCAGATAGGCGCTGCAATGTAGATTACAGTAACGTTTTTATTTTTAAAAAACGAGCATTTTTGGCCAAGTTATGGCCATTTTTGTATTTATGCAAATGAGGATTGCAAAAGTACAACTGGGCGTGTTGAAAAGTAAAAGTACAACTGGGCGTGTTGAAAAGTAAAAGTACAACTGGGCGTGTATTATGTGCGTACATCGGGGCGTGTTTACTACTTTTACTAGCTGGGCGTTCTGATGAGAAGTATCATCCACTTCTCTTCACAACGCCCAGCTTCTGGCAGTGCAGATCTGTGACGTCACTCACAGGTCCTGCATCGTGTCGGCCACATCAGCACCAGAGGCTACAGTTGATTCTGCAGCAGCATCAGCGTTTGCAGGTAAGATTTACCTGCAAACGCCGATGCTGCTGCAGAATCATCTGTAGCCTCTGGGGCCGATGTGTCCTCGCTCGTCTGACACGATGCAGGACCTGGGGAAGTGACGTCACAGCGTGATCTCTCGAGAACACGGCTGTGTCTGCACTGCCAGAAGCTGGGCGTTCTGAAGAGAAGTGGATGATACTTCTCGTCAGAAAGCCCAGCTAGTAAAAGTAGTAAACACGCCCCGATGTACGCACATAATACACGCCCAGTTGTACTTTTGCAAGCCTCATTTGCATAACTAGAAAAATGGTCATAACTTGGCCAAAAATGCTCGTTTTTTAAAAATAAAAACGTTACTGTAATCTACATTGCAGCGCCTATCTGCTGCAATAACAGATAGGGGTTGCAAAATCTGGTGACAGAGCCTCTTTAAAGAACCTGTTTCTGTTGTATAAAGTCCAAGCCATTTTTCACTTGCCGCCTTCCTAGAGCCATAACTTTTTTAATTTTTACGTCAATGGAGTGGTGTGTGGAGTATTATTTTTTGCGGGAGGAGTTGTCGTTTTTATAAGCATTATTTAAAGTACCATATAATGGTTGAATTGGAAAAAACTGAGATTCCTCCATCGTTTTTGGGTTTAGATTTTACTGTATATATATTTACCTTCTCTTAAGGTAAAAGTAGATTTAACATAAGGTAAATATATACAGCCCCAGAACCAAGCTCAGTAAAAAATATATAGCCCCAGAGCCAAGCTTAGTACATATATACAGCACCAGAACAAAGCTCATTACATATATACAGCACCAGAACAAAGCTCAGTACATGTACATAAATACAGCACCAGAACAAAGCTCATACATATATACAGTACCAGAAAAAAACTCAAAACATATATACAGCACCAGAACAAAGCTCAGTGTCACGATCACAGGGTATGTGGGCACACTAGGCCGCTCTGCCGTATCGGAGAGGCTGCTGACCAGGTCACAGTCTATACGAAAGTCAATAGTAGATAGTAACGCTTGGGTACCTGAACTAGTCCAGACGGTGGCTGTGGCTTCAGCACGGATGGAGGCCGGTGCAGCAGGTAGCGCCAGATGTGGCGAGCAGTATCCAATGTGGCAGAAGACATTGGACGTGGCTGAAGACACTGGACGTGGCAGAAGACACTGGACGTGGCAGAAGACACTGGAGGTGGTAGAAGACACTGGATGTGGCAAACGACAGCAGGTGCAATAGACACGACTCCAACACTAGTAGGTACAGGAACAAGAACAGCACGGGATACAGGAACAGGTAACAGGGCACGGGTAACAACTGGAATGGGAAACACTAAGGGAGCATTTACAAGACAGACTGGGATAAACTAACAATGCTCAGGCAAGGATCAGAAGGGCTGGGGCCTTCTTATAGACCAGGAAATCATGGGCCGTTGATGATGATGATTTCCTTTGAGGCCAGGCACGAGCGTGCGCGCGCACCCTACGGGACACAGCAGAACGGAGCGGAAGTGAGCGCTGGAGTTTCCTAGGAAGGAGATGGGGACCAGCACTCACGGATCCATGGCTGCAGGCGTCGGGAGGTTAGTATACCCGACGGTCCGTGGCCATGGACGTTACACTCAGTACATATACACAGCACCAGAACCAAGCTCAGTAAAAAATATATAGCCCCAGAACCTAGCTCAGTACATATATACAGCACAAGAAACAAGCTCAGTACATACATACAGCACCAGAACCAAGCTCAGTACATAAATACAACACCAGAACCAAGCTCAGTACATATATACAGCACCAGAACCAAGCTCAGTACATAAATACGACACCAGAACAAAGCTCAGTACATATATACAGGACCAGAACCAAGCTCAGTACATATACACAGCCCCAGAACAAAGCTCATTACATTTATACAGCATCAGAACTAAGCCCAATACATAAATACAGCACCAGCACATATAAAGCTCCGTAGAGAGATTATTTGCAAATTCAGTTTAACCCCTGCCATATAAATTTGTATGACGTAAAACTACAGCTCCCAGTATAGCCAGAACAATGGTTAGGATATGCTGGGAGTTGTTGTTTCACAAAAAAGAATGATACACCCATCATCTCGCTGAAGATCATACAGTGACTACAGTATTGATCAGTCACAGGGAGAATAAACATTTACATTGAGTGATTTACAGGTGACGCCACGTCCAGACTTCTATAATGACTTTTCTCGGCCACAGCCCATTTCTGCAGAGTTTGCCGCTCAGATGTCTTCGGCTCCACTTTTCCAACATTTCCGCACCTATAAAGAAGAGAAAATTCTCATGGTGACACACTCTATGACCCTGAATATAATAGTATCACACATGGCGCCCCTAAATATAATAATGCTACACACTGTGCCCAGGAATATAATAGCACCATACTCTGTCCCTATTAATTAAATTGTGTCAAACACTGCAAAGTAAAACACAACACACACTAACAATGCCCCCTGTAGATAGTGCCAGTCACAATGCCACATGTAGATGGCGCCAGTCACAATGCCCCCTGTAGATAGAACCAGTCACAATGCCACCTGTAGATAGCGCCTGTCACAATGCCCTCTGTAGATAATGCCAGTCACAATGCCACCTGAAGATAGTGCCAGTCACAATGCCACCAGTAGATAGCGCCAGTCACAATGCCCTCTGCAGATAATGCCAGTTACACTGCCTTCTGTAGATAATGCCAGTCACACTGCCCTCTGCAGATAATGCCAGTCACACTGCCCCCTATAAATAGCACTAGTCATACTGCCCCCTGTAGATAGCGCCAGTCACACTGCCCCCTGTAGATAATGGCAGTCACAATGCCCTCTGTAGATAATGCCAGTCAAAATACCCCCTGTAGATAATGGCAGTCACATTGCCCCCTGTAGATAATGCCAGTCACAATGCTCTCTGTCGACAATTCCAGTAACAATGCCCCCTGTAAGTATTGCCCAGTGTAGATAGTGCCCCCTGTAGATAATGCCAGTCAGAATGCCCCCTGTTGATATTGCCCAGTGTACATAGTGCCCCCTGTAGATATTGCCCCCAACGCTGCCCACAGAAGAAAAACAAAACAAAAACCTTTCTCAACTGTCCCCATTCCCGCGCCATCCTCCAGCAACAATACACTGACTAGTCCGTAACCAGGCAGCGTCATCCGGGGGTAACGGCGCAGTTGGCGTGATGACGTCGACCTCATCATTGTTAAAGCGCCGAATGGCGAGGTGGGACTTGATAGCTTCCGTCTCGCCAGCGCAATAATAATCAATTGTATTCGAGAGGTCACCCTGAACCGGCTGTAATTTTAACAACCGGTTCGGAAGAACCGGGGTGAACTGGGCCCCCTTCCAGCCTCAGGGCCCAGGCACTTGCCCAGATTGCCCTCATGATAATCCGCCCCTGTATAGAAGTATCTATTAGGGTATGTTCACACGCTGAGCCAAAAACGTCTGAAAATACGGAGCTGTTTTCAAGGGAAAACAGCACATGATTTTCAGCCGTTTTTTGAGCAACTCACGTTTTTCGCTGCGTTTTTCGCGCCGTTATTTCGGCCATTTTCTATGAGAAAACAGCTCCAAAAACGTCCCAAGAAGTGTCCTGCACTTCTTTTGACGAGGCTGTAATTTTACGAGTCGTCTTTTGACAGCTGTCAAACGACGACGCGTAAATTACAGGTCGTCGGCACAGTACGTCGGCAAACCCATTCAAATGAATGGGCAGATGTTTGCCGACGTATTGGAGCCGTATTTTCAGGCGTAAATCGAGGCATAATACGCCTCGTTTACGCCTAAAAATAGGTTGTGTAAACCTTAAAGTGTATTCACACGGTGTGGTTTTCTGCCATGTGGCAAAAATACGCTGCAAAACCGCACCATGTGAATACACCCTTAGTAGCTACCTGAAGCAGGGATGCTGTAATAAGATGTAAAGTAAGTGGCTTTTTTAGTTGGAGTACTCTTGCTGTTAATGACAGCATTCTGGATGAGGTTATGGGGACAAATATGGCCAATATTTAAGGGCAGGAATTGTGTGAAAAAACCTTTGTGGTGCCTAGAACTCTCTGTATTTGAAGTCTCCCAGAAAATTATTCTTAAGGCCTTATTCACACGGAAATGCTGCGTTTTGCGCGTGCAAAAGGTCCGTGTGGCATCAGCATATGGTGTGTGGCTGCGTGATTTTCGCGCAGCCGGCATCATTATGACACTCTGTTTTTATGTTTGCAAAAATCTGAAAATCACGCGTTTAGCACGGACGTATAACACGTTCGTGTGAATAAGGCCTAAAAGTAGACAGCTATAGAGACCATACATACATATACATCCATGCACATGCAGATATACACACATGCACATATATACAGCATATAGCTGCATGCACACACAAATAATGACATACTTGCACAGAAACATACATTCACAAAGACACACACTGTAAATGTGTTGAACATGTTGTGCTTAAAAAGATTGTCTCATGAAGACAACCGCTATTAAAATATGGACTTTATAAAGGGGGTCCCTGTATGAGTCAGTGAAAAGAGCTACTCTTTATCCGCTGCAGAGGATTGCCGGCTACTTGTTCCCCTAGCAAAACCAGTTTCCCCAGGCAAAATATGAAAGGGGGTGTCTGTAAGGGGAAATCCTTGGAACAGTTATTCATTTATTTATTTTTACATAAAGCAAAATACAGAAAACTAATTTACATTAAAATACATTACATATATACAAGGATAGAAATGTAAAAAAAAATGTAAGTCCTTGTATTGTTGTAAGGTGGTGGAAGGAGGGGGGGGGGGGGGCACAATGGTACAATAACCCGCAGGAATGTTGCAGAGAGCGATGAAATGATGCAGGATTTATAGTGCCAAAACTTGAAACTTTACTTATTTAAAGGGAATCTGTCAGCAGTTTAGAGAATCCTATCATCTCAATTTTTTACACCATGTGTACCTTTGTACATAAAGAGGTTCCTAGCTCGTTGACCATGTGACAGGACATCCCTGGGTCACAATCCATGCCTATAACTTATATGGTCATTCATCTCAGGGTTCAAAGAAAAACCAAGTAGTTTTATGTCTAAATTGCCTGTTGTAAGGTTATACTTAGGTATATCCTAACAGCTGCCTGTGCCTATAGATATATTGTTGTTCTGCTCACTTGTATGGAATAATACATGGTGCTCCTTGTGTTGCCTCTGCTTCGGCTTTTGTTTGTGTGCGTTGCTTCTGCTGTTTTTTGTTTAAATTTTTGCAGTCCCACTATGGGACAGACTATGCGATTGGTTGATCGCTCATATGCTACACTGCAATACTTCTGTATTGCAGTGTATTATGTCTGTTAGGATAATGCTTACAGGCATCCTATTAGACACATTTGCCATAGCAACCCATCGGTACCCCGCAATCATGTCCCGTGTGGGCCAATGGGGTGATAAAGGGAGCACTACTGACCGTACCATCTAAGGGGATAAATGGTCTATCCTGGCCCATGCAGCAGGGTGTCAGCTGCATGTGACAGCTGACACCTGCTGCTGATGTGCACTGTAAATCTACAGCAGCTCATGGGAACGACCTGCCACATGCGCCATACATTTACATATAATAGAAAATCCACCAGCTACAATGAGAACATTGATATATGTTGGTGCACAGGTACCAAAGAGATACACCAAAGAACTACAGCTTTCGCATATAATTACTCATTTATTACTGTAGATTGTGCTGCTACCTTATTGTGCTTTTTCTTTAATGGTAGGAATCTGCATGCTATATCTTGTACTAAGAAAAGGTTTTGAAATAAGACGTTCCTAGTCTCTTAATGCATTTATAAACCATAGCAACCATGCTACCAAAGTCATTTTAATTATCGCAAATTAAAAGGATTATACTGATGCTCTAGCTTGCTGGAGTTAAAAAAAGAAAAAAGAAAAAAAAAAGCGGACTGTTTAGGAGCTCAGAAATTGCTTGAGATTCTGGGGTTTTAAGTATTTTAAGTGTAAAGAAATTCTAAAATACAAGAACCTGAAACATATCTGTAAAAACTTCTCACATTTTATGAATAATAAATTGAAAACCTAATTTTGGTAGTTATATAATTTATAAGACTGTAGAGTTCATTTTGAGAGCTTATAGATAATAGTGCTGAATGTATTGTCAAAAAATGACCTATTCTCTAAATCAAGTTTTTATGTTAAACATATTTTGCAAATATTTTTTGAGTGGTTTTTTTAACTAATTTTCCATGTCTTTATATTAAAAATAATTCTGAAATCTTGCATTTATCACGCTGGACACTGAGCCCTATAATAGACTGACACTTCATTTTCGCTTTGTAGAGGTCACTTCTCAGCAATAATCTTATCATCATCCTCACAGACAGGATTACAATGAAAGGTAACACCAATTAATACACACACACACATACATACATACATATATATATATATATATATATATATATATATATATATATATATATATATACCCAAACACGAGGCAGCACTCCGTAAGTAGTGAAAAAATAAGGATCAGTTTATTCACCAACCCCGTAACGCTTCAGCCCTACTCAATGGGGCCTTTCTCAAGCAGTACAGCAGGTGAACCGTGCACATATAAATACACAGATTTCATTTATTCATAATAATTCAATAAAAATTAAGCCTGTATATTACAGTAGGGTAAATACTACAAAAGACATAAAAAGTACTCCAGTGCCATTCATATATGTACAGCAATTCCATCATTTTTAGATATTAATAAATATCGTACCCTTACTGTACGAACTTTATAAAGTGTCAAGTGCTAATTGTTATTGTGCAGGTGCAAAATATCAAAAACAATTCCCACAATTAGGCTCACCATTCTGCGGATCTCCTCGCATAGTTAGAAATGCTGAACCTCTCGGCGTTCACTCAGCTCCAGTATTGGAATGATTTTTGTTACTATATAATTTTTTTTGATAAAGTGCTACGTCAATATGCTATTGAAGTACCCTCATATATACGCGACACATCTAATTTTCTATTGAAATCTAGAAATGTTGAGATCCCTATGACAGCCTTGTTGTGATCTTTTGATGTAGTTAGCTTGTACACATCCTTCGATCACCACAGGGGTCTCTCTTCGGTTCGCAAAGCTCTTTCTAATAGCAATTATACAACTGAATGTATTGAATTTTTACTCCCGTTGTTGGAGTTGGTCCTGAGACAGAACTACTTTCTGTTCCGAGACCAGTTGTATGTACAACAAAGAGGGACAGCTATGGGTGTGAATATTGCACTGGCATATGCCAACATACACATGGCGACATTGGAAAGGGAGACCACAACTTCAGGCACAATTTTTTGAATACTGTAGATATGTATATACAATTTACATTAGTGCAGTCCACTACATCAATTCAATTTGTGGACACCACAGTAAGCAAACTGGTCAAGTGTCCAGCGAGGACTTGCACCATAAACTTTGTTGAGACGGTGCTGCTTTTTTAAAATTAATTTTTTATACACTACCGTTCAAAAGTTTAGAGTCACTTAGAGATTTCCTTATTTTTTAAAGAAAAGCACAGTTTCTTTCAATGAAGATAACATTAAATTAATCAGAAATACACTCTATACATTGTTAATGTGCTAAATGACTATTCTAGCTGCAAACGTCTGGTTTTTAATGCAATATCTACATAGGTGTATAGGGGCCCATTTCCAGCAACAATCACTCCAGTGTTCTAATGGTACATTGTGTTTGCGAACTGTGTTAGAAGGCTAATGGATGATTAGAAAACACTTGAAAACCCTTGTGCAATTATGTTAGCACCGCTGTAAACAGTTTTGCTGTTTAGAGGAGCTATAAAACTGACCTTCCTTTGAGCTAGTTGAGAATTTGGCGCATTACATTTGTGGGTTCGATTAAACTCTCAAAATGGCTAGAAAAAGAGAGCTTTCATGTGAAACTCGACAGTCTATTCTTGTTCTTAGAAATGAAGGCTATTCCATGCCAGAAATTGCCAAGAAACCGAAGACTTCCTACAATGGTGTGTACTACTCCCTTCAGAGGACAGCACACACAGGCTCTAACCAGGGTAGAAAGAGAAGTGGGAGGCCCCGCTGCACAACTGAGCAACAAGACAAGTACATTAGAGTCTCTAGTTTGAGAAATAGACGCCTCACAGCTCCTCAACTGGCAGCGTCATTAAATAGTACCCGCAAAACGCCAGTGTCAACGTCTACAGTGAAGAGGCGACTCCGGGATGCTGGCCTTCAGGGCAATGTGGCAAAGAAAAAGCCATATCTGAGACTGGCTAATAAAAGGAAAAGATTAATATGGGCAAAAGCACACAGACATTGGACAGAGGAAGATTGGAAAAAAGTGTTATGGACAGACAAATCAAAGTTTGAGGTGTTTGGATCACACAGAAGAACATTTGTGAGACGCAGAACAACTGAAAAGATGCTGGAAGAGTGCCTGACGCCATCTCTCAAGCATGGTGGAGGTAATGTGATGGTCTGGGGTTGCTTTGGTGCTGGATAAGTGGGAGATTTGTACAAGGTAAAAGGGATTTTGAATAAGGAAGGCTATCACTCCATTTTGCAACGCCATGCCATACCCTGTGGACAGCGCTTGATTGGAGCCAATTTCATCCTACAACAGGACAATGACCCAAAGCACACCTCCAAATTATGCAAGAACTATTTAGGGAAGAAGCAGGCAGCTGGAATTCTATCTGTAATGGAGTGGCCAGCGCAGTCACCAGATCTCAACCCCATAGAGCTGTTGTGGGAGCAGCTTGACCGTATGGTACGCAAGAAGTGCCCATCAAGCCAATCCAACTTGTGGGAGGGCCTTCTGGAAGCATGGGGTGAAATTTCTGCCGATTACATCAGCAAATTAACAGCTAGAATGCCAAAGGTCTGCAATGCTGTAATTGCTGCAAATGGAGCATTCTTTGACGAAAGCAAAGTTTGAAAGAGAAAATTATTATTTCAAATAAAAATCATTATTTCTAACTTTGTCAATGTCTTGACTATATTTTCTAGTCATTTTGCAACTATAAGTGTGAGTTTTCATGGAAAACACAAAATTGTCTGGGTGACCTCAAACTTTTGAACGGTAGTGTATATATATATATATATATATATATATATATATATATATATAGTAGAAGAAGGAAGAGCAGCACATATAAACGCAAAGTATGCGTAGTTGTGTGTGCACAAGCCTTGGGAGCTCAGACTCCAGTCCCACATATATATTTCCAAACGAATAGGCAGCACAACACAGGTTCCAATTCAGTGAAAAAAGGTTTATTCACCCATACGTCAGTGCAACGTTTCAGCCCACATGGGCCTTTCTCAAACATAACAAACAATGTGTGTAGCAGGTTTAAATACAGCATGACATGTGATTACATGATTGTGGTAGTCAAGTAAAATATTAATAGTAAGATGGAATTAATCCAATATTCCAAAGATTGAAAGATAGCCACAAAACAATGGTTAACCCCTTTAGGACACAGCCTGTTTTGGCCTTGTGGACAAAGATGATTTTTGCAAATCTGACATGTGTCAATTTATGTGGTAATAACTCCGGAATGCTTTTGCCTATCCAAGCGATTCTGAGATTGTTTTCTCGTGACATATTGTACTTTATGTTAGTGAAAAAATGTGGTCAATAAATTCAATATTTAGTTGTGAAAAATGTCACATTTTAGCATAAAATAGCATTTTTCTAAATTTTAATGTATTTGCTTGTAAAACAGATAGTAATACCACACAAAATAGTTACTAGTTAACATCCCCCATATGTCTACTTTATGTTTGCATCATTTTTTTCACGTCCTTTTATTTTTCTAGGACGTTACAAGGCTTAGAACTTTAGCAGCAATTTCTCATATTTTCAATAAAATTTTAATAGGCCATTTTGTCAGGGACCAGTTCAGTTCTGAAGTGGCTTTGAGGGCCTTCTATATTAGAAAGTCCCCATAAATCCCCCCATTTGTAAACCTGCACCCCTCAAGGTATTCAAAACCCCATTCAGAAAGTATTTTAACCCTTTAGGCGTTTCACAGGAATTAAGGCAAAGTAGAGGTGAAATTTACAAATTTCATTTTTTTTGCTGAAATTCATTTGTAAGAAAAAAAAAATCCGTAACACAGAAGGTTTTACCAGAGAAACGCAACTCAATATTTATTGCCCAGATTCTGCAGATTTTTAGAAATATCCCACATGTGGCCCTAGTGTCCTAATGGACTGAAACACCGGCCTCAGAAGCAAAGGAGCACCTAGTGGATTTTGGGGCCTCCTTTTTTTAGTAATATATTTTAGGCACCATGTCAGGTTTGAAAAGGTCTTGTGGTACCTAAACAGTCGAAATCCCCCAAAAGTGACCCCATTTGGAAACTACACCCCTCAAGGCATTTTTCTAGAGGTATAGTTAGCATTTTGACCCCACAGTTTTTTTTGCAAAATTTATTGGAATTAGTCTGTGAAGATGAAAATCACCTTTTTTTCTTTGGAAACATAGAATTTTTTCATTTTTACAAGGAATAAAGGAGAAAAAGCACCCCAACATTTGTAAAGCAATTTCTCCCGATTACGGCAATACCCCATATGTGGTCATAAACTGATGTTTAGACCCACAGCAGGGCTCAGGAGGGAAGGAGCGCCTTTTGGATTTTGGAGCGCAGATTTTGCTGGATTGGTTTTCAGTGCCATGACGGGTTTGCAACGCCCCGGAGGGACCAAAACAGTGTAAACCCCCCAAAAGTGACCCTATTTCGTAAACTACACCCCTCAAGGAATTTTTTTTAGGGGTATAGTGAGCATTTTGACCCCACAGGATCTTTTTTTTAGAGCTAAGGTGACCAAAAAAAACTGCGATTTGGGCGCTTTAAATTCTTTATTTCTTACAGCGTTCACCGCGCGCAATAAATTACGTTTTACTTTATTCTGCCGGTCGGTACGATTACGGCGATACCAAATGTGTATAGTTTTTTTTAAGTTTTGCAGCGTTTGCACAATAAAATTACGTTTCTATAAAATAATTTCTTTTCTGAGACACCATATTCTGAGCCTTAACTTTTTTATTTTTTCATCAAAAAAGCTGTGGAAGGTCTTGTTTTTTCAGGACGCGTTGTAGTTTTTATTGGTACTATTTTGGGGTAAATGCAACTTTTTGACCACTTTTTATTCTATATCTTGGGAGGGGTGGTGACCAAAAAATAGCGATGCCATTTGGTTTAAGCGTTTTTAACCAATGTATCCACTTCAATTCCTTCTTTTTAAGCAAACGTGTTCTGTTCCCTCCCCGTCTCAACGGAGGGATCATATCTATAACACAGAATCACAATTGTTTCTCCGTATGTTTCATATCCGTAGAGTGCTTGGAGACTGGTAGATCTAACCGTTTCCTACGTATTGTGTACCGATGCTGGTTTATTCTTATTCTCAGGTCTCACGTGGTCTCACCCACATACCATAAGTCACAGGGACACTGCAGCAGATAGATCACATGATCTGTATTACATGATAGACGATGGTTAATCCAATAAATATCATTCGTTTTTGGAGGTAAAAAGGACTTACCCTTAATCATAAGGGGACCATTGATGCAATTTAAACATGGATAACATCTTTTGTTAATGGGGCAAGATAAGTCTGGGACCCTTTCCGTGTTGGGCCCAAATCCGCTCTCAAAAGTTTATCTCCCAAATTATTGGATCGGCGGTAGGAGAATAATGGAGGAGCTTTAAATTCTGTCACTTTTTGTAGACAACCCCCCAACAATGGCCAAAGTCTCCGAATAATAGAGGATATTGGCTGACTCAAATCACTATAAGTCGAAACAAAAGGTATTCTTTGAATTTTGTTGTCCCCTTTTGGTGTATTCTGTAATAGGGCTTCAAGTATCTGATTCTTCACTTTTTGTTGATGATTGGTTACGACATGAGTCATTGCAACATGTGCATAGACATGCCTAGTTGTTCGGACTAGACGATGGCATTGTAATCTGAGATACTGTGTCCAGCTGGGAACTCTGAGGGGTAGGTTCTTAATATGAAACACATGTATATTGTTATAATGTAATAAACTAATCATGTATATGAATTGTATTATCACTGGCACTGTATATGTTTTTAACAATTTTTTCAACTGCACTTGACACTTTATTCAACCATTGTTTTGTGGTTTTATTTCAATCTTTGGAATACTGGATTAATTCCATCTTAATATTTATATTTTACTTAACTATCACAATCATGTAATCACATGTCATGCTGTATTTAAACCTGCTACACACATTGTTTGTTATGCTTGAGAAAGGCCTATGTGGGCTGAAACGTTGCACTGACGTATGGGTGAATAAACCTTTTTTCACTGAATTGGAATCTGTGTTGTGCTGCCTATTCGTTTGGAAATTATATACGGTATATATGTAAAATATTTGTAAGAGGAAAAGCAGCACAAAAATGAGAAGATACTGTAATGGCAGGAAGGAGGTGAAGGGAAAGTGAGCCCTAATCTACCCACCGCCCTGTCCCTGCCTACTTGCAACGACCCGCCCTAGGCGACGAGGTACAACTGGGCGGCGGTCCCTACGCTGTCTAAGTGCACAGGAAAACAAACAGGGAACACGCAAGGGAAGGGGCAGTAGCCACGGAACGCCACGAGGAAACGGAGCGGCGAACGAACAGTCAGGACCAGGACGAAGTGAGTACACCCGAGCGGGCACGGAGACAGAAGCAAGCCAGGGGCAAAGCAAAGCAGGTCAAGCAGAACTGCAGCAAGGCAGAAGCACGGCAGAAGCAGGCTGGAGCAAGCAGCAGTGGGGCCAGGAATCCAAAAGAATTACAAGCACTGAGGGAGAGAACAGGGCAGGTAATAAAGGACAGGGGGCAGAGCTAACTCCGACAGACCAGGCCGCGATAGGCTCTCCCACTCCTGAGCCTGCCACCCTGGTTGGTGGGAGATGGTGTCAGTCGAACAGGTCTGGCCTCAGGTGTGGATTGATTAATCCCAGGAGTATACCTAGATGAAGTACCTGGCAGATCCCTAACAGTACTCCCCCTTTTATGAGGGGCCACCGGACCCTTACTAAGGGGACCCGGTTTAGTGGGGAAGAGAAGGTGGAACCTCCTGATCAATACCCCAGCGTGAACATCACGGGCAGGTACCCAAGTCCTCTCCTCCGGCCCGTATCCTCTCCAATGGACCAGGTACTGGAGGGAGCCCTGGACCATCCTACTGTCCATAATCTTGGCCACCTCGAATTCCACCCCCTCAGGGGTGAGAACGGGAACAGGAGGTATCCTCGAGGGGGACCAGGACGGGGAGCAGCGTTTAAGGAGGGAGGCATGGAAGACGTCATGTATGCGCAAGGATGGGGGGAGCTCCAGACAGAAGGATACAGGGTTGAGGACTTCAATGATCTTATAAGGTCCAATAAATCGGGGAGCAAACTTCCTGGACGGGACCTTAAGGCGCAAGTTCCTGGACGACAACCAGACCAAATCCCCGACGACAAACCGGGGGTTAGCAGAACGTCTACTATCCGCCTGAATCTTTTGTGCGCTCTGGGACGCCTCTAGGTTCTTCTGAACCTGGGCCCAGACAGTGCACCGTTCCCGATGAACATCCTCTACCTCAGGATTATTGGAACAACCAGGGGAGACGGAGGAGAACCTTGGGTTAAACCCGAAATTACAGAAAAACGGGGAGACCCCTGACGAGTTACTGACCCAGTTATTCAGGGAAAATTCAGCAAGGGGAAGGAATGAGACCCAATCGAATTGACAGTCAGAGATGAAACACCTTAAATATTGTTCCAGGGATTGGTTGGTCCTTTCCGTTTGGCCATTAGTTTCGGGATGGAAGGCGGAGGAGAAGGACAGATCAATCTCCAACTTTTTACAAAAAGCTCTCCAAAATAAGGAAACAAATTGTACCCCTCTGTCAGAAACGATATTGACTGGGGCCCCATGGAGACGCAGGATGTGTTTCACAAACAAAGAAGCTAACGTCTTGGCGTTAGGTAGCTTCTTAAGGGGCACAAAGTGGCACATCTTGCTGAAGCGGTCGACTACCACCCACACCACCGACTTGCCCTGAGATGGAGGCAAATCGGTGATAAAATCCATGGAGATATGGGTCCAAGGTCTCTGGGGAATGGGCAAGGAACGTAGTAGGCCCGCAGGTCGGGACCTAGGGGTTTTGGACCTAGCGCAAACCTCACAAGCGGCGACGTAAGCCCTAACGTCTTTAGGCAACCCAGGCCACCAATAGTTTCTGGTAATGAGGTGTTTGGTGCCCAAGATGCCAGGATGACCAGATAGAGCGGAGTCATGGTTTTCCCTGAGTACCCTCAGCCGGTATTGCAGGGGAACAAACAGTTTGTCCCCAGGGACGTTCCCGGGAGCTGCACCCTGATCAGCCGCGATATCAGAAGCTAAATCAGAATCCGTGGCAGAGACGATTATACCAGGGGGTAAAATACAAGCAGGATCCTTCTCGGAAGGAGGATTGGCCATGAAACTACGTGACAGAGCATCAGCCTTAATATTCTTGGACCCAGCCCTATAGGTAACCAAGAAATTAAATCTGGTAAAGAATAGTGCCCACCGAGCTTGTCTAGGATTAAGCCTCCGGGCCGATTCTAGGAAAACCAGATTCTTGTGATCCGTAAGGACCGTTACCTGGTGTCTGGCCCCCTCCAGGAAGTGCCGCCACTCCTCAAAAGCCCATTTAATGGCTAGAAGTTCGCGGTTGCCAATATCATAGTTACTCTCCGTGGCCGAAAACTTCCTAGAGAAGTAAGCACAGGAGCAGAGATGGGTGAGGGAGCTGGTACCCTGGGACAAGACGGCCCCCACTCCCACCTCGGAAGCGTCAACCTCCACAATAAATGGCTCCTCTTGGTTGGGCTGAATCAGCACGGGGGCCGAGATAAAGCACTTCTTGAGAGTCTCAAAGGCCTGGACGGCCTCAGGGGGCCAATGGAGGACATCAGCACCCTTGCGGGTAAGGTCGGTAAGAGGCTTAGCGACGACCGAGAAGTTGGCAATAAATCTCCTGTAATAGTTGGCGAACCCTAAAAAACACTGTAACGCCTTAAGGGAGGCAGGTTGGACCCATTCCGCCACAGCCTGAACCTTGGCAGGGTCCATGCGGAATTCATGAGGAGTGAGGATTTGCCCTAAAAATGGTATCTCCTGTACCCCAAAGACACATTTTTCAGTCTTAGCAAACAGATTATTCTCCCGAAGGACCTGGAGCACCTTCCTGACATGCTCCACGTGGGAGGACCAGTCCTTGGAAAACACCAGTATGTCATCAAGGTACACAACAAGAAAATTACACAGGTACTCTCTCAGGATTTCATTAATAAAATTCTGGAAGACAGCAGGGGCATTACACAACCCAAAGGGCATGACCAGGTATTCGAAATGACCCTCGGGTGTGTTGAACGCAGTTTTCCACTCATCCCCCTCTTTGATGCGGATAAGGTTATATGCCCCCCGTAGATCGAACTTAGAAAACCATTGGGCTCCCTGAACCTGATTAAAAAGATCCGGAATCAAAGGAAGTGGGTACTGGTTCCTTACGGTGACCTTATTCAGGTTACGATAATCAATGCACGGCCTAAGACCACCATCCTTCTTCCCCACGAAGAAGAAGCCAGCACCTACAGGAGAAGTCGAGGGGCGAATGAAACCCTTGGCCAGGCATTCTTGGATATACACCCTCATAGCTTCACGTTCAGGACATGAAAGATTAAATATCCTACCCTTAGGAAGCTTGGCACCAGGCACCAAATCGATAGCGCAATCGTAATCTCTATGGGGGGGCAACACCTCGGAGGCCTCCTTAGAAAACACATCGGCGAAGTCCTGAACAAACTCAGGAAGCGTGTTTACCTCCTCCCGGGGAGAAATAGAGTTAACAGAAAGACATGACATAAGACATTCATTACCCCATTTGGTGAGATCCCCAGTATTCCAATCAAACGTGGGATTATGCAACTGCAACCAGGGAAGGCCTAAAACCAGATCAGATGATAATCCCTGCATCACCAGTACAGAGCACTGCTCCAAATGCATGGAGCCAACCAGGAGTTCAAAAACAGGAGTATGCTGAGTAAAATAACCATTAGCAAGGGGAGTTGAGTCGATTCCTACTACAGGGATAAGATAAGGTAAATCAATACAAGGCATCTTTAGAGACATAGCAAATTCCACAGACATGATATTAGCAGATGAGCCAGAATCCACGAAGGCACTGCCCGTGGCAGACCGGCCAGCAAACGAGACCTGAAAGGGAAGCAAAATTTCATTGCGTTTCACATTAACGGGAAATACCTGTGCGCCCAAGTGACCTCCCCGATGATCACTTAGGCGCGGAAGTTTTCCGGCTTCTTATTCTTGCGCCTGGGACAGGTGTTCAGTAGATGCTTGTCGTCCCCACAGTAGAAGCAGAGACCATTCATTCTGCGAAACTCCCTACGTTGTCGAGGGGACATGGAGGCCCCGAGTTGCATAGGTACCTCCGAGTCCTCCGTGGAGGGGCGAGGAGACGGGACCTCGGGGGGGATCGCAGAAACGTCAGAGGGGAGCACACTGAAGCGTTCTAGCTGACGTTCCCTGAGACGTCGGTCAAGTCGTACTGCTAGGGCCATAACCTGGTCAAGGGAGTCAGACGAGGGGTAGCTAACCAGCAGATCCTTCAGGGCGTCAGATAATCCTAACCTAAACTGGCACCTTAGGGCCGGATCGTTCCACTGAGAAGCTACGCACCACTTCCTAAAATCAGAACAGTATTCCTCAACCAGTCTCCTACCCTGACGTAAGGTCACCAGCTGATTCTCGGCTAAAGCAGTCCTGTCAGTCTCGTCGTAAATGAGTCCGAGGGCAGAGAAAAAAGATCAACAGAGGAAAGTTCAGGGGCGTCAGGAGCCAAGGAGAAGGCCCACTCTTGGGGCCCTTCCTGGAGTCGGGATATGATGATACCCACCCGCTGGTTCTCGGAACCTGAGGAGTGGGGCTTTAGGCGGAAATACAGTCTGCAACTCTCCCGGAAGGAGAGAAACGTCCTACGGTCCCCTGAGAACCGGTCAGGTAACTTGAGGTCGGGTTCTAGAGGTGAGGTGAGGGGTACTACTAAAGCAGCGTCACCCTGATTGACCCTTTGGGCCAGGGCCTGGACCTGTAGGGAGAGGCCCTGCATCTGCTGGGTCAGGGTCTCAAGGGGGTCCATGATAGCGTCAGCGTAGGAGAAATGGTAGACTAGGTAAGGGCTTGTAATTATGTAATGGCAGGAAGGAGGTGAAGGGAAAGTGAGCCCTAATCTACCCACCGCCCTGTCCCTGCCTACTTGCAACGACCCGCCCTAGGCGACGAGGTACAACTGGGCGGCGGTCCCTACGCTGTCTAAGTGCACAGGAAAACAAACAGGGAACACGCAAGGGAAGGGGCAGTAGCCACGGAACGCCACGAGGAAACGGAGCGGCGAACGAACAGTCAGGACCAGGACGAAGTGAGTACACCCGAGCGGGCACGGAGACAGAAGCAAGCCAGGGGCAAAGCAAAGCAGGTCAAGCAGAACTGCAGCAAGGCAGAAGCACGGCAGAAGCAGGCTGGAGCAAGCAGCAGTGGGGCCAGGAATCCAAAAGAATTACAAGCACTGAGGGAGAGAACAGGGCAGGTAATAAAGGACAGGGGGCGGAGCTAACTCCGACAGACCAGGCCGCGATAGGCTCTCCCACTCCTGAGCCTGCCACCCTGGTTGGTGGGAGATGGTGTCAGTCGAACAGGTCTGGCCTCAGGTGTGGATTGATTAATCCCAGGAGTATACCTAGATGAAGTACCTGGCAGATCCCTAACAATACAGTGAAGGAAATAAGTATTTGATCCCTTGTTGATTTTGTAAGTTTGCCCACTGTCAGAGTCATGAACAGTCTAGAATTTTTAGGCTAGGTTAATTTTACCAGTGAGAGATAGATTATATTTAAAAAAAAAGAAAATCACATAGTCAAAATTAGATATATTTATTTAAATTGTGCACAGAGAAATACGTTTTTAATCCCCTACCAACCATTAAGAGTTCAGCCTCCTCCAGACCAGTTACACGCTCCAAATCAACTTGGTGCCTGCATTAAAGACAGCTGTCTTACATGGTTACCTGTATAAAAGACACCTGTCCACAGACTCAATTAATCAGTCTGACTCCAACCTCTACAACATGGGCCAGACCAAAGAGCTTTCTAAGGATGTCAGGGACAAGATCATAGACCTGCACAAGGCTGGAATGGGCTACAAAACCATAAGTAAGACGCTGGGTGAGAAGGAGACAACTGTTGGTGCAATAGTAAGAAAATGGAAGACATACAAAATGACGGTCAATCGACATCGATCTGGGGCTCCATGCAAAATCTCACCTCGTGGGGTATCCTTGATCCTGAGGAAGGTGAGAGCTCAGCCGAAAACTACACGGGGGGAACTTGTTAATGATCTCAAGGCAGCTGGGACCACAGTCACCAAGAAAACCATTGGTAACACATTACGCCGTAATGGATTAAAATCCTGCAGTGCCCGCAAGGTCCCCCTGCTCAAGAAGGCACATGTACAGGCCCGTCTGAAGTTTGCAAATTAACATCTGGATGATTCTGAGAGTGATTGGGAGAAGGTGCTGTGGTTAAATGAGACTAAAATTTAGCTCTTTGGCATTAACTCAACTCGTCGTGTTTGGAGGAAGAGAAATGCTGCCTATGACCCAAAGAACACCGTCCCCACTGTCAAGCATGGAGGTGGAAACATTATGTTTTGGGGGTGTTTCTCTGCTAAGGGCACAGGACTACTTCACCGCATCAATGGGAGAATGGATGGAGCCATGTACCGTCAAATCCTGAGTGACAACCCCCTTCCCTCCACCAGGACATTAAAAATGGCTCGTGGCTGGGTCTTCCAGCACAACAGTGACCCAAAACATACAGCCAAGGCAACAAAGGAGTGGCTCAAAAAGAAGCACATTAAGGTTATGGAGTGGCCTAGCCAGTCTCCAGACCTTAATCCCATCGAAAACTTATGGAGGGAGCTGAAGATCCGAGTTGCCAAGCGACAGCCTCGAAATCTTAATGATTTACAGATGATCTGCAAAGAGGAGTGGGCCAAAATTCCATCTAACATGTGTGCAAACCTCATCATCAACTACAAAAATACGTATGACTGCTGTGCTTGCCAACAAGGGTTTTGCCACCAAGTATTAAGTCTTGTTTGCCAAAGGGATCAAATACTTATTTCTCTGTGCACAATACAAATAAATATATATAATTTTGACAATGTGATTTTCTGTTTTTTTTTTAAATAATCTATCTCTCACTGGTAAAATTAACCTAGCCTAAAAATTCTAGACTGTTCATGTCTTTGACAGTGGGCAAACTTAAAAAATCAGCAAGGGATCAAATACTTATTTCCTTCACTGTATATCTATGGTGCTGTGTGTGCAAGCCTCAGGGCCTCGACCTTTAGTCCCACATACAAATATCCAAAAGATAGGCTGCACTCCACACAAACTTGTCAAGTGAAAAAAGTTTTATTCACCCATAAAAATGCGATGTTTCAGCCCCAGCTTGAGAAAGGCCCATGCTGGGGATAAAACGTCACATTTTTGTGGGTGAATAAATCTTTTTTCCACTTGACTAGTTTGTGTGGAGTGCAGCCTATCTTTTGTATATATATATATATATATATATATATATATATATATATATATATATATATATATAACACAGGATCCACCATTGACAATAGGTGATGGACACCGCTCACCTTCTAACCCTTCCTGCACAGTGACCTCTGAACAGGTCACAGAGCATGACTAGCAAATCCTCCTATAAAAGTCAATGATTTATCCCCAAACTTCAATTTTCATATGTCCATGTGGCTTCTGCAAAGCAAATCTCTGAGCTGCCATTCACAGGGCAAAACAGCACTTCAACCAAGATGGCTGCACTCATAATCCTTTACAGAAAATAGAATAAAGAATATACAATCATAAAAAAAAATAATAGAAAAAAATTTTTTAGTATGTGATTTTCATTAACCTCTTAACGCCGAAGGACATATATATCCGTTCTCTGCAGCTGCTAGTTCGCGCAGGATAACGGATATATCCGTCCTGTGATGGCGCGGGTAATGCCACTGTACCCACGCGATCAGCGGCAGGAGCACGGATGTTATACACAGCCTGGCTCCTGCTGCAACTGCCGGAATCGAAGCGCGATCCGATTCCGGCAGTTTAACCCATTAAATGCCGCTGTCAATAGTGACAGCAACATCTAATATGTTTGAGAGAGGGAGGGAGCTCCCTCTGTCACCCCATCGGCGCCCCCGCAAAGAAATCGTGGGTTACCGTCGGGTTTCCATGGCAGCCGGGGGCCTAACAAAGACCCCCAGGTCTGCCTTCAGCAAGTGCCTGTTAGGCCATGCCGGAGGCATGACCTAATAGATTGCCTGTCAGTTTTACACTGCCAGGCAATAATGCTTTGATATACTAAGGCCGGATTCAGACGAACGTGATTTGCGTCCGTGCAGCCCACGTGGTTTTCACGAGGCTCGCACGGACCTATACAAGTCTATGGGGGCATGCAGACAATCCGTGAGTTTTGCTCAGCGTGAGTCCGCTGAAAAAAACTCACGACATGTTCTAGCTTTAGGCGTTTTTCGCGCATCACGCACCCATTGAAGTCAATGGGTGCGTGAAAATCACGCATGCCCCACGGAAGTACTTCCGTGGGACAAGCGTTATTCACGCAATAACAGTAAAAGAATGAATGTAAACAGAAAAGCACCACATGCTTTTCTGTTTACAAACATCCAAACGGAGTGTCATAAAGATGGCGGCTGCGCGAAAAGCACACAGCCGCGCATCCATATGAACAGAGCACACGGAGCTGTCAAGTGCCTTTTGCGCACGCAAAACGCAGCGGATTTTGCGTGCGCAAAACGCTCACATTCGTCTGAATCCGGCCTTAGTATACCAAAGCATTGAACAACGAAGTAGATGAGATCCAGCGCAAAGAAGAAATTATTCGAAGGTATGTTAAAATGGAATCTTGTTCCGATTTTATTGAAAAAATAAACATAAAAAACGTGGAGTCTCGCTCCCACAGAGGAAAGGTGGATATATGAGAGGAAGATAGGTGTGTATAGCCTACGCGTTTCAGACGATCTCCTCGTCCTTAGTCATGGCTGAGAATGAAAAGTCTGACAGCTAGGGTTGGAGTTTATATCCGGGTCTATACAGGTGTATTTAATTGCGGTTCAGCAAGATTCGAGTGGAACGCTAGGATGTAATTGGACCGATGTCAGCACGTGTCATTTGTCAAACTTTGAACATACGAATGCTGTAATGCGAAGAATCGCAATATATATATAGTGAGTGAACAGTTTATCAGTGTGTTTACTGCTGACAGTTAAATGTTTTGATACCATTCCTGGTGTCGGAAAGTGTGCTTAATCTTGACCAGAATTAAAAATTTGTTAGATTAGACCGGAGATAAACCCCTAGGTGGAAAAACCCCAACAAATCAGAACTGCTGTTTGGGAATGGAAAGTTGTGTGAATGCAATACAATGAAGGAAATTTAAAATAATTAAAAGTGACTGACATTGACATATACATATGTATATGATAAACTGATAATTGTGCAGCGAAAAGTACAATATACAGAGATGACATAGTAAATGTATGTTGGTGTACTACAAACATGGCTATGGACAATGTGTCGAAGAATATACCAAAGCATTATATATGCGATCAGCAGATCGCATAGTGAAGTCCCCTGGTGGGACTAAAAAAAAAAAATGTTAAATAAATGTTAAATAAAGTTTGTGAAAAAAATAAAATAAAATTACAGTCAAAATCAAATAAAACAACATTTTTTGCCCAAAAACTGGTTTTATTTAGTAAAAGTGTCAAAACAAATAACACATACACATATATGGTATCCCCGCGATCGTAATGACTTGAACAATAAAATGAACACATTAATTAAACCGCCGGATGAACGGCGTCCAAAAAAAACACAAAAAACAACGGCAAAATTCTCTCTTTTCTCCCAGTCTCCCCATAAAAAATTAATTAAAAGTTAATCTATAAGTCCTATGTACCCCAAAATAGTACTCATGAAAACTACACATTGGCCCTCAAAAATCAAGCCCACATACGGCCACATTGACGGAAAAACAAAAAAATTACGTCTCTTGGAATGCGACGATGCAAAAACAAGTAATTTTTTTCTAAAAAGGTTTTTATTGTGCAAACGTAGAAAAAACATATAAAACCTTTACATATTTGGTATCCCTGTAATCGTGCCGACCCATAGAATAAAGTTAACATGTTATTTACGCTGCATAGTAAACGGCGTAAATTTATAACGTGAAAATTAATGCTGGAATAGCTGCTTATTTTCAATTCTCTCCTAAAATAAAGTTAATAAAAGTTAATCAATATATTATAAGCATCTAAAAATGGTACAATTACAAAATACAACTCGTCCTGCAAAAAAACAAGCCCTTATACGGCTATGTCTACGGAATAAAAAAAAAGTTACGACTCTTGGAATGCGACCGTGAAAAAACAAGAAATAATCCTTGGTCATTAACGTGCAAAATGGCCTGGTCATTAAGGGGTTAATTAAAATAAAGATAGGTGATACATTCCCTTTAGAAGGTGTTATCACCTGAACAAACTGCTTTTCGACCCCATAAGCCATAACTATTTCATTTTGTCGTCTACATAACCGTATGAGGGCTTGTTCTTTGCCGCAAGTTGTCGTTTTTCATGGCACCATTTAATGTACTGCATAATGTACTGGGAAACTGCAAAAAAAATGTTTGTGGGGTGAAATGTGAAAGAAACAGCGATTACACAATGTTTTTGGGGGGTTTTGTTTTTACGGCATCCATCAGGGGGTAAAAACTACATGCTACACTGCTCATTGCTGCTGTATAATCTCCTCCATGCTGCTGCATCCTCTATATATGCAATAGATAGAGATAGGAGAGCAGGATTTTCTTCTTCTCTGTATGCAGTGTATGGGAGACATGATAGCAGTTAGGCTCCACCCACTAGCTCAAAGAAACCTGAGAATTAAAGATAGAGCCTGCAGAGGGGGAAACTTCTAAAAAAAACGCAGAATACAAGTCATATAATGGGCAGAAATAGTGTTACTCCTCATGTACACACATCTTTTGTAACAATATATCACAGGCATATTTCACTAGTTTATTGTTGTTTTGATTTTAAAAAAGCAATCCTTCCACAGTAGTACTGGTGAGGACATGAAAACTGTTAACCCCTTCCCGCACCTTGGCGTAACTGTACGTCCAGGTGAGCAGTAACTTCGCGCACCTGGGCGTGCAGTTACATCCGCGCATTAACAGTTAACCGCCGCGCGGCGCTACACCGCAGCGGCGGTTAACTGTGCAGGGTGTCAGCCCTGCTCTCCCCGTTGCCGATCAGCGGCCTGTCACCGCTGAAATCGGCAATTAACCCCTTCGATGCGGTGGTCGATTGCGATCACCACATCGAAGAGGTTTACCTCGGATCGGCAGCCCCCCACATGTATTTGCAGAGGCCAGACAATGACCTCCGGGATGCCATGTACGGAAGCCTCGGAGGATCAGCCTCCGGCCGGTCCTCCGATGCTTCCTGTCAGTGTGACTGTCACGTCACAATGACAATTAGAACACATTACACTACGTGTGTAGTGTAATGTGTTCTAGCAGCGATCAAAGCTGCAAGTCTAAGTGTCTCCTAGTGGGACAAGTAAAAAAAGTAAAAAAAAGATAATAAAAATGTTTTTAAAAAGTGTAAAAATAAAAGTTATAAGTGACATAAACAAAGAATGCTTTTTTTCCTATAATAAGTCTTTTATTCTAGGAAAAAAATTAACATGTTAAAAAAAGTACACATATTTGGTATCGCCACGTTCGTACCAACCCCAACTATAAAAATGGAATATTATTTTTCCCGCACGGTGAACACCGCAAAAAAAATAAACGAAAAACAGTGCCCGAATCACAATTTTTTGGTTACCAACCCTCCCAAAATATACAATAAAAAGTGATCAAAAAGTCGCATGTACGCCAAAATGGTACCAATACAAACTACATCCCGTCCCGCAAAAAACAAGCCCTTACAGCGCTTTTTTGACTGAAAAATAAAAACGTTATGGCTCTCAGAATATGGTGACACAAAAATTTATTTATTTTATAAATAAGTGATTTTATTGCACAAACGCTGCAAAACATAAAAAAATTATATACATCTGGTATCGCTGTAATCGTACCGACCCGCAGAATAAAGTATAATAGTCATTTATAGCCCAGGGTGAACGCCATAAAAAAAACGAATAAAAAATATTGTCAGAATTGATGGTTTTTGGTCACCTTACTTGCCAAAAAATGGAATAAAACGTGATCCAAAAAATTTCTGGTACCCCAAAATGGTACCAATGAAAACCTACAGATTGTCCCGCAAAGAATAAACCCTCACACAGCTCCGGTGGTGAAAAAATAAAACCGTTCTGGCTCTCAGAATATGGCGCTGCAAAATGTGCAGAGTGTCCAAAAGCAGATAAGATCCGACACCATTTATCAGTGCGACACTGGCCACACATCTGCGGATTATTATTTATTTACTTCATTATTATACCCTCTTATTATACCCTGATGTACCCCGCACAGATAACATATGCCCCCACATTACAAACTGAAACACCAGTAAAACCCCAAACAGAACAACTACCAAGCCACATCTGCGCCCCAAAAGCCAAACACCAGTTTACGTCCACAGATATTGTATCGCCATACCCGGGAGAACCCGGTTAATATTTTATGAGGTATTTGTCTTCAGTGGCACAAACTGGGCATAACATATAGTGCACTAAAATGGCATATGAGTGGAAAATTTTAATTTTCACTCCGCACCATGCGCTGCGCATTAACCCCTTCGCGCACCACGACATAGCATGTCGTAGTGTGGGGGGTGATGTATGGAGCGTCTCACGTGAAAAATAAAGAATTTAAAACGGCAAAATCAATGTTTTTTTGGTCACCTTCGCTCTACCTAAAAAGGTAATAAAAAGTGCTCAAAAAGTTGTATGAAACAAAAAATGGTACCAATAAAAACGAACGCTCGTCCCTCAATAAATAAGCCATCATACCGCTCTATTGACTGAGAAATAAAAAAGTTGTGGCTCTTGGAACGCAGGGAGGAAAAAACTAAAAAGGAAGAGAAAAAAAATGGATCAGTCCAGAAAGGGTTAATTACTTTCTAATGAAAAGCCATTTATGACCACACGTGGGGTATTGCCGTACTCGGGAGAAATTGCTTTACAAATGTTGGGCAGCTTTTTCCCCCTTTATCCTTTGTAAAATTGAAAAAAATGCAACATTTTAGTGGAAGAAATGTTGATATTCATTTTCATGGCCTAATTCTAATAAATCCTGCAAAAGACTTGTGGGGTCTAAATGCCCACTATATCCCTAGATAGATTCTTTAAGTGGTGTAATTTCCACTTTTGGGGGGTTTCCACTGTTTTGGCCTCTCAGGGGCTTTGCAAATGCGACATGGCACCCAAAAACACATCAGCTAAATTTGAGCTCCAAAAGCCAAATAGCGCTCCTTCCCTTCTAAGCCTTGCTGTGGGTCCAAACAGCAGTTTATTACCACATATGGCATATTTCCATAATCGGGAGAAATTGTTTTACAAATGTTGAGGTGCTTTTTCTCCTTTATTCCTTGTAAAAATTAAAAATGGCTACCTTTTTTCAGAAAAAAAGTCCATTTTCACCTTTACAGAATAATTCCAATGAATTCAGCAAAACAACCGTGGGGTCAAAATGCTAACTTTACCCCTAGAAAAATTCCTTGATGAGTGTAGTTTCCAAAATGGGGTCACTTTCCGGGGTTTCCACTATTTTGTTCCCTCCAGTGCAATTCAAACGCGACATGGCACTGAAAACTATACCAGCAAAATCAGAATTTCAAAATCCAAATGGTGCTCCTTCCCTTCTGAGTCCTGCTGTGGGTCTAAACAGCAGTTTATTACCACATATGGGGTATTGCTATAATCAGGAGAAATTGCTTTACATATGTTGGGGTGTTTTTTCTCTTTTATTCCTTGAAAAAATTAAAAATTTCTACGTTTTTTCAGAAAAAAAGTAGATTTTCATCTTCACAAACTAATTCAAATAAATTTAGCAAAAAAACTGTGGCTTCAAAATGCTAGTTATACCCCTAGATAAATTCCCTGAGGGGTGTAGTTTCGAAAATGAGGTCACTTTTGGGGGTCTTTATTGTTTTGGCCCCACAAGACCTCTTCAAACCTGACATGGTACCTAAAATATATGCTAAAAAAAAGGAGGCCCCAAAATCCATTAGGTTCTCCTTTGCTTCTGAGGCCTGTGTTTCAGTAAATTAGGACACTAGGGCCACATGTGGGGTATTCCTAAAAACTGCAGAATCTGGGCAATAAATAATAAGTTACATTTCTCGGGTAAAACCTTCTGTGGTATAGAAAAAAATGTATTACAAATGAATTTTGTAAAAAAAAAATGAAATTTGTAACTTTCACCTCTACTTTGCTTTAATTCCTGTGAAACGCCTAAAGGGTTAATACACTTTCTGAATGCTGTTTTGTATACTTTGAGGGGTGCAGTTTTCAAAATGGGGTGATTTATGGGGACTTTCTAATATATAAGGCCCTCAAAGCCACTTCAGAACTGAATTGGTCCTTGTAAAAATCGCCTTTTGAAATTTTCTTGAAAATATGAGAAATTGCTACTAAAGTTCAAAGTCTTGTAACGTCCTAGAAAAATAAAAGAATGTTCAAAAAACGATGCCAACATAAAGTAGACATATGGGTGATGTTAACTAGTAACTATTTTGTGTGGTATTAGGCCCCATGCACACGACCGTAAAAAACCTCCGTTTTTGCGGACCGCAATTGCGGTCCGCAGAAACTGAGCCATTCACTTTCATTGAACACTGACACCTTTCCGTAGCACTACGGAAGGGTGTCAGTGCCGTGGAAATGTACCGGGAATTATGGAACATGTCCGTTCTTTCGCATTTTGCGGGCCGTGCTCCTATACTTTGTATGGGAGCACAGCCCGAAAATGCGGCTGTCTGTCAGCGGCCGGCCGTGCCCGCAATCGCGGGCCGTGATTGCGGGCACGGTCGTGTGCTTGGGGCCTTACTATCTGTTTTACAAGCAGATACATTTTAATTGAGAAAAATGCTAATTTTTGCAAATTTCCTCCAAATCTTGGTGTTTTTTACAAATAAATATTGAATTTATCAACCAAATTTTTTCACTAACATAAAGTACAATATGTCACGAGAAAACAATCTCAGAATCGCTTAGATAGGTAAAAGCATTCCGGAGTTATTACCACATAAAGTGACACATGTCAGATTTGAAAAATCGGCTTCGTCCTGAAGGCCAAAACAGGCTCAGTCCTGAAGGGGTTAACAAAGTGAAAGCAGAGTGAATTATTTGTGTACAGTAGGTCTGTGGGGACCTTCATTCACTGGATGACAATAAATTAAATGTAAGGCTTCGTTCACATCTGCGTCAGGGCTGACGTTTCATCAGAGCTTTCCGTCAGAACAGAGCCCTGACTGAAACAAACGGAAACTATAGGTTTCTGTTTGCATCACCTTTGATTTTAATGGTGACGGATCTGGTGCCAATGGTTTCCGTTTGTCTCAGTTGTGCAAGGGTTCCGTCGTTTTGATGGAATGAATAGCGTTGTTAACAGCGGTATTGAATCTGTCAAAATGACGGAACCCTTGCACAACTGAGACAAACGGAAACCATTGGCACCGGATCCATCACCATTGAAATCAGTGGTGATGCAAATGGAAACCTATGGTTTCCGTTTGTTTCAGTCAGGGCTCCGTTCTGATGGGAAGCTCCGACGGAACGTCAGAATGGGACCCTGACGCAGATGTGAACGAATCCTAACTTATATCTACCAGTGATGAACTCTTATGTCTGGGCTCCAGTGCCACAACTGCCGTCTCCCTGCCACTGTCGCACAGAGTTTTTCACATAAATATTAATCAAATATTGAATTAATAGGAGGTAAAACATTTAGAATTGGAAATACATGTTTTACCACAATAGGGAAGTAATTTCCGATAACTATTTTTAAAACTGACTTATAATCCCTAAAATGTATTAAAAGTATGTCATGATTCAGTCTAAAGCCATCATAATTAACAATTAAATATATAAATTATTATAGGGATAAAAGTACCGCTGATCACCCAGGTCATCAGCTATTGAATGACTAATAAAGGAATATTGTAAATACAGCGCAAATCGTTTTTAGCATAATAAATTACCATCATTTGACATAGTAATGTCTAATCACAATAAGCCTTCTTAACCGGTTAACTACGAATTTAAAGAAAAAACCATTGATCATAAGTGTGACCTGTCAAGTGCCAAGTTAGTTTAGAGAACACTAGACTAATATCCAAATAAGTCTAAAAATAATAACCTCTGAGTTTGGGCATAGCTAGACTTTTGGTTATATAAATTAACATAGCCGTGCTCATAAGTTTAGATACACCAGGTAGAATTTGAAAGATGTGTACCTTTTTTTTAAGGAAAATATGAATGGTCAGACAAAACACGTCTATTATTTTAAATGTTTCAAATTCAACTATTATGCGTCACAATCATTAATCCCTTGGCGCCGCAGAAGTTTTTGAATTTTTTTTTCCTTTCCCCACCTTCCAAAAACCATGACTTTTTTAATTTTTTCTTTGACATACCTCTATGAGGTTCTTTTTTTTGCGGGACGTGCTTTAGTTTTTTAATGTCATAATGTCATTTTTAACTGCATAATTTACTAGGAAACTATAAAAAAAAATCTTTGTGGGGTGTAATTGGAAAAAAACCTGTGATTCCTCCATATTATTGGGGTTTAGTTGCAATCACTGTGCGGTAAAAACAACATGTTAACTGTATTCTATGGGTCAATATAATTATGATGATGCCAAATTGATATAGTTTTTTTTATGATGAACTGCTTTTACGAAGAAAAAAACTATTTGTTAAAAAACAAATATTTTGTGTCGCCATATTCTTAGACCTATAATCTCTTTATTATTCCGTTGATGGAGTGGTGTGAGGGTTATTTTATGCGGGGCGAGCTGTAGTTTTTGTTGGTACCAATTTGGGGTACATTTGACTTTTTGATCACTTTTTATTTCATTTCTTGGGAAAGCAAGATTAACAATACACAGCAATTCTGGCATTGCAATTTTTTTTTCTACGGCATTCATCCGCCGGGGTAAATAATGTGATATGTTTATTTTTTTTTAAAAATTAATTACTTATATTACACATTTATTAAGTGTTTTTTACTTTTATTTTAGTCCCCCTAGGGGACTTGAACAAGAGTTTATTTTTTATTTTTTATTGCTGGTACAATACACTAAGCCCTGAGCAAAAAGATAGCAGACCTAGGGGCCTTCATTAGGCCCCCAGCTGCCATGACAACTATCGGCAGCCCGCAAGCACATCAGATCCAGTCCCCCCTTTCTAACAGCTTAGGCCCAACACACATCACGTTTAGGTCTACCGTTGGAGTTATATATCGGGAAGACCCTTACGTATACCTCCGACAACAGGGCCCAAACATATCCTACGGTATGTCACCTGGGGACTGGATCTGGGAAAACACCTGAAGTCACTGTCCATATTTTGAAGCAGTTCTGGAGTCCCCATTAGCTGATGCTCTGCTCGGGGACTCCAGTGATAGGAAACACCTGATGTCACAGTCCATATTGGCAGGGGAGTAGCTGGGGGGTAGACGGTGCATGTGCTCCAATGCGCAAATTGGAGGGAAGGTAGAGGGTTATCACAGCGTTGCTACTGACCAGGTACAGCTGGCAGAACTACCGCTATAGCAGCCATAGCTGCTGCTATGGGGCTGGTAGCATGAGGGGGCCGTGGGCACTGGTGGCATCACCTACAGAGGGCATCTGGGAGCCATGGGCGATGCCACATGTGGCACTATGTGCATGATGGGGCTGTGTGGCTTTATCTACAAGGAGGGGGGTGTGGCACTATCTACAGGGGGGGCTGTGTAGCACTACCTACAAAAGGAGGCTGTTCCTTATGTTACCATATAGTCTAATTAACCTCAGTTCCACAATCTGTTTTAGTCAGGCACACTGACCTCTTTAATTTATTGTCTTTTAATTTACTAGCTTATATAACTATATTGCATTTAAAATGTACAAATTGTTTTATTCTCGAGTTACATACAAAAAAATTCTTTACACGCCTTTAAACGCATCTACATATATGGACAGTGACATCAGGAGATTTCCCAGGGCCTGAGGCCCGGGGCAGAGCATCTACTAGCGCTCTGCCTGGGTGTCACGGGCACAGGGTATGTGGACCCACTAGGCCGCTCCGCCGTAGCGGGGAGGCAACTGACCAGGTCACAGTCTAAGCAGGAGTAAATGGCAGACAGTATGCTTGGGTACCTGAAATAGTCCGGGCGGTGGCTGTGGCTTCAGCACGGATGGAGGCAGGTGCGGCAAGTGGCGCCAGACGTGGCGGGCAGTATCCGATGACACTTGATGTGGCAGAAGACACTTGATGTGGCAGATGGCACTTGACGTGGCAGATGGCACTTGATGTGGCAGAAGACACTTGACGTGGCAGATGGCACTTGACGTGGCAGATGGCACTTGACATGACACAAGACACTTGATGTGGCAGATGGCACTTGACGTGGCAGATGGCACTTGACGTGGCAGAAGACACTTGACGTGGCAGATGGCACTTGACGTGGCAGAAGACACTTGAACGCGGGTAGGCACAGGAACAACACGGAATACAGGAACGGTAACAGGGCACGGGTAACAGCTGGAACGGGAGACACTACGGAACAATTTGCGAGACACACTGGGAAAGACTAACAACGCTCAGGCAAGGATTAGAAGGTCAGGGGCCTTCTTATAGACCAGGAAATAGTGGCAGTTGATGGTGATGACGATTTCCTAATTGCGCGCGCTGGCCCTTTAAGGCCGGGCGCGAGCGTGCGCGCGCACCCTACGGGATCCAGCCGAACGGAGCGGAAGTGAGCGCTGGCATCTCCTAGGAGGGAGATGGAGGCCAGCGCTCACAGATCCATGGCTGCGGGCGTCGGGAGGTGAGTAAACCCGACGGCCCGCGGCCATGGGCGCTACACTGGGGACTCTGGTGCTGTGGAAGTTCCTGACATCACTGTTTATATATCGACATTGACTTTGAGTTTCCTGAGCAGAGATTTAGCTAATGCTCTGCCTGGGGACTCCAGCATTGCTCTTGACGACACTGTCCATATATACTGTAGATAGTGATGTCGGGAGCTCCACGAGGTAAACATTTAACATATACCTATGACAGACGCCATACAGTGGCATCTGTCACTATAGGCTGCCATGTTAAAAACCGTATACCCTGTGGTATACATTTTTTTTGTGGGATCCCTCAGGATGAAATAGCATCGTTTTCTACGCAATTCCATCTTTAAAAAAAACGTATACTGACATATACCAGCCCGATGGCGGCCAATAGGACACTATTTTGGTCTCCGTCAGAATATTGGAGCAGTATGAACACGTTTATTGTGCACATCGGGAGCTTTCCTGATGTACACGATAAACGTAGGGCAATAACGTGATGTAAATGAAGCCTTAGATGCCACAATTGTTATTGACCATGCCATCAAAATGGTTAAATCTCCGGTATCAGCGTTATCTCCTGCACTACTACTGCAGTGAGGTGTCGGTTGTAACATACAGCCAACACTTGCTGAGCTTGAAGTGGGCTTAGCCCATGGGCCTGCTCCATACTCTACATTAGTGGCTGTGACGTACAGTTACATCACATTTCGCCAAGTGTTCTTGGCGGTATGGCAGCTGGCCAACAGGATGCAAGTCACAGTTTATAATTCGCATAGTGTACCTGTGGCAGCTCGGACAGTAGTGAGACAGGCTTGGCTGGGACTAGGCAGCAAGCCGACGTCATTCGTGGTGTAGCAGGACAGGCATTTTATACATCACAGCACGACTTCAACTCAGCACGGCACTTAATCAGGATAGCACGCGATACAGAATACAGGTACAGGAACGGGGAACACTGGGAACTGGGAAACACTAGGAGACCATTTGCTTAGACAAACTTTGGGTATGACAACAACGCTCAGGCATGGGAGGAAGGGGCTGAGTCCTTCTTATAGTCCAGGGTACTCATGGGCTAATTTTGACATTAACTTCAGGTGCGTGTGTTGGCCCTTTAAGAGCGGCCACGAGCATGTGCGCGAACCCTATGGGACCCGGCTGAGGTAAGCGGAAGTGAGCGCTGGCGTCTCCAGAGGAGGAGACTGGGACCAGCGCTCACAGACCCATGACTGCGGACGTCAGGAGGTGAGTGAGCCTGACGGCCCGCGGTCATGGACATGACAGTATCCCCCCTCTTACCCCCCCTCCTGTTGGCGCCAGAACGAGAGAGAAACTTTTTCAGGAGATAAGGACATTGTGGTTCTCTTCTGGCTCCCAGGAACTCTCTTCGGGACCAAACCCCCTTCAATCCACCAAGTAAAAGGTTCTTCCACCCACTCTCTAGGTATCCAGGATCTCCTTTACCTCAAAAGTCTCTGATGAACCGCTGGGAGCCACTGCAGGAGTGGAAGTCTAGGAGTAGCCGTTCAAAATCACCGGCTTCAGCAGGGAGACATGGAAGTAGCTGGGGATCTTGAGGGTAGGAGGGAGCCGAAGCTTGTAGGAAACAGGGTTGATTTGTTGCAAAATCTCGAAGGGTCCAAGGAACCTGGAAGCAAACTTGTACGATAGCACCCTCAGCTGGATATTCCTAGAGGACAGCCAGACTTTAGTACCTGGAAGGAACTGGGGAGTATCTCGTCTTCTTGTGTCTGCCTTTCTCTTCATTTGGTCGACCGCCAGCAGAATAGAAGATCGAGTCTACTGCCAGATCTGTAGAAAGTACCTGAATGCAGAGTCAGCTGCAGGCACCGGGGACATAGTGGAAACAGGAAGAGGTATACGAGGGTGTTGGCCATAGACAATAGAGAATGGACTCTTAGCGGTGGACTCACTAGTATGGTTCTTGTAGGAGAACTCATCCCAAGGAAGCAGCTGCACCCAGTCATCATGCTGCCTGGAGATAAAGTGTTGTAGATAGTTCTCCATAATTTGGTTTATTCTCTCGACTTGACCATTGGACTGGGGATGGTAGGCAGAGGACAAGTCCAACTTCACACAGAGGAGTACGTAGAGGGCTCTCCAGTACTTCGATGTGAACTGAACCCCTTGATCCAACACAATATGTAGAGGCAAACCGTGCAGACGAAAAATGTGTTGGACGAAAAGATTGGTCAGTCGGGAAGCAGACGGTAGGCCGATCAGTGGAACGAAATGAGCCATTTTGGAAAATCGGTCCACCACCACCCAGACTGTACTGCAACCCTCACATTCTTGTCGGCCGGACGGTAGTGGAGCTCAAACTGGAACCGGGCAAAGAACAGCGAACACCTGGCCTGATGAAGATTCAGTCGCTGGGCCGTCTGGAGATAAGTGAGGTTCTTGTGTTCTGTGAATATCAAGATGGGATGAACTGCGCCCTCTAATAGATGTCTCCACTCCTCCAGAGCCAATTTGATGGCCAGTAACTCCCGATCCCCAATCGAGTAGTTGCGTTCTGCGGAAGAGAAGAGCTTAGAATAATAGCCACATACCATTGAATTGCCCTTGGAACCTCTCTGGAACAGGAGTGCACCAGCACCGACAGATGAGGCGTCCACCTCCAATGAGAACTGTCGAGAAACATCTGGATCATGGAGGATAGAGGCACTCTTCAGGCTATTAAATGCGGACTCTACTTCTGGAGTGCACACCTTGGCGCTCATGCCTTTCTGAGGTTAGAGATAAGATATGTCAGTTAGGAGAAGTTTGGAATGAACTGTTTGTAGAAATTGACGAATCCCAAGAAGCGCTGTATGGCCCTCCAACCTTGAGGGCGTGGCCATTCCAGGACGGACTTTACCTTTTCAGGATCCATCATGAGACCTTCATTTGAGATGATGTAGCCCAGGAAGGGTAGAGCATCTTTCTCAAATACGCACTTTTCCAACTTGGCGTACAGGCGATTCTACCTTAACCGCAGCAAAACTTGACGGACATGTCTCCGATGAGTCATTGGATCTGGAGAAAAAATAAAGACGTCATCAAGATAGACCACAACAGAAACATAGAGGAGGTCATGGATGTAATGTCCGTGGCTGCGGGCTGTCCGCTCCAACCTCCCCCTGACAGCCGCAGCCAAGAGTCGGCAAGCCCTGGCCCCAGCCTCCTCCTCAGGAGACGCCAGCGCTCGCGTCCACTCACCTCAGCCGGGTCCCATAGGGTGCGCGTGCATGCTCGTGCCCGCTCTTAAAGGGTGAAGTTAATGTCAAAATCAGCCCTTGAATACCCTGGGGCAGCGTGCACCGGACATTCAGTTGAACCTTGACCCGTGAGTACCCTGGACTATAAGAGGGGTCCAGCCCCCTGCTTTTATACCTGAGCGTTGTTGTGTTCCCTAGTTTGTCTGTGTGATGGCCTCCTAGTGTGTTTCCTGTTCCTGTACCTGTCTCAGCTCCTGTGATGTGCCAAAGTCGTGTTGTGCTGTTTCCACGTCTGACCTGCTTCACCTCGCCTGACGTCTTCCTGTTGCCTGGTCCAAGCCGAGACTCCTTGCTACTGTCCGAGCTGCCACAGGTACCCTATACAAACTATTGACATTGCCCTGCGCCCTGTTGGACAGTTGCCTTACCGCCAAGGCGGTATGGCCCAGTGGGTCCACAGACCCTTCGTGACAATGGAAGCAGTGGCGTAACTACCGCTGTAGCAGCCGTAGCGACTGCTACAGGGCCCGCAGCATGAGGGGGCCCGTGCCGCCCGCCGGCACGAGCCGCTATGGCTGCTACAGCGCGACGCCACTGAAGGGCAACAAGAGAAACTGTCAGGTGATCGTGCATCACTGACAGCTGAGAACCTCTCACACTACGAGAGGCTCAGGATCACGTCAGCGGCTTATATCACTCACACAGCCCGGGAACTTCATTCTCCTGCTGCCTGTCGCTCCTCCCGTCTTCGGCAGTGTGGAGGATTTGACTCAGTGGCTGCAGCACGGCGACGGCACTGATAACTAAGTCAGTGCGTTCTTCGTGCTCACAGCTGCTATAGCTCCTATACAAGGGAGCAGGCAGCTTAATTTGACATGACCTAAAACTCTGTAACTCAATGTCACTTTGTGTCTATAATAACATAGACACAAATAAGGGTCTAAGCAGGTTTCAACAAATATAAAAGGGAGACATTCAGACATTGATACTATCTTCCCTTGCAATCTGCACTGATACTTTTGGCAGAAATATTTATTAGTTGTTTACACTAATTCACTGCCAGATAGCAACATTGAATAACATACAATTTATGAGGAAAATTGTGTCCTTTAATAGTGTAGGATTGGGGGTCATCTGCACTACAATACAATTGGACCTGTATTGGATAATTTGAAATATTCATAATATTTGTGTATAAATAGTTTTTTGTTTTTTTTTAATTGTTCAATTGAGCCACAAGTCTTTCCCTTCTTTCCCCTTCCACAATTAATACTTGTTCCTTCAAAACACATGCATCCCCTATCCACAGGATAGGGGATACATGTGGGATCGCTGGGACGCCCAGCGATAAGGAGAACAGGGGACCGAAAGTCGCTTGAAGTTCTCCATGACAGACCTCGGACTTCCGGGGTCTGTGTCGGCAGCTTCATAAAAATGAATTGTGCACCGGTCACGCTTGTGCGCATGCGTGACCAGCGCTCCTTTCATTTTTATTGAACTGCGCAGACCCCGGAAGTCTGAGGTTTGTCATGGAAGAACTTTGGGGGACTTTCGGTCCCCCGTTCTCCTTTATCGCTGCCAGCGATCACACATGTATCCCCTATCCTGTGGATAGGGGATGCATGTCTTTTGTAGGACAAACTATAGGCCATTTTTTTTTGGGGGGGGGGTTGGGGACTGCATGGCGTTACCTACAGGGGGGGTTTAGGGCTGTATGGCGTTATCTACAGGGGGAGGGCTGTATGGCGTTATCTACAGGGGGAGGGCTGTATGGCGTTATCTACAGGGGGAGGGCTGTATGGCGTTATCTACAGGGGAGGGCTGTATGGCGTTATCTACAGGGGAGGGCTGTATGGCGTTATCTACAGGGGGAGGGCTGTATGGCGTTATCTACAGGGGAGGGCTGTATGGCGTTATCTACAGGGGAGGGCTGTATGGCGTTATCTACAGGGGAGGGCTGTATGGCGTTATCTACAGGGGGAGGGCTGTATGGCGTTATCTACAGGGGAGGGCTGTATGGCGTTATCTACAAGGGGAGGGCTGTATGGCGTTATCTACAGGGGGAGGGCTGTATGGCGTTATCTACAGGGGAGGGCTGTATGGCGTTATCTACAGGGGGAGAGCTGTATGCCGTTATCTACAGGGGGAGGGCTGTATGGCGTTATCTACAGGGGGAGGGCTGTATGGCGTTATCTACAGGGGGAGGGCTGTATGGCGTTATCTACAGGGGAGGGCTGTATTGCGTTATCTACAGGGGGAGGGCTGTATGGCTTTATCTACAGGGGGGTCTGTATGGCATTATCTACAGGGGAGGGCTGTATGCCGTTATCTATAGGGGGAGGGCTGTATGGCATTATCTACAGGGGGAGGGCTGTATGGCGTTATCTACAGGGGAGGGCTGTATGGCGTTATGTACAAGGGGGCTGTATGATGTTATCTACAAGGGGCTATATGGCGTTATCTAAAAGGGGGCTGTATGATGTTATCTACAAGGGGCTGTATGGTGCTATCTATAGGGGGCGCTGTGTGGCGGAATCTATAGGGAGGCATGATCTACAAGGGGGGGTTGTGTGATACCCAGGGGAGGGGGGGCCCCAGTCAAAAGTTTTCTATGGGGCCCAGTCTTTCCTAGTTACGCCCCTGAACGGAAGATGTCATAAACGAACTCCAGGAAGACCGCGGGAGCATTACACAGGCCGAAGGGCATTACTAGATATTCATAGTGTCCGTCACGGGTGTTAAATGCAGTCTTCAATTCGTCACCCTGGCGAATCCGGATTAGGTTGTAAGCACCACACGGGTCTAGTTTAGAAAAAATCCTGGCACCACGTATACGATCAAACAGTTCAGAGATCAATGGCAACGGATACCAATTTTTCACTGTGATTTGGTTGAGACTCCAGTAGTCGATGCAAGGATGCAAAGAACCATCCCTCTTCTTGACAATAAAGAACCCGGCTCCTGCCGGGGAGGAAGACTTCCGTATGAAGCCCCTCTCCAAGTTCTCTTTAACATAGGCGGACATGGACAAAGTCTCTGGCAAGGAGAGAGGATATACCCTACCACAGGGAAGGGAAGCACCAGGAACTAGGTCGATAGGACAGTCATACGCCCGATGTGGGGGTATACGCCTCTTTCTTGCTGAAGACGTCCGAAAATGCAGAATAATGACCAGGCAATCCTGCCAAGGACTGAGGCAGAGGAGGCTGAGCCGAACGAATCTGTACCAGGCAACAAATGAGACACTCGGAGCCCCATTGGATAACCTCTCCAGAATTCCAGTCCAGGACTGGGGCATGTAGTCGGAGCCAAGTAAGACCCAGCAGCACGGGGTTGACGGCCTTGGGCAGGACAAAGAACGAGAGGAGCTCGGAGTGGAGGGCTCCCGCTTGGAGTCTCAGCGGCTTGGTCACAGCTATAACTAGGTCTGGCAGAGGTAGTCCATTTACAGATGCAACTATCAACGGCCTCTCCAGAGGGGTAGTGGGCAATTGGAGAAGATCCACCCGGTCTCTATGAATGAAATTAGCAGCGGATCCAGAGTCCAGATACGCAGAGACCCGATGTGTTTTCTCGCCGGACACTATGGTCACGGAAATGGACAATTTAGATGAAAGTCCTTCTTTACCCAAGGTTGTCTCTCCCACCAACCCTAGGCTCTGGGGTTTTTGGGGACACAGACGCACAAGATGGCCTCCGAGGCCACAATAAAGACAAAGTCCCAAGATGCGTCTGCGTTGTCTCTCCTGGGTAGATAGCTTAAACTGGTCCATCCTCACCGACTCCTTAGGAGGATGGGCATCTGAGGACAGCAGGGGTTGCTGCAAAGTAGGGACCGGACTAGGGAGTCCTTTCTCCCAACGAGCTTCTTGGAGCTGTTCTCGGATCCTTATATCAATCTGGGCGGCCAGAAGGATGAGGTTATCCAGGGTTATCCTTAATCTTAGGAGACAGTCCCTGTCAGAATGTAGCCTGTAGCCACCAGGGCCTCATTGTTCCACAACGGTTCTCCCGCCAGGGTGCGGAAGTGGATGGCGTACTCGCCCACGGAGGTGTCTCCTTGTCGTAGGTTTAGCAAGGAGGCAGACGAGACTCGTCCAGGCTCCTCAAACACCGTGCCAAATGTCCGGAGGAACCCCTGGAAGTCACGGGTCTCTGGTCCTTGTCTCTCCCAGATAGGATTCATCCAAGCAAGGGCCCTGCCAGTGAGGAGAGAGTTGATGAAAGCGACCCTTGCGCCATCAGACAAGAATGCCCTTGCATACAGGCTGAAGTGGATCTGGCACTGGTTAAAAAATCCACGACAGTTCCCTGCGTCTCCATTATAGCGGTCAGAAAGTGGCAAAGTAAATCGGGGATCAACACTGCCAGAAGGTGTAGTCAGAGGGTCAACACTGCCAGGAGGTGTAGTAGGAGGAACGGCAGCTAGCACCTCCTGCCGACGTGCGATAATGTTCAAGGCCTGGAAGAGTTGGTCCTGTCGAGACCGGAGGTCTAGCATATATTCCCGCATCTCTTGTGACGTCATCTTGGTCTTGGATCGACCAGCGGGGTCCATGGCCTGAGCGTACTGTCACGTTAGGTACGTGGACCCACTGGGCCATACCGCCTTGATGGTATGGCAGCTGGCAAACAGGACGCAGGTCACAGTCTATACTTCATATAGTGTACCTGTGTCAGCTCGGACAGTAGTGAGACAGGCTCGGCTGGGACTAGGCAGCAAGCAGACGTCAGGCGTGGTGTAGCAGGACAGGCGTGGTATACAGCACAGCATGACTTCAACTCAGCACAGCACTTGACCAGGATAGCACGGGATACAGGATACAGGTACAGGAACGGGAAACAATGGGAACTGGGAAACACTAGGAGACCATTTGCTTAGACAAACTTTGGGTACAACAGCAACGCTCAGGCATGGGAGGAAGGGGCTGAGCCCTTCTTATAGTCCAGGGTACTCATGGGCTAATTTTGACATTAACTTCACCCTATAAGAGCCGCCACGTGCGTGCGCGCTCACCCTACGGGACCCGGCTGAGGTAAGCGGAAGTGAGCTCTGGCGTCTTCTGAGGAGGAGAGTGGTACCAGCACTCGCAGACCCATAGCTGCGGCCGTCAGGAGGTGAGTGAGCCTGACGGCCCGCGGCCATGGACATGTCATATGCACTATATGGACAATAGTACTGGGACACCTACACGCCTACCGTGTGGTATAAGGTCTTGTCCACACGTAAAGGAATTGCTGCGTAGTTTACGTCCGGAATTGCAGACGGAAAATACGCAGCGGAATACAATAGCAGCAAAGTGGGTGTGATTGAACAAATGTCATTCACATGCTGCAGAAAAAACTTCAGTCCAGAAATTCACCTGCGGTGCGTAATTTTAGTTTTAGTGGGCTGATTTCCTGTGTTTTTCTGTAGAAATATCACCATCACAAAGCCTTGAAAAAAACGCACCAAAATCCGCACTATTTTCCGCAGTAAAAAAAAGGAAGGAAATGGTGCGGATTTTCCACAGCGGATTGTCTGCTAGTTCATTCGGAAATGCTGCAGAAATTTTCTGCAGCAAATCCGTTACGAGTGGCAAAGCCCTTAATTATAGGTAAAAATTTCATTGCAATAAGTTATTTATGTGAAATTAAGTAACTCAGTAATATACTTTCATTTAAAATTCTGTACTAAATGGTGCAGTTCAAACCTCATGAATTCCCGGAAGTGCAGGAGCTTTTCTAATAATGATGGCGCTCCGACACGGCCCCACGCGACTGAGGGCTTGCTTCATGTGCTGTTCGTGAACATGACCGCAAGGGGCTGTCACACTGCCTATTGCTTGAGTCCGAGCAGAGCATCAGCTAGCGCTTTGCTCGGGACTCCAGCACTGCTTCCGACGTCCATATTTGGTAAATTCAGGGGTTTCCTGTCACTGGAGTTCCCGAGCAGAGCATCAGTTGATGCTCTGCCTGGGGACACCAGCACTTCTGCCCACGTCACTGTCCATATATGGACAATGACGTCGGCAGCAGTACTGGAGTCCCCGAGTAGAGCATCAGCTGATGCTCTACGTGGGGACTCAAGCACTTGTGCCCACTTTGTTGAATTTATTGTCTCCCTTTTATGCTTCTCACTGTCTCATGATTTCTTTGTTTTTAAGGACTGTTTTTTCCTGCAGCTCCAGGGGACAGCTATGGGAGCGACTTGTGCATCCTCGACTGCTAGTTCATTCCTGGGGCTGTGGAAAAGTGAAGTAGTACAGAATATCAAAGGAAAGACGAGGTTGTTTTGTGGTCAAGGTTTATAGACGACATTCTGTTCATATGGCAGGGCTTCACATCTGATTCAGCTCGACTGAATTCAAATGAGCTAAACATAAAATAAAATCAATTTCAGATAGAATTTCTGGATCTATTGATTGAGAAAGATAGAGATAATTTCCTCTCCACTATGTCTTCAGCAAAACTATCTTGGCAAATACCTTATTACATGCTACATCCGCTCATTACTCGAGTTGAAAAAGTCAATTCTACTGGGTCAGTTTTAAGATTTTAAAGTATCTTCTCCAGTGACTGATGGTTTGAAAAAAAGGCAACCGATCTCTAACGAAGGTTTCCTGAACGATGGTACAGCCAGAAATTAATGAGAAAAAGGCTCATGGGCAAAAAATAATCTTGGAATCCTCTTCTGGTGAGTTAGATATCTAATAAACAAACTTTGGAAAAGTAGAAAAGATATATTACCAACTTTAATTTTAAATGGGGTGCGGTGTGGTAGGCACTTGCAAAACAATAGTCTATCTTTCTAATACATAAGGGCTTGGCAAAACTTGGATCAACACGGTAGGATTATAGGTTGGACTTGGATCAACACGTTAGGATTATAGGTTGGACTTGATGTACCTGTGTCTTTTTTCAACCTTATCAACTATGTAATTTAATATTTGCAATATTTATTTTTCACTTTTAATTTATTTATTCATTCACGCTGTGGATTTGCTTGCACTATTTTGTCCACTATATATTTAAAACAGCTTATGGATTTTTCACAACTTTATTACTTTTTTTATATAGGTATTATATTTTTATACATTATTTATTTATGATTTGCCATTTTTCTTTTTTATGCAAATAAGTTATTCACTTTTATATGAATTGATAAATCATTGTATATGCACACTTCACTTTTTTGTGACATGTGGATGATGATCTCTAGTCATTTTACATGGGTATGTTGTAAAGGATCTGCCAGACACCCATAGGTAATCAGTCTGCACCTGCTTCTATGTCTATGAGACTGACTCCATCTTCCACCACCCAGGATGGCAGGCTTAGGAGTGGGAGAGCCTATCACAGCCTGGCCAGACGGAGACCTGTTGAGGAGTATTGTTCTGACTTTAGGAAGTGGTGCGTAGCTTCTCGGTGGAATGACCCTGCCTTAAGGTGCCAATTTAGATTGGGTCTGTCGAACGCTCTGAAAGACCTGCTAGTTAGCTATCCCTCTTCTGACTCCCTAGATCAGGTTATAGCTTTAGCGGTACGACTTGACCGACGTCTCAGGGAACGACGACTTGAACGTGTTTGTGTTTTCTCCTCTGACTCCCCCATGATGCCTCCCGAGGTTCCGTTGCTTCATTCTTCCACGGAAGACTCGGAGGTACCTATGCAACTCGGGGCCTCCGTGTCCCCCCAACAACGTAGAGAGTTCTGCAGGAAGAATGGTCTCTGCTTCTACTGTGGGGATGACAAGCATCAAGTGAACAACTGTCCTAGGCGTAAGAATAAGCAGCCGGAAGAACTTCCGCGCCTAAGTGACCATCGGGGAGGTCACTTGGGCGCACAGGTATTTCCCGTAAATATGAAACGTAATAAAATCTAGCTTCCCTTTCAGGTCTCTTTTGGTGGTAGGTCTGCTACCGGCAGTGCCTTCGTGGATTCAGGGTCTTCTGCTAATATTATGTCTGTGGAATTTGCTATGTCTCTAGCTATGCCATTGATTGATTTGCCTAAACCTGTCCCGGTAGTGGGTATCGACTCCACTCCTTTTGCTAATGGTTATTTTACACAGCATACCCCTGTTTTTGAACTCCTTGTTGGCTCCATGCATTTGGAGCAGTGCTCTGTACTGGTGATGCAGGGATTATCGTCCGATTTGGTTTTAGGCCTTCCCTGGTTGCAGTTGCATAATCCCACGTTTGACTGGAATACTGGGGATCTTACCAAATGGGGTAATGAATGCATGACGTCATGTTTTTCTGTTAATTCTATTTCTCTCCCTGAGGAGGTGAACACTCTACCTGAGTTTGTTCAGGACTTCGCTGATGTTTTCTATAAAGAGGCCTCCGAAGTGTTACCACCTCATAGAGAATACGATTGTGCAATTGATTTGGTACCAGGAGCTAAGCTCCCTAAGGGTAGGATATTTAATCTCTCTTGTCCCGAACGTGAAGCCATGAGAGAGTATATCCAGGAATGCCTGGCCAAGGGTTACATTCGCCCCTCTACTTCTCCGGTAGGTGCTGGCTTCTTCTTCGTAGGGAAGAAGGATGGTGGTCTTAGGCCATGCATTGACTACCGAAACTTGAATAAGGTCACTGTAAGGAACCAGTATCCCCTTTCTTTGATTCCTGATCTCTTCAATCAGGTTCAGGGGGCCCAATGGTTCTCTAAGTTTGATCTACGGGGGGCGTATAACCTTATCCGCATCAAAGAGGGGGATGAGTGGAAGACTGCGTTTAACACGCCCGAAGGTCATTTCGAATACCTCGTCATGCCCTTTGGGTTGTGTAATGCTCCCGCGGTCTTCCAGAATTTCATAAATGAGATTTTAAGAAACTACCTGGGGGTATTTCTTGTAGTGTACCTTGATGACATACTTGTGTTTTCCAAGGACTGGTCCTCCCACATTGAGCATGTCAGGAAGGTGCTCCAGGCCCTTCGGGAAAACAAACTGTGTGCTAAGACCGAAAAATGTGTCTTTGGCATGCAGGAGATACCATTTTTGGGTCAAATCCTCACTCCTCATGAATTCCGCATGGACCCCGCCAAGGTCCAGGCTGTGGCGGAATGGGTCCAACCTGCCTCCCTGAAGGCGTTACAGTGCTTCCTGGGGTTTGCTAATTATTACAGGAGATTTATTGCTAACTTCTCGGTTATCGCTAAGCCTCTTACGGATCTCACTCGCAAAGGTGCTAATCTCCTCCACTGGCCTCCTGAGGCTGTCCAGGCTTTTGAGGTCCTTAAGAAGTGCTTTATCTCGGCCCCAGTGCTGGTTCAGCCCAACCAAATGGAGCCATTTATCGTGGAGGTTGACGCGTCCGAGGTGGGAGTGGGGGCTGTCTTGTCCCAGGGTACCAGGTCCCTCACCCATCTCTGCCCCTGTGCCTACTTCTCCAGGAAGTTTTCACCCACTGAGAGTAACTATGATATTGGCAACCGCGAACTCTTAGCCATTAAATGGGCATTTGAAGAGTGGCGCCACTTCCTGGAGGGGGCTAGGCACCAGGTAACGGTTCTTACCGACCACAAGAATCTGGTTTTCCTAGAATCTGGCTAAACCCGAGACAAGCTCAATGGGCGTTATTTTTTACCAGATTCAACTTTTTGGTCAACTATAGGGCTGGGTCTAAAAATATTAAGGCTGATGCACTGTCGCGTAGCTTCATGGCCAGCCCTCCTTCGGAGGAAGATCCTGCTTGTGTTTTGCCTCCAGGTATAATCATTTCCTCTATTGATTCTGATTTAGTCTCTGAAATTGCGGCTGATCAAGGTTCAGCTCCCGGGAACCTTCCTGAGAACAAGCTGTTTGTTCCCCTGCAATTCCGGCTAAGGGTACTCAGGGAAAATCATGACTCCGCACTATCTGGTCATCCAGGCATCCTGGGTACCAAGCACCTCATTGCCAGAAACTATTGGTGGCCTGGGTTGCCTAAAGACGTTAAGGCCTACGTCGCCACTTGTGAGGTTTGTGCTAGGTCTAATACTCCCAGGTCCGAGACCTTGGACCCATATCTCCATGGATTTCATCACCGATTTGCCTCCATCTCTAGGCAAGTCGGTGGTGTGGGTTGTAGTAGACCGCTTCAGTAAGATGTGCCACTTTGCGCCCCTCAAGAAACTACCCAATGCTAAGACGTTAGCTACCTTGTTTGTCAAACACATCCTGCGTCTCCATGGGGTCCCTGTCAATATTGTTTCTGACAGAGGGGTACAATTTGTTTCATTGTTTTGGAGAGCCTTCTGTAAAAAGTTGGAGATTGATCTGTCCTTCTCCTCAGCCTTCCATCCTGAAACTAATGGCCAAACTGAGAGGACTAATCAGTCTCTAGAACAATATTTAAGGTGTTTTATTTCTGACTGTCAATATGATTGGGTCTCATTCATTCCCCTTGCCGAATTTTCCCTTAATAACCGGGTCAGTAACTCATCAGGGCTCTCCCCCTTTTTCTGTAATTTTGGGTTTAATCCACGGTTCTCCTCCGTTTCACCTGGTAGTTCCAACAATCCCGAGGTAGATGTCGTTCATCAGGAACTGTGCACAGTCTGGGCCCAGTTTCAGAAGAACCTAGAGGCGTCCCAGAGCATACAAAAGACTCAGGCAGATAGAAGACGTTCTGCTAACCCCTTGTTTGTGGTCGGGGATCTGGTGTGGCTATCGTCAAAAAATGTGCGCCTTAAAGTCCCGTCCAAGAAGTTTGCTCCCCGGTTTATAGGGTCATACAAGGTCATTGAAGTCCTTAACTCTGTCTCCTTCCGACTGGAGTTGTCCCCGTCTTTTCGAGTACACAACGTATTTCATGCCTCCCTCCTTAAACGCTGCTCCCCATCCTTGGTTCCCTCGAGGAAACCTCCGGTCCCTGTTCTCACCCCTGAGGGGGTAGAATTCGAGGTGGCCAAGATTGTGGACAGCAGGATGGTCCAAGGCTCCCTCCAGTACCTGGTCCATTGGAGGGGATACGGGCCTGAGGAGACGACTTGGGTACCCGCCCGGGATGTTCACGCTGGGGTATTGCTCAGGAGGTTCCACCTTCGTTTCACCAATAAACCAGGTCCACCTAGAAAGGGTCTGGTGGCCCCTCATAAAAGGGGGGGGGTACTGTAAAGGATCTGCCAGACACAACTTCTGTGTCGACGCCCATAGGTAATCAGTCTGCACCTGCTTCTATGTCTGTGAGACTGACTCCATCTTCCACCACCCAGGATGGCAGGCTTAGGAGTGGGAGAGCCTATCACAGCCTGGCCAGACGGAGCTAGCTCCCGCCCTCTGTCTATTTATACCTGCCTTTCCTGTTCCTCCTTTGCTTGTGATTCTTCTCTGCTGGTTTCCTGGCGGGTCGTTGCAAGTAGGCAGGGACTGAGTGGCAGGTAGATTAGGGCTCACCTGTCTGTCTCCCTACCCCGATATTACATATGTAGTATATAACTGACAACGAACAGTTATGAGTTGAGATATATATTTCAAACAAGATCCCATCAATACAATGGCTCTTGCATTTATATGGCCCTAATATTATATTGGTACTTTCCCCCCATAAACATGATTAGCGTTCCTTATATGCAAGGTTATTGTTCCCCAATGTGCATGGTTATTAGTTTATCCACTGACTGCCTCCTATCAATAGCACTAGTACTATCGATTTGATGATATAGACACACTGTAGCTCACATCCCCCCAAAAAAGCAGCCCATGCTCTGTCCTACCACAACCTGCCCCACCTTTGCATATCCTGCAGGGTTGCACTAATCACATAGCTTAGAAGGGCCCTGCGACTTCATGGGTGTGAACGTGCAACACAAGTTACTTCACATGACACTTTCTATACAGCCCTCGTTCTACTTGCTACAGGACCCATGCTAGACCTCAGAAATAGCCACCTCCCTATAAACGCTGGTTCTACGTTCTCCCAGGAGGTGACTCAACACATCCCACATGAACCCAGCAATGGCTCCCAAACAAGAAGGTTCTCCCTCGCTACTCACAATTTCTCCCCCAGCGACAAACAGGTGTTTCAGGCGCAGGTACAGCACCCCACGGGGACACCATGACTTCAGGCCTCTTCTGAATATTACCAACAGTATTACGGCAGTTCCTCCGATCCACTGCACCTCTCCTCTCTGCTTGCGGTTGCTAAAATGATAATGTGGTTATAGTCATCAGACATAGGATCCAACAGCACTACATTCAGTCAAGCTGCACTCTCCCACGAATGGCGCCAAACACACCCCCTTATATCTCCTCGCTAGCTCCCAATGGCCCCTACTAACAAGTGTCCCGGCACACAGCACAAAGCCACAATGTTTGCCCTTACATCAGTTCCAGTTTCTGCGTGGGCCCAAATTTATGGCTTAGCAGCTCCTCCTAAAGCAGGGGTCTCAAACTCGGCCGGGTAAGTGGGCCGCATATAGAAAAAATTGGAAGTAGACGGGCCGCATTACTTTCAAATTTGATACAATACAAAATTATTGTTAATCAATTAGTTATTTGAACTACTATAACACTATATTACTAGAATAATAATACTACATTAATATAATAATAGCGCTAGGTTTAAAATTTCAGATATTTCTCCACGTGCTTATTTCAACAATCCAGCTTTCCAGTTTAAGTGTCGCTAAATGCAGTCCGGCGGCTCAGTTAGCACAAATGTCAAGATTGGGCAGACCCTTTTTAGATAGTGCCGCAGTGCCCTCTGTGGATGCTGCCAAAGTTGCCCTCTGTGGATGCTGCCGCAGTGCCCTCTGTGGATGCTGCCGCAGTGCCCTCTGTGGATAATGCAACACACCCCTAGATAAGGCCACAGTGCCCTCTGTAGATAAGGCCACAGTGCCCTCTGTAGATAAGGCCACAGTGCCCTCTGTAGATAAGGCCACAGTGCCCTCTGTAGATAAGGCCACAGTGCCCTCTGTAGATAAGGCCACAGTGCCCTCTGTAGATAAGGCCACAGTCCCCTCTGTAGATAATGCAACACACCGCTAGATAATGCCAGTGTCCTCTTCAGATACTGTCACACACACCCACTTGTAGATAACGCCACAGTGCCCTCTGTAGAGGCTGCCACAGTGCCATCTGTAGAGGCTGCCACAGTGTCCTCTGTAGAGGCTGCCAAAGTGCCCTCTGTAGAGGCTGCCAAAGTGCCCTCTGTAGAGACTGCCCCAGTGCCCTCTGTAGAGGCTGCCCCAGTGCCCTCTGTAGAGGCTGCCCCAGTGCCCTCTGTAGAGGCTGCCCCAATGCCCTCTGTAGAGGCTGCCCCAATGCCCTCTGTAGAGGCTGCCCCAGTGCCCTCAGTAGAGGCTGCCCCAGTGCCCTCTGTAGAGGCTGCCCCAGTGATGTCAGGGGCTTGCCCAGAGCTGGAGTCCCAGGCAGAGCGCTAGTAGGCTCTTCCTGGGACTCCAGCTGTGCTCCTGACATCACTGGGACTCCTGCTCTGGGGAAGCCCCTGACATCATTGTCGATGTATGGACAGCGATGTCAGAGGCTTCCCCAGAGTCCACGAGCAGAGCCGACACCAGCGCTCTGCTCGGGACTCCGGCTCTGGGGAAGCGCCAGACATCGCTGTTCATATGTGGACAGCGATGTCAGGGAATTCCACAGAGTCCAGGAGCAGAGCCGACACCAGCGCTCTGCTCCGCTCTGGGCAAGACCCTGACACACTGTCCATATATGGGCAGCGATGTCAGGGAATTCCACAGAGTCCCGGAGCAGAGCCGACACCAGCGCTCTGCTCTGGACTCCGGCTCTGGGGAAGCCCCAGACATCGCTGTTCATATGTGGACAGCGATGTCAGGGAATTCCACAGAGTCCAGGAGCAGTACTGACACCAGCGCTCTGCTCCGCTCTGGGCAAGACCCTGACACACTGTCCATATATGGGCAGCGATGTCAGGGAATTCCACAGAGTCCCGGAGCAGAGCCGACACCAGCGCTCTGCTCGGGACTCCGGCTCTGGAGAAGCCCCAGACATCGCTGTTCATATGTGGACAGCGATGTCAGGGAATTCCACAGAGTCCAGGAGCAGGGCCGACACCAGCGCTCTGCTCCGCTCTGGGCAAGACCCTGACACACTGTCCTTATATGGGCAGCGATGTCAGGGAATTCCACAGAGTCCCGGAGCAGAGCCGACACCAGCGCTCTGCTCGGGACTCCGGCTCTGGGGAAGCCCCAGACATCGCTGTTCATATGTGGACAGCGATGTCAGGGAATTCCACAGAGTCCAGGAGCAGGGCCGACACCAGCGCTCTGCTCCGCTCTGGGCAAGACCCTGACACACTGTCCTTATATGGGCAGCGATGTCAGGGAATTCCACAGAGTCCCGGAGCAGAGCCGACACCAGCGCTCTTCTCGGGACTCCGGCTCGGGACTCCGGCTCTGGGGAAGCCCCAGACATCACTGTTCATATGTGGACAGCGATGTCAGGGAATTCCAGAGTCTCGGAGCAGAGCCGATACTAGCGGCTCTGTGTCCTGCGGGCCGCAGATGACAGCCCCAGGGGCCGCATGCGGCCCGCGGGCCGCGTGCTTGAGACCCCTGTCCTAAAGGGATGGCAAGGACTTGCACAGTCATGTACCACGATCCGCCAGTCCTACATCACCATGAACAACCAGGGGGTGCAGCACACTTAAATACTCCAAGCAGCACAGTACAATATACATTTGGAAACACAACAGCTTGTACATAATATGAAAATATAACACATCTAACCCCTTCCCTCCGCGGCCATTTTTGTTTTTTCCTCCCCACCTTCCAAAAACCATAACTTTTTTATTTTTCCATCCATAAAGCCATATGAGGGCATCATTTTTGTGGGACTAGTTGTAGTTTTTCATGGTACATTTTATTGTACCATATAATGTACTAGGAAATTGTAAAAAATATATATTTGTGGGGTGGGAAAAAAAACAACGATTCCTCCATTTTTGGGGGGTTTCGTTTTCCGGCATTTACCGTGCGGTGAAAATGACATGTTAACTTTATTCTACAGGTTAATACGATTACGGCTATACTAAATTCATATTTTTTTTATGTTTTATTACTTTTACAAGAACAAAACGAATTGTTAAATAAAATTAGTTTTGTGTCACCGTATTCTGTGAGCCATAACTTTTTAATTTTTCCATCGATTGAGCGGTATGAGGGCTTATTTTTTGCAGGACAAGTTGTAGTTTATATTGGTATTATGTTGGAGTACATGAGACTTTTTGATAACTTTTTACTCCATTTTTTGTGAGAGATGAGGTGACCAAAAAACAGCGATTTTGCCATTTAAATTTTTTTATTTTACGGCGTTGACCGTGCGGGCTAAATAATGTTATAGTATGATAGTTGGGAGTTCATCGGACCCGGCGGTACCATATTTGCAATTTTTCTTTTTTTTACATTGCTTTTGGGGGAAAATTGGGAAAAGGTTTTATTCTTTGACATACATATATACTAATGTTTTGCAGTATATAGTGATTCTGACAGGAATCTATTAATCCCTGCCTCCGGCAAGAATTAATAGCTGTACGGAGGTGGCAGACCTGAAGGTCTTTATTAGGCCCCTAGGCTGCCATGATGACCATCGTCACTGCACGATCGCATCGTGGGGGAGAAGGGGCAATGGCATGTCAGAGGGTGCTACCCCCTCACTCTAACGGCTTAGATGCTGCGGTCGCTATTGACTGTGGGATCTAAGGGGTTAATCAAATATTGTCTAATTTGGACTATCCTTTTTTGTTAGCATGTCCACTGACAATAAGCAAATTATACAGTGTCCCACTGCCTGGCCTCCTAGGAATCAGCTGTAATGTGAGGGGGAACCCAACAGCAAGCATTCAGCTCCACTGCAGTGACACTGCAGGAGAAATAAAGCATTATACAGTTCTCATTGAAATCAAAAGGTTATACATGTAATGCATTCAAATAACAAGTCCTCCAGAGCAAGAGACACACTTTATATCCGCTCTCCACTCAGGCTAATAAATCAGGGTACTGAACAGGGGACCTCCTCTATTATCGCAGATTTCCCTTATACAGTATTTTTTTTATATACCTGACAACTCTTTTAAGACTTGATTATCATTGGCATGTCATCAGTACAACATTATGTCATGGATCTATATAATATATTAGCATTGGAGATGAGCAAATTGATACTACGCAAAGCAAATTTGGTCTGAATTTCCCAATATTTTAGAATTATGCAAATTCCGATGCTTTTGCGGTTCGCGGCACTCCAATTGTAGCAAATTTTACTGATTAGAAAAAGGATCACATGACCTTGGCGGGCTACCCCATAATGGTTTTCAGGCAGCCTTCCTAAAATGCACTGCTGTTATTCATTCCTCTACCCATTTATGTTGCCGTCAGTTTGATATTACATTCTGGCTTTGTATTAAAGAGATTAAAGGGAATGTGTTGCTAGAAATTTTTTCAGTTTTTTTTTCGTTAAACGATTATTATTTAAGTGATTACACATTGTTTTAATTGTTTTAATTTTTTCACAAGTTAGGAAATATTATAAATTAGATTCTCATTTTTAACATTTCCATGTGCTGAGCACTAGAGGAAGCAGTTCCCAAAATTGCAGCATGGTCAATGTGGTAAAGCAACCTCATTGATTTATGTTGCAAATTTGGGGTGGACACACTCTCTCTAGTGTCCTCACACAATCCCCCCTCCCTTCTTCTGGCTAGTGCCAGGAGAAGGAGGGGTTTGAATCTTCAAACCTCCTACACTCTGTGCCACCATTTTCTGAGTGACTGCACAGTATAGGAGGATTACATACAGTGTACAGCAGACAGTATAACACAAACATACACAAACATAATACACACATCACATACACGAACATAAATTACCTTCTTCTGCCACCACCGCCTCTGCTCCTGTTCCTTGCGACTTCGCTTCATTGAACATATGGCCGGAAGCCGCGGCCGGAAGTCGTCATCAAACTGTCCGGCAGCAGCTTCCGGTCCACATGAAAATGGCGCCGGATTTCGCTCTGCGAACGAGCTTTGTTTTGGTCTGTGTGGGAGCGGCACATGTGCCGTTCCCACACAGACGGCGTACGCTTCAGAGAATGGAACAGCTCCCGTTCGCATTCTCTATGGGGTTGTATGTGCCGTATTCCATCTCTGTATCGACACATACAGAGATGAAAAAAAAATGGCAGCCCCCATAGAGAAGTAAAAGTAAGAAGAAAGTAAAAAGTAGAACATGAGAACACAAATAAATAAAATTTATGTTAATATAATATTAAATGCAATATGATAAAAAATAAAATTAATTCATGACACCTTCCCTTTAAAGAGGCTCTGTCAACACATTATATGTGCCCTATCTCCTACTTAAGGAGATGGGCGCTATAATGTAGGTGACAGCAGTGCTTTTTATTTAAAAAATCAATCTATTTTCACCACTTTATTAGCGATTTTAGCTTTATGCTAATGAGTTTATCAATGGACAACTGGGCATTACTATTGACTAAGTGGGCGTTGTACAGAGGAGTGTATGACGCTGACCAATCAGCGTCATACACTTCTCTCCATTCATTTAGTCAGCGCATAGGGATCCTTTTAGATCACTATGTGCTGTCTTATACTAACACATTAACAATACTGAAGTGTTTAGACAGTGAATAGACATTCCAGGGGATGTCTATTCACAATCCCGACACTTCGTTAATGTTTCTGTGGTAGTTACAGCAGAGGAAGCGTAATCTCGCTTGTAAATGACAGTTTATCTGGGGCTGTCATCTGTGGCCCGCGGGACACAGAGGCGCTAGTACAGACAGCTCAGAGACTCTGGAATTCCCTGACATCGCTGTCCACATATGAACAGAGATGTCTGGGGCTTCCCCAGAGCCAGAGTCCCATGCAGAGCGCTAGTATTGGCTCTGCTCCGGGACTCTGTGGAATTCCCTGACATCGGTGTCCATGTATGGACACACGATGTCTGGGGCTTTCCCAGAGCCGGAGTCCCGTGCAGAGCGCTAGTATAGGCTCTGCTCCGGGACTCTGTGGAATTCCCTGACATCGCTGTCCATATATGGACAGTGTGTCAGGGTCTTCCCCAGAGCAGAGTCCCGGGCAGAGTGCTAGTATAGGCTCTGCTCCGGGACTCTGTGGAAGTCCCTGACATCACTGTCCATATATGGACAGTGTGTCAGGGTCTTCCCCAGAGCCAGAGTCCCATGCAGAGCGCTAGTATTGGCTCTGCTCCGGGACTCTGTGGAATTCCCTGACATCGGTGTCCATGTATGGACACACGATGTCTGGGGCTTTCCCAGAGCCGGAGTCCCGTGCAGAGCGCTAGTATAGGCTCTGCTCCGGGACTCTGTGGAATTCCCTGACATCGCTGTCCATATATGGACAGTGTCAGGGTCATCCCCAGAGCAGAGTCCCGGGCAGAGCGCTAGTATAGGCTCTGCTCCGGGACTCTGTGGAAGTCCCTGACATCACTGTCCATATATGGACAGTGTGTCAGGGTCTTCCCCAGAGCGGAGACCCGGGCAGAGCGCTAATATTGGCTCTGCTCCGGGACTCTGTGGAATTCCCTGACATCGGTGTCCATGTTTGGACGCACGATGTCTGGGGCTTCCTCAGAGCCAGAGTCCCGGGCAGAGCGCTAGTATAGGCTCTGCTCTGGGACTCTGGGGAAGCCTCTCACATCGCTGTCCATATATCAACAATGATGTCAGGGGCTTCCCCAGAGCAGGAGTCCCAGTGATGTCAGGAGCATAGCTGCAGTCCCAGGAAGAGCCTACTAGTGCTCTGCCCGGGACTCCAGCTCTGTGTTTGCCCCTGACATCGGTCCATATATGGACAGTGATGACAGGAGCAGAGCTGGAATCACAGGCAGAGTGCTAGAAGCGGCTCTGCTCCAGGACTCCAGCTCTGGGCAAGCCCCTGACATCACTGTGGCAGCATCTGCGGAGGGCACTGTGGCAGCATCTGCGAAGAGCACTGTGGCAGCATCTGCGGAGGGCACTGTGGAAGTATCTGCGGAGGGCACTGTGGCAGCATCTACAGAGGGCACTGTGGCAGCATCTGCGGAGGGCACTGTTGCAGCATCTGCGGAGGGCACTGTGGCAGCATCTACAGAGGGCACTGTGGCAGCATCTACAGAGGACACTGTGGCAGCATCTACAGAGGACACTGTGGCAGCATCTACAGAGGACACTGTGGCGGCATCTACAGAGGGCACTGTGGCAGCATCTACAGAGTGCACTGTGGCAGTATGTACAGAGGACGCTGTGGCATTATCCAGGGGTGTGTTGTATTATCTACAGAGAGCACTGTGGCATTCTCTACAGAGGGCACTGTGGTATTATCTAGGGATGTGTTGAGTTATTTACAGAGGGCACTGTGGCATTATCTACAGAGGGCACTGTGGCAGCATCTACAGAGGACTCTGTGGCAGCATCTACAGAGGAAACTGTGGCAGCATCTACAGAGGGCACTGCGGCAGCATCCACAGAGGGCACTGCGGCAGCATCCACAGAGGACACAGTGGCAGCATCCACAGAGGGCACTGCGGCAGTATCCACAGAGGGCACTGCGGCAGCATCCACAGAGGGCACTGCGGCAGCATCCACCGAGGGCTCTGTGGCACTATCTAAAAAGGGGCTTCCCAATCTTGACATGTGTGTCTGCCAAACGCTGCTAACTGAGCCGCCGGACTGCATTTAGCGACATTTAAACTGGAAAACTTGATTGTTGAAATAGGCATGTGGAGAAATCTCTCAACTTCCCATTTTTTCTATATGTGGCCCACTTATCCGGCCGAGTTTGAGACCCCTGCTCTAGACCATCTCTGTAATTATGGCTAGACTGCTGGTCAATTAGCTGCACTTATAGCCTGTGTATAAGAAGTTGGAGACAGAAAGTTGATTGGCTCACCTATGGGTCTGACTCCTTAGTCTGGGACATTGCCTGCTGTCTGTGTGTTAAAATCAGAGTTTCTATGAGGGTATGTTCACACGGCAGCGTACGATACGGCTGAAATTACGGAGCTGTTTTCAGGAGAAAACAGCTCCTGAATTTCAGACGTAAATTGCTCGTACTCGCGTTTTTCGCGGCGGCAATTACGGACGTAATTGGAGCTGTTTTTCAATGGTGCCAATGAAAAACGGCTCCATTTACGTCTCAAGAAGTGACATGCACTTCTTTGACGCAGGCGTCTTTTTTACGCGCCGTCTTTTGACAGCGGCGCATAAAAAAAATGACCGTCGGCACAGAACATCGTAAAGCCTATTCAAATGAATGGGCAGATGTTTGCCAACGCTTTTGAGCCGCATTTTCGGATGTAATTCAATGCTAAAACGCCCGAATTACGTCCGTAAATAGGGTGTGTGAACCCAGCCTTAGTGACACCCCGGCTGCTAGTGCTGCATTGTTGGGTCACTTAGGAGACCCAGCGATGCAGCTGAACCCAGCCTAACTGGTATCGTCAGGGACTGCATTTGTGTAGTTAGTGCTCAGCCAAGCAGGTTTCTTTTGTTTTTGCCTGAAATGTAAAAGGCTTCTTTTTTTTTCTCACTTTGGACTATAAAAATAAAATAGAGGCAAGCCCTGTTTGGACTATATTTGCTGTCACTGTCTCTTACTGCTGTGAACTCTCTTGTCTCGCTCCACTGACGCTAAATCCCTCACCCAACATTCAGTAAAAGTACAGAGTATAGTTGAACCACAAGGTCATCTCTAAGCCTCACTTTCAATACACATAGAGCACAATATGTAAATGTACCCTATGCGTTTCACTGCGGTTTTGTAAAAAAAACAAAACATTCCTAGGTGCATTTTTCCCAAAATTTTCTTTGGAGAACCGGAACAAGATACCTCTTGTAAAATCTGAATATGCATCTTGTGTCTTTCAATGGTTTGGTTTCTCTATTGACTTACATGGAGCATGGAAAACGGTCATAGAACCATGACCAATAGGGTATACTGTGTTGAAGCATGTACCAAAAAGCACATCATTTTTAGTGTGTAAATCAAATTTCTTAAATCCACTACATAACAATGTAACATCTGGTCTATGCGATTTATAACAGCCGCAAAAATATAGTGAAACTGCTGTGTAAATACAGCCTTCGAGGTTATTCATACGAATGGCATAATCGGTCGTGTGATAGCTGCTCTTTTTTAATGGCCGTCACACAGCTGTATAAAAATTAATGTACTTCTATGGGGTTATTCACACGGTCGTTTTTTTTAACGGACCATGTGAACGGCCCCTGAAAAATAGGCCCATTCTCAAGTCTATGAGGGGTCCCGCACAGATGCAAATCGGCTGTGAAAAACGTGTATTGCACAACAAATTTAACTTCTATACATGCAGCTACATATACTCAATTGGTGGTCACCTATACAGGAACTCAAGTGGTTGCTAGGCAACCTAAAGAACAAGAACTTGCGGAATACAGATGCTGTAATAAAATAAATATACACAGATCTGAGAAAAGTATATATTACTAATCATACTATACTGCATACTATACTGCAGATACTGATGCTGGGTTTGGTTTATATTTATTCTTTGCACCAGTACTGGCTGTACATTACTATTGGAAATAATGGAAAAAACATGAAGCTTTTCGTTTTGCGTTGTGTTGTTTGTTAATACTTCAGCGCATAGATATGTGATTTATTATTACACATTAAAATGAAACTGGTTATAACTAATGCTTGCCATGTGTTTAGGCATAAGTTTGACAGAAAAAAAATGAATAATTTCTGACACGTGGTTGTACAAATATTGGGCTTGGCAGCCATGTTAAAAATTTAGTTCAGCTGTACAAGTTTAACAAATGGATATAAATGACATACAGTTTTGGATGTACTCATGACTGATAATGCAAAAAACATATAACCGAAAATGTCTAAGGGGCCGTTCACATATGTCCATCGTCTGTTTCAGTTTCGTTCTGGCGTGTTGCAGAAAAGCCGGAGGGAAACTGATGATAGCTTTCTAAGGGATTTTTTTGGCACATGGGACATAAGTTGTGCCACGGTATGGTGCCGGACTTGTGCAGGAGCCAGATCCAAAATGGCAGCGTTTTTGTGTCCGGCTCCCTGGGAGGTCTGGCATCGTATCCTATTTATATATTGTTCAACGCCGGTTGCTGCCGCATCCACATTCCGCAGCCCCCTTTATGAGAATCCTCGGCCAGAGCATTACTGACACTGGCCGGGGAGCAAGAGCAAAATTTAGTGCCACCCATGCTCCCCCTGTAGATAGCGCTACAACCCACTGTAGATAGCGCCACTGTAGCTCCCTCCAGGAGCGCAGTCCCCGGCCAGAGCAATACCGGCAGTCTGGCTAGGGATTCCGTTCCTAGAGGGAACCCCTGACGTCACTGTCCATATATGGACAGTTATGTCAGATGCTGCTCCTGGAGTGGAATCCCCTGCCAGAGCGTCTGGCCTGGAATTCTGCTACTAGACGGAACCCCTGACATCCCTGTCTATAGATGCACTGTGATCTTAGGGGCTCCTCCTGGAGGGAATCCCCGGCCAGAGTGTTGCCCACGAGTCTAATAAGATATATTTCAAAGTTTCTAATCTTCGCTTGTACTATTGTTTTATGGAAAGCGCTTTTAAAATTAGAGGTACACTTGAAGGGGTTAAAGAAACAGTTTTAGAAATTATTCTACAAATTACATTACAATGCCTCATGTAAAAACTGGGATTACGTTATTTCCTAAAACTAGGAATGGATCTATTTATTTAAATAGGTCAAAATAATGGATTGATTAATTTCATAATTCATCTTTTATAGGGGTTAGGGTATGTTCACACAGAGTGTTTTCAGCCATTTTTCGGGCCGTAAACGCCTCCAAACATCTGCCCATTGATTTCATTTTTTTACGCGGCCGTTTTTGGAGCTGTTTTTCATTGACTATTGAAAAAAGCTCCAGAACGGCCGTAAAAAAACGCCGCGAAAATCACGAGTGGCTTAAAAAACATCTAAAAATCAGGAGCTGTTTTCCCTTGAAAACAGCTCCGTATTTTCAGATGTTTTTAGTCTAATGTGTGAACATACCCTTATATTTCAATGAGGTATACATAAATTTGCTCAAATTTTTAAAAAATAAATATTGATGTATACACCGTGTTCCAAATTATTATGCACATTGGATTTAAGTGTCATAAACATTTAATTATTAGTTTTTCAATTAAACTCATGGCTGGTATTGTGTCTAAAGGCTCTTTGGATCATTGTAATCAATCTCAGACACCTGTGAAAATTAGATTGCCAGGTGTGCCCAATCCACGGAAAACTACCTAAGAAGGACGTTCCACATTATTAAGCAGGCCACAGGTTTCAAGCAATATGGGAAAGAAAAAGGATCTCTCTGCTGTCGAAAAGCGTGAAAAAGTGCAATACCTTGGACAAGGTATGAAAACATTGGATATTTCAAGAAAACTTAAGCGTGATCATCGTACTGTGAAAAGATTTGTGGCTGATTCAGAGCACAGACGGGTTCGTTCAGATAAAGGCATAATGAGGAAGGTTTCTGCCAGACAAATTAATAGGATTAGGAGAGCAGCTGCTGAAATGCCATTGCAAAGTAGCAAACAGGTATTTGAAGCCGCTGGTGCCTCTGGAGTCCCGCGAACCTCAAGGTGTAGGATCCTCCAGAGGTTTGCAAGTGTGCATAAAGCTATTATTCGGCTACCCCTAAACAATGCTCACAAGCAGAAACGGTTGCAGTGGGCTCAGAAATACATGAAGACTAATTTTCAAACCGTGTTGTTTACTGATGAGTGCCGTGCAACCCTGGATGGTCCAGATGGATGGAGTAGTGGATGGTTGGTGAATGGCCACCATGTACCAACAAGGCTGCGACGTCAGCAAGGAGGTGGCGGAGTCATGTTTTGGGCTGGAATCATGGGGAGAGAGCTGGTAGGCCCCTTTAGGGTCCTGACGGTGTGAAAATGACCTCTGCAAAGTATGTAGAGTTTATGACTGACCACTTTCTTCCGTGGTACAAAAAGAAGAACCGTGCTGTAATGACGGGGGTAGGGAAACAGACACGTGAGCCCTAATCTACCCGCCACTCAGTCCCTGCCTACTTGCAACGACCCGCCCTAGGCGACGGGGTACAACTGGGCGACGGTCCCTACGCTCAATAAGTGCACGACAGACAAACAGACAAGGGTACACAGAAGCAAAGGGAAATGGGGCAGTTGCCCACGGCAACACCGTGAACAACAAGAGTGGTGAACGAGCCGAGTCAAACCAGGAGTGTCCGAGGTACAAAACGCAGAGCAGGAGAGTAGTGAACAAGCCGAGTCAAACCAGGAGTGTACGAGGTACCAAACGCAGAGCAGGAGAGTAGTCAGTAAGCCAGGGTCATATGAAGCAGGGTCAAAAAGTACAGAAGCTGCAGTAGGGCTAGGAAACCAAACAGAAGAATCACAAGCCAGGAGGAACAGGAAAGGCAGGTATAAATAGACAGATGGCGGGAGCTAGCTCCGTCTGGCCAGGCTGTGATAGGCTCTCCCACTCCTAAGCCTGCCATCCTGAGTGGTGGAAGATGGAGTCAGTCTCACAGACATAGAAGCAGGTGCAGACTGATTACCTATGGGCGTATACACAGAAGCTGTGCCTGGCAGATCCTTAACAGTACCCCCCCTTTTATGAGGGGACACTGGACCCTTTCTAGATGGACCTGGTTTATTGGGGAAACGAAGGTGGAACCTCCTGACCAATACCCCAGCGTGAACATCCCGGGCGGGTACCCAAGTCCTCTCCTCCGGCCCGTATCCTCTCCAATGGACCAGGTACTGGAGGGAGCCTTGGACCATCTTGCTGTCCACAATCTTGGCCACCTCGAATTCTACCCCTTCAGGGGTGAGAACGGGGACAGGAGGTTTCCTCGAGGGAGCCAAGGACGGGGAGCAGCGTTTAAGGAGGTAGGCATGAAACACGTCGTGTACTCGAAAAGATGGGGGCAACTCCAGTCGGAAGGAGACAGGATTGAGGACTTCAATGACCTTGTACAGCCCTATAAACCGGGGAGCAAACTTCTTGGACGGGACTTTAAGGCGCAAGTTCTTAGACGATAGCCACACCAGATCCCCGACCATAAACAAGGGGTTAGCAGAACGTCTTCTATCTGCCTGAGTTTTTTGTATGCTCTGGGACGCCTCTAGGTTCTTCTGAACCTGGGCCCAGACTGTGCACAGTTCCCGATGTACGACCTCTACCTCGGGATTGTTGGAACTACCAGGTGAAACGGAGGAGAACCGTGGATTAAACCCAAAATTACAGAAAAAGGGGGAGACCCCTGACGAGTTACTGACCCGGTTATTAAGGGAAAATTCGGCAAGGGGAATGAATGAGACCCAATCATATTGACAGTCAGAGACAAAACACCTTAAATATTGTTCTAGAGACTGATTAGTCCTCTCAGTTTGGCCATTAGTTTCAGGATGGAAGGCAGAGGAGAAGGACAGATCAATCTCCAACTTTTTACAGAAGGCTCTCCAAAACAAAGAAACAAATTGCACCCCTCTGTCAGAAACAATATTGACAGGGACCCCATGGAGACGCAGGATGTGTTTGACAAACAAGGTAGCTAACGTCTTAGCATTGGGTAGTTTCTTGAGGGGCACAAAGTGGCACATCTTACTGAAGCGGTGTACTACAACCCACACCACCGACTTGCCTTGAGATGGAGGCAAATCGGTGATAAAATCCATGGAGATATGGGTCCAAGGTCTCTGGGGAATGGGCAAAGAACTTAGTAAGCCCGCTGGTCGGGACCTGGGAGTCTTAGACCTAGCACAAACCTCACAAGTGGCGACGTAGGCCTTAACGTCTTTAGGCAACCCAGGCCACCAATAGTTTCTGGCAATGAGGTGCTTGGTACCCATGATGCCTGGATGACCAGATAGTGCGGAGTCATGATTTTCCCTAAGTACCCTTAGCCGGAATTGCAGGGGAACAAACAGCTTGTTCTCAGGAAGGTTCCCGGGAGCTGAACCTTGATCAGCAGCAATATCAGAGACTAAATCAGAATCAATAGAGGAAATGATTATACCTGGAGGCAAAATACAAGCAGGATCTTCCTCCGAAGGAGGGCTGGCCATGAAGCTACGCGACAGTGCATCAGCCTTAATATTTTTAGACCCAGCCCTATAGGTAACCAAAAAGTTGAATCTGGTAAAAAATAACGCCCATCGAGCTAAAAAATAGAATAGAAAATAGAAGTTTTAACGGCCTAATCCCACAGTTTTTTTTTGCTGAATTTAGAGGAATCAAAATGCTCACTATACGCTTAGATAAATTCTTTTAGAGCTGTAGTTTCCCAAATGCGGTCACTCTTGATGGGTTTCCACTGTTTTGGTCCCTCAGGGGCTTTGCAAATGCGACATGGCACCCAAAAACCAATCCAGCAAACTTGAGCTCCAAAAGCCAAATGATGCTCCTTCCCTTCTGAGCACTGCCGTGTGTCCAAACAGCAGTTTATTACCACATATGGTGTATTACCGTAATCAGGAGAAATTGCTTTTCAGATGTTGGGGTGCATTTTCTTCTTTATGCCTAAATGTATAATTTCTAAGTTTTATTGGAAAAAATGTAATTTTCTTTTTCAACGTCTAATTAGGGTATGTTCACACTCAGTGTTTTAAGACGTAATTTGGGCATTTTACGCCTCGAATTACGCCTGAAAAAACGTCCCTAATATGCCTACAAACATCTGCCCATTGCTTTCAATGGGAATTACGATGTTCTGTTCCCACGAGCCTTTATTTTACGCGTCGCTGTCAAAATACGGTGCGTAAAATGACGGCTCGCCAAAAGAACTGCAGGACACTTCTAGGGACGCTTTTGGAGGCATTTTTCATTGAAAACAACTCCAAAAAGGGTCGTAAAAAACGGCGCGAAAAACACAGCGAAAATCCAGAGTAGCTTAAAAAACGTCTGAAAACCAGGAGCTGTTTTCCTTTGAAAACAGCTCCGTATTTTAAGAAGTTTTTGACTCAGCGTGTGAACATACCCTCACACTACGTTCAGCAAAAAACTTGTGGGGTCAAAATGCCCGCTATACCCCTCTATAAATTCCTTGAGGGCTGTAGTTTGCCAAATTTTGTCTTTTTGGTGGTGTTTCCACTGTTTTGGCCCCACAAGACCTCTTCAAACCGGACATGGGGCCTAAAATATATTTTTTTACAAAAAGGAGGCCTGAAAATCCACTAGGTGCTTTTTTTTTTTCTGAAGCCTGTGTTTCAGTCCATTAGCACACCAGGCCCACATGTGGGATATTTCTGAAAACTGGAGAATCTAGGCAATAAATATTGCGTTGTGTTCAATGGCGGATCATCATTGGGCGTTTTGGACGGCTGCCCGGGGCCCTAGTCTCCCGGGGGGGGGCCTTGGTTGCCCCAAGTACAATGCGTTTTTGCTGCGATTTTGCCGCGAATCGCGGCAAAATCCGTGTGAAAACGGCATTGTGTATATCCTGTAAAGGGCCTGCAGACAAAAAGGTCACATGACCATATGTCTGCAGCTCTTGTTACTGATTAGAGATCTGCTGGTCACATGGCCTCAACTCCTAGAACAGCAGCAAGAGAGAAGACCGTGAGGTGAGCTGCGAGGTAAATATAAGGGGATCATGGATTTGTTTAAGGGGTCTGGGGTCTGTATTTAGGAGTCTGTATTTAGGTGGTCTGGGGTCTGTATTTAGAGGGTCTAGTCTGGGGTCTGTATTAGTTTAAGGGGTCTATATTTAGGGTTTCTGTATATTTAGGGAGTCTGGTCTGGGGTCTGTATTTAGGGATCTGGTCTGGGGTGTGTATTTAGAGGGTCTGCTCTGGGGTCTATATTAGTTTATGGGCTCTATATTTAGGGGACCTGGTCTGGGGTCTGTATACGTTTAGGGGGTCTTGTCTGGGGTCTGTATTAGATTAGAGAGTCAGATCTGGGGTCATTATTTGTTTAGTGGGTCAGATCTGGGGTCTGTATTTAGGGGTCTGGTCTGGGGTCTATTAGTTTATAGGGTCTGTATGTAGGAGGACCGGTCTGGAGTCTGTATTAGTTTAGTGGGTCTGGTCTGGGGTCATTATTAGTTTAGGGGGTCAGGTCTGGGGTCTGTATTTAGGGGTCTGGGGGTCTGTATTTAAGGGTCTGTTCTGGGGTCTATTAGTTTATGTATTTACGGAGACTGGTCTGGGTCTGTATTAGTTTAGGGAGTCTGGTCTGGGGTCTGTATTAGTTTAGTGGGTCAGGTCTGGGGTCTGTATTTAGGGGTCTGATCTGGGTTCTATTAGTTTATGGGTTCTGTATTTAGGGGGACTGGTCTGGGGTCTGTATTAGTTTTGGGGGTCTGCTCTGGGGTCATTATTAGTTTAGGGGGTCAGGTCTGAGGTCTGCATTTAGGGGTCTGGTCTGAGGTCTGTATTTAGGGTGCTTGTTCTGGGGTCTGCATTTATTTAGGGTGCTTGTTCTGGGGTCTGTATTTATTTAGGGTGCTTTTTCTGGGGTCTGTATTTATTTAGGTGGTCTGGTCTTGGGACTGCAATAGTTTAGAAGGTCTGGGGTCTGTATGTATTAAAATGTATTAGTCTGAGTAAAAGGGTTGTCTGCGCACATCGATAGGTCACCAGTATTAAAAACCAATCCGTGCCCAGACAACCCCTTTAATGTATGGTTCTGCACCTTGGTGTCTACATTTTTGTGTTTCAATAGAGGCTGGAAATGGCTGCAGAAGTGAGGAGCAAAGATGTCTCATCAGGAGACGTCGCCATAACGGTCTGTGTCAGATGGAGAAGAAAAGAGAATGACTCCCATCAGAGAAGACGTCACTTGTGAGTCACTGGATCTATAGAGGATCTGTCGGCTCTCCTGACATGTCTGTTGTAGGAATTCATTGCATTCCACATAAATTCTTTGCATACACCAGGACTAATAGACAAATGCATGTTACCATTCCCATTGTGAAGAGGATGTGTCCCTACACAGTGTGATACAATCAGCGATGGTTGGAGACTGTCAGTATATAGGGACTGTTCCGTTGGGTTCGTGGCGGTAAGGCAGCTGGCCAACAGGGCGCAATATGAAGTCTATAGTTCGTATAGGGTAACTGTGGCAGCTCAGACAGTAGCAAGGCAGGCTCGGCTGGGACAAGGTAGCATGTAGACGTCAGGCGTCGTGAAGCAGGACAGGCGTGGATACAGCACAGCACAACTTCAGCTCATCACGGCACTAGACCAGGATAACACGGGATACAGGATACAGGAGCAGGGAACACTGGAAACTGGGAAACACTAGGAGACCATTTGCATAGACAAACTTAGGGTACAACAACAACGCTCAAGCATGGGAGGAAGGGGCTGACCCCTTCTTATAGTCCAGGGTGCTATGGCCAAATTAATCATAAAAGTCTGGTGCACGCACTGCCCCTATGGGACCCGGCCGAGGTAAGCGGAAGTGAGCGCTGGCGTCTCCTGAGGAGACTGGGGCAAGCGCTCGCAGATCCATGGCAGCGGGCATCAGGGGGGGAGTGAGCCTGACGGCCCGCGGCCATGGGCATGACAGGGACACAGCCCTTTGACAAGTGGAATCGTAACACCCATTTGTCAATGCTCTCACAGAAAGGTGGTGTTCACTATAGACACAGAAGAGCGGCGGTGGGGACAGTGGGCACAAGTTTGTGGAACAGTCCAGGGCCTGTGGTCTACTTAATCCACCACTGGTTGTGTTTCTCTGCTAATACCTTCAGTGTTACAGAAAACAATGGATTAAAATGGATTTTCTAAAAAAAAATAAAAAATTATAAATGTCACCTCCACTTTGTTTTAAGTCCTGTGAAACACCTAAAGGGTTAATAAACTTTCTAAATGCTGTTTTGAAAACTTTGAGGGGTGCAGTTTTTGGGTGACTTATGGGGGTTTCTAACATATAAGGCCCTAAAGCCACTTCAGAACTGAACTGGTCCACAACAAAATAGGTTTTGATTATTGCTGCTTAAGTTCTAAGCCTTGTAACGTCCTGAAAAATATAAAAGGATGTTCAAAAAATTATGCCAACATAAAGTAGACATATGGGAAATGTTAGTTAGTAACTATTTTGTGTGGTATTACTATCTGTTGTACAGGCAGATACATGTAAATTTAGAAAATTGCTAATTTTTGCAAATTTTCTCTAAATTTTGGTGTTAAATACAGAATTTATCGACCAAATTTTTCCACTAACATAAAGTACAATATGTCTCGAGAAAACAATCTCAGAATCGCTTGGGTAGGTAAAAGCAATCCAAAGTTATTACCACATAAAGTAACACATGTCAGATTTGAAAAAATTGGCTGCATCCACAAGGCCAAAACAGACTGTCTCCTGAAGGGGTTAAATAGATTTGAGGGAACTACCACAGATAGTCGCTGGAACTAATAATAATAATAATAATAATAATAATAATAATGACATATCTTAAAATCAGCAGCAATATTAATGCAAATGTATGGGAGTTCTTTACGTTCTATAACTTTTGCGCAAACAATCCCTTCCTTACTTCAGACGTTTCAGTTTAATTTTCAGACTTTCAATTTAACCCCTTAAGGACACAGCCTGTTTTGGCCTTGTGGACACAGCTGATTTTTGCAAATCTGACGTGTTACTTTATGTGGTGATAACTTTGGAATGCTTTCACCTATCCAAGTGATTCTGACATTGTTTTCTCATGACATGTTGTAGTTTATGATAGGGAAAAAAATGTGGTCATTAAATTCAATATTTATTTGTAAAAAACAAGAAAAATGTAGAGAACATTTTCAAAAATCTGCATTTTTCGAAATTTATATAATGTATCTGCTTGTAAAACAGATAGAAAACCAACTATCCTGAGAGGAGCTGAGAGGAATTAACTCTAAAAAACCCCACCCCCAGACGAAGGCATTTGGCGAAATGCGCTTCAGGTGTTGGCGTCCTCTCTGTGTAATGACCATGACTTCGGGTATGTACTCTATTTCTCAATAGGCACTTGTAACATATGCTTTTTTGATCTGATGGTACATTGCCCTTCAGGTGATGGGCTACACGGGTCTTAGCTCTATATCTTGCACACAAGTCTGTTAGGATGTGACTATGGGCTGTGCTACCTGCATCTCTCAGCACTTTATACTTGATTACTACCGTTATTCACATTTATTACCTTGTTGTATTTATTTATGCAGTTTCATTGTCCCTTCTGGACTCTAATTTACATGCGTGCCTGTATTTAGATATTTTTGTATGTGCATAAACGACATATATGCTGCTATTGGTCTTGCATAAGGTTGACGCCTTCTCATTGTGTGACTCATCATTTTAGCTTGTCGTGTTTATCTGTAATAAAATGTATACTTTTTTATTCAACCATTTTGTGCTCAAGTTGATCATATTTTCAGTCTGTAGGCCTCTCTAAGTTGTAAAACAGATAGTAATACCGCACAAAATAAGTACTAGTTAAAATTTCCCATATGTGTACTTTATATTTGCATCGTTTTTTGAACGTCCTTTTATTTTTTTAGGACGTTACAAGGCTTAGAACTTAAAGAGGCTCTGTCACCAGATTCTCAAATCCCTATCTCCTATTGCATGTGATCGGCGCTGCAATGTAGAAGACAGTAACGTTTTTGTTTTTTTTAAATGTTCATTTTTGGCCAAGTTATGAGCTATTTTATATATATGCAAATGAGCTTTGAAATGGACAATTGGGCGTTTTTTTTTCGTTATGTCCAACTGGGCGTGTATTGTATTTTTAACTGGGCGTGTTTACGTGTATGACGCTGACTAATCAGTGACCAGTCAGTGTCATACACTCCTCTCCATTCATTTACACAGCAGCGATGTGCAGCCACATACACAGAAATTAACATTAATCTAGTGTCCTGATAATGAATACACATGAAATCCAGCCTGGACGTCATGTGTATTCAAAATCCTGACACTTCTTAATCTTCTCTGTGAGATTCCAGCAAATCACGCGTAATCTCGCGAGATTACGGAGGTAAACGAGATTTTGTTTCCCTTGCTGGAAATCTCAAAGAAAAGAGTCAGAAGTGTCAGGATTCTGATTACACATGACGTTCAGGCTGGATGGTCATGTGTATTCATTATCAGGACACTTGATTAACGTTAATCTCTGTGTATGCGGCTGCACATCGCTGCTGTGTAAATGAATGGAGAGGAGTGTATGACGCTGACTGATTACTGATTGGTCAGCGTCATACACGTAAACACGCCCAGTTAAAAACACAATACACGCCCAGTTGGACATAACGAAAAAAAAACGCCCAGTTGTCCATTTCAAAGCTCATTTGCATATATATAAAATAGCTCATAACTTGGCCAAAAATGAAAGTTTTAAAAAAAACAAAAAAACGTTACTGTCTTCTACATTGCAGCGCCGATCACATGCAATAGGAGATAGGGATTTGAGAATCTGGTGACAGAGCCTCTTTAAGCTGCAATTTCTCACATTTTCAAGAAAATTACAAAAGGCTATTTTTACAGGGGCCAGTTCAGTTCTGAAGTGGATTTGAGGGCCTTATATATTAGAAAGTCACCATAAATCACACTATTTTAAAAACTGCACCCCTCAAAGTATTCAAAACAGCATTCATAAAGTTTCTTAACCCTTTAGGCGTTTTACAGGAATTAAAGCCAAGTAGAGGTGACATTTTCAAATTTAATTGTTTTTTTACTAAATTCATTTGTAATACAGTTTTTTCTGTAACACAGAAGGTTTTACCAGAGAAACGCAACTCAATATTTATTGCCCAGATTCTGCAGTATATAGAAAAATCACACATGTGGCCCTAGTGCGCTAATAGACTGAAAAACAGGCCTCAGAAGCAAAGGAGCACCTAGTGGATTTTGGGGCCTCCATTTTATTAGAATATATTTTAGGCACCATGTGAGGTTTGAAGAGGTCTTGTGGTGACAAAACAGTGGAAACCCCCCAAAAGTGACCCTAATTTGGAAGCTACACCCCTCAAGGAATTTTTCTAGGGATATAGTTAGCATTTTGAGCCCACAGGTTTCTTGCTAAATTTATTGGAACTAGTCTGTGAAAATTAAAATCTACTTTTTTTTCTGAAAAAACATAGAATGTTTTCATTTTTACAAGGAATAAAGGAGAAAAAGCACCCCAACATTTGTAAAGCAATGTCTCCCGATTACGGCAATACCCCATATGTGGTAATAAACTGCTGTTTGGGCCCACGGCAGGACTCAGAAGGGGAACGAGCGCCACTTGGATTTTGGAGCGCAGATTTTGCTGGAATAGTTTTCGGTGCCATGTCGTGTTTGCAAAACCCTGGAGGGACCATAACAGTGGAAACCGCCCAAAAGTGACCCCATTTTGGAAACTACACCCCTCAAGGATTTTTTCTATGGGTATAGTTAGCATTTTGAGCCCACAGGTTTTTTGCAAAATTTATTGGAACTAGTCTGTGAAAATGAAAATGTACTTTTTTTCAGAAAAAATATAGAATGTTTTAGTTTTTACAAAGAATAAAGGAGAGAAATCACCCCAACATTTGTAACGCAATGTCTCCCGATTACGGCAACACCCATTAAGTGGTAATAAACTGCTGTTTAGACCCACGGCAGGGCTCAGAAGGGAACGAGCGCCATTTACATTTTGGAACGCAGATTTTGCTGGAATGGTTTTCGGTGCCATGTCGTGTTTGCAAAGCCCTGGAGGGACCATAACAGTGGAAACCCCCAAAAGTGACCCCATTTTGGAAACGACACCCCTCAAGGATTTTATTCTATGGGTATAGTTAGCATTTTGAGCCAACAGGTTTTTTGCTAAATTTATTGGAACTAGTCTGTGAAAATGAAAATGTACTTTTTTTCTGAAAAAACATATAATGTTTTAGTTTTTACAAGGAATAAAGGAGAGAAAGCACCCCAACATTTCTAAAGCAATTTCTCCCAATTACGGCAATACCCCATATGTGGTAATAAACTGCTGTTTGGACCCACGACATGGCTCAGAAGGGAACGAGCGCCATTTGGATTTTGGAGCGCAGATTTTGCTGGAAAGGTTTTTGAGCGCCATGTCGCATTTGCAGAACTCCTGAGGTACCAGTACAGTGGTAGCCCCCAAAAGTTTTGGAAACTACACCCCCCTGTTTGAGGTTGCAGAGAGTAACAATTGTTATTTTTTTCAGATGTGTCAGTTAGTTACTTTTTTTGCAGTTGGTAACAATAGAGAAACAAATGTCTGTTCCGCTTTTTTCTGTAGTACAGAAATATTCTGTATGTTTTATTCATCTAGGGGTATAATGAGAATTCTTAGTTTTGTTTAGCTATTTTGTGTTCAAGTTTGTAATGGGGCAATAAAGCAAGTGGCATAAGGATAAATTAATAAAATTAAAAGGGTCAAAAGTGGCAGTGAATAAATGTGAAAGATTAACAAAATTAATAATCTAAAGAGGAGTGGAAGGTTTTAAAGCAGTCTTTTATACAAAGGCCAGGTTTGGAGGGGCATGAGTCGCAATGATAGCGAGAATCTTTACAGATTCCTCGTTTGTAGCACACACATTTTTTTGCGCACGTAAATTTTTTTTGTGTGGGAGGCACCTCTGAAGTAAAATGTTGCCCTCGAACTACTCTCGAGGCTTCACTGGCTGATGTTGAAGGTTCTCCTTCCTCCTCACTGACTTCAAAAATTTATTTTCGGATTATGTTTTCCTGTTATTCCAGGTATTTTTGCCAGCAGATCTGTACAAAATGTACGAGTTGTACATCGCTACCTTGACAAGATGCATGACAATTTTTTTATACCAGGTACTGGATTTCCTCATAGCATCATAGGGCTTAATCATCTGGTCGGCAAGATCGATCCCCCCCCCCATATATTTATTATGCGCTTGTATAAAAACAGGCTTTGGGGGTCTCAACAGATTTGCCTCGCACAGGGACAAGAGTGCTTGTGTCATTGTGTATTGTGCAGAGCATATGGACGTCTTTCTTGTCCCTATATTTTAAGAAGAGCACCCCATCACTGCACATTGCCCTGCTCTCGCCAATTTGTAGCCTTTGGCCTAGGAGTGTCTTTGGGAGGCCTCTCTGATTTTTCCGTACTGTTCCACAGGCTACGTTTTGTTTTACAGTCAAGCATTTAAAAAGTGGAACACTGGTGTAAAAATTGTCTAGGTACAAGTGGTAGCCGTGGTCTAGCAGGGGGTGCAAGAGATCCCAGACAATTTTACCACTTGTACCTAGGACAGTCTGCGGGTTCAATCTTTGTGTCTTTGCCCTCATAAATCCTGAATGTGTATGTGTAGCAAGTTTCAGGCTCACATAATTCGTAAATTTTGATGCAGTATATGGCTCTTTTATTGGGGAGAGACCTACAAACAGAAATATGATCAACTCTGGCACAAAGGTATTGAGTATAAAAATATATACATTTTATTAGAGATAGACAAAACAGAATAAAAAAGATGAGTCACACAATGAAAAGAAGGTGTCGACCTGTGCACGACCAAAAAACATGTATAGCGAGCATGATCATACGTAAATGTAAAAAAACAGGCGCATGTGCAAATTGGAGTCCAGAAGGGACAACCAAGCTGCATTTGATGTATAGCAAAATAGTTAATATCTGTAACAGTAACAGTCTAATGTAAAGTGCTGAAAGATGCAGGTAGCACAGCATATAGCGATAAACTACTAGACTACATGAGTTAATACAAGCCTAGGGCCTATGCAGTCCATCAACTGAAGGGCAAAAGTAACAACAAACCTAAAACATGTAACATAGACACCTGTAAGAGGTAACATACATACACAAAGTCATGGTCTCACACAGGGAGGATGCCAACACCCGACACGCGTTTTGGCAGATGCCTTCGTCTGGGGGTGTTACTGTTTGAATTTTAGCCGGACCTTAAAATGAACGAGGGATTCATCAATTGCGATCTCTTTTCCAGGGGTGTATATTTCACTGAATTTGTTGGTAAAATGTGTGATCACTGGCTGGATTTTATAAAGGCGGTCAGAATTGGGGTCACTTGGGGGTGGACACTGCAGATTATTGTTATAAGGGGGGGGCAGACGGGGCATGTGCCCCGGGCGCAACTTAGAGGGGGGCACCAGCGCCACCCCCTCCTGTACTATCATTTTACCTGCGTCTATAGGACACAGGCACAATTAGAACCAATGAATGGCCGGGTACGTTCCGTGCCTGGCCATCAATGGCGGATTATGTAGCTGTGTCGCGATTTTGCGCCATTGTGTATGCCCTGCAAAAGGACCTTTAGACATAAGGTCACATGACCTCCTCTCTGAAGTTCTTACTATTGCTTAGAGACCTGCTGGTCACATGACCGCAGGAGCTCGAGCAGCAGCAGCAGCAGCAGCAGCAATAAGACTCCACAGAGAAGACTGACTATGTAAGTATAAGGGGATTGATTGGTTTAATGGGTCTGTATTTAGGGGGACTGTATTTAGGGGGTCTGGTGTGCGGTCTGTATTTAGGGGGTCTGGTTTGGGGACAGTATTTAGGAAGTTTGGTGTCTATTAGTTTAGGGGGTCTGGTCTGGGGTCTGTATCAGTTTAAGGAGTTTAGGGTCTGTATATTTAGTGGTCTGTGTTAGTTTAAGTGGTCTGAGGTCGGTATTTAGGGGGTCTGTTTTAGTTTGAGGTCTGGGGTCGGTATTTAGGGGGTCTGTTTTAGTTTGAGGTCTGGGGTCTGTATTCGTTTATAGGGTCTATTTAGGGGGCCTGTTCTAGGGTCTGTATTAGGTTAGGGGCCTGTATTTAGGGGTCTGGTCTGGGGTCTCTATTAGAATAGGGGTCTGGTCTGGGTTCTGTATTTAGGGGGTCTGTATTAGTTTGAGGTCTGGTGTCTGTATTTAGGGGGGGTCTGTATTTGTGGGTGTGGTCTGGGGGTCTGTATTTTATGGGGTCTTTATTTAGGGGTCTGTTTTAGTTTAAGGGGTCTGGTCTGAGGTCTGTATTAAGGGAGTCAGGTCTGGGGTCATTATTAGTGTAGGGGGTCAGGTCTGGTGTCTGTATTTAGGGGTCCGGTCTGAGGCCTGTATTTATTCAGGTTGCTTGTGATGGGGGTCTGTATTTGTTTAGGGGGTCTGGTCTGGGGACTGCAATAGTTTAGAAGGTCTGGGGTCTGTATGTATTCTATGATCTAGTCTGTAGTCCAATTTTTTTAGTCTGAGTAAAAGGGGTTGTCCGGGCACATGGATAGGTCATCAATATAAAAAACGGTCTGTGCCCGCACCACCCCTTTAATGTATGGGCCTGGGCCTTGGTGTCTGAATTTGTGTGTTTCTATAGTGGCTGGAAATGGCTGCAGAAGTGATGGGCAAAGATGCCTCATCAGGAGAAGTCGCCATAATGGTCTGCGTCAGATGGAGAAGAAAAGAAAACGGCTCCCATCAGAGAAGACGTCACTGGATCTATAGGGGATCTCCTCTCCTGACATGTCTGTTGCAGGTAATCCTTGTATTCTACATATTTCTGTGTACCCAGAGCTAATAGACAAATGCGTGTTACCATTCCCATTGTCAGGAGGATGTGTCCTACACAGTGTGATACTGTCAGCAATGGTTGGAGACAGTCAGTATGGAGGGACACAGCCCTTTGACAAGGGGAATCATAACAACCATTTGTCAATGCTCACACAAAATTGTGGTGTTCACTATAGATACGGCAGAGCGGCGGTGGGGAAGGGGGGCCCAAGTTTGTGGAACAGCCCAGGGCCTATGGTCTACTTAATCTGCCACTGCCGGCCATTCAGCGCCTTTCTACGAGTGAAGCGGCGCGATACTTTGCGCCGCTTGCGTCGTTGAAAGGCACCGATTGACAGGCAAGCGTTCAAGCCCAGGAGACCTGCGCAGAAGAGAGCAGGTCTCCATTGCTGCCGGACGGCGTGGGAACAGGATTAAGGTGAGTTTGAATAGTTTGTTATTTCATCGTAATAAAAAAGTGTGTGGCATTATCTACAGGGGTGGCTTTATCTACAGGGGGGCTTTACTTACAGGGGGCTTTATCTACCAGGGGGTGCTTTTACTATGGTGGGGCTCTATCTACAGGGGGGCTATATACTGGGGTGGGCTATATGTGGAGCACTATATACAGGGGTGGGCTATATCTACAGGGGCTATATACAGGGGTGGGCTATATCTACAGGGGCTATATACAGGGGTGGGCTATATCTACAGGGGCTATATACAGGGGTGGGCTATATCTACAGGGGCTATATACAGGGGTGGGATATCTGTGGAGCACTATATACAGGGGTGGGCTATATCTACAGGGGGCTATATACAGGGGTGGGCTATCTGTGGAGCACTATATACAGGGGTGGGCTATATCTACAGGGGGGCTATATACAGGGTTGGGCTATACGTGGAGCACTATATACAGGGGTGGGATATATCTACAGGGGGCTATATACAGGGGTATATCTGTAGAGCACTATAGGGGGAGCTATATGTGGGACACTATACAGTGGTGGGCTATATGGGGGCACTATCTACAGGGGGCTCTATGGGGGGCACTATCTACAGGGGGCTCTATGGCAGGCACTATCTACAGGGGGCACAGTGTGTGTGTGGGACACGGTGTATGGTGCTATTATAATTAGAGGTGCAGTGTATGGCGCTACTTATATTTAGGGGCGTAGTGTGTGGTATAATGAGAATTTTATCTTTATTTATAGGTGTAGAAATGTAGGAAAAGTGAGAAGCTGAAGACATCTGAGCGGCAAACTGCAGAAATGGGCTGTGACCGGGAGAAGTCATCATAGAGGTCTGGATCGGATGGAGAAAAAGAACTAGAATCTGAGACGTCACCGGTCAGTCACTTAATGTAAATGTTTATTCTACCTCTAATCAGCACTGTAGTCACTGTATGATCTGCAGCGAGATGATGGGTGGTATGATTATGATATGATTTTTTTTTTTTGTGAAATAGCAACTCCCAGCATATCCTTACCATTGTTCGGGCCATGCTGGGAGCTGGCAACAATTTAGTGTGAAGTATTGAGCTTGGTTCTGGGGCTGTATTTATGTATTGAGCTTGGTTCTGGGGCTGTATATATGTAATGAGCTTGGTTCTGGTGCTGTATATATGTAGTCGCTATTGACAGGGTCACAGATATTAGCCTGGACGCACCGGTACGTCTCGGTGCCTTAAAGCACTTCAATACAAGATGTACCGGTGCGTCCTGGTGCGGTAAGGGGTTATAATGACCAATATGTTTTCCAAAGCAATAAAAATAAGGAGAAAGAAGAGATTTGAAGGCATGGGCCTTTTATAACGAAAAGATTTAAAATATGTATTCGCCCTGACTTTTCCATTGACCTCAAAAGGTGCGAACACCATATGGGGAACACAGAGCAACTAGCGGTCCATAGAACGGTCACATAGGAACTCCATGCATCACTGTAAAAGGTCCATACACACGGCATTGCCGAGTACAGGAGCGCTAAAGATATACTTGTCTAATGTCAGTTTTTCAGGGCTACAACTATAGAGAAGTGTAGACGTTGCAGTTCCACACAGACTCTAGTGCTGTAAGGGGCCGAACTGCCACATGATAAGATACTAGTACTCAGTGATGCTAATATGTCCAGAGCAATAAGATAGAAAGCAAAGATTAAGGGTCTTTTTACACTGGCCAATATTGACCATAAAAACGAGCGCCATTGATCGGCGCTCATTTTCTTCTTTCACAAGGAGCTATGTATGGGAACAAGTTATAGTTACTACAATCGCTCATCCTCATGCATTTCCATCAGGCCGCCAGCAAATCACCCTCGTTTGCCTGATCATTGGCCCGCAAAAAAGGGCATTTACTCATCTTGTCTACAATACCAGCAGCTGGACATTCAGAAGCATGGTCCAGTCTGCTAAACTGCAGTTTTGGGGTAAGAGAGAAAGTTTTGTTTGTTGGATTTAATGCATTTTGCTTCAACTCTTTAGGAAAATCTTTCAGATGTATGTTGTTTAAAGACCCACCCTGTCTGATGACAAATGCAGATTAATAAAGGTTAGCAGGATACACTCTGCTTAGTATACAATTAGCTGATGATAACAGCTTAGCTTTTACAAGTTGCTCATAAAATACATTTTGCTGAGCAAGACAGCAAAAAAGACCATGAGTTTGAGTCATCAATCTGTAATTACAATTAGCATTTTATGCGCTATACCCAGGGGCGGATAAAGGGTACCATGGGCCCTGAGCAGTTCACAAAATGTGCCCCCCCCCCCCCCATGAACTCTGAAGACGCTGTACCGTATATTTTCATATTTCCGTTTAGGCGGCCATAGATCTAGCACGGTTTTGAATTCACTGTAAAAGCAGAATAAGCCATACAGAAGAGAAAAAAAAATCTGAATACTTTGAGACCCTAGAAAGGTCAGGAGCTTTGAATTGTTTGTGGTTTCAGGAAAGCAAAATCTGCTGTGCATGAATATATCCTTAACCCCTTCCCTCTTTGGCCACTTTTGACCTTCAGGACAGAGCCTCATTTTTCAAATCTGACATGTTTCACTTTATGTGGTAATAACTTCAGAATGCTTTTACATATCCAAGTGATTCTGAGATTGTTTCCTCATGACACATTGGACTTTATGTTACTGGCAAAATTTGCTCGATACATTCAATATTTAATTGTGAAAAACACCAAAATGTAACGAAAAATTGCAAAAATGAGCATTTTTCTAAATTTAAATGTATCTGCTTGTAAGACAGATAGTAATACCTCACAACATTGTTGCTAATTAACATCCCCCATATATCTACTTTACATTGGCATCGTTTTTTGAACATCCTTTTATTTTTCTAGGACGTTACAAGGCTTAGGACTTTAGCAGCAATTTCTCAAATTTTTAAGAAAATTTCAAAAGGCTATTTTACAAGGGCCAGTTCAGTTGTGAAGCGGCTTTTAGGACTTTATATATTATAAACCCCCGATAAGTCACCCCATTTTAAAAACTTCACCCCTCAAAGTATTCAAAACAGCATTTAGAAAGTTTCTTAACCCTTTAGAAGTTTCGCAGGAATTAAAGCAAAGAAGAGGTGATGCAACTCAATATTTATTGCCCAGATTCTGCAGTTTTAGGAAATATCCCACATGTGGCCAAAAACGGCTGTTTGGACACACAGCAGGGCTTAGAAGGGAAAGACTGCCATTTGGCTTTTTGAGCTCAAATTTAGCAGGAATGGTTCGCGGAGGCCATGTTACAGTTGCAAAGCCCCTGAGGGACCAAAACAGTGAAAATGTCAAAAAGTGACTCCATTTAGGAAACTATACCCCTTGAAGAAGACATCTAGGGGTGTAGTGAGCATTTTGACCCCACAGGGGTTTCATAGATTTTATTAGAATTGGGCAGTGAAGATAAACAAAAATCCTTTTTTTTCCAATAAGACGTAGCTCCAGTTTAAAATTTTTCATTTTCTCAACAAATAAAGTAAAAATAGAACCCAAACATTTGTAAAGCAACTTCTCTGGAGTACGGAAATACCCCACATGTGGTCATAAACTACTGTTTGGGCACATGGCAAGGATAAGAAGGGAAGGAGCGCCATTTGGCTTTTGGAGTACAGATTTTGCTGAATTGGTTTCTCTGCACCATGTCGCTTTTGCAAAGCCCAAAAGGTACCAGTACAGTGGAAACTCCCCAAAAGTGACTCAATTCATGAAACTAAACCCCTTGAAGAGTTCATCTAGGGGTGTAGTGAGCATTTTGACACCACAGGTGTTTCATAGAGTTTATTAAAATTGGGCAGTGAAAATAAAAAAAAATCTTTTTCTTCAATAAGACGTAGTTTTAGCTCAAAATATTTCATTTTCTCAACAAATAAAGGAAAAAAAGATACCCAACACTTGTAAAGCAATTTCTCCCGAGTACGGCAATACCTCACATGTGGTCATAAACTGCTGTTTGGGCACAGAGTAGGCCTCAGAAGGGAAGGAGCGCCATTTGCTTTTGGAGTACAGATTTTGCTGGATTGGTTTCTGGGCGCTATGTCGCATTTGCAAAGTCCCTGTGGGACCAGAACAGTGGATCCCCCCAGAAGTGACCCCATTTTGGAAAAAACACCCCTCCAGGTATTCACCTAGTGGTGTAGTGAGCATGTTAACCCCCAGGTATTTGGCAGAAATTGGTGTGCATTCGATGTTGCAGAGTGAAACATTTTTTTTTCCATAGATATGCCAATATGTGGTGCCCAGCTTGTGCCACCATAACAAGACAGCTCTCTAATTTTTATGCTGTGCTTCCCGGTTTTAGAAACACCCTACATGTGGCCCTAATCTTTTGCCTGGACATTCAACCAGGCTCAGGAGTGAAAGAGTACCATGTAAAATTGAGGCCTAATTTGGCGACTTACACAGTATTGGTTTACAATTGCAGAGACTCCGATGTGAAATAATAAAAGAAACCCCTGACAAGTGACCCAATTTTGGAAACTGCACCCCTCAAAGCATTTATTAAGGGGTGTAGTGAGCATTCCCCCCCCCCCCCCCACAGGTCTTTTCCATAAATGATTGCTCTGTGGAAGGTGCAAAGAAAAAATTAACATTTTTCCCTAGATATGCCATATCAGTGGCAAATATGTCATGCCCAGCTTGTGCCACTGGAGACACACACTACTCCCAGGTATGGCGATGCCATATATGTGGAAGTAAACTGCTGTTTGGGCACGCTGTAGGGTTCAGAATGGAGGTAGCGTCATTTGGCTTTTGGAGTGTGGATTTTTCTTGGTAGTAGTTTTGTTTGGAGTCTTACTGGTATTTAAATTTATAATGTGGGTTTACATGTAAACCGGCAGAGTACATCAGGGGCATAGTCAGGTGGTATAATACTAAGGTAAAAAAAAAGAATAAAATAATCCATAGATGTGTGTTAAACTGTGACACAATTCTTTCTGCGCAGGCTGGTGTCGCACTCATAAATGTCCTTCTTTATCCCCCCTTTGGGCCACACTCTGCACATTTGCAATTTGGGGAATTTTACTGGGAAGTGTTGTCCTGGTATAATACGGGCACCCTCCCTTCCAGCCGGCATGTTTTGGGTCCTCCCCTTCCTTGTTCCCTAATTTTAGGGCCTTGATAATTCGACTCTTGAAACAGAAGAAATGTTCCCCTCGGGCTGAACAACTGGATATTTTTATTTCCTGACTTATTGGAGCCTTAACTAATTTTATTTTCTCATAGGCGAGGTGACAAAAAAACAGCAATTCTGGCATTTTTTTAAACTTCTTTTTATATAGCGTTCACGACACATAATAAATTACATGTTAACTTTATTCTGCGGGTCAGTCCGATTCCGGCGATACCTAATTTATAGCACTTTTTTTTGTTTTACTACTTTTTGCACAATAAAATTACTTTTGTAAAGAGAACGTATTTTTTCTGTCATCAATGGAGCTGTATGAGGGCTTGTTTTTGCGAGACGAGTTATAGTTTTTATATATACCATTTTTGGATACAGGCGAGTTTTTGATCACTTTTTATTTACATTTTTGGAAGACAAAGTGACCAAAAAAACAGCAATTATGGCAGTATTTCTTAATTTTTGTTTATGCCGTTCACTGGGCGAAACAATCAACACAATATTTTTATAGTTCAGGTTGTTACGGTCACAGCGAAACCAAATATGTGTGGCTTTATTATTTTTTTCAATAATAAATTACTTGATAAGTGAAAAAGGGTGATTGTATTGTATTTTATTACTTGAAACTTTTATTGCATTTTTTACAACTTTTATTTTAAATTTTTTTACACTTTTTATTACACTTTTTAGTCCCACTAGGGGACTTTAAGCTCTAACTGTTTGTTTGATGTTCTAATACATTGCACTACTTATGTAGGGCAATGTATTAGAACTGTCAGTTGTTCACTGATAGCAAGCCGATCAGGCTCTGCCTCCGGACGGGGCCTAATCGGCTTCCGTAATGGCAGACATGAGGCCATTGTTAGGCCTCCTGTTGCCATAGTAGCAGTCTACGGCCTTGCTATCGGATGGCATGGCTGCCTATTTGCTACAAACCACTAAAATGCAGCAATCGCATTGGATGGCTGCATCGAAGGGGTTAATGGCAGGCATTCTGTTGCTGGCAGAACGGGAGGCCAGTATTAGGCCTCTGGTTGTCATTGCAGTCACCAACAACCCAGTGATCATAATGCTGGGGTGCCAGTGGCTAAAAACTCCTCACATGTTGCGATGTCTATTGAATGCAGCATCTGAGGGGTTAATCGTCAGGATCAGAGGCTAGCTCCGGTCCGGGCTGTTACATCAGGGTGCCAGCAAAACATATAGCTGGCACCCGGCGGTGATGGCGCTGGCTCAGCTCCTGTGCTAGCTCCATCTCATTCATGTACGATTTTGCGGGAAGGGGTTAAAGAACCAGTCTCTGTTGTCTAACCCCTTTAAGTGCAAGCCATTTTTCGTCTTTTTCATTTTCGTCTTTCACGCACCGCCTTCCTAGAGCCATAACTTTTTTAGTTTTTATGTCAATGGAGTGTTGTGTGGAGGATTATTTTTTGCGTGAGGAGTTGTAGTTTTTATTGGCACCATTTAAAGTACCAAGTAATGGTTGAATTGGAAAAAAACTGCGATTCCTCCATAGTTTTTTGGGTTTAGTCTTTACTCTATATACGTATATACAGCACAAGCTCAGTACATATTGTAGCGTCCATGGCTGGGGGCCATCGGGTTTACTCACCCCCGGTGGCCGCAGCCATGATTCTGTGAGCTCTGGCTCGCATCTCCTTCCCAGGAGACGCTAGCGCTCACTTCCGCTCCGGTCCGCTGTGTCCCGTAGGGTGCAAATGGAATTATCATCATCAACTGCCCATGCCCTTCTGATCCCTGCCTGAGCGTTGTTAGTTTATCCCATATCAGTCTTGGAAATGGTCCCTTAGTGTTATCCAATTCCTGTTGTTACACATGCCCTGTTACTTGTATCCTTTATCCCATGATGTGTTCTTGTTACTGAGCCTGTTAGTGTTGGAGTCGTGTCCTATTGCACCTGCTGTCATCTGCCACGTCCAGTGTCATCTGCCACGTCCAGTGATATCTTCCACGTCCAGTGTGATCCGCCATGTCTGGTGCAATCTGCTGCAACTTCTGTCCTCCGCCACGTCTAGCGTAACCTGCTGCACTCACCTCCATCCGTGCCAAAGCCTCGGCCACTGTCTGGACTATTCAGGTACCCTCGTGTGGGACTTTGTATTGCTGGGCTGCTCTATTGTTTGGCCAGCTGCCTTACCGATACGGCGGTGCGGCCTACTGGTTCCACATACCCACAGATCGTGACACATATATACAGCATCAGAACAAAGCTCATTACATAAATACAGCACCAGAACCAAGCCAAGTACATAAATACAATACCAGAACAAAGTTCGGTATATAAATACAATACCGGAACCAAGCTCAGAACATATATACAGCAACAGAACCAAGCTCAGTACATAAATACAACCCCAGAACCAAGCTGACCACATAATACAGCACAAGACACAAGCTGAGCACATAAATACAGCACCGGACCCAAGCTCAGTATATAAATACAATACCAGAACAGAGCTCGGTACATATAGTATATACAGCACCAGAGTCAAGCTCAGTATATATATATATATACAGCACCAGTACAAAAAAAGAATGCTACCATCTGTCATCTTGCTGCATGTTATACAGTGACTACAGTACTGATCAGTCAGAAGGAGAATAAACATTTATATTTAGTGACTATCAGGAGACGTCTTCTCAATTTTTTTTCGTTCTTTTTCTCTTTTCTTCCCCATCCCGTCCAGACCTCTATGATGACTTCCCCCGGCCATGGCCCATTTCTGCAGAGTTTGCCATGTCTTCGACTCCTCACTTTTCCAACATTTATGCACCTATAAACAAAGAAAAAATTATCATGGTGCCACACTCTGTGCCTGAGAATATAATAGTATCATGCACTGCGCCCCTGAATTAGGGATGTCACGATACCAGAATTTGGACTTCGATACCGATACTTTGTGTAGCATTGCGATTTCGATACCAAAAGGATACTTTGCCAACAGTAATAAAAAAAAAGTTCTTCCATTTTCTGATGTGAGGCGCATGGTGTGATGATGAATTTAACCTCCATGTGCCTCACATTAATAGTAATTAACCCCATCATGTTTCTCAGTCATAATGGGTTAATGTGTGATGTACATGATGGGGTTAATTACTATTAATGTGAGGCACATAGAGGTTAAATGCATCACACCTTGTGCCTTACATTAATAAGGGAGAGAAGTTTTTATTTTTATTTTTTTACAGTGTACACATCATAAATGGCGCAAAAAAATTGTTGTGCAGATTATTACGGCCGCGCCAATACCGAATATGTGTATATTTTATGTATTGAGACTTATTTTAATGTTTATTGTAAGAAAAGGTGTATGTGTATTTTTTTAAATGTAATATTACTTTATGATTTACTTTTATTTTTAAACTTTAATGTACTGGCATATGTCTATATGCCAGTACATTAGACTGTGTACGGATAGTACACAGGCAGTTGTTCGGACATACCTAAGTATGCCCTAACAGGAAATATGGTAAGACAGCCCTGGGGTCCTTCAATAGACCCTGGGCTGTCTGGCCATATATGGAATGGCCCTCGATCACGTCACAGGAATTCCCTGTGATGCGATCCAGGGGCATCCCCCTTCTCATTTTCTCCTGAATGCTGCAGTCAGCTTTGATCACAGCATTCAGGGGAATAGTGGCGGAGATGAGGTCTGACCTCCGCCGTTATAGAGCGGGGCTGCGGCTGTGTAATAGAACCATTGCCCCGCTCCTGACAACAAGTGTGCGTGCTGTCAGCATGAGGAGATGCGGCCGGCGCTGCACTAATGAGCGCAGGCACTGAACACAGAACATGGGGGTGTTTTGCAGTGCGCCTGCCATGTTCTGTCTTCAGTGCCGCCGCTAGTTAGTGCAGCACTGGCCGCATCGCATCATCCTGATGGCGCGCACACTTGTTAGGACTAAGGATCGGGGCAATGGCTGTATCACACAGCCGCAGCCCCGCTCTCATACATTCATGTATTACAATACTCGGCCGCACAGCTTAGTATCGAAATACATGAAATAATATCGATATCCTGAATACAATAGTACTATACACCATGCCCCTGAATATAATAGCACCATACTCTTTCCCCATGAATAAAATTGTGTCAAACACTGTAAAGTAAAACATCACAGAAACTCACACTGCCCCCTGTAGCTAATGCCAGTCACACTGCCCCCTGTAGATAGCGCCAGTCACACTGCCTCCTGTAAATATTGCCCTCAACTCTGCCCACTGAAAAAATATATATAAAAATTAACATTCACACCTGTCCCTGTTCCCGCACCATCCTCCAGCGATGCAGGACTGGTCAGAGACTAGGCGTCATCCAGCGTAACGGCCCAGTTGGCGTGATGACGTCATCGTGCCGACTGCGTCATTGCTAAAGCGCTGAATGGTGAGCCAGAGAACTGATAGTTCCCTGTCTCACCAGTGCTAGAGTAATCAATTGTATCCGCGTCCTAAGGACGCGGATACAATTGGGTGCAAGGTCCCACTTCACCCAGGTTCTCTGTCCGGCCGTAGTTTTAACAACTGGTTCGGCAGAACCGCCCCCTATGAGCCTCGGGCCCTGGGCACTTGCCCAGATTGCCCTTATTATAATCCGCCCTTAACTATACCAGTGAGGTCACATATAGATGTACTTCTGTATAATACTACCTTGCGGAGGATGATAAGCTGATGTTGGCATAGAACCCATAAGCCAAACCTGCTAGTCAGGTTCATAGTGTTGCAATAAGACTAATTAGTACTCATCAGCTTACAATGAAACTAGAAAACCGGGTCATCTTTTCCTTGTTCTTATAAAAAGCACTAATAACACTAATGATAAATGGTGTTTTTGTCTGCATGATAGCCCCTCAGGCATGACGGTCAGACTGCAGAATAACATCATAGTAATGCAGCTCAGTGTGTAATGAAATTTCATGGCCAAACAAAATTTCTTTAATTAAAAATTCCAAGAGATCTTAAAGTTGATAAGTGTTGATGTTTGCAACCACAAACCTACATTCTGTCTGACTTGTTTTACCCAAAACAAAGATGCTTTCATTGTGTGATTAGGCAGTGAACAGGATGTAATGTTGTAATTATTTTAAGGCAAGGTCATGAATGGTTAGGGTATGTTCACACGAGGTCATTACGTCCGTAATTGACGGACGTATTTCGGCCGCAAGTACCGGACCGAACACAGTGCAGGAAGCCGGGCTCCTAGCATCATAGTTATGTACGATGCTAGGAGTCCCTGCCTCTCTGTGGAACTACTATCCCGTACTGAAAACATGATTACAGTATGGGACAGTTGTCCGGCAGCGAGGCAGGGACTCCTAGCGACTGTGTTCGGTCCGGTACTTGTAGCCGAAATACGTCCGTCAATTACGGACGTAATGACCTCGTGTGAACATACCCTTAATGTATAATTATCTGGTTACTGCGATACCTAGGGAAAGAATCAACCGGATGGCAGAATTCACCTATTGCAGTGATCCCCAACCACCGGGCCGCGGACCAATACGGGCTGTGGATCATTTGGTACTGGGACACAGGAATCTCTTATTCACCTCGGAGGCCGCAGGAATCTGTTATCCACCTCGGAGGCCGCAGGGAATTCCAGGTGAAAAACCGCACAAAATTGTGGTGCAGTTTTTTGCCAGGAATGTCTGCTGTGGAAAACTGCTGAGCCTTCTGGGATGGCGTTTCATACCAGGAGACCGATGCAGCCTGTGATTGGCTGCAGCAGCGGTCACACGGGATGAAGCGTTATCCCAGGATACCGGCCCTCTGACGTCATCCAGGCTGGCCTCTTGGAATGACATTTCATCCCATTTGAGCCCTGCTACAGCCTGGAGGAAGAAACATACTTCTGAGTAAGTATAAGATTTATTTATTTTTTCTGAGTTGCGTTTTTGTGGCGGATTTGCTGCGATTCCGCCGCAATAAACGTAACAACTGCTATTTGTTGTGGGTTTTACCTCCCCATTGAATTCAATGGGGAAAACCTGCCTCAAATAAGCAGCATTTACGCAAATAAAATTGACATGCTGCGGAATAAAACTCTGTACCGCATGTCAATTTCTGAGTGTATTTTCCACTCACTATCTCTGTAGCATGTGGATGAGATTTGTTCTATCTCATCCACTTTGCTGCTACTGTATTATGCTGTGGATTTTCCATGACTAATTCTGTTGCGGAAAATCTGCAGTGTTTACGCAACATATGAAATAACGCTAAAAACCCATAACCATAGAAAAATTGTCTTGCATGAAACTGGTCCTTGGTTAGAGGTTGGGGACCGATGCCCTATAGGACCCCCCATTCCCAAAACTGATTTTACAATTGGTGTACTGAGCTGGCACAACGACTTATGTGCACTAAGCTGGTCCACTGTTTGATTCCCTGGATAACATCTAGCGGAGATGGTACCTGATACAACGGTAATGTGTTGGAAGTATGGTTGCTATGGGCAATGATTGCAGAAAAGTCAATATCAATATGTACCAGAGAAAGTAGAATGATGAGCATGGTATTGTGGTTCATAGCCATATAGGATAGAGCCTGAATGTCTACGTAGATGGCACATGCACCACCCAGAATCCCTCCATGACCTGCTGTGAGACTGTTTTTGTGGCAGTGGCTGGGAGGTTGGTAGATGTGGCACTAGAGTCCAGAGAGGTAAGCTTAGTGCATATTTTATATTCAAGTCATTTTTCTGCTTATGAGACAATCTTATTGATGTGTTGACTATTAGTTATATTTCACCCTTCTAAACTTTTTCAATAGATGGCTCTTTCTACACCAAGTTTACAGTTTCCTCAGTAGGATATATTTAGTATCTAAATATTTAATGTGACATACCAATAGAATTCTATTGGCAAGATGCATCCGTAAAGAGTATCCTTATGGCATATGTTCGACAGCCTAACATCTAATATTGTTCCTTGACAGTATTGAAAAGCATAGTCTACCATGTTATTAAATACGGCAGAAAAGTGTACATTGAGGTATATGTTTTTAAAATGAATGCCAATGGCAGACATAGATATAGATAACTGTGTTGCAGTAGTTACATATGTTGAAAACAAAAACATGTCCATCAAGTTCAACCTTTCTCAGACCTAGCTGTTTGACCTAGAGTAATGCAAAACACACATCCCCTAGTCAATTATTACTAACTTTGCCTCAAGGCAATTTCCCTAGATCAATTATGTATCATTCATTGCTAATTTGGTTGTAATTCTCAATGTCATTTGTCGAGATGCCCTTTTTTAATATGTCGTCTTACAAGGGATTTAGAAAGCAATATTAAATTACATGCTAAAGCATGCATTATATAGTTGGGTTTTAACCTTTTTTTTTTTTAAAAATTAAAAAAAATTCTAAATGCATTTGAAAGTGGGAAGGTTAGGGTATGTTCACACGCAAACGCAAAATATGTCTGAAATTACGGAGCTGTTTTCCAGCGAAAACAGCTCCTGAATTTCAGACGTTTTTGCAAGTACTCGTGTTCTTCGCGACGTCTTTTACGGACGTAATTGGAGCTGTTTTTCATTGGAGTCAATGAAAAACGGCTGCAAAAACGTCCCAAGAAGTGTCCTGCACTTGTTTGACACGGGTGTATTTTTACAGCGCCTTTTGACAACGACGCGTAAAATTACACCACGTCTGAACAGAACATTGTAAAACCCATTGCAAGCAATGTGCAAACGTATTGGAGCCGTCTTTTCAGGCGTAATTCGAGGCGTAAAATGCCTGAATTACGTCTGAAAATAGGTCGTGTGCACATACCCTTAATGGGCTTCATATGAGCAACTAGGAACTGTATTGTAAGTCATATGTGGCATATTGGCCACTGGTTAAGGACCACTGATTAAAAGGAACTACAAAATGTCCACTAACCAATGATCATTTGGCACATATCACTTGTAGATATCAGAATTGACTCGACTGAGAATGAGCAAGTCAATATAATCTATGTCCAAAGAATGTATTGTACTCAACCACATATAAATGAAATGTATTACATATACTCATTAATACAATAGTTAACAAACTATATTATTCTATTAATTCCACAAATACTAACTCGAACAATTGCTATGTGCAGTGTGTGGGTTGTCTGCACTCGTGTCTTGCTTAACAATAATATATCCTTTGGGTATGTGACATATTTAGAATGCCTTTCATTTTAAATAACCCTGGTGCATCAAACCCCCACATGTCTTTGTTTTTCTGCAGTTCATGGGTCAATACATAACACAGATGTTGTCTGATCTATTCCACCTGAGTTCAAAAGTCAGAGACATTTTCCATATTTTTACAGAGGTAACCAATACCATCATGTCTATTTACAAATATTTAAGAATACAAATTTTCCGCTATCAATTTTCAAACGTACACTTTGACCAATTTGTTATTTGACATTGTAATTATATTTGGTTTAATACAAAACAAATGTATGAAATGTATATATACTAAAATAAAAAATAGTGGAAATTAAAAGGGTATGTCCTCCTTTTAACGCTTTTTTTATGTTTTATATATGGAGTTAATAGACATAAATAAGTGGAGTAACCTTGTTTATACATTGCATTATTTATCTGTAGTGGTCTTCAGATCCAGGCTCTATTATAGCCCAGAGCTGCATTTGCAATTCTGCTGGTTGCTATTGGAAAGAGTCAATAGCTTTTAGACAAAGCAAGATGGAGGAGTTTTTTCTTTTTTCTTGGTGCTGTACAGTGCTTGCTGCAAAGACTGCACTTCACAGAATGCTGATCCCTACAGTAACATCTGCGCAGACACTGAATAAATAAGGTAGGCTGGCATATTTAAGCTCAACAGTTTTCAGAACGGGCTAGAACTTATGCTGCAACTCAGGCCTTAGCCATCTGATTGTAAAAATAACGTCCGTATTATGTCCAAAAAACGTAGTTGGTAATGGTCATGTTTTCATCCGGATTGAGTTCCATCAGAATGTCCATAATACAGGGATTTGTCCATATTAGATTTGTGTTAGATACGTGTTGCATCTATATTTTCAGGTCAGTACATGTTTTCAGAAATCCTCTATTGTCCCAACTGTAACACAAATTTAATACAATCTACATTACATGGCATTCTTCACTTCTTACGGATGCAATTATTTGGGGTCTTTATTAGCTTCTATTGGCAATACCTGTGCAAATCGGCATCTGATGATGCATGCTTCTTCTTTTTTTTACGGCGTCTGACTCTAAATGTCTCCGTGCAGAAAACAGTTCATGTGAATTGAACCATTTACTATCATAGGGTCAGTGTTCAGGCAGTATTGTGCTCGTTGTAGACTAGGAAACCACAAAGACATAAAATAGTAATTTGAAATAGCCCTTGGAATTAGTACAAGATAAGTAAAGTAAATGTTAGGCTTCGTTCACAACTGCACTAGGGCTCCGTTCCGACGTTCCGTCGAAAACGGAGCCCTGACAGACACAAACGGAAACCATAGGTTTCCGTTTCCATCACCATTAATTTTAATGGTGACGGATCCTGTGCCAATGGTTTCCGTTTGTGTCCGTTGTGCAAGGGTTCCGTCGTTTTGACGGAATCAATAGCGTAGTCGACTACAGTATTGATTCTGTGAAAAAAAACAACAGAGACAAATGGAAACCATTGGCATCGGATGCGTCACCATTGACATCAATAGGTTTCCGTTTGTGTCTGTCAGGGCTTCGATCCGACGGAAAGCTCCGACGGAACGTCGGAACAGAGCCCTGGCGCAGATGTGAACAAAGCCTAGTTGATCAAGCTTTTATGTAGATTGTATCTAGATATATACTGTAGATTGTGTGTACGTATGCTTTAGACAACATAATATACAGAACAAATATCAGAAATACAACTATTTTGGACAGATAATGAAAAATAAACAGATATTTCACTGTTTTACGAGAATAATTCATAAGCAACATTCAAGAAATAAGTTTTTCTTTCAGACAGTAGAAGGGCTAATGAAGAAATCCACACAAATGTTTACAGTTCTATTCACCCTTCTGTGTTTTTCCACTATGAATTGGAACATATCCAAGCAGAGAAAAAAAAACTAAACCTTTGAAATTTGTCCTTGTTCCATCTGTGGAGATGTGTTACTTTGTTTTGCTAAAAGATAGCAGGGAGGCATTAATAATCGCAAACTTTCAGATGACAGATTTGAATTTGTATAAGGGTGTTTTGGTTCCATTTATCCCTGCCTACCCTTGCTTCAGTGGCGGAATAAGTAGACCATAGGCCTTGGGCTGTTCCCCAAACTTGGGCTTCTCTCTTCCACTACCACTCTGCCATGCCCTGTCTATAGTGAACACCACCTTTCTGTGCAAGCATTGACAAATGGGTGTTACGATTCCCCATACAACTGATAGTCTCCAACCATCACTGACAGTATCACACTGTGTAGGGACACATCCATCTGACAGTGGGAATGGTAACACCCATTTGTCTATTAGTCCTGCACTACACGAAGACTTTCTATCGAATACAAGAATTTCCTATAACAGACATGTCAGGAGAGGTGAGAGATACTCTATAAATCCAGTGACTCACAGGTGAAGTCTTCTCTGATGGGAGTCATTCTCTTTTCTTCTCCATCTGACAGACTGTTATGGCAACTTCTCTCGATGACTGAAGAGTTTCCTGCTGAGTCATCTTTGCCCCTCACTTCTGCAGCAATTACCAGCCTCTATAGAAACACAAAAATTCAGACACCAAACCCCCTAAATTGTTCCATATCTCAGACCAGACCCCAGGCCCATAAATTAACTTAGACTAAAAATTAAGACACCAGACCCTACAATACATACAGACCCCAGACCTTCTAACTATTGCAATCCCCAGACCAGACCCTCTAAACAAAAAGAGTCCCCAGAATAAGCACCCTAAATAAATACAGACCCTAGACCACACCCTCTAAATACAGACCCCGGACCAGACCCCTAAATACAGACCCTCTGACCTGACCCCCTAAACTAATATTGACCCCAGACATGACTCCCTAAACTGATACAGACCCCTAAATACAGACCCCTTAAACTAATACAGACCCCATGCCCCGTAAACTAATACAGACCCCAGACCCCCTAAATACAGACCCCAGACCTGAACTGCTAAGATAATATAGACCCCCTAAATATAGACCCTTAAATACAGGCTCCTAAACGAATACAGATCCCAGACCTCTAAACACAGACCCCAAATCTCTAAACTAATATAGACCCCAGACCCCCTAAATAGACCCACTAAATACAGACCCCTAAACTAATACCGAAAACAGACCAGACCATCTAGAGTTAAGTCCAGAATTATTTTGACAGTGACACGAGTTTTGGCATTTTAGCTGTTTACCAAAACATATTGAATATAGAGTTATACAATCAATATGGGCTTAAAGTGCAGACTCTCAGCTTTAGGCCTGATTTACACGAGCGTGTGCGTTTTGCGCACGCAAAAAACGCGGCATTTTGCGTGCGCAAAAGACACTTAACAGCTGCGTGTGTCATCAGTGTATGATGCGCGGCTGCGTGATTTTCGCGCAGCTGCCATCATTTTGACACTCCGTTTGGATGTTTGTAAACACAAAAGCACGTGGTGCTTTTCTGTTTACATTCAGAGTTTGACAGCTGTTGCGCGAATCACGCAGTTCACACGGAAGTGCTGCCGCGCGGCATGCGTGGTTTTCACGCACCCATTGACTTCAATGGGTGCGTGATGCGCGAACAGCGCACAAAGAAAGGACATGTCGTGAGTTTTACGCACATTACGCTCGTGGAAATGATGCCTTAATTTGAGGGTATGCACAGCTTAATTAGAAGAAGGGTTTAGGAATTACAGCTCTTTAACCCCTTCCCGACATTTGCCGTACATGTACGTCATGGAAAGCATTGACTTCCCGCATCTTGCCGTACATGTACGCCGAATGTTTGGGACCGGCTCAGAAGCTGAGCCGGTGCCATCATCACCGGATCTCAGCTGTATCTTACAGCTGACATCCGGCTGTAACGGCGGGGACCGAAATTAGCTTCGATCCCCGCCATTAACCCTTAAGTGCAGCGCTCAAACGCGATCGCTGCACTTAAGGTGTTTGCAGCTCATCGGAACCCCAGTAATGAAATTGCCGGGGTTCCGGTGGCTGCAATGGCAACCGGAGGCCTAATACTGGCCTCCCGGTCTGCCTAGCACCGAAGCCGGTCAAGATCCGCCCGGCGGCGGAGCCTGATCGGCTTCCGTAGCTGCCGGCAAGATGGCGCCGGGTCAGGAGCTGATCCGGCGTCATCAGCGGTGGAAGTCAGCTGTACTGTACAGCTGACATCCACCTGTAACGGCAGGAACCGGAGCTAGCTCCGATCCCTGCCATTAACCCCTTCGATGCAGCAATCGAAAGCGATTGCTGCATCGTAGCGGTTACTAGCAGATCGCCAGCCCTGACAGGCAATCAGGACTGGCGACTGCTGTTATGGCAACAGGAGACACAATGGTCTCCTGCTCTGCCATTACGGAAGTCGATTTAGGCTCCGCCGGGAGGCGAAGCCTAATCGGCTTGCTGTCAGTGAATGACTGACAGATCTAATACATTGCACTACATAGGTAGTGCAATGTATTAGAAAAAAAAAATATGACCGTTGGACCTTCAAGTCCCCTAGTGGGACTTGAGAAAAAGTGTAAAAAAAGTATAAAAAAGTGTAAAAAAAAGTGCAAATAATAAAAGTTTGAAAACAATAAAAGTTTCAAGTAATCAAATAAAACACAATCCCCCTTTTACTCTTATCAAGTCCTTTATTATTGAAAAATAATAATAAACCATATGTATTTGGTATCGCCGCGACCGTAACGACCTGAGGTATCAAAATATTATATTATTTATTGCACGCGGTGAACAGCGTAAAAAAAACCGTAAAAAACGTTACCAGAGTTTCTGTTTTTTAGTCACTTTGCCCTACAAATGTTAGAATAAAAAGTGATCAAAAAGTCGCACGTATCCAAAAATGGTACCTATAAAAACTATAGCTCGTCCCGCAACAAACAAGCCCTCATACACCTCCATCGACAAAAAAATTAAAAAGTTATGGTTCTCACAACTTGGCGACAGAAAAAATACATTCTTTTTACAAAAGTAATTTTATTGTGCAAAAAGTTGTAAAACATAAAAAAGTGCTATAAATTAGGTATCGCCGCAATCGTACTGACCCGCAGAATAAAGTTAACATGTAATTTATAACGCATGGTGAACGCTGTATAAAAAAAAACGAAAAAAGCTGTGCCAGAATTGCGTTTTTTCGTTTACCTGGCATCCCAAAAAATAGGATAAAAGGTGATCAAAAAGTTGCATGTACCCCAAAATGGTACCAATAATAACTACAGCTCATCCCGCAACAAACCAGCCCTCATACCGCTACGTCTATGAAAAATAAAATTAGTTATGGCTCCAATAAGTCAGGAAATAAAAAAATATGCAGTTGTGCCCGAGGGGAACATTTCTTCTGTTTGAAGAGGCGATTTATCAAGGACCTAAAATTAGGGAACCAGGAAAGGGAGGGCCCAAACATATCCGCTGGAAGCGACGGTGCCCGTATTATACCAGGACAACACTTCCTAGCAAAATTACCCAAACTACAAAGGCGCGGAGTGTGGACCAAAAGGGGCATAAGAAAGGACGCCATATATCAGTGCGACACCGGCCTGTGCAGAAAGGATTGCTTCACAACGTAACACACATCTATGGATTATTTTATTGGTTTTTTTTACCCCATTATTATACCACCTGACTATGCCCCTTATATACTCCGCCCGGCTTACATATGCCCCACATTATAAACGGAAACACCAGTAAGACTCCAAACAAAACTACTACCAAGCGAAATCCACGCTCCAAAAGCCAAATGGCATTTCCTCCCATCTGAACCCTACAGCGTGCCCAAACAGCAGTTTTCTTCCACATATATGGCACCGTCATACCCGGGAGAACCCTTTTAGCAATTTTTGGGGTGTGTGTTTCCAGTGGCATAAGCTGGGCACGACATATTTGCCACTGAATGGCATATCTAGGGAAAAATATAAATTTTTAATTTGCACCATCCACAGCGCATTCATTTATGGAAAAGACATGTGGGGTGAAAATGCTCACTACACCCCTTAATAAATGCCTTGAGGGGTGCAGTTTCCATAATGGGGTCACTTCCCAGGGGTTTATTTTTATTATTTCACATCTGAGCCTCTGCAGTTATGAACCAATACTTTGTAAATCGCCAAATTAGGCCTCAATTTTACATGGTACGCTTTCACTCCTGAGCCTGGTCGACTGTCCAGGCAAGAGATTAGGGCCACATGTAGGGTGTTTCTAAAACCAGGAAACCCAGCATAATAATTAGAGAGCTGTCTTGTTATGGTGGCACAAGCCGGGCACCACATATTGTCCACATATCTGTGGAAAAAATCCCATTTTCACTCTGCAACATCGAGTTCACACTAATTTCTACAAAACACCTGCAGGGTTAACATGCTCACTACACCCCTAGGTAAATGCATTGAGGGGTGTAGTTTCCAAAATTGGGTCACTTCTGGGGGGTTTCCACTGTTTTGGGCCCACAGGCGCCCAGAAACCAATCCAGCAACATCTACACTCCAAATGGCGGTCCTTCCCTTCTGAGCCCTGCCGTGTGCCCAAACAGCAGTTTATGACCCCATATGGGGTATTGCCGTACTCGGTAGAAATTGCTTTACAAATGTTGGGTTCTTTTTTTTCCTTTATTTGTTGCGAAAATGAAAAAATTAGCGCTAAAGCTACGTCTTATTGAAGAAAAAGGATTGTTTTTATTTTCACTGCCCAATTCTAATAAATTCTATGAAACATCTGTGGGGTCAAAATGCTCACTACGCCCCTAGATGAATTCCTCAAGAGGTGTAGTTTCCTAAATGGTGTCACTTTTTGGGCGTATTCATTGTTTTTTTCCCTCAGGGGCTTTGCAAATGTGACATGACCGCCGCAAACCATTCCTGCTCAATGTGTTCTCCAAAAGCCAAATAGCGCTCTTTCCCTTCTAAGCCAAGCCGTGTCTCCAAACAGCCGTTTATTACCACATGTGGGGCATTGTTTTACTCGGGAGAAATTGCTTTACAAATTTTGTGGTGCTTTTTCTCCTTCAGTCCTTGTGGAAATTAGTAAAAATAAGCTAAACCTACATTTTCTTTGAAAAAATGTTGATTTTTATTTTCAGGGCCTAATTCCAATAATTTCTGCAAAAAACCTGTGGGGTCAAATCGCTCACTATACCCCTAGATAATTTCCTCAATGGGTGTAGTCTCCAAAATGGGGTCACTTGTGGCGGGTTTCCACTGTTTTGTCTCCTCAGGGACTTCGTAAATGTGACATGGCCTCCGCAAACCATTCCTGCTAAACTTGAGCTCCAAAAGCCAAATAGCGCTCTTTTCCTTCTCAGCCCTGCCGTGTCTCCAAACAACCGTTTATTACCACATGTGGGGTATTGTTTTACTCGGGAGAGATTGGTTTACAAATTTTACGGTGCTTTTTCTCCTTCAGTCCTTGTGGAAATGAGAAAAAATTAGCTAAACCTACATTTTCTTTGAAAAAATTTAGATTGTCATTTTCAGGGCCTATTTCCAATAATTTATGCAAAAAACCTGTTGGGTCAAAACGCTCACTATACCCCTAGATAATTTCCTCAATGGGTGTAGTTTCCAAAATGGGGTCACTTGTGGGGGGTTTCCACTGTTTTGTCCCCTCAGGGGCTTTGTAAATGTGACATGGCCTCCGCAAACCATTCCTGCTAAACTTGAGCTCCAAAAGCCAAATAGCGCTCTTTCCCTTCTCAGCCCTGCCGTGTCTCCAAACAGCCGTTTATTACCACATGTGGGGCATTGTTTTACTCGGGAGAAATTGCTTTACAAATTTTGTGGTGCTTTTTCTCCTTCAGTCCTTGTGGAAATTAGAAAAAATAAGCTAAACCTACATTTTCTTTGAAAAAATGTTGATTTTTATTTTCAGGGCCTATTTCCAATAATTTATGCAAAAAACCTGTTGGGTCAAAACGCTCACTATACCCCTAGATAATTTCCTCAATGGGTGTAGTTTCCAAAATGGGGTCACTTGTGGGGGGTTTCCACTGTTTTGTCCCCTCAGGGGCTTTGTAAATGTGACATGGCCTCCGCAAACCATTCCTGCTAAACTTGAGCTCCAAAAGCCAAATAGCGCTCTTTCCCTTCTCAGCCCTGCCGTGTCTCCAAACAACCGTTTATTACCACATGTGGGGTATTGTTTTACTCGGGAGAAATTGCTTTACAAATTTTACGGTGCTTTTTCTCCTTTGGTCCTTGTGGAAATGAGAAAAAAAATCACTAAACCTACATTTTCTTTGAAGAAATGTTGATTTTAATTTTCACGGCCTACTTCCAATAATTTCTGTAAAAAACCTGTGCGGTCAAAATGCTCACTGTACCCCTAGATAATTTCCTTGAGGTGTGTAGTTTCCCAGATGGGGTCACTTTTGGGGGATTTTGACTGTTTTGGCACCGCAAGAGCCCTTCAAACCTGACATGATGCCTAAAATTTATTCTAACAAAAATAAGGCCCCAAAATCCACTAGGTGCTCCTTTGCTTCTGAGGCCGGTGCTTCAGTCCAGTAGCACGGTACGGCCACATGTGGGATATTTCCTAAAACTGCAGAAACTGGGCAACAAATATTGAGTTGCATTTCTCTGGTAAAACCTTCTGTGTTATAAAAAAATTGTACTAAAAATTTATTTCTGCAAAAAAATATGAAATTTGTAAATTTCACCTCTACTTTGCTTTAATTCCTGTGACATGTGTAAAGGGTTAAGACATTTTCTAAATGCTGTTTTGAATACTTTGAGGGGTGAAGTTTTTAAAATGGGGTGACTTTTTTGGGGTTTCTAATATATAAGGCCCTCAAAGCCACTTCACAACTGAACTGGCCCCTGTAAAAATGGCCTTTTGAAATTTTCATGAAAATGTGAGAAATTGCTGCTAAAGTTCTAAGCCTTGTAACGTCATAGAAAAATAAAAGGATGTTCAAAAAACGATGCCAATCTAAAGTAGACATATGGGGGATGTTAATTAGCAACAATTTTGTGTGGTATAACTGCCTGTCTTACAAGCAGATACATTTAAATTGAGAAAAATGCTAATTTTTGCAATTTTTTGCTAAATTTTGGTGTTTTTCACAATTAAATACTGAACATATCGAGCAAATTTTGCCAGTAACTTAAAGTCCAATGTGTCACGAGAAAACAATCTCAGAATCGCTTGGATAGGTGAAAGCATTCCGGAGTTATTACCACATAAAGTGACACATGTCAGATTTGAAAAATTAGGCTCGGTCAGGAAGGTCAAAAGTGGCTAAAGAGGGAAGGGGTTAACCCCTTCCCGTCGTAAACAACGGTCAGATTTAAATTTTCTTTCTTTTCCCCACCTTCAAAAAGCCATAACTCCTTTATTTTTCCGTCGATATAGTCCTATGAGGGCTTGATTTTTGCAGGACGAGTTGTAGTTTTTCGTAGCACTATTTATTGTGCCATATAATATACTAGGAAACAGGAAAAAAAAACGGCGATTCCTCCATTGTTTTTTGCGCGTCATTTTTACGGAATTCACTGTGCAATTAAAACAACATGTTAACTTTATTCTGTGGGTCAATACGATTACGGCGATATCAAGTATATATAGTTTTTAAAAAAATATTTTACTACTTTTACAAGTAAAAACCTAAGTGTAAAAAAGAAAATGTATTTTGTGTCGCCAAATTCCGAGAGCCATAACGTTTTTATTTTTCCATCGTTTAAGTAATATGAGGGCTTATGTTTTGCGGGATAAGCTGTCGTTTTTAATGATATAATTTTGGTGTACATGCGACGTTTTGATCACTTTTTATTAATTTTTTTGTAGGAGATTAGGTACCCAAAAAATAGAGAGTTTGGAGTTTACAATTTATTTTTTTTACGGCATTAACTATGCGGGTTAAATAATTATATATTGCAATAGTTCAGACTTATGTGTATTTATTTCTTTTCTTACTATGCTCTAGGGGAAAAATGGGAAAAGGTTTTTTTTACATAAAAAAACCCTGTATTTTACAAATTTTTACTTTTTTTATTAGTTTCCCAAGGGGACTTCAACCAGCGATCGATTTTCAGTATATCGTGATTCTGACAGGCTTCTATTAAGCCCTGCCAGAGGCAGCACTTAATAGGGGCACCAAGATGGCGGACCTGGGGGCCTTCATTAGGCCCACAGGCAGCCATAGCAACCATCCCCCCCCCCCCCCGCGTTTGCATTGCGGGGGGCGCAATGAGCTGTTAGAGGGGGTCGCCCCCCTCTTTGTAACGATTTAAATGCTGCAGTCGGTATTGACCGCAGCATTTAACGAGTTAAACGAGCAGGATCATTCTAGAGCGCAATGCCACTTGTTACACTGAAGTGTCGGCTGTATCATACAGCCGACACCGGCATCGTATGTAGCGGGTTCACTCCGTGAGGCCGTTCCATACTTCCCCTACCCGACTTTGGCGCATGGATACGTCAGATGTTGGGAAGGGGTTAATATGTAGCTGCCTGTTTTTCAAGGGACCAAAGGTAATTGGACAATTATCTCAAAAGCAATTTAATGGGCTGCATGGGCTATTCCCTCGTTAATCCATCATTAATTAACCAGGTAAAAGGTCTGGAGTTGATTCCAGGTGTGGCATTTGCATTTGGAAGCTGTTGCTGTGAAACGACAACATGAGGTCAAAGGAGCTCCCAATGCCAGTGAAACAGACCATCGTTTGCCAGAAAAAAATGAAGAAATCCATCAGAGAGATAGCACAAATGTTAGGAGTGGCCAAATCAACTGATTGGTACATTCTTTAAAAACAAGAGCGCACTGGTGATCTCGTGAACTCCATAAGGCCTGTACGTCCACGGAAGACAACAGTGGTGGATGATCGCAGAATCCTTTCCATGGTGAAGGACAGCAAATACAGAGGGTTCACCACAAGGTGCAAACCATTAATCAGCCTCAAAAATAGAAAGGCCAGATTAGACTTTGCCAAACAACATGTAAAGAAGCCAGCCCAGTTCTGGAACAGCATTCTTTGTACAGATGAAACTAAGATCAACCCGTACCAGAATGATGGGAGGAAGAAATCATGGAGAAGGCTTGGAACGGCTCATGATCCAAAGCACACCAAGTCTTCTGTAAAACATGGTGGAGGCAGTGTGATGGCATGGGCATGCATGGCTGCCAAAGGCACTGGGTCACTTGTTGATGATGTGACTGAAGACAGAAGCAGCAAGATGACTTCTGAAGTGTTCAGGGATATACTTTTTGCTCAGATTCAACCCAATGCAGCAAGGTGGATTGGACGTCGCTTCACAGTACAGATGGACAATGACCCAAAACATACTGTGGAAGCAACCGAGGAGTTTTTATTTAAGGCAAAGGAGTGGAATATTCTGCAATGGCAAAGTAAATCACCAGATCTCAACCCGATCGAGCTGCATTTCACTTGCTTAACACAAAAGGCAGAAAGACCCACAAACAAGCAACAACTGAAGACAGTTGCCGTAAAGGCCTGGCAAAGCATCAGAAAGGAGGAAAACCAGCGTTTGGTGATGTCCATGGGTTCCAGACATCAGGCAGTCATTGCCTGCAAAGGATTCTCTACAAAGTATTAAAAAAAAAAATATTTTATTTATGGTAATGCTAATTTGTCCGAGTATTACCGTTATGGACAGACCGAACATGTCTAGATAATGGCATATCCTCTTTGTTGTTAATGGCACAAAAGTGTCTAGAGATTCTTCTCCTCAGTTCTTGATCGTTTTGCCCACATATAATTTCGGACATGGGCATTTGGCTACATAAACAACTACACTACTTCGGCAGTTTATGAATTGTTTGATAGATTTTACACATCGGCACCAGGCGACAGAGGCTACAGTTGATTCTGCAGCAGCATCGGCGTTTGCAGGTAAGTCGATGTAGCCTCTGTCGCCTGGTGCCGATGTGTCCTCGCTAGTCCGACACGATGCAGGACCTGGGGCAGGAAGTGACGTCACAGCGTGATCTCTGGAGAACACGCTGTGTGTCTGTGCACTGCTAGAAGCTGGGTGTTGACGAAGAGAAGTGGATGATGCTGATTCGTCAGCATCATACACTTCCATTAACAACGCCCAGCTAGTAAAACAAGTAAAAACGCCCAGATGTACACACACAATACACGCCCACGTGTACTTAACTTTAAACACGCCCAGTTGTACTTAAGAAAGGCTCATTTGCATAAATATAAAAATGGTCATAACTTGGCCAAAAATGGTTGTTTTTGAAAAAAACAAACGTTACTGTAATCTACATTGCAGTGCCGATCTGCTGCAATACAAGATAGGTGTTTGAAAATCTGGTGACAGAGCCTCTTTAAACACAGGCCTCAGAAGCAAAGGAGCACCCAGTGGATTTTGGGCCTTCTTTTTTTTAGAATATATTTTAGGCACCTTGTCAGGTTTGAAGAGGTCTTGTGGTGTCAAAACAGTGAAAACACCCCAAAAGTTACCCCATTTTGGAAACTACACCCCTCAAGGAATTTATCTAGTGGTATAGTTAGCATTTTGACCTCACAGGTTTTTCGCTAAATTTATTAGAATTAGTCTGTAAAAATGAAAATCTACTTTTTTTCCTGAAAAAACATCGAAATTTTAAATATTTACAAGGAATAATAAAGAAATGCACCCCAACATTTGTAAAGCATTGTCTCCCGATTACGGCAACATCCCATATGTTGTAATAAACTGCTGATTGGACCCACAGCAGGGCTCAGAAGGGAAGGAGCGCCATTTGGATTTTTGGAGCACGGATTTTGCTGGAATGGTTTTCGGTGCCATGTTGTGTTTGCAACACCCTGGAGGGACCAAAACAGGGGAAACCCCCCAAAAGTGACCCCATTTTGGAAACTACACCTCTCACGGAATTTATCTAGGGGTATAGTTAGCATTTTGACCACACAGGTTTTTCGGTAAATATATTAGAATTAGGCAGTGAAAATGAGAATAGATTTTTTTTCTGAAAAAGCATAGAAATTTTTTACATTTTTACAAGGAATAAAGGAAAAAAAGAACCAAAACATTTGTGAAGCATTTTCTCCTGATTTCAGCAAAACCCAATATGTGGTAATAAACTGCTGATTGGACCCATGGCAGCGCTCAAAAGGGAAAGAGCGCCATTTGGATTTTGGAGCACGGATTTTGCTGGATTGTTTTTCGGTGCCATGCCGCGTTTGCAACGCCCTGGAGGGACCAAAACAGTAGAAACCCCGCAAGTTACCTCATTTTGAAAACACTCCTCAAGGAGTTTTTCTAGGGGTATAGTGAGCATTTAGACCCCACGGGTCTTTTGCAAAATTTATTAGAATTTGGCCGTGAAAGTGAATATAACAATTTTTTTCCACTAAAATGTTGAATTTTCTCATTTTCACAAGGGATAAAGGACAAAAAAAACAACCAATTTTTGTAAAGCAATTTCTCCCGAGTACGGAAATACCCCACATGTGGTCAAAAGTTTTTTTCATTAGAAATGAATTAACCCTTTCAGGACTGATCCATTTTTTGCTTTCTTATTTTAGTTTTTCACTCCCCGCCTTCCAAAAACCATAACTTTTTTCTTTTTCCGTCAGTAGAGTGATGTGAGGGCTTATTTCTTGCGGGAGGAATTGTAGAATGTGCTGGGAAACTGAAAAAAAATAGGAAAATATAGGAATGTAGGAAAAAAAAATCTGATTCCATTTTTTGGGGTTTTCGTTTTTATAGCTTTCGCGGTGCGGTAAAAACGAAAATACAGCGATTTTGGCGGTTTCAATTATTTAAGTTTGTTACGGTGTTCACCATGCAAGTTAAATAATGGTATATTGTAATAGTTCGGCCTTTTACGGACGTAGCGATACCAATTTTGTTTATTTTTTTACATTACTTTAGAAGAAAAATGGGAAAAGGTTTTTTTTTAACTTTAAACTTTTTTCTTTCTCACTACTAATAACTTTAATTCTTCTACACATTTTATTAGTCCCTTAGGGGACTTGTACCAGTGATCATTGGATCGCTGGTACAATATACTGCAATACTAATGTATTGCAGCATATTGTTATTTTTACAGGCTTCTGTAAGCGCATGATCACTGTTCCTGTCCGTTAGTCCCGGGTGTCAGCTGTAATACACAGCCGACACCCGCAGCGTATGGAGCGGGCTCAGCATGTGAGCTACACATTTCCGGTCAATTTCCCATATTTCAATACTCCTGAATTCGAATTTATCTGAACTAATCTCTAGCCATGTTTTATAAATATTAGATAAGGCCTTAATCCCTATTTCTTGGATGAAAAGCTTTGAATAGAAGCCATTCGTAACATCCTTATAAAGGAGCAATTTATTGTCCAGGTGATCAAGGGCGTGTTTTAATTGAGCATAGGAGAGCTTTTCCTTTGAGGATAGATCAAAAACCACTGAAAGTTGCTGCCATTATTAAACTTTTCCCTCCTTCACTATGTCTAGTATACACCTTATGCCTTTTTGTCTTATGAGAGGAAGTTCTGAGATATCCTTGAGCTGCTCCAACTATAAATGATGCCATAAAGGCGAGAATTCTATTGAACTTTGAATTGACAATGAGTGACATATTTATTATGCCCCCTGTCAGTAAAAGTTGAGTGGCCTCACAGTTGCATTTATTGTGACAAATTTTCCTGCCAATTTTCTTAAAGTAGCACTCTGGCAAATTGTCATAATTCATTAAATTGAGCTACTAGGGTCACACCAAGGCCAATACCCTTTAATTTTGGTCCGTCAAATGCAAGTTTCCGGGGTGCTCTATACTATAGGTTCCTAATACCACAGGAAATAACAAAATGGTTGCATGTAACTCGGCTGTACAGAAGTTTTTACGGAAGCTATACTGTAGTCGACTACGGTATTGCTTCCGTCAAAACGACCGAACCCTTGCACAATGGTGACAAGCAGAAACCATTTGCACTGTATCCCTCACCATTCAAATCAACGGTTTCCGTTTGTTTCAGTCAGGGTTCCGTTCATGGGTTCCCCTGACGGAAATATCCGATGGAACCCATGAACAGAGCCCTGACGCAGATGTGAATGAAGTCTTACATGGCTATGATCAGTATTTAGAGATTATACACTTTATCCCCTTTTGCTGCTTTATGTCATTTTTAAAAGTCACATTAATATTTTTATTTATCAGACCTGTAAGGCTCTGTTCACATCTGCACAAATTCAAAACAACAGATACAAGACGTCTCTGACAGAGAGAAGCTCCAGAAGAGCCAGCTTCACAGGAGGGGGTGTCTATAACTAGCTATATAGTTTAGGCCTTGTTTGCCACTGCGATTGCAAGGAGCTGTATTCATAAAGCCAGGAGAAAGTATAAAAAGGGTAATATTGCCCTTGAAATTATTTTGTGCCCCCAAAGCTGTGGGTGTAGTGGGTGTGGGTGGGACTGCACTTGTTAAAATAGGGTGTAGATGTAGGGGGAGCATGGTAAGTGGTCTTTTTACAGAAATGTTAATGTTCTTGTTTTTCTGTAATGTGCTCTACACTGCATATTTAATGTAATCCAATGTAGTTTTTGTGCACCGCCATGTTGTTTGTGCCTACTAGAAGCTACTGTAGGGTAAGAAAACTATAAAAAACTGCTTAGAATCAGGAATTGTGTTGTGTGTCCAGCTAAGTCCACATGGGATACCTGGGAAGTTTGAGTCGCCGGTATAACAGACTGTAGGTGTTATGGCAGGAAGAAGGGGATAAGTGAGCCCTAATCTACCCACCGCCCTGTCCCTGCCTACTTGCAACGACCCGCCCTAGGCGACGGGGTACAACTGGGCGGCGGTCCCTACGCTGACTAAGTGCACGGGGAATACAAACAGGGAACAAGCAAGGGAAGGGGCAGTAGCCCACGGAACACCGTGAGGAAACCAGAGTGGTCCACGAGCCAGTCAGAAAAGGGATGTCACGAAGTATACGAACGCAGAGCAAGGAGCAGGAAGCAAGCCGGGGTCAGAGCGAAGCAGGATAAGCGGAAGCTGTAGCAAGGCTGAAGCAAGGCAGTAGCAGGCTGGAGCAAGGCTGTAGCAAGGCCAGGAAACCAGGAAGAATCACAAGCAATGAGGAAGAGAAAACGGCAGGTATAAATGGACAGGGGGCGGAGCTAACTCCGACTGACCAGGCCGCGATAGGCTCTCCCACTCCTGAGCCTGCCACCCTGATTGGTGGGAGCCGGAGTCAGTCTAAGAGGTCCGGCCTCAGGTGTCGATTGATTAATCCTGGGAGTATCCACAGACGTAGTGCCTGGCAGATCCTTTACAGTACCCCCCCTTTTATGAGGGGCCACCGGACCCTTACTAAGAGGACCTGGTTTAGTGGGGAAGAGAAGGTGGAACCTCCTGACCAATACCCCAGCGTGAACATCTCGAGCAGGTACCCAAGTCCTCTCCTCCGGCCCGTATCCTCTCCAATGGACCAGGTACTGGAGGGAGCCCTGGATCATCCTACTGTCCACAATCTTGGCCACCTCGAATTCCACCCCCTCAGGGGTGAGAATGGGAACAGGAGGTTTCCTCGAGGGGGACCAGGACGGGGAGCAGCGTTTAAGGAGGGAGGCATGAAAGACGTCGTGTATGCGAAAGGATGGGGGCAGCTCCAGACGGAAGGATACAGGGTTGAGGACTTCAATGACCTTATAAGGCCCAATAAATCGGGGAGCAAACTTCCTGGACGGGACCTTAAGGCGCAAGTTCCTAGACGACAACCACACCAGATCCCCGACGACAAACCGGGGGTTAGCAGAACGTCTTTTATCAGCCTGAATTTTTTGTACGCTCTGGGATGCCTCTAGGTTCTTCTGAACCTGGGCCCAGACTGTGCACAGTTCCCGATGAACGACCTCTACCTCGGGATTATTGGAACTACCAGGAGAAACGGAGGAGAACCGTGGATTAAACCCGAAATTACAGAAAAACGGGGAGACCCCTGACGAGTTACTGACCCGGTTATTCAGGGAAAATTCGGCGAGGGGAATGAATGAGACCCAATCAAATTGACAGTCAGAGATGAAACACCTTAAATATTGTTCCAGGGATTGATTAGTCCTCTCCGTTTGGCCATTAGTTTCGGGATGGAAGGCGGAGGAGAAGGACAGATCAATCTCCAACTTTTTACAAAAGGCTCTCCAAAATAAAGAAACAAATTGTACCCCTCTGTCAGAAACTATATTGACTGGGACCCCATGGAGACGCAGAACGTGTTTAACAAACAAAGAAGCTAACGTCTTGGCGTTAGGTAGTTTCTTAAGGGGCACAAAGTGGCACATCTTGATGAAGCGGTCTACTACCACCCACACCACCGACTTGCCTTGAGATGGAGGCAAATCGGTGATAAAATCCATGGAGATATGGGTCCAAGGTCTCTGGGGAATGGGCAAAAAACGTAGTAAGCCCGCAGGTCGGGACCTAGGGGTCTTGGACCTAGCACAAACCTCACAAGCGGTGACGTAAGCCCTAACGTCTTTAGGCAACCCAGGCCACCAATAGTTTCTGGTAATGAGGTGTTTGGTACCCAAGATGCCAGGATGACCAGATAGTGCGGAGTCATGGTTTTCCCTAAGTACCCTTAGCCGGTATTGCAGGGGGACAAACCGCTTGTCCACAGGGAGGTTCCCGGGAGCTGAACCTTGATCAGCCGCAATATCAGAGACTAAATCAGAATCAGTGGCAGAAACGATTATACCAGGGGGTAAAATACAAGCAGGATCCTTCTCCGAAGGAGGATTGGCCATGAAACTACGTGACAGTGCATCAGCCTTAATATTTTTGGACCCAGCCCTATAGGTAACCAAAAAGTTAAATCTGGTAAAAAAATAGCGCCCATCGAGCTTGTCTCGGATTAAGCCTCCGGGCAGATTCTAGGAAAACCAGATTCTTGTGGTCAGTAAGGACCGTTACCTGGTGTCTGGCCCCCTCCAGGAAGTGACACCACTCTTCAAAAGCCCATTTAATGGCTAAAAGTTCGCGGTTGCCAATATCATAGTTACTCTCCGTGGGCGAAAACTTCCTGGAGAAGTAAGCACAGGGGCGGAGATGGGTGAGGGACCTGGTACCCTGGGACAAAACAGCCCCCACTCCCACCTCGGACGCGTCAACCTCCACGATAAATGGCTCCCTTTGGTTGGGCTGAACCAGCACAGGGGCCGAGATAAAGCACTTCTTGAGGGTCTCAAAAGCCTGGACGGCCTCAGGAGGCCAGTGGAGGACATCAGCACCCTTGCGAGTGAGTTCCGTAAGAGGCTTAGCGACGACCGAGAAGTTGGCAATAAATCTCCTGTAATAGTTAGCGAACCCCAAAAAACACTGTAGCGCCTTCAGGGAGGCAGGTTGGACCCATTCCGCCACAGCCTGAACCTTGGCAGGGTCCATGCGGAATTCATGAGGAGTGAGGATTTGACCCAAAAATGGTATCTCCTGTACCCCAAACACACATTTTTCGGTTTTCGCAAACAGATTATTCTCCCGGAGGACCTGGAGCACCTTCCTGACATGCTCCACGTGGGAGGACCAGTCCTTGGAAAACACCAGTATGTCATCAAGGTACACTACAAGAAAATTTCCCAGGTAATCTCTCAGAATTTCATTAATAAAATTCTGGAAGACAGCAGGGGCATTACACAACCCAAAGGGCATGACCAGGTATTCGAAATGACCTTCGGGCGTGTTGAACGCAGTCTTCCACTCATCCCCCTCTTTGATGCGGATAAGGTTATACACCCCCCGTAGATCAAACTTAGAGAACCATTGGGCCCCCTGAACCTGATTAAAAAGATCCGGAATCAAAGGAAGGGGATACTGGTTCCTTACAGTGACCTTATTCAAGTTACGATAGTCAATGCACGGCCTAAGACCACCATCCTTCTTCCCCACGAAGAAGAAGCCAGCACCTACAGGAGAAGTAAGATTGAAAGAATTAAACCTATTTAGCCTTGAAAAAAGACGACTAAGGGGGGACATGATTAACTTATATAAATATATTAATGGTACATACAAAAAATATGGTGAAATCCTGTTCCTTGTAAAACCCCCTCAAAAAACAAGGGGGCACTCCCTCCGTCTGGAGAAAAAAAGGTTCAAGCTTCAGGGGCGACAAGCCTTCTTTACAGTGAGAACTGTGAATCTATGGAATAGCCTACCGCAGGAGCTGGTCACAGCAGGGACAGTAGATGGCTTTAAAAAAGGGTTAGATAATTTCCTAGAACAAAAAAATATTAGCTCCTATGTGTAGAAATTTTTCCTTCCCTTTTCCCTTCCCTTGGTTGAACTTGATGGACATGTGTCTTTTTTCAGCCGTACTAACTATGTAACTATGTAGAAAAAAGTTTGGGAGGATTCCTCCAGCTCACCTTATCGCATCAGTAGAATTGCGCACGGGTCCTCGTGTCGGCACACGTATGGAATGGAAGAAAGACAAAGAAAATGGATCCAGCGCTGAGTCCTCTGAAGTCTTTAAAAGGAAACTAATTCCAAGTTTTATTAAAGAATTGTCAAAAAATTAAAAACATTAGCATGATAGGAAAATATTCTCAAAAGGAATGAGGATTTATGGTAGTGTAAGCGGTGCCTACGCGTTTCTGACGCTTGCAGCGTCCTTAGTCATGGCTTGACTAAGGACGCTGCAAGCGTCAGAAACGCGTAGGCACCGCTTACACTGCCATAAATCCTCATTCCTTTTGAGAATATTTTCCTATCATGCTAATGTTTTTAATTTTTTGACAATTCTTTAATAAAACTTGGAATTAGTTTCCTTTTAAAGACTTCAGAGGACTCAGCGCTGGATCCATTTTCTTTGTCTTTCTTCTATGTAACTATGTAACTAAGTAGAGGGGCGAATGAAACCCTTGGCCAGGCATTCTTGGATATATTCCCTCATGGCTTCACGTTCAGGACATGAAAGATTAAATATCCTACCCTTAGGAAGCTTAGCACCTGGTACCAAATCGATAGCGCAATCGTAATCTCTATGAGGGGGCAACACCTCGGAGGCCTCCTTAGAGAAAACATCAGCGAAGTCCTGAACAAACTCAGGTAGCGTGTTTACCTCCTCACGGGGAGAAATAGAGTTAACCAAAAGACATGACGTCAGGCATTCACTACCCCATTTGGTGAGATCCCCAGTATTCCAATCAAACGTGGGATTATGCAACTGCAACCAGGGAAGACCTAATACCAGATCGGACGATAATCCCTGCATCAACAGTACAGAGCACTGCTCCAAATGCATGGAGCCAACAAGGAGTTCAAAAACAGGAGTATGCTGAGTAAAATAACCATTAGCAAGAGGAGTGGAGTTGATACCCACTACCGGGACAGGATTAGGCAAATCAATAAAAGGCATAGCTAGAGACATAGCAAATTCCACAGACATGATATTAGCAGATGAGCCTGAATCCACGAAGGCACTGCCGGTGGCAGACCGACCACCAAACGAGACCTGAAAGGGAAGCAAAATTTTATTGCGTTTCATATTAACGGGAAATACCTGTGCGCCCAAGTGACCTCCCCGATGATCACTTAGGCGCGGAAGTTTTCCGGCTGCTTATTCTTGCGCATGGGACAGGTGTTCAGTTGATGCTTGTCATCCCCACAATAGAAGCAGAGACCATTCTTCCTGCGGAACTCTCTACATTGTCGGGGTTACACGGAGGCCCCGAGTTGCATAGGTACCTCCGAGTCTTCCGTGGAAGAGCGAGGAGACGGGACCTCGGGGGGAATCGCAGGGAAGTCAGAGGGGAAAACACTGAAACGTTCAAGCTGTCGTTCCCTGAGACATCGGTCAAGTCGTACTGCTAAGGCCATAACCTGGTTTAGGGAGTCAGAAGAGGGGTAGCTAACAAGCAGATCCTTCAGGGCGTTAGATAAGCCTAACCTAAACTGGCACCTTAGGGCAGGGTCATTCCACCGAGAAGCTACGCACCACTTTCTAAAGTCAGAACAGTATTCCTCAACAGGTCTCCTACCCTGACGTAAGGCCACCAGCTGACTCTCGGCCAAGGCAGTCCTGTCAGTCTCGTCGTAAATGAGTCCGAGGGCAGAGAAAAAACGATCAACGGAGGAAAGTTCAGGGGCGTCAGGAGCCAAGGAGAAGGCCCACTCTTGGGGCCCTTCCTGGAGTCGGGATATAATGATTCCCACCGGCTGGTTGTCGGAACCTGAGGAGTGAGGTTTTAGACGGAAGTAAAGTCTGCAACTCTCCCGAAAGGAGAGAAAAGTCTTACGGTCCCCTGAGAACCGGTCAGGTAACTTGAGGTCAGGTTCTAGAGGTGAGGCGAGGGGTACTACTATGGCAGCATCAGGCTGGTTGACCCTCTGAGCCAGGGCCTGGACCTGTAGGGAGAGGCCCTGCATCTGCTGGGTCAGGGTCTCAAGGGGGTCCATGATAGAGTAGAAGAAAGGGTAGACTAGGTATGGGCTTGTGATTATGTTATGGCAGGAAGAAGGGGAAGGGGATAAGTGAGCCCTAATCTACCCACCGCTCTGTCCCTGCTTACTTGCAATGACCCGCCCTAGGCGACGGGGTACAACTGGGCAGCGGTCCCTACGCTGACTAAGTGCAAGGGAATACAAACAGGGAACAAGCAAGGGAAGGGGCAGTAGCCCACGGAACACCGTGAGGAAACCAGAGTGGTCCACGAGCCAGTCAGAAACGGGATGTCACGAAGTATACGAACGCAGAGCAAGGAGCAGGAAGCAAGCCGGGGTCAGAGCGAAGCAGGATAAGCGGAAGCTGTAGCAAGGCTGAAGCAAGGCAGTAGCAGGCTGGAGCAAGGCTGTAGCAAGGCCAGGAAACCAGGAAGAATCACAAGCAATGAGGAAGAGAAAACGGCAGGTATAAATGGACAGGGGGCGGAGCTAACTCCGACTGACCAGGCCGCGATAGGCTCTCCCACTCCTGAGCCTGCCACCCTGATTGGTGGGAGCCGGAGTCAGTCTAAGAGGTCCGGCCTCAGGTGTCGATTGATTAATCCTGGGAGTATCCTGGGGATTAATCCTGGGAGTATTGCTATCCACAGACGTAGTGCCTGGCAGATCCTTTACAGTAGGCCCCAGGGAGTGGAAGTAAACACAGATCGGTGAGGTGGAGCAAGAGTTGCCAGGTAGCAAGCATGGCAGTCAGACGGCGGCTGGAGAGTCCGGTGTAAGAGCGTTGCCTGAAGGATGCAAGGTGGGATAAGAGAAGCTGTGGTCCTTTTCATAGGAGTCGGGTCAGAGAGAAACTGCTCTATAGCCAATCAGTGTGGAAACTGATGTGAGTGAGAATGCCGAGCAGGGTGCAAGCTGTCTGTGACAGAAAGAAGTGAGTAACCGCCAGAAACTGTTGATTTATTGGATCACTGGCAAGTCCCTATCTCAGCGTTAGAGACTGACCGACTAAGGGTGGACGAACCATCCCCCATGCTGCAAGTAAAGAACACTGACAAGTACCATCATGGCTTTCGGGAAGTGCCCTTGACTGTATGGATGTTGTGCCATTAAAACCGCTAAGCATTTGTGCCTCTGTGAAGAGAAACGCCAAGCGGAGTACTGTAATTACTAGAACTGTGCCTTAATTGTTGTAACCACTGAGCTTGTGCGTCCGGTTAGAGTAAAGACTTATTTTTCATCACCAGCCTGTGTGTTTGTGAATTTGCTGAGTGATTCCTTTGTGCGGTACATCCAACGCCCCTGTTACCTACCTCCTGCTCATATTACATTATTAAAGACGGGCTACATACAACTCTTATGGGTTATTGGTCTCTGTCAATGGCAGTGTACTACACATCCATCTGCGCCTTGTTACAGTGGCTCGGAATTCAACAGATGACACACTGGGAATATTTGTAAATGAATGATTTACGGATTTTGTTCACCTTGCATCAAGCGAAATATCTGGGTTAAAGGATGGCAGGGCAGTCGAAGACTGGGGTTAGGGACATCGACCACACAGCAGTTCACCTGTGGGTGCACATGATCACCACTATGTCCTGGTTTCATTACAAACTACATCTCCACAGGTCACAGTGGGAGCTATCTGCTACCATATGGAATCACCAGGAGTAAGAGCAATGCCCCCAGCCCCCTGGCTACGTTGGGGGATAAGCTAACTCTTAGAACTTAGCGCACTAGGAGCGACCCTGCTCCACTCTCTTCCCCTGTTGGCAGCCTTACAGTGTGGAGCAATACAGGACAATTGGGCACAAGTAGCTTAAGAACAGTACCCATAAGCTCAGTCTCTGAGAAACTCAATATAAGCCTTAGGCCTCGGTACTGTTGGCCCTTTAAGACATGCTTGTCTAATTGCACAGCGATATATTGTTTGGGGTGATAACAGGCTCTACATTAGGACGTTAAACATGAGATAAACTCAATAGGTATGGAAAGTAATGCTAAAGTGGTTACACTCCTCACAGTGTTAAATAGTACTCCATAGTCGCCCTCCTCCGCTGCATGTCAAGGAGAGGTATCCTTCACCCTTCCATGGCAGGGTGCTACACCTAGGTGAGGGTGGGGGGACATACACATTTGGAGGGAAGGGTAAAGACACACAAGAAATACTGGGGCTTGACAGGGCATAAGAGGGGGGTGGGAATAAAGTGTCAGAATCGCCCCTTTACAGGCTTGCTATGGCAGTAGAGTCTTCCACTAATCTGACATCTATGACATGTCTGATTGATGTCTCCTACGTGTTAAATTTTATAAAATACGTAATGAACAAAGGTCAGGATATATATATCAGTAGCCTGTAGGCAGAAAACTTTCTCGAGTGGTTGCTTTTAAGTATTACACACTACTTCTAGAGATCAGATATTTCTACAATAGAAAACACTGCTGCATCATTAATATAATGGTAGTTATTGTGCCTGGTTTATGATAATCCAGCAGTTCTTTAGTCTCTGTTCAGAAGCAGTTCTGTCACATTTGATGGCAAGAATAGCACAGCATGCAGGGCTATTCTTGCCATCAAAATTATGGACATCACAGTGTAAATCTGACGGACCTCATTGTAAGTCAATGGAGTCTGTCGGGTGACGTATAGATCTATTGGACAAAAAGTAAGGCACTGCGTCGTGCCTTTTTTCATAAACAGAAGCCGCGGCACAGATGTGAACAAAGACTTATATGGAAGTTTACATCCCTTCATTATTTCAACAATCTTATTCAATACATTAAAAGTAGAGAATGAGAAGTGTGGTAATAGGCTCCAATAGACAGTGGACTGTTCAGCGGGTGTCCGATCCTAATAAGGCCTTATTCACACAATTATATTTCTTGTTTGTGTGTTTTCCGTTTTAACAACGGACAGCACACTTACCTATACAATTCAATGGGACTATTTACACATCCTTTCTTCTAGGGAGAGTGTTTCCATTGCAAGAAACCCACATCATAATCTATTGTGGTCCGTGTTTGCAGACCAGACTTGCCGATTAAAGTCAATTGGTGTGTGAAAAAACCGGTCAGCACATGTACGACATTTGTTTTTCACGTATCAGTTGCCAAAGAAATGCAGAAAAAACAGTAGAACTAGGAAGTGCAGGAGCAAAACGGATGAAACATGGAAACTACACAGATGCAACATGGACATTCATATGGATGGAAACCATTCGTTTTTTTTGCGAATGCAAATCAGATTAAGGGTATGTGCACACGCTAGCTTCTTTTTACGTCTGAAAAGACAGACTGTTTTCAGGAGAAAACAGCTGCGTCGTTTCAGACGTAAATGCTCCTCTTCGCATTTTGCGAGCCCGTAATCTTGAGCTGTTCTTCATTGACTTCAATGAAAAACGGCTCAAATTACATTTCAAAGAAGTGCCCTGCACTTCTTTGCCGAGGCAGTCATTTTACGCGTCGTCGTTTGACAGCTGTAAAACGACGACGCGTAAATGACAGGTCGTCGGCACAGTACGTCGGCAAACCCATTCAAATGAATGGGCAGATGTTTGCCGACGTATTGTAGCCGTATTTTCAGACGAAAATCGAGGCATAATATACCTCGTTTACGCCTGAAAATAGGTCGTGTGAACCCAGCCTAAGGGTAAAAGCTGCTGCTCTTATACATTATGTTCCTGGCTCAGTCCAACAATACAGTCCAAGCAGCATATCAATTCTTATTTAGTTGAAACCCACTGTGAAAATCTGCGACAATTCTGTAGCATAATGGTTATGCTTCAGATTAGCAAATCTGAAGTATGCCCTGAAATCCGCATATAGTACTGTAAACTGTTGAGGATTTTTGGTGCGGAATCTGCTAAGTCTGTACATGGTCTAAGAGTTCTGCTCTGGGCACTGATATGTCAATGTTTTCTGATATGTGGCATCTGTATTTTTTATTTTTTTGTGCTTTGTCAGTTTGTTGCTTATAGTTGAAGCGAAAATGAATTTAAGTTACAGTACTGTATATTGCTGCCAGAGAAACTGCAGTTCATTGCTCTGTCAGCAGGAATATGAGAATACTGGAGGAGTTTAGTTATGAAGTCCTGAGTTATTCCCTTGACTGCAGTACACACAGTTATGTGAATAAATCTTTTCTTGATTTTCAGTGATGCTAATTTTGGAGATTTATTGAGTAAGTGTGTATGCCCCTTATCCCAGATAACATTTTACTTCCTACCATGATTGCAAAACAGTTGTATTTTTCCACTGAACTCAAATCAAATAAAAATATGGCAAATTAGAACATTTCAAATATTAAAGTAAGTGTCATGGAATGAAGTAGTATGTATTGACTATGTAGCTAACCAACTGCTGAGGAACTACAAGTCTCATCATGTTCTTCTACATTACATGTAATTCCCCAGCAGCTGGAGAGTAATACTGGTCTGAATAATATCACACATACAGAATCTATGATTTTTCCGAAAGAAATCTGATAGTGCCCTCTTGTGGTATTCCGAAAGTAAACACTTTTAAAAAAAAAACTTCGACATAAAAATGACATGTTTGCGAAAGAAAATACAGATGTTCTGTTCATATTATATTAACCTTGGCGAATACGAGAAAAAATTAACTTTAGCATTCACAAAAATGGCAGCACAATGAAAGTGACACATTAAAGGGAAACTCATTGTGCTGTAGATATTCATTAGGAAGTCCTCAGAATGACAAGAATGACAAAGTGCGTGACATCAACAGCCCCCGCATTCTGTAGAATCGATGAATTCCTGATGCTAAGTATTGATGACATGCCCTGGATTTATTTTAGGAAGATGTCTGCCAGTCCACAGGAGGTCCTCCAACTCCAAGGCCCCCTGCACACGGTGCAGATTTTGTTGCAGAAACTTCTGCGACTGAATATCAGTTTCATTCCTCTAAATGGGGATGTCTTTTGCAGCAAGAGCAAAATCTGCAGCAAAATATTCTGTGTCCACGAAGTAGAGTTTAATTAAATGGAATTTATCATTTATTTTTATTTTTTAAATGAATGTATAAAGATCAAGCAAACTGTTTCATCGTTGCAATTCCAAGAGTCATAACTTTTTTATTTTTCCATCGAAGACTTGTTTTTGTGAGGCGGGTTGTATTTTTTTTGGGGTACATATAATATATTGATTAGCTTTTATAAAACATTTTAGGGTGGGAAATGCCATAATACTGTAATTTCACCATTGTTTTTTGTATTTTTTCTGTCGTTGTTTACGGAGCAGTAAAAATATCAAGTTAACCTTATTCTAATTGCCGGTACGTATACAACAACACCAAATAACGATAGTTTTTTTTATGTTTTAGTACTTTTTCACAATGAAAACATGTTTTATGAAAAAACAAAATATTTTTGTATTGCGGCATTGTTTTTTGAGAGACGAATTTCAATAAATACTGCAGCTCACACCACAAAAAATAAGCTATTACACAGTTTCACCGATGGAAAAAAATTGTGTTTTTACTTTGGAAAAGTAGTAAAACTTAGAAAAAACGTACATAATTTGGGATTGTCGTAATCGGAAAGACCCATTAGTTTAACACGTAATTTAAACCTCACGTTGGAGGCCGTAAAATAAAAAACAAAAAAACAATGTCAGAATTGCAGTTTTCTTTCAATTCCACCTTGCTAAAATGTTTTTACTGTTTTCCAGTACATTATATGGTACATTAAGTGGTGACCTTAAAAAATAAAACTCGTCCTGCCTTCGTACGGCTATGTCGACGGAAAAATAAAAAAGTTGGCTCTTGCAATGTGGAGAGAAAAAAAATTAATACCAACAAAATAAAATTGGCTGTGTCCTTATAGGGTTAAGGGAGGGGCGAGAGGCATGACCAAATAAAGTAAAATTCGGTAATTCCACTGGTGGGCGTTAGGCAGCCCAGTCTAACAACACTGGTTGCATACCCTAGTTAATATCCAGCTTTAGTTTATAGACAAAGAACATTCTACATAAGAATAATGTCAAGTTGCCTATATCTAAAGTTATACTAAAATCAGCATGTTTTCAGGCAGGCGTCAACTGCATAAAACAGCCGGCAACCACAGGGTATAGTGCGGGTTTAGCCCAGCCATATTGTGACACTACACATCCAGCGTACATGTATGGCAGATGTCGCTAAGTGGTTCAATATGTAATCCACACCATCAACACAAGAAGCAAAATAAAAGTGGCACATAGAAACAACTAATTACACAGTCAAGGATAGGCTTTGCTTTTTCATTGAGAAACAACAGTATGCTACCACTACAAAAGAACCAATATATCCAATAATACCACCATACAGTGACTATTTCGTGATATCAGTGCTACAGTGGCAGTCTGCAGAGTATTATCACCATACAAGTGAATACAGAACTGATCAGAGAATTACTTGCAGGATACATAACAATTAAAGGGGTTGTCCCAAGTTCATAAATGGAGCTATAAAGCTCCCCCATGTAAAAATAAGAAGAATTCTAATTCCCTTTCCGTCGTCCAGCGATGTCGTTTTCTTGATATCGTTGATTGAAGTTGTGGTCGGTCCCTCTTTGTATCCTGCTCGTTGCCTAGGTTCCCAGCCACCGCTATTCACCTTTAGCGGTGGCCGCGCATGCGTAATGACATCCTCTGCGCCCTGAGCAGAGGATGTAATTTGCTCGTGAACGCGCATCTCAGCGCTTCTCGGCGCATGCGCAGAAGATGCAGTGGAAGGCACCCGTCGCAAGGAGAAGTCTGTGCTCCGCTAAAGGTAAGTGTGTATATGTTTGTGTGTGTGTGTGTGTCTGTGTATATATGGGTGTGTTTGTGTATATGTGTTTGTGTGTGTGTGTGTGTTTATGTGTGAGTGTATATATGGGTGTATTTGTGTGTATGTGTATATGTTTGTGTATATTTTTGTGTATATGTGTGGGTGTTTCTGTGTGTGTGTGTGTGTGTGTATGGGTGTGTTTGTGTATATGTTTGTGTGTATATGTTTGTGTGTGTGTGTTTGTATGTGTGGGTTTGTGTATATATGGGTGTGTTTGTGTACATATGTTTATGTGTATATGTTTGTGTGTATATGTGTGTGTTTGTGTATATATGGGTGTGTTTGTGCATATGTGTATAGGTTTGTGTGTATGTTTGTGTGTGTTTTTGTATACGTGTGTGTTTGTGTATAAATGGGTGTGTTTGTGTATATATGGGCGTGTTTGTGTATATATGGGTGTGTTTGTGTATGTGTGTGTGTATATTTGGGTGTGTGTGTATATGTGTGTGTGTGTGTATATATGGGTGTGTTTGTGTATATGTTTGTGTGTGTGTGTGTTTTTGTATATGTGTGGGTTTGTGTTTGTGTATATATGGGTGTGTTTGTGTACATCTGTTTGTGTGTATATGTTTGTGTGTATATGTGTGTGTTTGTGTATATATGGTTATAAAAATGTGGGGGACCCCCACGTCTTTTTTTTTTTTTAATTTAACAATAGACGTTGGGTCCCCCACATTTTTAATAACCAGCCATATACAAGGCCGCAGCAGCCTGGCATTACACGGGTGGGAGGGACCACTGGTTTAGTATATTCCCAGGCTAATAACACTGTGTTTGTGGCTGGTTATGATAAATTGGGTGGAACCCCGTCTTTTTAATAAAAATAATAAATAAATAATAAAAAAAAAATTACGTGGTGTCCCCCCCATTTTTATAACCAGCCAGATACAACACAGCAGCAGCAGCCTAACATTACAAGGGTGGGAAGGTCCACTGTTTTTGGCCCTTCCCAGCCTCATAATACCAGCCTGCGGCCGCCCCAGGGCCCGGCCATCACAACAGATGGTCGGGTACTGGATCGTACCCAGCTCTTCCCGGCACCCCTGGTGGTGGTGGGTACCGGGGTAATAATGGTGTTTAGTGTTAGCCTCTGTACCGGCTAACACTAAGCCTCCCCTTAGTAATGGACCTTGTCACTCAGACAGCGGCCATTACTAAAGTGATAGTAATAAAACTTGAAAATAAAACACAAAGACATAGATAAAATATTTTATTGAAATAAAGCACCCCCAACACAACCCTCATTAACCATTTTATTGATGAAAAAAAAAGCGTCATCTAAGTAGTCCTCGAAACCGAAGTAGTCCAAACACCAAACCTGTAAAAAATCAAAAATATAAGAAAAAAAATGAAATAAAACATGTCGTAGGCTTAGTTTCACTTTCATGTGTGATACTGACTGTTATACCATGTATAGAAGCCTGCGGCAAAGTTGGCTTAGATACAGGGCGCCAGCAGACAGTATCATACATGGCCATACAGACATTTATACAAACAAACATACATACATACATGCAAACATACATGCACATATACACATACAAACATGACAACATACATACATGCATACATGCATACATACATACATGCAAACATACATACATGAAAACATACATACATGCAAACATACATACATGCAAACATACATACATGCAAACATACATACATGCAAACATACATGCACATATACACATACAAACATGACAACATACATACATACATACAAGAAAACATACATACAAGCAAACATACATACATGCAAACATACATACATGCAAACATACATGCAAACATACATAAATGCAAACATACATGCATACATACATGCAAACATACATACATGAAAACATACATACATATGCAAACATACATGCACATATACACATACAAACATGACAACATACATACAAGCAAACATACATACATACATACAAGCAAACATACATACATACAAGAAAACATACATACATACATACAAGAAAACATACATACAAGCAAACATACATACAAGCAAACATACATACATACATACATGCAAACATACATGCACATATACACATACATGCACATATACACATACAAACATGACAACATACATACAAGAAAACATACATACATACATACAAGCAAACATACATACAAGCAAACATACATACAAGCAAACATACATACACATACAAACATGACAACATACATACAAGAAAACATACATATACATACATACATACATACATGCAAATATACACATACATGACAACATACATACAAAAATAAACTCACCTAAGACGTTCCCACGAAGAGCTGAAAGGTCCCGTCACTTTTCTTCTTACTGCTCCCATTCACAATAACATAGCGGTGGGCGCAGATGACGTAATCACGTGTGCCTGATATGATTACGTCATCAGCGCCACAACGCATTGTTACTATGAATGCGAGCGGCGCCAAGAAGAAGGAAGATGGCAAGTGACGGGACCGTTCAGAGCGCCGTTAGAACGTCTTAGGTGAGTTTATTTTTTTTATATATTTTTAGTTGTTCGCCGGGTGCTGATGCAGCACCGGTGCGGCGGGTACACAAATTACATGTAGTGACAGGGGGGGAGAGAGAAGTTGTTTGCCGAAACGGGGTGAATGTAGTGTAGTGTAATGTAGTGTAGTGTAGTGTAGTGTATTGTAGGGTTGATGACATTCACGGTAAGTTTGTCTCAATCGGGCTTACCATGCCCGCTTGAGACGAACATTCTCCCGATGTTGCTAGAACTACAGTATGTAGCAACATCGGGAGCGCGCACACTGCAGAGCGGAGCGGCTTGATTGACATCAAGCCGCTCACGCCCCTTTTTAGAAAAGATAACCAGCACTTGCTGAGTTATCAAGTGTAAAAAAAAGGCACTTAGGAAATGAATTTTTTTAATTTTTTAACAGCAAATGTTTTAAAATTCATTTCCTGCTTAGAATGTTTAAAAAAAAAATTTGAGTCAACTTGGGACAACCCCTTTAAAGTTGACCTACTAGCTCTTCTGATATGTCTGTTTTAGTAAATACTTGTATTATCCATAAAATAACAATTCTGGAGCACATTTTCTTAAAACTATAGGCCTTATTACACCAGCCAATTTTGGCCAGTGCAGCGAGCGCCGATCAACGAGACAGCTCATTGATTGGCGCTCGTTTGCTCCTGTCACAAGGAACTATGTATGGGGACGAGCGGTAGCTCGTCCCCATACATTATTATCATGTCGGCAGCGCGTCTCCCTGTTTACACAGGGAGACGCGCTGCCGGCAACGATAATATTTAACTTTTTTAAAACGATACAATCAGCAGATGAAAGAGCGTTTGCTCGTTCATCTGCTAATCGCTGCCCTGTTTACGCAGGGCAATTATCGTCCACGAGTGTTCTATGAACGGTTGTTTGCCCGATAATTGCCCAGTGTAAAAGGGCCTTATGTGTAATAATTCCACCAGGGCCGCACCAGCCATGAGGCGAGGTGAGCCTGCCGCCTCAGGTGGCACCACCTAGCTGTAGGGAGTGGCGGCGACATATAGTGCCAGGAGCCAAAGACGGACTGTGCTGGGGAGATGGCTTATTTTACCTAGCAGACGTGCACAATAGGCACGCCTGCTTAAACACTCCTCCTCCTCTCTGTCGCTGCATGCAGCACGCACTGCCAGAGAGGAGCAGGTCAACAGGAGGAGCAATGGGGGGGATTTATACTACAAGGGGAGGGAAATTATACTTCAAGGGGGGGTCTGTGCATCTGACAGCTGAGGGCTCTATGGGGGTATTCCCCACCATAGAGCCCTCACTTGTTACTATACTGCAAGGGGGGTGGGGGGTCTGAGCGTCTGACTGCAGAGGGCTCTATGGGGGTTTACCCCCCTTAGAGCCCTCATCAGTCAGACGTTCAGACCCCCACCTTGCAGTATAGTAACTAGTGAGGGCTCTATGGGGAAGATCATTCCCCCCACAGAGCCCTCGGCTGTAAGTAATATGCTGAGACCCCCTCTGTAGTATAATTACCCCCTAGCTGTAATGATAGGGGTAGGGAAACGGACAAGTGAGCCCTAATCTACCCGCCACTCTGTCCCTGCCTACTTGCAACGACCCGCCCTAGGCGACGGGGTACAAATGGGCGGCGGTCCCTACGCTCAGTAAGTGCACGAGACAAACATACAAGGGAATATAAAGCAAAGGGAAAGGGGCAGTTGCCCACGGCAACACCGTGAGCAACAGAGTGGTGAATGAGCCAAGTCAAACCAGGAGAGCACGAGGTACCAAACGCAGAGCAGAAGAGTAGTCAGAAAGCCAGGGTCAGTATTGAGCAGGATCAAATAGTAAAATTACAGAAAAAGGGGGAGACCCCTGACGAGTTACTGACCCGGTTATTAAGGGAAAATTCAGCGAGGGGAATGAATGAGACCCAATCATATTGACAGTCAGAGATAAAACACCTTAAATATTGTTCTAGAGATTGATTAGTCCTCTCAGTTTGGCCATTGGTTTCAGGATGGAAAGCAGAGGAGAAGGACAGATCAATCTCCAACTTTTTACAGAAGGCTCTCCAAAACAAAGAAACAAATTGTACCCCTCTGTCCGAAACAATATTGACAGGTACCCCATGGAGACGCAGGATGTGTTTGACAAACAAGGTAGCTAACGTCTTGGCGTTGGGTAGTTTCTTGAGGGGCACAAAGTGGCACATCTTACTGAAGCGGTCTACTACCACCCACACCACCGACTTGCCTTGGGATGGAGGCAAATCGGTGATAAAATCCATGGAGATATGTGTCCAAGGTCTCTGGGGAATGGGCAACTAACGTAGTAAGCCCGCTGGTCTGGACCTGGGAGTCTTGGACCTAGCACAAACCTCACAAGCGGCGACGTAGGCCTTAACGTCTTTAGGCAACCCAGGCCACCAATCGTTTCTGGCAATGAGGTGTTTGGTACCCAGGATGCCTGGATGACCAGATAGTGCGGAGTCATGATTTTCCCTAAGTACCCTTAGCCGGTATTGCAGAGGAACAAACAGCTTGTCCTCAGGAAGGTTCCCGGGAGCTGAACCTTGATCAGCTGTAATTTCAGAGACTAAATCAGAATCAATAGAAGAAATGATTATACCGGGAGGCAAAATACAAGCAGGATCTTCCTCCGAAGGAGGGCTGGCCATGAAGCTACGCGACAGTGCATCGGCCTTAATATTTTTAGACCCAGCCCTATAGGTAACCAAAAAGTTGAATCTGGTAAAAAATAGCGCCCATCAAGCTTGTCTCGGGTTTAGCCTCCGGGCAGATTCTAGGAAAACCAGATTCTTGTGGTCGGTAAGGACCGTTACCTGGTGCCTAGCCCCCTCCAGGAAGTGGCGCCACTCTTCAAATGCCCATTTAATGGCTAAGAGTTCACGGTTGCCAATATCATAGTTACGCTCAGTGGGCGAAAACTTCCTGGAGAAGTAGGCACAGGGGCGGAGATGGGTGAGGGACCTGGTACCCTGGGACAAGACAGCCCCCACTCCCACCTCGGATGCGTCAACTTCCACGATAAATGGCTCCATTTGGTTGGGCTGAACCAGCCCCGGGGCCGAGATAAAGCACTTCTTAAGGACCTCAAAAACCTGCACAGCCTCTGGAGACCAGTGGAGGAGATCAGCACCTTTGCGAGTGAGGTCCGTAAGAGGCTTAGCGATGACCGAGAAGTTAGCAATGAATCTCCTGTAATAATTAGCGAACCCCAAAAAACACTGTAACGCCTTCAGGGAGGCAGGTTGGACCCATTCCGCCACAGCCAGAACCTTGGCGGGGTCCATGCGGAATTCATGAGGAGTGAGGATTTGACCCAAAAATGGTATCTCCTGTACCCCAAACACACATTTTTCGGTTTTTGCAAAACACCTTCCTGACATGCTCAATGTGGGAGGGCCAGTCCTTGGAAAACACCAGTATGTCATCAAGGTACACTACAAGAAATATCCCCAGGTAATCTCTCAAAATCTCATTTATGAAATTCTGGAAGACCGCCGGCGCATTACACAACCCAAAGGGCATGACGAGGTATTCGAAATGACCTTCGGGCGTGTTAAACGCAGTCTTCCACTCATCCCCCTCTTTGATGCGGATAAGGTTATACGCCCCGCGTAGATCAAACTTAGAGAACCATTGGGCCCCCTGAACCTGATTAAAGAGATCAGGAATCAAAGGAAGGGGATACTGGTTCCTTACAGTGACCTTATTCAGGTTACGGTAGTCAATGCATGGCCTAAGACCACCATCCTTCTTCCCTACGAAGAAGAAGCCAGCACCTACCGGAGAAGTAGAGGGGCGAATGTAACCCTTGGCCAGGCATTCCTGGATATACTCTCTCATGGCTTCACGTTCGGGACAAGAAAGATTAAATATCCTACCCTTAGGAAGCTTAGCTCCTGGTACCAATTCGATAGCGCAATCGTATTCTCTATGAGGAGGTAACACTTCGGAGGCCTCCTTAGAGAAAACATCAGCGAAGTCCCGAACAAACTCAGGTAGCGTGTTCACCTCCTCAAGGGGAGAAATAGAATTAACAGAAAAACATGACGTCAAACATTCATTACCCCATTTGGTAAGCTCCCCAGTATTCCAGTCAAACGTGGGATTATGCAACTGCAACCAGGGAAGGCCTAAAACCAAATCGGACGATAATCCCTGCATCAACAGTACAGAGCACTGCTCCAAATGCATTGAGCCAACAAGGAGTTCAAAAACAGGGGTATGCTGTGTAAAATAACCATTAGCAAGAGGAGTGGAGTCGATACCCACTACCGGGACAGGTTTAGGCAAATCAATCAAAGGCATAGCAAGAGACATAGCAAATTCCACAGACATGATATTAGCAGAAGACCCTGAATCCACGAAGGCACTGCCGGTAGCAGACCTACCACCAAAAGAGACCTGAAAGGGAAGCAAGATCTTATTACGTTTCATATTTACGAGAAATACCTGTGCGCCCAAGTGACCTCCCCGATGATCACTTAGGCGCGGAAGTTCATCGGCTGCATTCTTACGCTTAGGACAGTTGTTCACTTGATGCTTGTCATCCCCACAGTAAAGCAGAGACCATTCTTCTCGCGGAAATCTCTGCGTTGTTGGGGGGACACGAAGGCCCCGAGTTGCATAGGTACCTCTGAGTCTTCCGGGGAAGAACGAAGCAACGGAACCTCGGGAGGCATCATGGGGGAGTCGGAGGAGAAAACACATAAACGTTCGCGTTGCTGTTCCCTGAGACGTCGGTCAAGTCGTACCGCTAAAGCCATAACCTGGTCTAGGGAGTCAGAAGAGGGATAGCTAACTAGCAGGTCTTTCAGGGCATTCGACAGACCCAACCTAAACTGGCACCTTAAGGCAGGGTCATTCCACCGAGAAGCTACGCACCACTTCCTAAAGTCAGAACAATACTCCTCAACAGGTCTCTTACCCTGACGTAAGGTCACCAGCTGACTCTCGGCAAAGGCAGTCTTGTCAGTCTCGTCATAAATTAGTCAGAGAGCAGAAAAGAAAAGATCAACGGAGGAAAGTTCAGGGGCGTCAGGAGCCAAGGAGAAGGCCCATTCTTGGGGCCCATCCTGGAGCCGGGACATAATTATACCCACTCGCTGGCTCTCAGAACCTGAGGAGTGGGGCTTTAAGCGAAAGTAAAGCCTGCAACTCTCCCGAAAGGAGAGAAAATCCCTCCGGTCCCCTGAGAACCGGTCGGGCAACTTGAGGTGGGGTTCAGGAGTTGAGGTGAGGGGAACTACGAAGGTAGCATCAGGCTGGTTGACCTTCTGAGCCAGGGCCTGGACCTGTAGGGAGAGACCCTGCATTTGCTGAGCCAGGGTCTCAAGGGGGTCCATAGTAGTGTCAGGGACCAGGGTAGACTAGGTATATGGGCTTGTGATTATGTAATGATAGGGGTAGGGAAACGGACAAGTGAGCCCTAATCTACCCGCCACTCTGTCCCTGCCTACTTGCAACGACCCGCCCTAAGCGACGGGGTACAACTGGGCGGCGGTCCCTACGCTCAGTAAGTGCACGAGACAAACATACAAGGGAATATAAAGCAAAGGGAAAGGGGCAGTTGCCCACGGCAACACCGTGAGCAACAGAGTGGTGAACGAGCCAAGTCAAACCAGGAGAGCACGAGGTACCAAACGCAGAGCAGAAGAGTAGTCAGAAAGCCAGGGTCAATATGGAGCAGGATCAAATAGTAGGAGCTGTAGCTGGGCCAGGAAACCACACGGAAAGAATCACAAGCAAGGAGGAACAGGAAAGGCAGGAATAAATAGACAGAGGGCGGGAGCTAGCTGAGTCTGGCCAGGCTGCAATAGGCTCTCCCACTCCTAAGCCTGCCAGCCTGAGTGGTGGAAGCTGGAGTCAGTCTCAGAGAGATAGACTCAGGTGAAGACTGATTACCTCTGGAAGTTAACCCCGAAGCTGTGCCTGGCAGATCCTTTACACTAGCTTTAGCCGATCACTTTTTCAAATTAGTTAGGGCAGGAGGCTGAGCGCAGTATAATTCTTCCCCATAAAGCCCTTAACAGTCAGTCAGATGTTCAGACCCCCCCTGCATTAAAATCCCCCCCAGTAGTTCTAAAACGGCAAGCGGGGGTTTAAGCATCTGACTGACTGCTGAGAGCTCTTTGGGGGGGGATAACCCCTACTGAGTAGTCAGACACTCCGACCCCCCCTTGCAGTATAATCCCACCCATAGTGCCCTCAGTAGTCATTATACTGCAAAGGGTGGTGTCTGACTGCTTAAACTGTAACTAAACTTTTAAAAAACTTTTCACATGTCATAGAGACATGTCAGAAGTTTTGATCAGTGGGTGAGGAGTGCTCTGTCGCTTAATTTTCCCAGAGCAGCGTACGGGGTCATCGACTTTCCATTGAGCCCGTACATGGCTCCAAGGAAAGCCGATCAGAAATTAAGCGACACTGCGCTCACCCGAGCTCTTCTGCCGCTTCATTTTAGTGATCGGTGGGGGTCTCAATGCTCGGACCTTCACAGATCAAAACTTCTGACTATGACAAGTCAAATTTTTAAAAAAAGTTTAGTTACAGTTTAACCCCTTCCCTCCCTCCATTTTTCGGATTTTCACTTTTGTTTTTTCCTTCCACCTTCAAGAAGCTATAATTTTTGAATTTTTCTGTCTATATAGCTATATGAGGGCTTGTTTGTAGTTTTTTATGGCACCATTTATTGTACCACATAATGTGCTGGGAAGCTGAAAAATAAATTATTTGTGGGGTGAAATGGGCAAAAAAACTGCGATTACTCCATTTTTTGGGGGTTTTGTTTTTATGGCATCCATCAGGCGGTAAGAACTACATATTCACCTTATTCTACAGGTTGATACGATTACGGCGATACCAAATGTATATGTTTTGTTTTATGTTTTACCACTTTTTAAAAAATAAAACTATTTGCTAAATTTAAAAAATCTTTTGTGTCACCATGTTTTGTGAGCCATAGCTATTTAATTTTTCCATCAATTTAGCGATGTGAGGGCTTAAATTTTGTGGAGCGAGCTGTAGTTCTCACTGATACCATTTTGGGGTGTATGCGTCTTTGTGACCAAAAACCAGCAATTATGGTGTTTTATATATATATTTTTTTTTTACGCCATTCACCGGGCGGGTTAAATAACGCTATATTGTGATAGTTCGGACTTTTACAGACGCGGAGATACCAGTTATGTTAACTTTTATTTTTTTTTAACATTGATTTAGGGAAAAAATGTGAAAAGGTTTATTTTTTTTAACTTGTAATACTTTATTTTTTTATGCCTCCCGATCTGACCCCCTTAGACTTTTATCTTTGGGGTCATCTGAAGGCAATTGTCTATGCTGTGAAGATACGAGATGTGCAGCAACTGAAACTACGGATACTGGAAGCCTGTGCTAGCATTTCTTCTGCGGTGTTGCTATCAGTGTGTGAAGAGTGGGAGAAGAGGGTTGCATTAACAATCCAACACAATGGGCAGCACTTTGAACACATTTTATAAGTGGTCAGAAACTTGTAAATAACTCATGAAAGAATAAAGTAACGTTAAAACCAAGCACACCATTGTTTTTCTTGTGAAATTCTCGATAAGTTTGATGTGTCACATGACCCTCTTCCCATTGAAAAAACTAAAGTTGGATACAAAATGGCCGACTTCAAAATGGCCGCCATGGTCAACACCCAGCTTGAAACGTTTCCCCCCTCCCATATACTAATGTGCCACAAACAGGAAGTTAATATCACCAACCATTCCCATTTTATTTAGGTGTATCCATATAAATGGCCCACCCGGTATATATACACAGTATATATATAAAAAAAATGTTTTTTTTTTTTTTTTACGCCATTCACAAAGCGGGCTAAACATTGCTATATTGTGATATTTTGGACTTTTACGGACGTGGCGATGCCAGTTGTGTTAACTTTTATTTTGCTCTTTAACTTTGATTTAGGGGAAAAATGTGAAAAGGGTTTTTTTTTTTAACTTTTAATAATTTTTCAAAAAATTTCAGTAAAAGAAAAAAAGCACACAAACACATTATTTACTAAATATACAATTTATTAACTAGAGGTCTTGTGGGAGATTAGCATTAAAAGAGGTAGGCACAACGGGCTCAGAAAGCTAGACACAGTGACACAACGGATAAAGTCCAAAAACAGGGCTTGTCTGTGTTTGTTTTAGCATCCAGACAACAAACAACCTTTACAGTTGAGGCTTCGTTCACATCTGCGCTAGGGTCCCGTTCTTTTTTAGCTTTCCGTCAGAACAGGACACTGACTGACACAAACGGAAACCAAAAGTTTCCGTTTTCATCACCATTGATTTCAATTGTGACGGATCCGGTACAAACGGTTTCCGTTTTTCTCAGTTGTGCAGGGCTTCAGTTGTTTTGACTAAATCAATAGAGTAGTCGACTACTCTATTGATTCCATCAAATCAATGGAACCCCTGCACAACTGAGACAAACGTAAACCATTGGCACCAGATCCGTCACCACTGAAATCAACCTTCGGTTTCCGTTTGCGTCAGTCAGGGTCCCGTTCCGATGGAAAGCTCTGACGGAACCCTAGCGCAGATGTGAACGAAGCCTTAGGTAAAACAGAAAATAAATCCTGCTCGACTGCGCACTAACTAAACAAGCAAACAGTCCTAACTTTATCAGGGTCAATCTAAATGACACTGAAGACACCGCAGTGTCATTTGTTACTCACAGTATCTTCGTGGAAAAGTCAGCTGTCATCTGCCCCAGACACATAGAGTCCCACAAAAACTGTGAATGCCCCTTGCTTTACACACAAATATAAGAATTTCTATGACATCCCAATCTAAATTAAATTCATATGAAGTTGGTCACCCCTTGCTGATACAATAGCTTCCAACCTTCTGGGAAGGTTTTCTACAAGATTTTTGAGTGTCTGTGGGAGTTTTGCCCATTCATCCAGAACAGCATTTCTGAGGTCAGATACTGATGTTGGATGAGAGGGCCTGGCTCGCAATCTCCATTTTAGTTCACCCCAAAGGTGTTTGATGTGGTTAGGGCTCTGTGTTTGCCAGTCAAGTTCTTTCATACGAAACGCATCCAACTATGATTCTGAACCAAACTAGTGCAACTTAATCCTGGGAACTTCTGACTACAGAAACTCTCCACAGACGGATCTTCACTGGAAGGACCAGCTGCAAGTTGTCCCAGTGCCAGTGACTACTCAGGATAAGACAAAGGCTCCGGATGAAGGTGCATTACTGATCCGTGGTGTTCTTCAGAAGGGGAGAATGGATTAAGTCACTATATATGCATGTAGCACATGGTTCCCCGGGATCTTACTCTAGACGTGACTTCCTGAGGCTACAATACTCCACAATGGATAACTTCTTCACAGAGGTGAGTCCAGGTCTTCTGCTTGGAGCTCTTGGTTCTTGCTGTTTTATGATTTTCCATTCTGTATTATTAGTAGTTCCTTGTAGACATTATGAATGAAGTGCCCACATGATGGCTTTGTGGCCACAGATGGAAGTCCCCTTTGTTCCAGTGAAAGGAAATCTTAATGCTTTAGCATACCGATACATTTTGGACAATTGTATGCTTTGAACTTTGTGGAAACACTTTGTGGAAGGCCCTTTTCTGTTACCGCATAACTGTGCCCTAGTGCACAGAGCAAGGTCCATAAAGGCATAAGAACCACCTAATAGCATTATCCCACGTCCACCAAACATTACAGTTGGCACAATGCAGTCTGGCAAGTATCGTTCTCCTGTCATTTTTACCAAACCCAGACTCGTCCATTAGACTGCCAGATAGAGCAGGGTGATTAATCACTCCAAAGAACACATTTCCACTGCACCAGAGTCTAGTGGTGGCGTGCTTTAGACCACCATCCGACACTTGGCATTGTGTTTGGTGATGCAAGACTTGCATGCAGCTGCTCGGCCATGGAAACCCATGCCATGAAACTCCCGACACGCAGTTTTTGTGCAGATGTTAATGACAGAGAAGGTTTGGAACTGTGATGTTCTTGAGTCAGCAGAGCGCTAGCGAATTTTACGTAACTTGATGTGGTCTGCAACTATGGGGCTGAGTTGCTGTAAAAATTCAACATTTCCACTTTGCAATAATATCACTAACAATTGATCGTGTAATATCTAGGAGGGACGAAATTTCACAAACTGACTTGTTGCAACGGTGACATCCTATTACAGTAGCACGCTGGAATTCAGTGATTTAAAATTTGTTACGTAAGAAACCGCCTTGTGACTATTGCGTTTCTCTCTTTAGCCTGACACGTCTATGTAAGAGGGGAGTGTGATGTAACCAACCTGAAATGACAACCCAGTATATAGTATCTTAGGGATTCAAGGGCCCTCTTGACTGCCAAGACTTCACATTCAGCAATACTGCAATTTTTCTCAGCAGATGTCAGTTTCCTGCTCAAATATATTACAGAGTGTTCCTCACCAACAACCTCCTGTGAAAGGATGACACCTAGCTCCACATCAGAAGCATCAGTGTGGACAATTAACTTATTTTTTAAAATCTGGATTGATTAACCCCTTCCTAACCACCCCACGGTAGATTAACAGGCTGCAGCGCTGGTCCTTGTGACTGCAGCCCAATAATCTACGTGTGCTCCTAAGCATTCCCCGCAACTCGGCATCTCTCCAGTACAGGCTGCTACTAGCAGCCTTAGTACTGGGGGAAAACATTGGTTCGGATCACAGCCGTGATCCCCGCCGATTAACCCTTTAAATGCGGTGGTCAATAGTGATCGCCGCATTTAAGTTGTTATGACAATATCGGCACCCCGCTACGCGATTGCGGGGGGGGGGGGGGGGGGCGGTTGTTGCTATGGCAACCAGAAGCCTAACAAAAGCTTCAGGTCTGCCATCTATGGAAGGCGATTAGGGCCTAATATGCCCAGTCAGTGTGAAACGGACAGGTATAATACCCTGCAATACATAAGTATTGCAGGGTATTATAACAACGATCCACCAATTGGATCTTCAAGTCCCTAGAGGGACTAAAAAAAAAAGTTAAAGGAAGTTACTAAAAAATTTTACAAAAGTAAAAAAAGTTAAATTTCAAAATAATAAAGTTAAAAATCGCCCTTTTTCCTGTAAAGGATCTGCCAGACACAGCTTATGTGTCGACGCCCGTGGGTAATCAGTCTGCACCTGCTCCTAAGTCTGAGAGAGTGACACGATCTTCTGCCAGTCAGGCTGGGAGGTTGAGGAGTGGGAGAGCCTATCACAGCCTGGCCAGACGGAGCTAGCTCCCGCCCTCTGTCTATTTATACCTGCATTTCCTGCTCCTCCTTTGCCTGTGATTCTGTCTGTGTCCTGGCTCTGCTGCTGCTGCTTGAACATTTTGTCCTCTGCTTCATTTTGACCCTGGCTTTACTGACAATTCTCTTGCTCTGCGTTTGGTACCTCGTACACTCCTGGTTTGACTCGGCTCGTTCACTACTCTCCTGCTCTGTGTTTGGTACCTCGTACACTCCTGGTTTGACTCGGCTCGTTCACTACTCTCGTTGCTCACGGTGCTGCCGTGGGCAACTGCCCCATTTCCCTAACTTCTGTGTACCCTTGTCTGTTTGTCTGTCGTGCACTTATTGAGCGTAGGGACCATCGCCCAGTTGTACGCCGTCGCCTAGGACGGGCCGTTGCAAGTAGGCAGGGACTGAGTGGTGGGTAGATTAGGGCTCACCTGTCTGTCTCCCTACCCTGGCATTACATTTCCCTTATAAAATCCTTTATTAGAAAATATAAAAAATAGACTATGCATAATTGGTATGGCTGAGTCCGTAACGGCCAGAACTATAAAAATATAATGTCATTTATCCCGCACGATGACCGCCATAAAACAAAATAATAAAAAAAATGTTACCAGCATCGCTATTTTTAGACACTTCAGCTCCCAAAAAATGTAATAAACAAGGATCAAAAAGTCGCATGTACTAAAAAATGGTACCAATAAAAACTACAGTTTGTTCCGCAAAAAATAAGTGCTCACACAACTTCTTCGATGGAAAAATAAAAAAGTTGTGGCTCTTAGAATATGGCGACACAAAAACGAAATACTTTTTTTTAAAACCGTGATTTTATCGTGCAAACACCTTAAAACATAAAAAACCTATATACATATGGTATCATCGTAATCGCATCGACACACAGAATAAATTAAATATGTCATTTATTGCGCACGGTGAACACTGTAAAAAAAAAGAATAAAAAACAATAGAAGTTTTCACGGCCTAATTACACTAAAATTCTGCGAAAAACCTATGGGATCAAAATGCTCACTATACCCCTATATAAATTCTTTTTAGGGCTGTAATTTCCCAAATAGGGTCACTTCGGGGGTGTCCACTGATTTGGTCCCGCAGGGGCTTTGCAAATGCGACATGACACCCGAAAACCAATCCAGCAAACTTGAGCTCCAAAAGCCAAATAGCGCTACTTCCCTTCTGAGCCCTGCCGTGTGTCCAAACAGCCATTTATTGCCACATATGGGGTATTATCGTAATCAGGAGAAATTGCTTTACAAATCTTGGGGTGCTTTTTCTTCTTTATTCCTTGTAAAAATTGATAATTTCTACGTTTTATTGGAAAAAAATTTGATTTTAATTCCTGCGGATGAATTCCACTAAATTCAGCAAAAAACCTGTGGGGTTAAAATGCTCACTATACCCCTTGATAAATTCCTTGAGGGATGTAGTTTGCCAAATGGTGTCTTTTTGGGGGTGTTTACACTGTTTTGGTCCCACAAGACCTCTTCAAACCTGACATGGTGCCTAAAATATATTCTAATAAAAAGGAGGCCCCAAAATCCACTAGGTGCCCCTTTGCTTCTGAGGCCTGTGCTTCAGTCCATTAGCACACTAGGGCCACATGTGGGATATTGCTAAAAACGGCAGTATCTGGGCAATAAATATTGAGTTGCGTTTCTCTGGGAAAACCTTTTGTGTTACAGAAAAAAATTGATTAAAATGGAGTTTCTGACAAAAAAAAGAAATTTGTAAATTTCCCCTCTACATAGCTTTAATTCCTGTGAAACACCTAAAGGGTTAAGAAACTTTCTAAATGCTGTTTTGAAAACTTTGAAGGGTGCGGTTTTTAAAATTGGGTGACTGATGGGGGTTTCTAATATATAAGGCCCTCAAAGGCACTTCAGAAGTGAACTTGTACCTATAAAAATAGGTTTCGGAAATTTTCTTGAGAAATTGCTGCTAAAGTTCTAAGCCTTGTAACGTCCTAAAAAAAAAAAGAATGTTCAAAAAACTATGCCAACATAAAGTAGACATATGGGAAATGGGAAATATGGGAAATGTTAACTAAGGGTATGTGCACACACACTAATTACGGACGTAATTCGGGCGTTTTTGCCCCGAATTTACGTCCGAATATAGCGCCTCAATAGCGTTGACAAACATCTGCCCATTGAAAGCAATGGGCAGCTGTTTGTCTGTTCACACGCGGCGTATATTTACGCGCCGCTGTCAAATGACGGCGCGTAAATAGACGCCCGCGTCAAAGAAGTGACCTGTCACTTCTTTGGGCGTAATTGGAGCCGTTACTCATTGACTCCAATGAAAAGCAGCGCCAATTACGTCCGTATTGGACGCGGCGTTCAAGCGCCTGCACATGCCGTTACGGCTGAAATTACGGGGATGTTTTCAGGCGGAAACATCCCCGTAATTTCAGCCGTTACGGACGCCCTCGTGTGAACATACCCTAATAACTATTTTGTGTGGTATTGCTATCTGTTTTACAAGCAGATACATTTAAACTTTGGTGTTTTTCATACACAAATACAAAATGTATTGATCACATTTTTCCACTAACATAATGTACAATATGTCACGAGAAAACAATCTCAGAATCGCTTGAATAGGTAAAAGCATTCCCAAGTTATTACCACATAAACGGACACGTCAGATTTGAAAAAATCGTCTGCGTCCACAAGGCCAAAACAGGCTCAGTCCTGAAGGGGTTAAGACTGAATGTTTACACAGGACCAATTTTAATTATTGAAATTGTGTTCCACGTGCCCATGACAGATTTACTTCTCTTGGTAAGATCTGTAAATGGTACTGTGGTTCTGGCAAAGTTGGGAATGAACCTGAAGTAATAGCCTAAATTTCCTATAAAAGCTCTCATCTGCTTTTTTTGTTAAGGGTCGTGGACAATTTTGGATAACCTCAATTCTATTTACCTGAGGTTTTATCATGCCTTTTCCTATTATGTACCATAGATAACGGGCTTTGTCTAAGCCTAAGGCACATTTTTTTAGGGGGTTTTCTGTTAACTCAGCTGTTCTGAAGGGAATATAGTATCACTTGTACCATTGGTAAATGGATTTGATTCTCAAACATTACTAAAAATGAAAATGTCATAGAGATATACAGAACCATTCTGGCGATGGGGTTTGAGAACTATGTCTATTAACCTTTGACAAGTTACCGGAGCCTCATGCAACCCAAAAGGTGAACAAACATAATGGAATAGACCATCTGGTGTAACAAATGCAATTTTCTCTTTTGCATTAGTGAGGAGGACTTGCCCGCATCCTCAACCATATGTGGAAGATCAGCATCAAGAGAGTAAGGCACAACAAGCTCAAAACAGATATAGACAGTGACACAATGAATAAAGTTCAAAAACAGGGCTTGCCCTTATTTATTTCAGCATCCAGAAAAAAACATCCTTTATAGTTTAGGCAAAACAGAAAAGAAATCCTGCTTGGCCGTTCACTAACTAAACAACAAACAGTCCTAACTATACCAGGGTCACTCTAAATGGCTTGGAAGACACTGCATTGTCATTTGTTTCTCATAGGCTCTTCGTAGACAAGTCAGCAGTGATCTGAACCAGACACACACATTCACACAATCACTGTGAATGCCCCTTGCTTTACACACACGCTGCAGCTAATTAACTAGCAGTTTAGTCCCAATACCGAAGATGCACTAAGAATTTAAAAACTGACTATACTCTACCCCAATCCAACTCCAGGCCCTTTTCTGGGTTTTCCAAAAAGCCAACTTTGGCAAGTCTGAGATTTCTACTATAGGCCAAACTTTCCCTGGAGCTTAGGAGACATATGACAGGATTCTAGGGGAAACATATTTTCCCTCAATTACTTTCCTTATCACTGTCTCCCACTCCCATGACATGAAATAATACACATATTTTTGGTGTCCCCACAACCGTAACAACCTGTTCAATACACCAACAAGGCAAACAGACCAAATGTCCTCATGGACAAAATTGGCCTGGTCCTCAAAGAGTTAATATTGGAAATGTTAAGTAAACGCTAAACCCGCAGTATTGAGACTTGTCATTTTCTGCTAAATTGCATTATTTTACTAGTAAATATTTTGCATAACAAATTGACATTAAAAACAGCTTGAAGTGTAGTACACCGCAGCCTGTGTCCTGTAATTGGCATTACCACATGCAGCTCAAAAGTGCTGTTCATTGAAAATGTGTTTCATTAACCTTCAAGGAACAGAGGAAGTGTCCAAAATTACTTTGTAATTCTCAGCAGTCCGTTCTGCTCTCTGAATCATTCATGCCAGTCTTTTATCCTTTGGATCTTTCTATGAAATTGTTACTATTGTATGTACAAAGTGTCAAATATTATTTCATAGCTAAATACATTTGTGGCAGCCTTGCCCCCTTTTTTTTGTCCGTGTTGGCAAGCACAATGAAAACATTTTTTATTTTTATTTATAATGTTCACATCTAACATTGGGAAATATAAAAACTGAAAATCTGAAAGAAAATAGCATCTTCAGCTTATTCAACTACAACAAAGCCACTGGGACGCCAAATCTTTGGATCTATGCCCAGCACATCTAAATCAAGGATAGATTATGACATTAAACACAGTTAATGCTTTTGTAATAATATTTTCTCACTACAGTAACATCATGGAGCATCTGGATCTTCTTTATGTTGCCCATAAAATAAATGTCTCTATTTTGTACAATATATATGTAGGTAGATATTTTTTATACAATTACTGGATTAGCCACACGCTGAGAAATTCCTTGTAAAACTCAAACTATAAAACAATACTTTTACCATAGTATAAAAACAATGTGAAAACAAGAAAATACATTTTCCTTTAACCCTTTAACGTTTTGCCTTAACAATTAACAAGAATAATAATATACAGGGTGGGCCATTTATATGGATACACCTAAATAAAATGGGAATGGTTGGTGATATTAACTTCCTGTTTGTGGCACATTAGTATATGGGAGGGGGGAAACTTTTCAACCTGGGTGTTGACCATGGCGACCATTTTGAAGTCGGCCATTTTGTATCCAACCTTAGTTTTTTCAATGGGAAGAGGGTCATGTGACACATCAAACTTATCGAGAATTTCACAAGAAAAACAATGGTGTGCTTGGTTTTAACGTTACTTTATTCTTTCATGAGTTATTTACAAGTTTCTGACCACTTATAAAATGTGTTCAAAGTGCTGCCCATTGTGTTGGATTGTCAATGCAACCCTCTTCTCCCACTCTTCACACACTGATAGCAACACCACAGAAGAAATGCCTCCCGATCTGACCCCCTTAGACTTTTATCTTTGGGGTCATCTGAAGGCAATTGTCTATGCTGTGAAGATACGAGATGTGCAGCAACTGAAACTACGGATACTGGAAGCCTGTGCTAGCATTTCTTCTGCGGTGTTGCTATCAGTGTGTGAAGAGTGGGAGAAGAGGGTTGCATTGACAATCCAACACAATGGGCAGCACTTTGAACACATTTTATAAGTGGTCAGAAACTTGTAAATAACTCATGAAAGAATAAAGTAACGTTAAAACCAAGCACACCATTGTTTTTCTTGTTAAATTCTCGATAAGTTTGATGTGTCACATGACCCTCTTCCCATTGAAAAAACTAAAGTTGGATACAAAATGGCCGACTTCAAAATGGCCGCCATGGTCAACACCCAGCTTGAAAAGTTTCCCCCCTCCCATATACTAATGTGCCACAAACAGGAAGTTAATATCACCAACCATTTCCATTTTATTTAGGTGTATCCATATAAATGGCCCACCCTGTACATCAAAGCAGTGCAGGTTTACCATTTACACATTAGGTAAATAAAAAGAGCATTATACAGAAAGGTTTTTGTAATATCCTTAATATATCATTCTTGTTGCCTTAAAGGGGTTATCCAAAGCCATAAAATTGTATGCCAATCATCTAATCACATAAAATGAGGTGAGTTACTAATATAGTGTTTATAACAGTTTTTCGCCGATTCCTTGTCTGAGGACATAGTCACGTGTTTTCAGAAGTTCAGTAGTTTTTTCCAATTTGATGACGCGCCGACACAGGCCCAAGTGACCAAGATTCAGGGCCGGCCTTAGGAAAGATGCACCACACCCCATCATAAAAATAATTCCCCATAAAAAAAGTATAATGCCTCCCACAGTGACATATATAGTGCCCCTACACAGTATAATGCCCCTTTAGTGCCCCCCATACAGTATACTAATAATAATATTTAATAATATATTATAACCCCTTCAAAGACACAGTATTTTGTCCTCTAATTGTGCCCCCTGAGTGCCACACTCAGTATATTGCCCCCTGTAGTACCCCTACACAGTATAATGTCTGCTTAATGACCCTCATACAATATAATGCCCCCTCCCCTGGCTGCCACACAGCCCCCCCTTGTAGATAGTGCCCCCTGTAGATTGTGCCATACAGCCTTCCTGTAGACAGTGCCATATTTCCCCACCTCCTCCTTGTAGATCGTGCCATTTGCCCCCCACCTCCCGCTTGTAGACAATGCCATACAGCCCGCCACCTCCCTCATGCGGACAGTGCAATACAGCCCCCCACCTCCCCCTTGTAGATCGTGCCATACAGCCCCCCACCTCCCTCACGTAGAAAGTGCCATACAGCCCCCATCTCCTCCTTGTAGACAGTGCCATACAGCCCCCCACCTCCCTCATGTAGACACTGATATACAGCCCCCACCTCCCCCTTGTAGATCGTGCTATACAGCCCCCACTTCCCTCATGTAGACACTGACATACAGCCCCTCTCCCCCTTGTAGACAGTGCCCCCAAACAAAAAAAAAACTGTACTCACCTATTCCCCATTCCCACGACAAACTGAGCTGTTCCACGATGGGATCCTTGCGTAGGCCGTCGTGATCCTGTAGCCTAGTACAGAGTTGCCCAACCTTTTCGGACTCGAGGCACCACTGGAAAAATAAAATGTCCATAGGGCCCCCCAAAAAAATGTTTAGAGGAAGACAGAAAACGGCTAAAAACAAGCACTACACTCTTAGGGTATGCTCACACAGCGTTTTTTGTAAGGCAAAAAAAAAATCTGCCCCAGAATTCCTTCAGGAATTGACAGCGTTGTTTGACTTTTTCTTTGTGTTGTTTTTAAGCAGTTGAAGCGAATGAAAAGGACGCAGAAAAAAAAAGCACCAAACAAGCGCCGCAGGTATTTTCTGCCTCCTATTAATTTAAAATGGAGGTCAGCGGTGGAAACCACTTGAAGAACATCAGCCCGCCACCCACAGTAAAATGACCATCAGCCCGCCACTCACAGATTCCCCCTGTAGATAGTGCCACACAGCCTCCTGTAGATAGTGACATACAGCCCCCTGTAGATAGTGCCATATAGCCCCCTGTAGGTAGTGCCACATTGCCCCCTGTAGGTAGTGCCACACAGCCCCCTGTAGGTAGTGCCACACAGCCCCCTTGTAGGTAGTGCCACACAGCCCCCTGGTAGGTAGTGCCACACAGCCCCCTTGTAGGTAGTGCCACACAGCCCACAGCCCCCTTGTAGATATCACCACTGTAGCTCCCTGAAGGAGTGGAATTCCCCTGTTGCCGGGGATTCCGTTTCTGGAGTGCTCCGCTTGATGTCTCTGTCCATATATGGACAGTGACATCAAGGGCAACTCCTGAAGCGGAATCCCCGTCCACAGTGTTGCCGACGCTGTGACCGGGGATTCCACTTCAGGAGAACCCACTGTCGTCTGTGTCTATTTGTAGACAGTGACGTCAAGGGCTTCTCCTGGAGTGGAATACCAGGTCACAGAGTCAGCAACGCTGTGGATGGGGATTCCGCTTCGAGAGTTGCCTCTGATGTCAATGTCCATATATGGACAGAGAAATCAAGCGGAGCGCTCAAGGAGCGGAATCCCCAACCACACGGGATTCCGCTCCTTCAGGGAGCTACAGTGGTGCTAGTAGATTGGAGAGCATGGAGATACCTCCCTGCTCTAGCAATAGTGGCGTCGCTAACACTGTAGCAGCCGCAGTGGCTGCTAGCGGCACCACCGGCCATGGGGGGACCTGTCCCAACGGGCAGCACGGGCGCCCTCATGCCCGGTATCGCCGCTAGCAGCCGCTATGGCTGCTAAAGCGTTAGCGACGCTAGTGAGTGAAGAAGCACCCCAGAGGAAAGGCGGCTGCTGAGTCGCCAGGCCCGGGCGCTTCTGAAACAAGCAGAGGAAGGAAGCCAGCACAGCGCCAACTTACACCTACTGGAGTGTTGCGCCCTATGCAAAGGCACAAATCGAAAACCCCTAAGGCCGGCCCTGCCAAGATCACTCTCCTCTTCTCTGGTTTGTCATAAAAACATGTGACCGCATGGGAGCTGGCAGTGAAACGATGCACAAGAAATAAGCCAGCCCTCTTCTTCCACAGCCCTTTCTTGGTGTCTCCTTTACCAGTGCATGTGAATGCGCATTGTAACAGCAGAGCAGAGATGTAGAAGCTGAGAGGAAAGAAAAGGATGACGGGGCTTGTAGTATTCAAAGTGTGACACCCATGGGCGCGAACAATAGGGATTGCTCACCCCCCGACGTCCGCAGCAATGGATCAGTAAGCGCTGGCCCGCATCTCCTCCTCAAGAGACGGCAGCGCTCAATTCCGCTTCACTCTGCTGTGTCTGTTGAAAAGCATGTTAAATTAGCCCATGATGGACTATAAGAAGGGCCCTGCCCCTTCCTTCATTGCCTGTGCGTTGTTGTGTTTACCCGTTTTAGTCTTTGCAAATGGTCCCTTAGGGTTTTCCAGTTCACAGTGTTCCCGTACCTGGCACCTGTATCCCATGCTACATTCTTCCTGTGCCATTGAGAGTTGGAAGTAAACTAAAACAGGAAATAAAAAGAGACACGGCGCCACATGGTGCAAAGTAAAAGTAAGACAGGGCAAAGGAGCCAACTTTGTTTAGGAAAACGCTCACCTGGCCTAAAAGACACTATGTGTCAAAAGGGTAGTAGTAGGGCTGCTGCTGCCAGGTCCAAATCACATACAAATAAGAATTTGTTGTCCAAGGGATAGTTGTAGAGCATAAAAAATAGGACCAAAGGCGCTGCACGGATGGACAGAGGAATGGACGACTTAGATAAACATAAAGCAAAATTTAATGGAAGGGCTACGCGTTTCAACACCGATATTGGCCTGATGAAGACACCAGTTCGGTGTTGAAACGCGTAGCCCTTCCATTAAATTTTGCTTTATGTTTATCTAAGTCGTCCATTCCTCTGTCCATCCGTGCAGCGCCTTAGGTCCTTTTTTTTATGCTCTGCAACTATTGAGAGTTGGAGTCATGTTGTGCCGTATACTACGCCTTCCACAGTGACAGTACCATCAGGCCATGGACCCCGCTGGTCAATCCAAGACCATGATGACGTCACAAGCCATGCGGTCAGATATGGTAGACCTCCGGTCACGACAAGACTAACTCCTCTAGGCGGTGAACATCATTGCACATCGACTGGATACGCAAGCTGCAGCCTTCCCGCCTGTTGCCCCTGCTGTTCCTCCTACTACACCTCCTGGCAGTGCTAACTCCCGATTTTCTCTTCCACTATCATCACTATGATGGAGACGCGAGAACCTGCAGGGGATTTTTGAGCCAATGCCAGATCCACTTCACGTTCTATGCAGATGCCTTCTCGTCTGATGACGCAAAGATCGCCTTTATAATCTCTCTTCTCACTAGCAAAGCCCTGGCGTGGGCGAACTCCATTTGGAAACGTCAGGGACCAAAGACCCGTGAGTTACAGCGGTTCGTACAGACTTTCCGTACAACATTTGAGGAACCCGGAAGAGTTTCATCATCTGCTGCATCCCTCCTGACCCTTCGCCAGGAGGACACCTCCGTGAGGAGTACTCCATTCAGTTCCGCACCCTGGCAGACGAACTATTTGGGAAAAACGAGGCCTTGGTGGCTACGTTCTGGCAGAGACTGTCCCCTGAAATTAAGGACGAACTTGCAGCTCGAGATCTGCCATCTACCCTGGATGACCTCATACTTCTGGCCGCCCGGATTGACATGAGGATCCGAGAATGGTCCCAAGAGGTTCGTCGGGAGGGAGGACTCCCTAGGCTGGCTCCTACATTTAAGCAACCCCTGCTGCCCTCATCAGCTGTTCCACGAAGATGGACCATCTCAAGTTGTCTATCAGGAGAAACAATGCAGACGCACTTCGGTACTGTCTGTATTGCGGCCTCGGAGGCCATCTTGTGCGTCTGTGCCCCCAAAAGCCCCAGAGCCTAGGGTTGGGGAGACAACTCTGGGTGGAGAAGGACTTTCTTCCATATCGTCCATCTCCGGTGAAAAGAGGTTTCTGCCTATCTGGACTCTGGATCCACAGCGAACTTCATTCAGAAAGACCTGGTGGATCTTTTCCAGTTGCCCACAACCCCCCTGGAGAGACCGTTGATCATTGCCTCGGTGAATGGACTGCCTCTGCCAGACCCAATTGTAGCGGTCACCAAACCGCTGAGGCTCCAAGTAGAGGCCCTTCATTCAGAGCTAGCCTCGTTTCTTGTCCTGCCCAAGGCCGTCAACCCTGTTCTGCTGGGCCAGCCTTGGCTTCGACTACATGCCCCTGTTCTGGACTGGAATTCCGGAGTGGTTCTCCAGTTGGGTCCCAAGTGCCTCAACTGCTGCCTGGGGCAGATCCATCCGGCCCAGAATCCCCTGCCTCAGTCATTGTCAGGATTGCCCTCTCACTATTCACAGTTTGCGGATGTCTTCAGCAAGAGGGAGGCGGAGACGCTGTCCCCACACTGGGCGTATGACCGTCCTATTGAACTTGTTCCGGATGCGTCCCTTCCCCATGAAAGGGTATACCCTCTCTCCTTGCCAGAGACTCAGTCAATGTCAGCCTGTATGAAGGAGAATTTGGAGAGGGGAGCCATATGAAAATCTTCCTCTTTGGCTGGGAAGGACGGATCTCTGCGAACCTGCATAGACTACCAGGGACTCAACCAGATCACGGTCAAAATTACGGGAGCGTTGCTAGGCGACATCAGTAGATAGTCACTGTCCAGGGTGCTGAAAAAGTTAAACGATCGGCAGTAACTCTTTCAGCACCCTGGACAGTGACTTCCGATCACAATATAGATCAACGTGTAAAAAAAATAGAAGTTCATACTTACCCAGAACTCCCTGCTTCTTCCTTCAGTCTGGCCTCCCGGGATGATGTTTCAGCCCATGTGACCGCTGCAGCCAATCACAGGCCAATCACAGGCTGCAGTGGTCACATGGACTGCCGCGTCATCCAGGGAGGTCGGGCTGGATGTCGAAAGAGGGACGCGTCACCAAGACAACAGCCGGGTAAGTATGAATTTCTTTTACTTTTACTACTGAAAGGGCTGCCCCTTCTCTTTATCCTGCACTGATAGAGAGAAGGGGCTGCCGATTAGGGCAGTGCAATTTTGCAGCGAAAACATGCCCATAAATACGGGTGGAATACTGGTGACACCGGACCCGTATTTACGGGCACGGGTCCGTAAATACTGGTGCAATACCGGTCGAATACGTGTGACCAAGGACCCGTATTTACGCCAGTATTTACGGGAGGAAAAAAATATGTTTGTGTGCATGAGGCCTTAAACTGTTATTTTGTTAGTAAGGGAAATAAAGCCACCAAAAAACATGTCACAAGCAGGTCCAGTGACATCTAAAGCAAGGTTTGCTGCCAACAGGTACCAAGTAGATAGTGGGTGGTAATTCAGTCAGTACTGCAGAATAAAGTTTATTCTAAAGTACAAACTGAACACTGTGCAGCTTCCTGGTTGCCATGGAGCCAGGCGCTGCGCAGGTACATGTCAATGCACAGGCTCTGTAGCAATGAAGCTTGGGAAGGGGGCGGGCTCCCCGCAGTAGCGTCACTGCAAATCACTTAGCTCCATAGATTTCAGAGGCCACTTTAGGCCTGAAGCCCATGAGATTGCATATCTACGGTGTTGGCAGCACGAGAGCATCATTGCAGATGCCTGCACCGGGCCACTGGAAGTTCAGCACTGCACCCCTGAAGTCGACATGGAACGGGAGTTATGCGATTATTGGATTTCTTTTTTTTGCCCTTCTACAGTACACTGTATTTTGGGGGCACAATGGAGGAGCAATATTAGTAATGGAGACACTCTGAGGGAGCATTATTACTATTGGGGACACTGTTACTAATGGGAGCACTCTGGGGGAGCATTATTACTATTAAGGGCACTATGGGGTCACTGTTACTAATTGGGGCACTTTGGAGGAGCATTAGTACTATTGGGGGCACTATTATTAATGGGCCTACCTGGGAAAGCACTATTACTAATTTGGCACGCTGCTTCGCTGAATTTTTTGGGGAAATAGTGCTTGGGCACTATTACGATCAAGAGCACTGTCTACTTGCAAAAATTATTTTTGGGGGCACTTAGTGGGCATTATTACTATCAGGGAAATCTTGACCATAGTCAGGTGATTGACTGATGTGTAATGTGCTTGTGTGGCATTGTTCTATGTGTGAGTGGCGAATGTGTCCGACGAGAGAGTGGTCCGTGTGTGGCTTTTATCCCATGTGTGAGTGGAGCATGTGTGATGTGTGTCTGAGGCGTGTGTTGTCCCTGTGTGGCATGTTTCGTATGTGTGAGTGGCGTGTTCGGTACAAAGGGGTTAAAGTGAACTTGTTTAAAAATAAAAAATAATTATATATATTATATATAGAAAAATATCCACCGCCCAGTAGCACCAGCTGTAACAGATGGGTGCAAGCCTTAGGAACCCGATCCTAGGTTCCAAAGTTTTCAATATTTCCAAAAGTAGACAGCACTCCAATTCAAAAGTGAAAAATTGGTCTTTTTATTAGCCCTCGTGCAACGTTTCGGCCCTCCAAACGGAGCCTTTTTCAAGCATACTGACAGTGTACACAGCAACGGTATATATGGGGACCAAACACTTTGTCCCATTTACATGTGATTAAAGCAAATATTCAAACAGTAATAAATTCATTGTATTAACATCGTGTTGTAAATTGTGTATCATAGCAAAAATGATTGTTCTACACAATAGTGCTTAAAGAGGCTCTGTCACCAGATTTTGCAACCCCTATCTCCTATTGCAGCAGATCGGCGCTGCAATGTAGATAAGAGTAACGTTTTGTTTTTTTAAAAAACAAGAATTTTTGGCCAAGTTATGACCATTTTTATATTTGTGTAAATGAGGCTTTCTAAAGTACAACTGGGCGTGTTTAAAGTAAAAGTACAACTGGGCGTGTATTGTGTTCGTTACATCGGGGCGTTTTTACTTCTTTTTCTAGCTGGGCGTTGTGTATAGAAGTATCATCCACTTCTCTACACAACGCCCCAGGTCCTGCATCGTGTCGGACCAGCGAGGACACATCGGCACCAGAGGCTACATTTGATTCTGCAGCAGCATCGGCGTTTGCAGGTAAGTCGATGTAGCTACTTACCTGCAAACGCTGATGCTGCTGCAGAATCAACTGTAGCCTCTGGTGCCGATGCGTACTCGCTCGTCCGACACGATGCAGGACCTGGGGCAGGAAGTGAGTGACGTCACAGCATGATCTCTCGAGAACACGCTGTGTGTCTGCACTGCCAGAAGCTGGGCGTTGTGTAGAGAAGTGGATGATACTTCTATACACAACGCCCAGCTAGTAAAAGAAGTAAAAACGCCCGATGTAACGAACACAATACACGCCCAGTTGTACTTTTACTTTAAACACGCCCAGTTGTACTTTAGAAAGCCTCATTTACATAAATACAAAAATGGTCATAACTTGGCCAAAAATGCTATTTTAAAAAAAAAAAAACGTTACTCTTATCTACATTGCAGCGCCGATCTGCTGCAATAGCAGATAGGGGTTGCAAAATCTGGTGACAGAGCCTCTTTGAAAACATTTTCAAATAGATAGATAAAGTGCATAGAGTGCTTAATTAGTGTATGCATAATTAAACATGTACATGTGAAAGAAATTAAAAGCTGTACCCTGTTCTACTCTTGATCTGTTCCTTCACGTGTGTTTGGCGCTCTGTGGATTCCATGGCGCTTGTCTGTGACATCATATTTATCCGCGCATGCACATACTTTGTCTGTAGCCGCCATCGGCCAACTTTGTAGAGGTATTACGATAGTTTCATATTAAGATGAAGCTCGTATTTGTATCAGTCCATTTGCACAACATTTCACATTTTTCCAAGGAGGATAATTAAGGTGGTCACTATTTTATAAATAATTACGTGTATTTTTAAGTTGGTATTTGGAGTATCGAGGATTTTATAACTCTATACCATTTATAAAATCCTCGATACTCCAAATACATGTAATAATTCATAAAATAGTGACCACCTTAATTATCCTCCTTGGAAAAATGTGAAATGTTGTGCAAATGGACTGATACAAATACGAGCGTAATACCTTTACAAAGTTGGCCGACGGCGGCTACAGACAACGTATGTGCATGCGCAGATAAATATGATGTCACAGACAAGCGCCATGGAATCCACAGAGCGCCAAACACACGTGAAGGAACAGATCCAGAGTAGAACAGGGTACAGCTTTTAATTTCTTTCACATGCATACACTAATTAAGCACTCTATGCACTTTATCTACGTATTTGAAAATGTTTTTAAGCACGATTGTGTAGAACAATAATTTTTGCTATGATACACAATTTACAACATGATGTTAATACAATGAATTTATTACTGTTTGAATATTTGCTTTAACCCCTTAATACCGAAGGTATTTTAAACCTTAGTGACCAGAGCAATTTTCGCAGTTTTGCTTTTCACAGATGTAACGCAGTATAAGGGGGGATTCACACGAGCGTGTATTCGGTCCATGCGGGCCGCGTGGTTTTCACGCGGCACGCATGGACCAATACAAGTCTATGGGGCAGTACAGACAGTCCGTGCTTTTTGCGCAGCGTTTGTCTGCTGCGCAAAAAGCGCGACAGGTTCAATAACTCTGCGTATTTCGCGCATCACGCACCCATTGAAGTCAATGGGTGCGTGAAAATCACGCGCACCACACGGAAGCACTTCCGTGGGACGAGCGTGATTCGCGCAACAGCAGTGAAAAGGATGAATGAAAACCGAAAAGCACCACGTGCTTTTCTGTTTCCGAACATCCAAACGGAGTGTCTTTGCGATGAGCGAAGCCGGACAAGCGTACCGAACTTCACCGGGTTCGGCCAAACTCGTTTTGGCCGATCCCGGCAAAAAAATTATCGGTCCGCGACGTCAGGAGATAGTCACTGTCCATGGTGCTGAAAGAGTTAAACTGTTTCAGCACCATGGACAGTGACTTGCGATCCCAAAATACATTAACCTGTAAAAAAAAAACGAAGTTCTAACTTACCGATTACTCCTGTCTCCTTCCTGCAGTCCGACCTCCCGGGATGACACTTCAGTTCAAGTGACAGCTCCAGCCAATCACAGGCCAAGCACAGGCTGCAGCCAATCACAGGCTGCAGCGGTCACTTGGACTGCTGCGTCATCCAGGGAGGTGGGGCCCGATGTCAAGAGAGGCGCGTCACCAAGGACGCGTCACCAAGGACGCGTCACCAAGGCAACGGCCGGGAAGTTCTCGGTAAGTAGGAACTTTATCTTTTTTTTTTACAGGTTTTTCGCTGTTGTGTTCGGCATTCACTGTCGAGGGTGCTGAAAGATTTAGCTCTTTCAGCACCTTGGACAGTGACGGGCGTTGACAAGCCTCATCTCTATGATGCCGGCTGCGCGAAAATCACGCAGCCGCGCATCAGACACGCATGACACACGCAGCTGTCAAATGGTTTTTGCGCTCGCAAAACGCTGCGTTGTTTGCGCGCGCAAAAACGCAACGTTCGTGTGAATCTGGCCTAACTCTGTATGTGTTTTATGTATCAATGTGAATTTTGCACTGTTTTCTTGGGACATGTAGTGCTTCCTTTTTGTGGTATATATGTATAGGTAACATTTTTGTTACTTTTTTTATAGCCGTGGAAAGACAGAAAAAAAAGAAAAATTTTGATTTTTCATCATTTAAAATGTAACAGTTTGAAAATAAAAGTAATTGTATCATACAAATGTATTAAAATATATTTTTTTCATTTATCCTGATCATAAGGACACCTGACTTGGAGGTGTAGTTTATTTTTTTTGACCAGAAATATAGTATAAAACACAAGTGCCCCTTTTTTCAATTGCACACTAAAATGTCTTAATTTAGTTTTTTACACCATGGTAGTAATGTATGGGTAATGGACTTGAAGTCCAATAAATAATGGTAAAAAAACATTGTGTTCTACAAACTAGACACTCTAAAGTCTATTTCTAGCAGTTCAATTTCCGTTTTAACCCTTCATACTTTTTACAGAATTTGTCCAAACTTGGGCCAAAAAAATGTAAATTGCTTTTTTTTTTAAAAAAAAGTGTCACTTTTCTTAAGCCATTTCGAAACACCATATGACATACTGGTAAAAGTGACACCTTTCCACATTCTGCTATTTCTCTCGTGTACGGCGATACCAAATATGTGTGTCTAATCTATTATATGGACCCGTTATAGGGCATATCATAGAAGGAGTCCATTTTGACTTTTGGAGGCCTGTCACACCAGAATTAATTTTATTGCACCATGCTGCATTTGCCATAGTATTGGAGTGGCAGACTGTCAGAATTTACCAAAAATGACCATGATACACAAAAATACACACCCCAAATTCTATTTCTAGCAGTTCAATTTCTGTTTTAACCCTTCACACTTTTTACAGAATATGTCCAAACTTGGGCCAAAAAAAATTTAATTCCATTTTTTTTACAAAATTGGCAATTTTCTTATGCCATTTCGAAACACCATATGACATATTGGTAAAAGTGACACCTTTCCACATTCTGCTACTTCTCCCGTGTACAGCGATACCAAATATGTGTGTCTAATCTATTATATGGACCCGTTATAGGGCATATAATAGAAGGAGTCCATTTTGGCTTTTGGAGTCCTTTTTACGCCAGAGCTGATTTTAGGGAACCACGCTATATTTGCCGTGGTACTGCAGTTTATTTTGACAAGTATAAATGTCCTGCTAATATTCATCTAGGGGTATAGTGAGTATTTTTAATAGGTGGAAAGAAATAAAAAATAGGTTTTTCCAGAAAATACAGTATTGCTGCATTTTTACAGTGAAACATTATCCAATAAGCAACCCTCCCTTTGGGTTCCCCCTAATCCAATAAGCAACCCTCCATTTTGGTTCTCCCTACAAAAACAGTGTAAAAGTAAATGAGTTAATAATGTGGGTAATATCACGGTCTTTGTCTTCATAAATTCTAAAGGCAGATGTGTAGCCTGTACCGCTCTCGCTGATCTTGTAGATTTTAACCCCATATTTTGTTCTCTTTGAGGGGATGTACTGGCGGAATGAGAGTCTGCCTTTGTAACTCATCAGCGATTCATCCACCGCTAGGTTTTTTTCGGGGTTGTACATCGGTATTAATAACTCCTCCGAAATTTTTATCAGGGGCCTTATTTTATACAGGCGGTCACGGCCTGGATCACTACGGGGGGGCCTGGTGATTGTCGTTAAAATGAAGGAAGCGCATTAGCACTTCAGATCTGCTTCTGGTCATAACGGCTGGAAAAACAGGTGTGGCACGTGTAGGGCTTGTTGCCCAATATGACTGGATTGAGGGCTTTTTCACTAACCCCATGTTGAGGATGAGCGCCAAAAATGTTTAAGTTCGCCAGTATTTGTGGGGTGCCACTGCTTTGCATAGGACGACGTTGGCTTTTCAGCAAAGAATTGGCGCGCATACAGATTGGTTTAGGTTAACAGCCAGCTCCAATAGTTCATCTGTAATGAATATTTTTTTTAAATCAGGGGCTGTAAAATTTTCCACATTAATATTTATCCCTGGTGTGGCAATAAATTCTGAAATATTAGGGGAAAATGACTCTGTGGGTACCCACGCAATATATTCTGGGGGAATAGAGTGGGCCGTGTTTTGTGGTACTTCTGCGACATGCCCTGTGCTTGTGGACTCTGCAGTGACACTTGAATTGCAGAAAGCGTATCAATGTCGTCGCTATCATTGGTAGACAACATTTCTACCTCGGACGCGGTTTCTGTATTGCTTTCATCAGAGTCAGAAATTAACATGGCGTATGCCTCTTCCACCGCGAACCTTCTATGGGCCATTGTAATTACACACACGTACGACAAAGACTGTAACCCGACGCACACGCAGACAAATTTTATTCTTTTTTCTTTATTATTTTTTTTTCACAGACAAAAATACACGGACGTCACAAAAGCACGCTCCACAAAAACTGATGTCGAACAAACACGTAGACTATAAAACTTTTTTTAAACTTACAAAATAAAATACACAGACGTCACACACGTACGCTACACAAAAACACTAGGCTAAACCTAGACTAAACCTAGGCTAACCCTAGACTAAACCTAGGCTAACCCTAGACTAACTCTAGAATAGAACCTAGAATAACCCTAGACTAACCCAAAGGGCACGTTCACACGTGGCGGAATTGCTGTGGAATTCCGCTGTGGACAGTCCGCAGTGGAATTCTCCAGAGGCCGTTTTTTACATTTGTTTCAATAAATTTTTAGGCAAGTTAGTTCAGACGTTGCGGAAAACTCTGCTTCAGACCATAGGCTGCGGTGCAGAATTTTCCCTCCACAGTATGCACTGTCTGTGGCGGAGAAGAAGCGGAATTTCACTGTGGATTTCAGCCTTTGCAATGCAAAAACTGAAATCTGTGGCAAGTCCGCTGTCTTTTCTGCAACGTCTGAATTACCTGTCAAATATGCAAATGTTGGTGTAGATTCGTTGCGTAATTGCCCCATATCTGCACGAACATTTGCAGCGGAAAAACCCTGCCACGTGTGAACGTGCCCTAAGGATAACCCTAGCCTAGGTATACAATTGAAGTTTATATAAAGTTTATATATTAGATTTTTTTGTAATTTTGTGTCTTTTGTATCACAGTAAAATTCTCTCTCTGTCTCTTCTCATACAGAGAGTGTGAGGAGAGACAGAGACAGGTAGGAGAAACACGTCATTTTTCACTTTGTAATCACTGTGAATCGTTCTCACAGTGATCACATGAACAGAGACACCTGTCTCCGATTATCACTCTGAAGCCAAGGCTGTTGCCAACAGCCTTGGTTTCAGAAGCAGATTACCAGATGACCAGGAAAACCGCTCCGATGCGGCTCCCTCCCAAACCACTCAGATGCGGCACTTGCTACTGAGTGCCGCATCTGAGGGGTTCAAACTAATCGGAGACCACTGCTAGTGGTCTCTGGTCGTTGCCCTGAAGCCCGAGGCTGTTACTAGCAGCCCGGACTTCAGGAGATCCCCCCCCCCCGAAACCGCTCCGATGCGGCCCCTTCCCTCCCAAACCACTAAGATGCAGCACTTGCTATTCAGCACCTCATCTGAGGGGATAAAAATGATCGGAGACCACTGCTAGTGGTCTCCGATCGTTGCCCTGAAGCCCGAGGCTGTTACTAACAGTCCGGTCTTCAAGAGATCCCGGCACGATGGCAGAAAAGTTCTTCTGACGTGAAAATCCGACACTTCAGAAGAACTACCCTAAACGACCGACATAAAAACACTATACGCCGGTCGTTAAAGGGTTAATCACATGTAAATGGGACAATGTGTTTGGTCCCCATATATACCGTTGCTGTGTACACTCTCAGTATGCTTGAAAAAGGCTCAGTTTGGAGGGCCGAAACATTGCACGAGGGCTAATAAAAAGACCCATTTTTCACTTTTGAATATATATATTTATATTGGTTCTGCTTTGTACACTGTATCATGTGTCCCCAAAAAATTGCACATTTGCCTGAGGCCTAAAAAGCAGCAGGTAAAATTTCCATGTACCTTTAGGATGGACCCCAGACTTAATTTCACTGGTGGGCCCTAAGCACCCCAGTCAGATACTACTCTCAATGGTTACCAAACACTATCTCTCCCACTGACTACTCCAGCAGTCCATACTTTCCCAGGGCTGTGATCACTAGGCCAGGCCTACAAGGCAACCAGTCCTCAATGTAGATTACTTAGAGGCCCAACCTAACAGAAAACCTTTTACTCCCCTCACTAGGCCCACTACAACCTCCCAAGGGATTGAGCACAGTACTGCTCACCTGCCCACAGGTTCCCATACCAGGGCTGAGTATCTCCACAGCCCCAGTAGGCTCGCCAGAACTAACCACTCTGGTCGACAATACTGAACGTTGACAAGCCACCCTTTTCCACAGTCTACTGCTGACAGTCCAATACTCTATAAGCCACTTAATAGCTCCTCATCTGCTCCGTGACAACTACTCCTGACGCCACTCAATAAAACAGTCAAACTGCTTCCCTCCAAATAAGCGCGCCTTTCAGCCAGTGATCACGATCTAAGCAGGACCACAACACCTCCCTGACTCACCACTCCCTGTTCCTTATATGTGCGACCCTCTGCCCCTCCTATCAGCGTGGTAGAGCAGCGCTTCAGCATCGATGCGCGTCGTCTCCCGCCAGCAGTAGGCTTTTCTCATTGTCCCCTAGAAGCCTCCCATTCCTTTGTACAGTGAAAGCACCGCATCTCCAAAAGCACCGCAGGGCACCACAGACTTCAATGCACCTGTAAGTCAAAATGACATACATATACAGTGCAACACAATAACAGTACAAAAATTGAACAGTCTCTTTCAGCAGCTTCTCAGTCCCTTTTAAAGCAACAGGCAACTATTTACAAAAGAATATTTATACAGTCTATAGGCAATGAATGGGAGTACTTTGTTCACCCTTTTTACATCTACGCTGCAGCTCCACTGTATGGCCTACTGCATACGTTGCAGATTTTGTGCTTGCTGCAGAAACAACCCCATTCAGATGAATGGAGCGGAGTTTCAGTCACAGAAAGTTCTGCAATGTGTGCAGGGGCCTTTATGTAACATGGCAGACACTGCTAACTTCCTGTGAAGGATTTGCCTGACACAGTTTCTGTGTCGACGCCCGTGGTTAATCAGCCTGCATCTGTTCCTAGGTCTGCTAGAGTGACTTGATCTGCTACCACTCAGGCTGGTAGGCTCAGGAGTGGGAGAACCTATCACAGCCTGGCCAGATGGTTCTAGCTCCCGCCCTTGGTCCACTTATACCTTAATTTCCTGCTTGTCCATTGCCTGTGATTCTCCTGTTTCCTGGCTCTGCTGTTCCTGCTGTTACTATTAACCTCTGCTTCATATTGACCCTGGCTTGACTGACTATTCTCCTGCTCTGCATTTGTTACCACGTACACTCCTGGTTTGACTCGGCGGTCCACTACTCTGTTGCTCACGGTGTTGCCGTGGGCAACTGCCCCTCATTCCTTTGCTTTTGTGTTCCCGTGTCTTGTTTGTCTGTCGTGCACATATTGAGCGTAGGGACCGTCGCCCAGTTGTACGCCGTCGCCTAGGACGGGCTGTGCAAGTAGGCAGGGACTGAGTGGCGGGTAGATTAGGGCTCACCTGTCTGTCTCCCTATCATGACATTACACTTCCTGTTCGTGAACTAGGAAGGAGAGGTCTGCAGCACAAACGGCTGAGCTTTGAAGGAAAAAGCTTCACAAACGTAGGATCTAAAATAACGGTGATTTTTTTATTTTTTCATTGGAGGTATGATTTCATGTTTCATCTTCGGCTGTGGGGGTTCATCTCAAGCTGTGCCCAAACATGCTCCTGCGCTTCACTTGACCACCATTGAATGTTTATGGCTCCCCCTGTTCCTTACCTTGCTTAATGCTGGCAAGACTAGATTGGACACTAAATAGCATTTTTTTTAAAAAAGAGAGAATGATAAGTTAAAATAAATGCACAAAATCGATACAATTGCATATACTTGATTTTATGAACCCACATAATAAAATTTATGTTTACATATACAAATCTAAAATACATAAACATTTCTTGACAGGATTTTCTGAAAATATGTCACAGTTAATGGCTAATCTGCTAACATTCACATTAAAATTTTAAAAACCCTCCGGAAAATATCATTTTTATATATTGTAGATTTTGACTATGTGTCTCAAATATAGCTGCCACATAATTCAGGTTCCTTAAAAGGGGTATTTCCATCTTAGACATATATGGAATACCCACAGGATATTCCATAACTGCCTAAAACATGCATGTCCCAGCTCTGAGAACAGGGTTGATCGGACTCCTGCTTTGCCTGGTGCGGCGGCTACTGGGACTAGTGCATAGAGGACTCCCTCCATTCTGTTGTATGGGATTTACAAAAACAGGTGAGCAGCGTTTGCTCGGCTTTTTCTATAACTCCCATTGAATAGAATGGAAAGACCAGCGCGCATGCGCGGCCCTTTCTCCACTAGTCCCCCTCTTGGAATCTGTGGCCAGCGGTTGCCGCACCGATCAACATGAGGGTTGGGTGACCCTCGTTCTCAATATAGGTGCGGGTCCCTGTGGATATGGAGTAAGGAAGAAAAAAAAAAGACCCCATATGTGAAAAGTGTGTTACCTGTCCCCCTGGGATTATCTGAAGCTATACAGGGACGGCAGGAGGTTCACAGATACTCCTCCTCTCCCTGCATACTGCCAGAACAGCCCCACTGCCTCCCGCTGTTGTTCACACAGGCTGAAGTGGAAGCTGCAAATACAGTTTATCCAGCTCCTACTTCTAACCATTCTTACTAGATTCTTGTATTTAAAACAAGACAAAATTACTGCATTATAGCTAGATCTAGAGCTTTTAGAGTGTTAGCTCCCTCACTAGTAACACTGCCCCAGCTGTGCTTGGGCTAAACTGGTAAGTCCTATTCCTGAAGTCCAAGCACAGCTTGGTATAAACGGTTTGGCCACATGCACACGATGCGTATTACGTGTGGATTTGCCACACAGATTTCCCTACGCAAATCTGCAGCATAACACAGTACCAGAAAAGTAGATGAGAATCCACGTAATTTCATCTACACGTTGCAGAGTGTTTCAGCATGTTAATTGACCTACGGTGTGCTTTATAAAATCTGCAGCATTTCAATTTATCGTGCATTTCTGTCTCAGAAATACAGAATTGTATCTGACAAGTTTATTTAAAGAGGCTCTGTCACCAGATTTTGCAACCCCTATCTGCTATTGCAGCAGATCGGCGCTGCAATGTAGATTACAGTAACGTTTTTATTTTTAAAAAAACGAGCATTTTTGGCCAAGTTATGACCATTTTCGTATTTATGCAAATGAGGCTTGCAAAAGTACAACTGGGCGTGTTGAAAAGTAAAAGTACAACTGGGCGTGTATTATGTGCGTACATCGGGGCGTGTTTACTACTTTTACTAGCTGGGCGTTGTGTATAGAAGTATCATCCACTTCTCTTCACAACGCCCAGCTTCTGGCAGTGCAGACACAGCCGTGTTCTCGAGAGATCACGCTGTGTCGTCACTCACAGGTCCTGCATCGTGTCAGACGAGCGAGGACACATCGGCACCAGAGGCTACAGATGATTCTGCAGCAGCATCGGCGTTTGCAGGTAAGTCGATGTAGCTACTTACCTGCAAATGCTGATGCTGCTGCAGAATCAACTGTAGCCTCTGGTGCCGACACGATGCAGGACCTGTGAGTGACGTCACAGATCTGCACTGCCAGAAGCTGGGCGTTCTGAAGAGAAGTGGATGATACTTCTCATCAGAACGCCCAGCTAGTAAAAGTAGTAAACACGCCCCGATGTACGCACATAATACACGCCCAGTTGTACTTTTACTTTTCAACACGCCCAGTTGTACTTCTGCAAGCCTCATTTGCATAAATACGAAAATGGTCATAACTTGGCCAAAAATGCTCGTTTTTTTAAAAATAAAAACGTTACTGTAATCTACATTGCAGCGCCTATCTGCTGCAATAGCAGATAGGGGTTGCAAAATCTGGTGACAGAGCCTCTTTAAGCCTTTCAGAACCGAGCTCATTTTGGCCTTCAGGACCAGCCCCATTTTTTTGTAATTGAGGTTTTATTTCTACATGTCAAAAGTCTAAGAATTATACTGGCATCATCATAGACATGAAGGGAATTGAGCCTGAGACAGTTATATAGTAAGGATTTTAGTCAATTGTTTCCTTTATAGGAACCATAATTGTGAAACATACAAGACTCATTGTAGTGTGACTCTGAATTTCAAAATAGAACCAAGTCCCCAGTCCTAATTTAGGCTTCATGAAAGACAGACATGTAAAAGGGAACTATGCGATTCCTTAGAAAGTATTATTAGAATAGTCCGACTACTTTCAATTCTTAGAACATTCTAATTATGAATATAAATAAAATTATGGTTCATAGAATGGTTTTGTATCCTTCAGCCGCTCCCTCAGTTATCGGACTGTACCCCATAAGGGTAAATTTACTAATGGCAGATTTCTGTTGCAGAAATTTCTACTATTGAAATTCTTCTCATACATCTTAATAAGGTTTATTAACCCCTTTATGATACAGTCTGTTTTGGCCTTCTGGACAAAGACGATTTTTTTCAAATCTGACATGTGTTACTTTATGTGGTAATAACTTTGGAACGCTTTCACCTATCCAAGCGATTCTGAGATTGTTTTCTCATAACATATTATACTTTATGGTTGTGAAAAAATGTGGTCGATAAATTCAATATTTGGTCGATAAATTCAATATTTGTGAAAAACACCCACATTTTTCGAAAATTTGCAAAAAATTAGCATTTTTCTAAATTTAAATGTATCTGCTTGTAAAACAGATAGTTATACCTCACAAAATAGTTACAAATTAACATTTCCCATATGTCTACTTTATGTTTTCATCTTTTTTGAACGTCCTTTTATTTTTCTATGATGTTACAAGGCTTAGAACTTTAGCAGCAATTTCTCACATTTTCAAAAGCCTATGTTTTCAAGGACCAGTTCAGTTCTGAAGTGGCTTTGAAGGCCTTCTATATTAGAAAGTCCCCATAAACCAAATAATTTTAAAAACTGCACCCCTCAAAGTATTCAAAACAGCATTTGGCAAGGTTCTTAACCCCTTAGGCGTTTTTTTGCCAAAGTTCATGTATAATAAAAATAATTCTGTAACACAGAAGGTTTTACCAGAGAAAAGCAACTCAATATTTATTGCCCAGATTCTGCAGTTTTTATAAATATCCCACATTTGGCCATAGTGCGCTAATGGACTGAAGCACCAGCCTCAGAAGCAAAGGAGTATCTAGTGGATTTTGGGACCTCCTTTTTTTTTTAGAATATATTTTAGGCACGATGTCCAGTTTGAAGAAGTCTTGTGGTGCTAAAACAGTGGAAACCCCCAAAAAGTGACCCCATTTTGGAAACGACACCCCTAAATGAATTAATCTAGGGGTATAGTTAGCATTTTTGACCCCACAGGTTTTTTTCTAAATTTATTGGAAATAGTCTGTGGAAATAAAAATTACTTTTTCTCTGAAGAAAAGTAGAGTATGGCAATACCCCACATGTGGACATAACTGTTTTTTCATTACAAATTAATTAACCCGATCAGGACTGATCCTTTTTTTTTTTGCCATTTCATTTGTTTTTCACTCCCCACCTTCCAAGAGCCATAACTTTGTATTTTTCTGTCAATAGGGTGGTGTGAGGGCTTTTTTTTTTTTGCGGGAGGAGTTGTAGTTACTATTGACTTCATTTAAAATACCATATAATGTACACTGAAATTTTTTTTATTTGCGGGGTGAAATTGGAAAAAACTGTGATTCCTCCATTCTTTCTTGGGTTTCGTTTTTCCGGCTTTCAATGTGCGGTAAAAATGACAACTTGGCTCAATACGATTACACCAAATTTATTTGTATTTTTTCATATTTTACTACTTTTACAAAGAAAAACATACATACAACGTTTTGATTACTTTTTATTACAAATATTTTCGAGAGCTAAGGTTGACCAAAAACCAGCAATTTTGGCGATTTAAATTCTTTCTTTTTTACGGTGATCACCGTGCACTATAATTGACATTTTACTTAATTCTGCGGGTCGATACGATTGCGGCTATATCTTATGTATATAGTTTGTTTTTTTTGCGTTTTGCAGCGTTTGCACAATAAAATCACTTTTTTTTTAAAATAATTATTTGTCACCATATTCTGACAGCCATAACTTTTTTATTTTTCAGTGAAAAAAGCTGTGTAAGGGCTTGTATTTTGCGGGACGGGTTGTAGTTTTTATTAGTACTATATTGTGGTACATGCAACTTTTTGATCACCCCTCCCAAAATATAGAAGAATAAGTGGTGACCAAAAAAATTGTGATTCTGGCATTGCTTTTTATTTTATTTTTTTGCGGTGATACCAAATGTGTATTTTTTTGTATTTTTTCATTTTTTTTCCTATAATAAAAAGACATGAAAAAAGCAGTTGTTTTTTTTTTAAATGTATAACTTCTATTTTGAAATTTTTTTTTGAAACTTTTTTATACACTTTTTAAAAAAAATTTTTTTTGTCCCACTAGGGGACTTGAATACCTGCAGCACTGATCGCTGCTATAATACATTACAGTACTTATGTAGTGTAATGCATTATAACTGTCATTGTGAAGCTGACAGTCACTCTTATAGGAAGCCTATGAGGACCAGCCAGAGGCTGGTCCTCATAGGCTTCGGTACATTGCAGACCTAGAGGCCATTGTCTGAACACCGGTTGCCATGCCAACCATCGGTAACCCCCGCGATTGCATCGTGGGGGTGCCGATGTGTTACAAACCCCTAATATGTAGTGATCACAATCAATCGCCGCATTTAAGGAGTTAATTGCCAAAATCAGCGGCAATGGACCACTGGCCGGCAACAGTGGAGTGTCAGCTGTCGGAGATAGCTGACCTACTGGTTCCCGGTGCACACTGTCACAGACAGTGTGCACCGGGAACGACTTAGTAACTTCCTGTCACTCTGATAGAAAGCCTATCAGGACCAGTCGGATGCTGGTCCTCATAGGCTTCCAGACATGGCAGACCGTACATTGCAGAACCATTGGCAAAAGACTGGGCCCCATAGCTAACTCTTGACCGGCCCCCCCAGGTGCCACAAGCAGCCCCCCTTATAATTAGTGCCCATTGTAGAATGTGCCATACAGCCCCCCTGTAGACATTGCTATATAGCCCCACCTATAGGCAGTGTCACACCCCAATTTTTGTTATTATAAATATATCCTATATAATTACAGATCCAGAACAAAGCTCTGACATATATACAGTACCACAACAAAGCTGCTCAGTACATAAATACAGCACCAGAACAAAGCTCAGTACATATATACAGCACTATAACCAAGCTCATACATATATACAACACCAGAACAAAGCTCAGTACATATATACAGCACTATAACAAATCTCATACATATATACAACACCAGAACAAAGCTCAGTACATATATACAGATCCAGAACAAAGCTCTGACATATATACAGTACCACAACAAAGCTCAGTACATACATACAGCACCAGAACCAAGCTCAGTACATAAATACAGCACCAGAACAAAGCTCAGTATATAAATACAGCACTAGAACCAAGTATTGACATATATACAGCACCAGAACAAAGTTCAGTACATATATACAGCACTAGAACCAAGCTCATTACTTATACACACAGCACCAAAACCAATCTCATACGTATATACAGCACCAGAACCAAGCTCAGTACTTACATACAGCATCAGAACCAAGATCAGTACATATATACAACACCAGAACAAATACAGCTCAATTTAGCGCAACCCCTGCCGTATAGGTTTGTACGGCATAAAACTACAGCTCCCAGCATGGCCCGAACAATTGTAAGGATATGCTGTTTCACAAAAAAAAATCATATCATAATCATACCACCGATCATCTCGCTGCAGATCACACAGAGACTACAGTACTGATTAGAGACAGAATAAACATTTACATTAAGTGACTCACCGGTGACGACTCAGATTCTAGTTCTTTTCTTCTCCCTCCGGTCTAGACCTCTATGATGGATTTCTTCCGGGCCATTTATGCAGTTTTCCGCTCAGATGTCTTCAGCTTCTCACTATTAAAACATTTCTGCACCTATTAGCGAAGTTAAAATTCTCAACACCTCTAAATATAATAAAGCACCATACACTGCACCTCTAACTATAATAGCGCCAAAAGACTCTGTCCATGATTATAATAGTACCATACACTGTGTCCCACACGCACACCGTGCCCCCTGTAGATAGTGCCCCCATAGCCCCCTGTAGATAGTGACCTACATAGAAGCCCCTGTAGATAGTGTCCCACATACAGCCCTCTGTAGATAGTGTCTACATATGGACTCCAGAGCTGCAAGGCAATAGTGCTAACCACTGAGCCACCTTGCTGCCCTACATATAGCTTCCCCTATAGACAGTGCTCCACGTATAGCCCACCTCTGTAGATCGTCTCACATATAGCTCCACCTGTATATAGTGTCCCACATATAGCCCACCCCTATAGAAAGTGCCCTCAAAAATAGCTCCCATATATATAGTACTCTACATATAGCCCACCCCTGTATAGTGTCTCACATATAGCTCCCCCTGTATATAGTGCACCACATATAGACCCCCCTGTAGATAGTGGCCCGCATCCTCACATATAGACCCCCCTGTATATAGTGGCCCACATTCCCATATAGACCCTCCTGTATATAGTGGCCCACATCCCCCCATATAGACCCCCCCTGTAGATTGTGCCCCACATACAGACCACACCTGTAGCTAGTGCCCCACATCCCCACATATAGACCCTCCCTGTATATAGTGGCCCACATATGGACGACCCCCTGTAAATAGAGCCCCCACTATATATAAATGACACACAGTTTTATGAGAAAAAAAACAAAAACTTTACATACTCACATGATCCCGTTCCTGTTCGCTGGTGATGCAGATCTGCTCTCTTCTGAGCGGGTCTGCAGGAGCTGAATGAGTGTCGTCCAATGACGCTGATTGACAGGGCAGAATGACTTGCCCCGTCAATCAGCGCCTTCCAAGCATGCCAATCAGCGTCATTGTAAGGCGCTGAAATGGTCGGGCATGTTCAGTGCTAATGCGTGTATTTGGCTGTCGCTAGCACCGGCGCCCCCTCCGGTGCTAGCGACACCTACAGGCATGAGAGGGCCTGTGTCGCCCGGCCCATACTTGTTGGAGGCTCGGCGGCGCGGGCCCCATAGTAGCGGCACTACCGCTGTAGCAGCAATAACGGCTGCTAGCGGCGCCACCGGGCATATGGGGGGGCGTGTCGGCCGGCGGCACGGGCCCCCTCAAGCGACGGGCCCCGTAGCAGCCACTACGGCTGCTACCGCGGTAGATACGCCACTGGACATGCCACATATATGTACGTGGTAGCCGTTAAGGAGAAGTATGGAGCGGGCTCACAGGCTGAGCTCGCTCCATGCTTAGCCGGTCGACGGCTGTGTAATACTGCCAACACCTCACTGCAAAGGACGGAATCAAAGACCACTTTGATTCCACCCGTTTAACCTCATTAGAATCAGGGAAGCGGTCCCCTCCGACGTTCCATCACCCCCCCCCCCCCCCCCCGCAAGCGACGCGTCATGTCTTCAAAGGAGACGGTCAGTATATCGATATACTGCAATACATCAGTATTGCAGTATATCATGATCACTGGTTCAAGTTCCCCAGGGGGACTTATACAAAAAAGAAAAAGTAAAAAACAGCTAAAAGTTTTTTTTTATGTTCCAAAAAAAAATTATATATATATAAATATACAGTCCAGGGTAGATGAACACAGCACTCCAATAATTCAACAAATCAGGCCATGTGCTCGTTACCTGGGGGTGAATCAATTCCCCAATATCCAATAGAGAAAAATATAGAGCGCAGTAACGGCACCAGGACTTCAAGGTAAATGAAAGCAAAAGTGGATTTATTTCACCTCAACACAGCAACGTTTCGGTTCAACAGGCTTGAGAAAGGTTCCTGTTGAACCGAAACGTTGCTGTGTTGAGGTGAAATAAATCCACTTTTGCTTTCATCTACCTTGAAGTCCTGGGTGCCGTTACTGCGCTCTATATTTTTCTCTCTCTCTCTCTCTATATATATATATATATATATATATATATATATATATATATATATATATATATATATATATATATATATATATATATATATATATATATATATATATATATATATATAAAGTAAAAAAAAACACCTCTTTTTCCATTTTTTCCCTAAATCAATGTTAAAAGTTACTATAACTGGTATCGCTGTATTCGTAAAAGTCTGAACTATCACATTATAGAATTATTTAACCAGCCTGTGAACGCCATAAACAAATATATATCTAAAAACCCAAATTGCTGTTTTTTGGTCACCTTAGCTCTCCAAAAATAGGAATAAAATTTATCAAAAAGTTGCATTTACAAATAACAATCTTATGGCACTCAGATTATGGCGACACAAAACAATTTTACTTTTTAGCAAATCGTTTTTTTTAATAAAATTGGTAAAACATAACAAAAACATATAAATTTGGTATCGCCATAATCGTATCAACCCATAGAATAAAGTGAACATGCAGTTTTTACCACCTGATGGACGCCGTAAAAACAAAACCCCCCAAAAATGGCATAATCGCTGTTCTTTTCCCCATTTCACCCCACAAATATTTCTTTGCAGTTTCCCAGTACATTATGCTGTACAATAAATGGTGTAATGAAAAACTAAAACTTGTCCCGCAAAAAAAAAAGCCCTCATATATCTATGTCGACTAAAAAATGTTGTTTTTTTTTATAGCTTTCAGAAGGCAGGGAGGAAAAAAGGAAAATAAAAACCAAAGATTGGACGTGTTCTTAAAGAGGCTCTGTCACCAGATTTTGCAACCCCGATCTGCTATTGCAGCAGATAGGCGCTGCAATGTAGATTACAGTAAAGTTTTTATTTTTAAAAAACGAGCATTTTTGGCCAAGTTATGACCATTTTTGTAGTTATGCAAATGAGGCTTGCAAAAGTCCAAGTGGGTGTGTTTAAAAGTAAAAGTCCAAGTGGGCATGTATTATGTGCGTACATCGGGGCGTTTTTAATACTTTTACTAGCTGGGCGTTCTGATGAGAAGTATCATCCACTTCTCTTCAGAACGCCCAGCTTCTGGCAGTGCAGACACAGCCGTGTTCTCGAGAGATCACGCTGTGTCGTCACTCACAGGTCCTGCATCGTGTCAGACGAGCGAGGACATCGGCACCAGAGGCTACAGTTGATTCTGCAGCAGCATCAGCGTTTGCAGGTAAGTAGCTACATCGACTTACCTGCTAACGCCGATGCTGCTGCAGAATCAACTGAAGCCTCTGGTGCCGATGTGTCCTCGCTCGTCTGACACGATGCAGGACCTGTGAGTGACGTCACAGCGTGATCTGGCAGAAGCTGGGCGTTCTGAAGAGAAGTGGATGATACTTCTCATCAGAACGCCCAGCTAGTAAAAGTATTAAAAACACCCCGATGTACGCACATAATACACGCCCACTTGGACTTTTACTTTTAAACACACCCACTTGGACTTTTGCAAGCCTCATTTGCATAACTACAAAAATGGTCATAACTTGGCCAAAAATGCTCGTTTTTAAAAAATAAAAACGTTACTGTAATCTACATTGCAGCGCCTATCTGCTGCAATAGCAGATAGGGGCTCCAAAATCTGGTGACAGAGCCTCTTTAAGGGGTTAAAGGGGAAATTTCTTAGGCAGTGAAAGGTCAGAAAGACTTTTGAAATTCAGGCATTCTGTCTTTGCATGAACAGCATTTGTTAAATATTATTACACATGTAATGAAACTACATCCATTAAAAGACTTATGAACTATTTGCTATAAATGAATTAATGATTGCTGTGAAGGCTATGGAAAGCCTAATACAAATGTTATTAGCAGCCAATATGCACAATTACGTAATCTAAACTAAACTAAACGGTGTGCCTTGGTGTACTATATTCCCACACCGATCACTTTACAGAGTGCCTCAGAAATGTGAGAGCTTCTTACAATAAAACATTTGAGCATATTAAGGATTTACTTTCTCCCCAGTAACTCCAGTATTACCATGCAATTCTCACAATAACACTAGCAGGTAACATGTACTGTCATATAAATACTACTCATGATGTGGCATTTATGGTATTTCCGTAATGACTTGCTTAGGAATAAGACACCTTCCACTTATTGCTAAGATGGATATCTCTTATGAAAGCACAATCACAGGGCACATACTAATATATTTATATTTTTCTATGCCTACTTCTACGTGGGAATAGCGGGTGGATATAAAAGTTTGCAAATTTTGAAGTAAGTGATATTCACTACCAAATAACTACTATACAAAGAATAGTGAGGAATAAAGTTAATTTCTTATTTAGCTTGCTTTGCTTTGTTTTTGTGAAAGGTAATTCATGGGAAAGGAAAAGAACAAATAGTAATTCACTGAAAAGACTAATTGTCACGGCGCGGGGTGTGGACCCACTGGGCCGTACCGCGTAGCGGGGTAGCAGCTGGCCAACTAGGTACAAAACAATGTCTATAGTTCGAAACGGGTACCTGACGCAATAGTAGACAGTGGCAGGATCACGACTTGGCTTTCACAGCAGGTGACGCCGCGGATTCAGCGGGAAGGCACGACTTGGCTTTCACAGCAGGTGACGCCGCGGATGCAGCGGGAAGGCACGACTTGGCTTTCACAGCAGGTGACGCCGCAGATGCAGCGGGAAGGCACGACTTGGCTTTCACAGCAGGTGACGCCGCGGATGCAGCGGGAAGGCACGACTTGGCTTTCACAGCAGGTGACGCCACGGATGCAGCGGGAAGGCACGACTTGGCTTTCACAGCAGGTGACGCTGCGGATGCGGCGGAAGACACGACTTGGCTTTCACAGCAGGTAACGATAGTACGGGATACAGGGTACAGGCAGCAGGAACGGGCAACACTGGGAACTGGAAAACACTGGGAGACCTTTAGCAAGACAGACTAGGGTATACAACAACGCTCAGGCAAGGAACCAGTGGGCAGAGCTCATTTTTATAGTCCAGCAGCCATTTGGGCTAATAACTGATTACTGGCAGCTGGACGCGTACTGGCCCTTTAAGGCCGTGCACGCGCGGGCGCGCGCGCCCTGCGGGGAACGGCGCGAGGACCCGGAAGACAGTGCCGGCGCCTGCCAGAGGGAGGAGGACGCCGAGCAGAGAGGTGTCCATGGCCGGGATCGTCAGGGGGTGAGTTAGAACGGCGATCCCCGGCCATGGACGTAACACTAATGAGTAAAACTTTATAATTTTTATTGAATAACTCGCTAAAAAAAAGGGGTACAGTCACCACTGTGAAATGAGCCCACCGTGCTTGATAAAAAATTAAATATACTGCATTTTCTGATTCATTTGTAAACCCTCCTATAAATTAGTATGTTTAAATGTATGGGATCAACAGCGTTTAACAATTGGTGTTACAGCGAATGGGACCCTGCAAAGCACCGGAGCCTGCAGTTACCGCTCCTATGTACCCCAGTCCTGGGGTTGCCCAATGATAATGCTGTCACCTACGCTAAAACCCCTCTCTCATGTGACCCTACGCGTTTCTATATATAACATTTCATCAGGGGTCTGTTCTTTTGTCAAACTGGCTACTGCGCCAGTAATATAGACTTGTAACAGATATTCTGTTACACACGCGGAAGCTTGCTCGCATTGATATCAGCGGCACGCTTCCCTAAGGACTTAGAGTTTATATAATTAATACTCCTCCTCTAGGGCTGAGGCTAAGCCCCAATGCTAGCCAATCAAATTCGCCCACGTCATCCGTGACGTATGGTCATGTGACACCCGACACATCATTTGACGTACCCGGAAAACATAGCCATCGCCTAACCGAACGCGCATGCGCAGAGAGAGGCAGCAGAGTGCATCTCATTAACGCCTCTAGCCCTAGCGTCTAGGGGGCGGGGTAAACTATTGACATGAGAATAAAGATTGCTGTCCAGCTCAACACTGCAATCTGACAACCCCTAATCTAACATACCCTCTGGTCACACACTATGGGATGTGGATTAGTAAGTAAAAGTGCTTTGTATAGTAAATACACCTTGTCCATGATATGGGACAACTATACCAGTCTTGAGAATTAGAGATTAATAGATGACTCTAAATAAATAGATGTCTAAATAAAGCAGGTATAATATGTCTGCTCATTTAAACCCTTTGCTGTATACATCCCAGTCTATAGATCCACTGGGCCGCTTTTCTCAGGATTAGATTGTCCCAGTCCCCTCCCCGTTTCGGAGGGCGGACTAGTTCAATCGCCTGGAAACGTAAACATTCTGCTCTTCCATGATGTTTTTCATGTACGTGCTTAGATATGGGAGTATCTGTAACATTTGTCACATCCCCTACATGTTCTCTATTTCGGCGACAAAATTGCCGGATAGTTTTACCCACATAATTCAGTGGGCATGGACATGTAATAAGGTACACCACCCCTGTTGTTTTACAGTTTACAAAATCTCATATATCATATTCGATTTTGGTGGTGACACTTTTAAATTTCCTCCCATTCTGGATAAAGTTACAAGCTCTACAACTGCCACATTTGTATGTACTTGGAATCTTCCTATCTAACCATGTTCCTTTTTGCGGTATAGGATCAAAGCAACTGTGCATCACTCTGTCCCTGATATTCTTACCCCTTCGGAACGTGTCCGATGGCTGATGAGTGATCTGATCCGCCAAGTCCATATCTGCACTGAGAATACGCAAGTATCTTTTTAGTATTTTCATAATTTCTGATTGTTTGGAGTCAAAAGTGCCTATGAGTCTTGTAATATTTTCATCTTTTCTTTTTCTTGTAACTAAGAGACTCTGAGTCTCTTGCCATCTCATAAGCCTTTTTTATTACCTCTTTGGGAAAACCCCTCTCCTTCAATCTAGTAGCAAGATCCTGTGACTGTTGCTCAAAATCATCTGAAGAGCTACAATTTCGGCCCCCTCATGAACTGGCCCCTGGGGATACCTCGTTTGAGGGGATAAGGGTGACAACTATCCCATTGTAAAAAGCTATTTGTAGCTGTCTCTTTACGGTGCATTTTATTAGTGCTAGCGAGTTCAACTTCTTGTTCCCACTATTTCCTACTATGGCATGTATTTATAGCCTAGCTAAAATCCATAAGGGGTACCCTCCCCTACGTGGTAGACGAATTGTATCAGGCATAAATAATCTAACCCAAAATGTGAGCACATATATAGATGCAGTATTGCGTCCCTTTGTTTTGAGCTTGACATCTTATGTCCGTGACACCATGGATGTATTGAAACAAATTGATGGTATCACGCTGGAACGGGGTGCAATGCTGGCAAGCCTCTATGTAGAGGCGTTGTATTCCTCTATACCGCATGTGCTTGGCTGCCAAGCAGTGGAGTACTTCCTTAAATCACGAGGTACCCAGTATGTGGCCCACAATCAACTTGTGTTGCAATTGCTACATTTTGTATTGGAAAAAAATATGTTTGTCTTTGAGGATCGAATTTTCCATCAGCAATGAGGCACAGCAATGGGGAGTCCTACTGCTCCCACATATGCTAATTTGTTACCTTTGCTGGTGGGAGGAAACTGTAGTTTTTGGAGACAAATTTTCCAAGTGGACCTCATCTATAGGCCTCTGGATAAGATATATTGATGACGTCAGGGGCGTAGTTAAAGGCTCATGGGCCCCGATGCAAAAGTTCTTATTGGGCCCCCCCCCGCAAACTTCTCATGACCCAACAATGCAGCACTAGCCACCAGGGACGTCACTAAGGTCTTAAAATGTCAGGGGAAATAGCCCCAATACATATGTGTCCGCCCCAAAAAAAATGTATGAGACAGCATAGCATATCTATAGCACTACGACCCTATCAACTATAGATAGGATTAGATACAATGGCTCAGCAGACAGTATCACACATCATAGGATTAGATATAGGGCCCAGCAGACTGTATCACACGATAGGATTAGATACAGTGGCTCAGCAGACAGTATCACACATGATAGGCTTAGATATAGGGCCCAGCAGACAGTATCACACATGATAGGATTAGATACAGGACTCAGCTCGCTGACATTGCGGCTCCAGCGCTGGACCCAGGAAAGGTAAGAATAATAATTTTGCTTCTCTATGTGTTACTGATTATTTTTGTGTGTTTGTGTTTATTTACAGGTTCGGTTGTTGGACTTCGGATACGAGGACTTCAATGACGGCGTTTTTTTATTCTCAATAAAATGGTTAATGGGGATTGTGTTTTTTTATTTCAATAAAATATTTTTTCTATGTGCTTGTATCTTTTTAAACTTTATTATCACCGCCTTAGTAATGGCCGCTGGCTGATTGACAACCTCCATTACTAAGGCGGGGCTTAATGTTAGCCGGTGCAAAGGCCAACACTAACCCTCATTATTACCCCGGTACCCACCGCCACCAGGGGTACTGGGAAGAGCCGGCTACGAACCAGTACCCGACCATTTGTAGTGACGGTTAGGCACCGGGGCGGCTGGTAGTATTAGGCTGGGGAAGGCCAAAAACAGTGGCACCTACCACCCTGGTAATGCTGCCTGCTGCTGCTGTGCTGCATCTGGCTGGTTATGAAAATTGGGGGGGGGGACCCCACATCGTTCTTTCCAATTATTTTTTATTTTTATTTTTTTAAATGACGTGGGGTCCCCCCATTTTTCATAACCAGCCAGATACAATAAAGCAGCAGCAGCCTAGCATCACCAGGGTGGGAAGGGCCACTGTTTTTGGCCTTTCCCCTCCTGATAATACCAGCCTGCGGCCGCCCCAGTGGCCGACCATCACTACAGATGGTCAAGTACTGGATGGTACCCGGCTCTTCCCAGCACCCCTGGTGGCGGTGGGTACTGGGGTAATAAAGGGGGTTAGTGTTGGCCTCAGCACCGGCTAACACTAAGCCCCGCCTTAGCAATGGACGCTGTCAATCAGCCGGCGGCCATTACTAAGGCGGTAGTAATATAGTTTAAAAAAAAAACACAAGGACATAGAAAAAATATTTTATTGAAATAAAAAAATCCCACAAAACCCTCATTAACCATTTTATTGATAATAAAAAAGCCGTCATCAAAGTAGTCCTGGAATCTGACGTAGTCCAACGACCGAACCTGTAAGAAAACACACAAAAAAAAATTGATTAGTAACACGTGTTAGGCTTAGATACAGGGCCCATGTGTGATACTGTCTGTGGGATCCTGTATCTAAGCCTACCACAAGGTAGGCTTAGATACAGGGTCCAGCAGACATTAATCTTATACAGTATAAGATTACTGTGTGCTGGGGCCCTGTATCTAAACCTACCGTGTGGTTGGCTTAAATACAGGGCCCATCAGACAGGATCACACATGGGCCATGTATCTAGGCCTACCATGTGATTGGTTTAGATACAGTGCCCAGCAGACAGGATCACACAATCTGTGATCCTGTCTCATGGGCCCTCTAAGCCTGCCACATCATAGGCTTAAAGGGGTTGTCCAGTCCCTAAACATTGATGGCCTATCCTCAGGATAGGCCATCAATAGCTGATGTGTCGGGGTCCGTCTCCCAGGACCCACCAATCAGCTGTTTTGAAGGGGCCGCAGCACTCGTACGACAGCTGCTTCCCCTTCATTTCACTTACTCGCTCACACTGTGAATCGCCGACACGGATTGACAGTGTGACCGGAATGAAGTAACCGGAATGAAGGGGAAGCAGCTCTCGTACGAGTGCTGCGGCCCCTTCAAAACAGCTGATTGGCGGGTCCCGGGAGTCGGACCCCGCCAGTCAGGGCTACTAATCTTACCTTGCTCTTCAGCCGCAGCGGAGGTCCTGTCCTCTCGATGTTGTGCGCGGCGCAAAGCGCTGTGACGTCATGCACTTCGCACAGCGCTTGACGTCAGGACCTCCGCTGCGATCCGGAACCAGGAAGGTAAGTACAGTCTGTTACTATAGTAACAGGGGCCCGCTGCCCGAGTTACTCTAGTAACTTTTTATTGCTGTGGGTCCCCCTGGCTTCGGGGCCCGGTCGCAATTGCGACCGCTGTGACCCCCTATAGCTACGCCACTGGATGACGTGTTCTTACTCTGGAATTCCACAGTTGAAGAGTTCAATGTCTTTGTGGCAGCTCTAAACAAGAATGATTTAGGACTGAGATTCACTAGTGATATCAGTGATTATTCACTATCATTCCTAGATCTTAAGATTACCAAAACAAAGGAAGGTACGATTCGAACCAAAGTGTACCGTAAAGATTCAGCTTCAAATAGCTTTTTACAATGGGATAGTTGTCACCCTTATCCCCTCAAACAAAGTGATCCCCAGGTACCAGTTCATGAGGGTACGCCAAAATTGTAGCTCTTTAGATGACTTTGAGCTGCAGTCACAAGATCTTACTACTAGATTGAATTAGAGGGGTTTTCCCAAAGAGGTAATCAAAAAGGCTTATGAGATGGCAAGAGACTCAGATAGAACTAGTCTCTTAGTTCCAAGAAAAAGAAAAGATGAAAATATTACCAGACTCATAGGCAGTTTTGACTCCAAACAATCAGAAATTATGAAAATACTAAAAAGATACTGGCGTATTCTCAGTGCAGATATGGACTTGGCGGATCAGATCACTCATCAGCTTTCGGTCACGTTCCGAAGGGGTAAGACTATCAGGGACAGAGTGATGCACAGTTGCTTTGATCCTATACCGCAAAAAGGAACATGGTTACATAGGAAGATTCCAGGTACATACAAATGTGGCAGTTGTAGAGCTTGTAACTTTATCCAGAATGGGAGGAAATGTAAAAGTGTCACCACCAAAATCGAATATGATATACGAGATTTTGTGAACTGTAAAACAACAGGGGTGGTGTACCTTATTACATGTCCATGCCCACTGAATTATGTTGGTAAAACTATCTGGCAATTTCGTCGCCGAATTAGAGAACATGTAGGGGATGTGACAAATGTTACAGATACTCCCATATCTAAGCACGTACATGAAAAACATCATGGAAGAGCAGAATGTTTAAGTTTCCAGGCGATTGAACTGGTCCACCTTGCGAAACGGGGAGGGGACTGGGACAATCTAATCCTGAGAAAAGAGGTCCAGTGGATCTATAGACTGGCACGTATACAGCCAGAAGGTTTAAACGAGCAGACATATTATACCTGCTTTATTTAGAGTCATATATTAATATCTAATTCTCAAGACTGGTATAGTTGTCCCATATCATGGACAAGTTGTATTTACTATACAAAGCACTTTTACTTACTAATCCACATCCCATAGTGTGTGACCAGAGGGTATGTTAGATTAGGGGTTGTCAGATTGCAGTGTTGAGCTGGACAGCAATCTTTATTCTCATGTCAATAGTTTACTCCGCCCCCTAGATGCTAGGGCTAGAGGCGTTAATGAGATGCATTCTGCTGCCTCTCTCTGCGCATGCGCGTTCGGTTAGGCGATGGCTATGTTTTCCGGGTACGTCAAATGATGCGCCGGGTGTCACATGACCATACGTCACGGATGACGTGGGCGAATTTGATTGGCTAGCATTGGGGCTTAGCCTGAGCCCTAGGGGAGGAGTATTAATTATATAAACTCGGAGTCCTTAGGGAAGCGTGCCGCTGATATCAATGCGAGCAAGCTTCCGCGTGTGTAACAGAATATCTGTTGCAAGTCTATATTACTGGCGCAGTAGCCAGTTTAACAAAATAACATACCCCTGATGAAAAGTTATATATAGAAACGCGTAGGGTTCGATGAAAGAGGGGTTTTAGCGTAGGTGACAGCGTTATCGTTGTGCAACCCCAGCACTGGGGTACATAGGAGCGGTAACTGCAGGCTCCGGTGCTGTGCAGGGTCCCATTCGTTGTAACACCAATGGTTAAACGCTGCTTCCCATACATTTAAACATACTCATTCATAGGAGGGTTCACAAATGAATCAGAAAATGCAGTATATTTAATAATTTTTTATCAAGCTCATTTCACAGTGGTGATGGTACCCCTATTTTTAGCGAGTTATTCAATAAAAATTGTAAAGTTTTACTCATTAGTCACTTCAGTGAATTACAATTTCTAATACTTTGTGGGAGCACACACAAAATATCATAAAAAAACGTGAAATATGAAAGGAAAATAACCCCTGTAATGTAGTCAGATAAAGGGGCTTAACCACTTGAAATAAGCGCATCTATACTAAACACATAAAGGCTTAGAATCCGGGACATTCTGTACATATTGGCAAATAAACATATAGTAACTGTACAGCTGAAATTAAGATACGTGGAAAGTTATGTGACATAAAAAGGAGAATAAGGACTAGATGCAAGGAATTACAATGGCCACAAGTGGTACAGGTGGGTTATTGTGATAACATGTAAATAGAACAAAATATACTGTAATTGGAACGGTAAAGAGAACCTGTCAGCTTTCCTGACATTTTTGCATTAGTAAATACTTATGTTCCCCATGAAATTGCAAGTCAGGAGCATCATTTCTTATAACTCTGTGTTGCACCATTCCTCTGTTATCATTACTGGAAATGTATGAATAAGTTGACAACTGAGAGTTACCATTTGCCTTATCAGTAGTGTGGATCTCTACACAGTCTCACACCCTAAGTATCTCGGGACACATTCTATTGACAAGCGTAATGGTAACATCCAGTTGTTAATTTATTCATTCATTTCCAGGAGGAATAACCGGGAAATGCCACAATGCAGAATTATAAGGAGACTCTCCATAATTTTTATTTTATAGGGAATGCAAGCATTTACTAAAACAGACAAATTCCTAACATTGACTATGTAGCCAGGAAATGCAAAGTCTAGCATCTTTATGTAGTGCAAAAAAAAAAAAATCTCCTAAGTGAGGACATCCCATTTTCCCCATGCATGTGAACATATTATATTTTAGATCCATGAGTTCTGTGTGGCGTGGACTCGTAATACGGACCTTGTGTTATCCTATGGAGGTGTTGTAATGGATTTGCCTGACACAGCTTCTTTGTCGACGCCCGTGGTTAATCAGCCTGCATCTGTGCTTAGGTCTGTTAGAGTGACTCGATCTGCTACCACTCAGGCTGGGAGGCTGAGGAGTGAGAGAACCTATCACAGCCTGGCCAGATGGAGCTAGCTCCCGCCCTCTGTCTATTTATACCTTAATTTCCTGCTACTCCTCTGCCTTTGATTCTGTCTGGTTTCCTGGCTTTGCTGATCCTGCTTGTGTTTTGCCCCCAGGTATAATCATATCCTCTGTTGATTCTGACTTAGCCTCCGAAATTGCGGCTGATCAAGGTTCAGCTCCCGAGAACCTTCGGGAGAACAAGCGGGTGGTTTCCCTGCAATTCCGGCTAAGGGTACTCAGGGAGAATCATGACTCTGCACTATCTGGCCATCCAGGCATCCTGGGTACCAAACAACTCATTTCTAGAACCTATTGGTGGCCTGGGATGCTTAAAAACGTTAAGGCCTACGTCGCCGATTGTGAAACTTGTGCTAGGTCCAATGTACTATGTTCTTTGCCCATTCCCCAGAAACCTTGGACCCATATCTCCATGGATTTTATCACCGATCTGCCTCCATCCCAAGGCAAGTCGGTGGTGTGGGTTGTAGTAGACTGCTTCAGTAAGATGTCCCACTTTGTACCCCTCAAGAAACTACCCAATGCCAAGACGTTAGCTACCTTGTTTGTCAAACACATCCTGCGTCTTCATGGGTTTCCTGTCAATATTGTTTCTGACAGAGGGGTACAATTTGTTTCATTGTTTTGAAGAGCCTTCTGTAAGAAGTTGGAGATTGATCTGTCCTTCTCCTCGGCCTTCCATCCTGAAACTAATGGCCAAACTGAGAGGACTAATCAGTCTCTAGAACAATATTTAAGGTGTTTTATCTCTGACTGTCAGGATGATTGGTTCTCCTTCATTCCCCTCGCCGAATTTTCCCTTAATAACCGGGTCAGTAACTCGTCGGGGGTCTCCCCATATTTCTGTAATTTTGGGTGTAATCCACGGTTCTCTTCCATTTCACCTGGTGGTTCAAACAATCCCGAGGAAGATGTCGTTCATCGGGAACTGTGCACAGTCTGGGCCCAGGTTCAGAAGAACCTTGAGGCGTCCCAGAGCATCCAAAAGACTCAGGCAGGTAAGAGACGTTCTACTAACCCCTTGTTTGTGGTCGGGGATCTGGTGTGGCTGTCCTCAAAAAATTTGCGCCTTAAAGTCCCGTCCCAAAAAAATGTGCTCCCCGATATATAGGGCCGTACAAGATCATTGAGGTCCTTAACCCTGTCTCCTTCCGGTTTAGATTAACCCCAGTCCTTTCAGATACACAACGTGTTCCATGCCTTCCTCCTGAAAAGATGCTCCCCGTCCTTGGCTACCTCGAGGAAACCTCCGGTCCCTGTTCTCACTCCTGAAGGGGTAGAATTCGAGGTGGCCAAGATTGTGGACAGCAGGATGGTCCAGGACTCCCTCCAGTATCTGGTCCATTGGAGAGGTTATGTGCCTGAGGAGAGGACTTGGGTACCCGCCCGGGATGTTCACGCTGGGTTATTGCTCAGGAACTTCCATCTTCGGTTCCCCAACAAGCCAGGTCCACCTAGGAAGGGTCCAGTGGCCCCTCATAAAAGGGGGGGTACTTTAATGGATTTGCCTGACACAGCTTCTTTGTCGACGCCCGTGGTTAATCAGCCTGCATCTGTGCCTAGGTCTGTTAGAGTGACTCGATCTGCTACCACTCAGGCTGGGAAGCTGAGGAGTGGGAGAACCTATCACAGCCTGGCCAGATGGAGCTAGCTCCTGCCCTCTGTCTATTTATACCTTCATTTCCTGCTCCTCCTCTGCCTGTGATTCTGTCTGGTTTCCTGGCTTTGCTGCTCCTGCTAGTACTATTGACCTCTGCTTCAAATTGACTCTGGCTTTACTGACTACTCTCCTGCTCTGCGTTTGGTACCTTGTACACTCCTGGTTTGACTCGACTCGTTCACTACTCTTGTTGCTCACGGTGTTGCCGTGGGCAACTGCCCCATTTCCCTTAGCTTCTGTGTACCCTTGTATGTTGGTCTGTCGTGCACTTATTGAGCGTAGGGACCGTCGCCCAGTTGTACACCGTTGCCTTGTAGGCAGGGCCGTGCAAGTAGGCAGGGACTGAGTGACAGGTAGATTAGGGCTCACCTGTCTGTCTCCCTACCCAGTCATTGCAGGTGTTCTGGAGATTTTTTTTTTCTTTTACACACAATTGGGTAGCTGCCACTTGATAGTAAAATTGTGGCATGCTGCACAGAAATGACAAACAGATGCCTATTTTTCTGCATAGAAGTCAATGGAGAAGAAAATAATGAGATCAGTTAGAAATAAGTGGAAACAGAAAAAACAAGTAAATTAAGATATTAATCTGATACAAAAAAGCTAGATTTTACCTTTGCTGCCTACAAAATCCAATGTAAAACAAGGCTGAATCTTCGGTTTAACCTCATGCAAAGAGTAGCAGTGATGTGAGAAAGACATGTTGGTAATACCATCTAGAATGTTACATTTAGTAGGAATGTTTTTTTACTTTAAGTGTTTAACATTTTCTAGTAATCTGTTGCGGCCTTTGCTTCCAGTCATTCAGTCTAGTGAGAATTATTTCAACTGGTTGGCTTTAATATAAATAGATTTACACTGCGTCTGAAATGTCTGCCAGTATCTAATTTGTAACGGAGAATATGGCCATGAATATGTAACACAGTTGTTCTATAGTGTTTAATAGACAATTCTATGTTATAGTTCATATTGGCCATGTGACTCCTTTACTAACACACCCAAAACACATCAATTTTAAAGAAAGTAACTGTTTTATAAACCTTGGGGACAAGAAAATCGGGCATGAAAACGAAAGGCATTCTGTTTCAGTAAATTATTTATTGATCAACAGAAGTAAAACTCATCAAATAAACCGCTGCTCAGGATTGTTTTCTCAAATAACCAATTTTATCTAGCGCCTCAAGAGAATGCTTGTTAGGAGAATTACATTAATTATTAAACAAACCACAATAAATAAGAATTTAAGTCTGGCATACGTCTTTAGCCCACAGCACCTGTTACGATACAATAATATGTACCTACTATTATTCACAATTTAATTAAATTAACCCACGCATTCCTAGGGGACAAATACATCAATTCACTGTGTGATAATATGGCCCTTGAGAGATGATCTCAGGGAACGTAGCTGGCAGTTTCAGCTATGTATAGTACATTGATCTCTATGCACCTAACTTAGGATTATAACTACCTTTAGGCCCGTATGGCAGAAAATGGAGTCCCTATTAGTCTGTATTATGAAGTCATAGGCACTCCATGTGCCGCTGGATGGCGTCTCCATATGGCAATGTTAATGAAGGTATTGTCTCATAGAATCAGGGGTGTAGTTATAGGGGGTGCATTAGTAGAAATCACACCCAGGCCCTGGTACCTGATGAAGTCAACAGGTCCTTCTGCCACATAAGAAGACACCAGTGTTATAAATGGCATATGGTAGGTGGGGGCCCATTAAAGATTTTGCATTGGGGCTCAGAAACTTTAAGTTATGCCTCTGCAACGTTTCTAGGAGAGAATAACTCTGTAATACACCATGTCATAGATTTATATGGGTGCCGTAATGCTTGCCCTTGTAACAGGAGTGTGTGCATGAGGCCTTCGAGACAAAGGCCACTTTTTTTGTGGAAGTTTTCCCATTGACTTCATTGGGCAAGAAATAAATGTTAAATTCTGTACTCTAGATGCATTTTTATTTTTATTTTATAGTAATGGCTCTAGAAACACCTCCAATACACGCCACAATAGCAGTGATACATTTTGACTGAAGATATAGTCTTGACGATAGTTACCCTTTCTCAAAGTTAATAAATCAGATCCCTCATTGGGGGTAGAGGAATTGGTCTGCTTTTTGTCATGCATGGGGCAGGACCAGACCATCCTTTTCTTAATAGAATGAGGGTACCAAAGTAAAGAATATTTTGCTTGTAAAGTATTATAAGGTCGATTCTCCAGTCGATACTCATGATAGTAATCCTAAAGTAATACACTTAATAATGCAGTAATATATTAGTTACAGGAGAGGGTTAAAATTCCTTTAAATATTTTACAATGTTACCCTTTAAATTGCAGGGATCTCGGCAAGGCTGTCAATGGTAAATGAGTTTGGTAGTGACTCTAGGTGTCATTGAATGCAGCTTTAAATATCATCCATTCTATTATCTCAGTGTTTGTGCATTTGCAGTGAGGATGTCAGCTCTTATCTGATCAACCGGAGCTGCAGGCCGTCAATTTAACTCTCATGAGGCCAGTGGACACGCATCGATTCTATTCCCTCACCCACTTAAACTCTAAATGACCGAACTGCAGTTTTACATTTCGGTCTTAGGTCATGTGCTATCTTCTCTCCAACCTCTCCTACCACCTGTGTCTTGCCTTTGGATGTGATCACAGTTTCTTCAGTAAAATTACAGATACAGTTGGGATGAATTTGTTATTTAGTACATCTGTTTGGTTTATCATGATGTGGTATCTCTAGAATTCCATAAGACTCCAGAAAAACTTTGTGAATTCTCATATCATAATCACAATGATGGCTTGGACATAGGCAGATAATGCATGGTGTAAACCCACCCCCCAGCTGATGACAATATTGTCCATCTGAAAGGCCCAGACTTCCCCTCCCTTAGTCCTGGTGCAAATAGCGTTGAAAGCCTCAGACATATTTAGTGACACTATAATGCGCTGACTGAGCCACCTCCAAGTAGTGGGCATCAAAAATGATCGCTTCCTTCAGAGTTAGGCCTCCTGCACAAAGTCGTAGCTGCGGTCCAGGATTATGGCACGGACGGGCAGCGGTGTGTCATCCACGGGCTGTCCGTAATCATGGACCGTCCACACACAAGATGTGCATTAATTTCAATGAGCCCGGACCACAATTGCAGACCGTATAATGACATGAACTATTTTTTTTTGCGGCCCGTGCAATGCCGGACCGTGGAAACCATGGTCATGTGCATTGGCCCATAGGATTAGCATGTGTTCTATACTATCCGCAATTGCGGATAGTTTACGGCCGCAAAACTACGGTCGTGTGCTTGATGCCTAAGGCGTCATGCACACAACCGTAGTTTTGCAGCCGTATACTATTGCAGAACCGCAATTGCAGATAGTATTGAACACATGCTATCCTATGGAATAGGAGTCCGTGTGCATGGTCTATGATTGCGGATGGACGCGGATGACACTCCGCTGTGCGTCCGTGCAGTAATCACGCACCGTGCATACAGCTATGGACGTGGGCAGGAGGCCTTAAGAAAGAGCTCATTGGACAACAGTGATGATACCACAGCCACCAGAAGTCAGTTAGCAATGCATAGGGATGGCCTCAGCAGGTTAAGATCCCGCAACCCACTGAAAGGGACTTCTGGATTTGGGGGATACTTGACTTTTGCAGCCAGTACCAGACAGCTGCTGCAAAGGGGAATAAAATCATAGAATGCATTAAAGAGGCATAGATGCTTGCATAGTTTTGGCTCTATATAAAATCACTAGTCAGACCACACGTGGAATATTGTGTACGATTTTGGGCACCTTTATATAAGAAGGACATAGCTGAAAGGGATCAGGTGTAGAAGAGGCGACCAAAGAACTTAAAGGGATAACTTAATAAAATAAATACATTTTGTTTATATTTTATTAAAAGCAATATAATAATAAAAAAAAATAATTAATGACACCTTCCCTTTAAGGGAGTGTGTGTATTGCAATGTCATAAACATTGATCAAACTTGGGGTTATTCAGTTTGAACAAAGAAGCTTAGGGACGATCTAATTACAACTTGCAAAAATATGAATGGACAGTACAGAGATCTTTCTAGTGAACTTTTTATACCTAGGCCTGTAACCATGACAAGGGGTCCTGCACTATGTTTAGATAAGAGAGGGTTTCCACGTCATCATAGATGGGGATTCTTTACTGTAACAGCAGTGAGACTATGGAACTCTCTGCCACAGGATGTTATGATTCATTGAAAGAGATCAAAAGCTGCCTTGATGACTTTCTTGAAATATATATCACATGTTATGAGTGCTAGATTACTGGAGATGGATCACGAATCTAGAAATTTATTTATTTGGGATATGCAACTACTTAATAGGGTTTTTGCCCTCCTCTGGTTCAACACAGAAGGATTGTAGGTTGGACTTGATGGACCTGTGTTTTTCTTTAACCTAATAAACTATGAGACTATGCCGATGCCTGTACCCAGCAGTGGCCAGCAGGAGTACTTGCTCCCAGAGCTTGCTTGACTGATTGGAGCCAGAAGGTAAAGTGGTCCTTATCAGACTCATAACTAAAAGCCCTTTTACACGGGTCAATGATCGGGCAAACAAACATACATATGTAAACAGGGCAATGATCAGCTGATGAACAATCCGTTTGCTTGTTCATCGGCTGATCGTATCGTTTATGCAGCAGAAAATATTATTGTTGTCGGCAGCACACAGGGGGATGTACTGCAGACATGAAGGTAATGCATGGGGACGAGCAATTGCAGTTTTGATCGCTCGTCCCCATACATTACTGATCATAGCTCCTTGAAAGGAGCAAACAAACGCCGATCAACGAGCGGTCTCACCGATTGGCGCTCGTTGTTATGGCCAAAATTGGCAGATGAAAAACGACCTTAAGTTAAGCAAGTGATTGTGATTGCGCTACAGTAATTTTAATCAAATTTCACTCCCCCTATTCTTTTGCAAGATAGTGCCATAGGTAGCCTCCTATGGTCCTAAAAATAAAAATATCACTTTTGTGTGTTGCTGCACAAATATTCTTTGTATAACTTACGATTGTAGCATTAATCACACCTAGCTGAAAGAATTGATTAAAAAAACTGGTCAATAATTAATTAGATAAATACATATATATATTTTTTTTTATAGACGATGACTTTGTCCAGCAAAGCAGACATTTGCTTTTCTCGTGCATTGGTAAATGTTGCAAAAGCCTGTCAAACGCATTGGTATTGTACAATCTTCCAACGTCTGACTCTGACAGTGTTGTAATAACTGCCCCTAGCTCTGTACTGAATGGTACTGCAGATGTATTCTGACCTAGATTTTTTTTACCCTAGACTGATAACCACTAGCATTGATTTCCAGCGTACTTTCAGCCTGCACGTCCAAGTGAACATCAATTATGCTCTATTCAATACAAATATAAGTGTGTGATTTACTGCAATTGTTAGAATGTTTAATACATCCTGAAATGACAATGCATGGTGTTTTCCCACAATGTTTATTACATTTTGCCAGGGAAAGAAACCCACATGTTTTATATACATGTTTAGTAAAAAAAAATATATGAATAAACTCAGTATTAAGAATCAGAATGACCAAAATAGTATAAAAAATATTGTTGTCACGAGCCATTAGACATATTTGAAGCCCATCTAGCAGCTCACCATAAAAAAAAGCAACCACATTGCCAACAGAAAAAAAATTCTGGCTGCTGGCAGAGGGCACTGCAAAGAGGTTGCTGCACAAGGATTTTTACAGCTCTTGTGTTCAATAGGAGCTATAAAGCGGTCTTCAGCTAACTCTGCCTGTCAGAGGAGAGACAGAAGCTGAAGAAGCACAGAGCTCAATAGAGGTATAGAGGGCCTCGATATTTTAAGTTTATGGGGCCATGAAATTTCCAATATCGGCCCTGACTGTCTTTGGTCTCCAATAAAATATATTATATCTCTCCAACAATCCATGAGTAATTGTATGCCATAAAACGAATTAGCTCAGTCCTTACAATGTATTCTAATAGACATTAAGAAGCTGCTTTTAAAGAGGTTGTTCCAAGATCAACATTTATCACCTATCCAATAGCATAGGTGATAAATGTCTGATTGCTAGGGGCCCTACCACTGGGGACCGCGCAAATCACTAGAACGGGTGTCCCGAGCCCCCAGTTTCTCCTCACTGCATGACTGCTGTGAGAACTTGGGAACGGTGGTCGAGCGTGCGCGGTGCCATTCCATTCAAACTTTATGGGACTGACAGACTTCTGAGCTCCATTTAAGATCCTCCTTACTACAGATGGTATGTCTGTCCCTTAGCCAATGGTAAAGAAAATTGGCTTCACCCATAAAATGACTGCTTTCTGGTAAAAAAAAACTGATCAATCTTGTTCATTTGACCACCTTTTAAGTAAATAGGTTAATTATGAAGTAGAAGACATACAGCATTATCTCAGTGATATAGTTATCAGACTAGTCATAGCCCAGATGAATGAATCGAGGGAACTTTGATTTCTGTAATCTTTCCCTAAAACGTATTGTGAGCAACAGATAAGGAATATTACAATGAATAATGTGATGTTTGTAGTATGAGTAATAAGATTATAATGTAGGTTATTCTGGAGCAGAAGATTATAATGTATTCTACTTGGACCTCACAACTACTAAAGAGAAGGGCAAAGTACAGTATGAAATATTAAGCACACAGTAAAAAGGAAGCCTATTGATAGGGGTATCAATGAACCACCACTAGCTTTTCATTCTTGGGGAATTTTTATCACAAACTGTCAACAGGTCCCAGAAATAAGCAGCACCAATACCGTCTGGGAACCAAGGTCAGACTGGCAAACCAGAGTACCAGAGAATCCTCCGGTAGGCCCGAACTCTGATACAAAAAAGAGCAGCTAACACAACAAGGGCACCAAAGTTCAGCAGAAGACAACCTTATTTGAGGCGGACTTTGGAGCCAATTACTTGCCACTAATTGTTATTGCAGTAATAAACTATTAGCTCTTATTGATGATATTTCTTTCATGTGAAATGATAACAATAATATATTTACAATGCAATGAAATGTGGGTAGATTGAGTGTGGTAGTTATTTTCTAACAGGATTTGTGAAAACCACCTCAAACTGTACGTCATTTTCAGTGCGGGGGAGGGGGGGGTATGAAGTAGACTTATGGGCTGTTACAGTATGTTACAGCTGACTCCTTGCAATAACGACCGGGTTCAGAGATGATTCAGATTCCGGGAGTTACTTAGATGCTGCTGTCAATAGCGACCGCAACATCTCTGCTGTTACAATGAGGGGGAACCGCCATTGTCAGTCTATTGCCCCCCGTGACATGATCTTGGGGTGCTGATTGTTGTCATGGCAGCCTGGGGGCCTAATGAAGGCCCTCATGTCTGCCTTCGTGGTGCTCCAATTAAGCCCTTAATAGGAGTTGAAAAAAAATCACAATACATAAGTATTGCAGTGTATTCTGCAAGCGATCTCATGTTCAAGTCCACTGGGGAACGAAATAAAAATAGTTTGTTTTTAGCATTGTACAAAAAAAATAATAATTTAAAAGGTAAAAAAGTAAAACATAATTGGTATCGCCGTTTCATTAAAAGTATTAGAATGCAACATTATTTATCCTGCAGGGTAAACACGGTAAAAAAATTTTTAAAAATGACTGTTTTGTGTCACGTTAGCTCCCTGAAACTATCGAATAAAAAGTGATCAAAAAGTCGTATGTACCCAAAAATGGCACCAATAAAAACTCGACAGCGTAAGGGAAAAAAAAAAAAAAAAGTTATAACTTTTGGAAGACCGGAAGGGAAATATGTAAAAATGTAAAAAAATTACAAACCTTCATTGTTTACTTCCAGGGAATAAAACTCTGTCCATGATCATGTGATGGACACACAGGTGCATGATTTGCTACAGTTACAGTATGTGTATCAGAGATCTGTCGTCTAATGATTCCAGCACCTCTGTCACATGGTCACAGGAGACAGTTAAAAGTACCACACACTGGAATACATAATTAATGCAATGTATTGTACCAGCAATCAAGTGATCGCATGTTTAAGTCCCAAGTCAAAAATGATTCTGAGGGTACGGGGACACACAGCGTAAACACTACGGATTTTCTGTGACGGATTCATCGCGGAAAATACGCAGCGTATTACAGTAGAAGCAATGTGGGTGAGATTTCAACAACTCTCGTCCCCACACAGCGGAAAAAAAGCAGCCGAAAAAATGCGAATAAATTGACCTGCAGTGCGGTTTCTTCAGCTGCAGCAGGTCAGTTAATGCTGCAGAATCGCAGCTCTTCTGTTGCCGGTCTTTCCCATTGAATTCATTTGGATGCTTAAACCCGCAATAAAGTATTGTGTGTTGCGACATTTGTGGCGGAATCACAGTGATTCCGCCCAAAAAAATCGCAAGTAAGAATTTTTTTTTAAACTCACCCAGAGTTCCCTGCTTCTTCTCAAGTCCGGCCTCCTGGGATGATATTTCATCCCATCTGACCGTTGCAACCAAGCAAAGGCTGCAGCAGTCACATGACCTGCAATGCCCTCCCAGGAGGCCGGACTGCGTGCAGAGAAGAGGGAGGGGGTAAGTATGAACGTTTTTGTTTTTTTCTGGCGCTGCTTTACACAGTGGAAATTCCGCCGGAAAAACACCACAATTTTTCAGACAGCATTCCCTGCAGTGTTCAGGGCAGATACGCTGTGAAGCTTGACGCGGCGTATCCGCCCTGAACACGCTGTTGCTCAGTGGTCTAAAGTCCTGTTTTCAGATGAAAGTAAATTTTGCATTTCATTTGGAAATCAAGGTCCCGGAGACTGGAGGAAGAGTGGAGAGGCGTGAATCCAAGTTGCTTGCGGTCCAGTGTGAAGTTTCCACAGTCAGTGATGGTTTGGGGAGCCATGTCATCTGCTGGTGTTGGTCCACTGTGTTATATCAAGTCCAGAGTCAGCGCAGCCGTCTACCAGGAAATTTAGAGCACTTCATGCTTCCCTCTGCTGACAAGCTTTATGGAGATGCTGGTTTCATTTTCCAGCAGGACTTGGCACCTGCCCACACTGCCAAAAGTACCAATACCTGGTTTAATAACCACAATATCACTTTGCTTGATTGGCCAGCAAACTTGCCTGACCTAAACCTCATAGAGAATCTATGGGGTATTGTCAAGAGGAAGATGAGAGACAACAGACCCAACAATGCAGACGAGCTGAAGGCCGCTATCAAAGCAATCTGGGCTTCCATAACACCTGAGCAGTGTCACAGGCTGATCGCCTCCATGCCACGCGCATTGATAACACCTCAGCAGTGCCACAGGCTGATCGCCTCCATGCCACGCTGCATTTATGCAGTAATTCATGCAAAAGGAGCCCCGACTAAGTATTGAGTGCATATACTGTACTTACTTTACAGAAGGCCAACATTTCGGTATTAAAAATCATTTTTGAAATTGGGCTTATAGAATATTCTCATTTTCTGAGAGACTAAATTTGGGGTTTTCATTAACTGTTTGCCATAATCATCAGCATAAAAAGAAAAAAATTCTGGAAATAGATCATTCTGTGGGTAATTAATCTATATAATATAGGAGTTTCAGTTTTTGAATTGAATTACTGAAATAAATTAACTTTTTGATGATATTCTAATTCATTGAGAAAGACTAGTATAGAACAGTGACATTGAACATTTATAGCCACCTGAATACAACATGGAGTCCAAGTAATCAATCAACCAATCACATTTCCAATATAAACAGCGCCTGTGCACCTCTTAATGCCGTGAGAATAAATGAGGAGAATGCTGCGCATGTGCTGCTCGTATTAAACTTCTATGAGGAGAACTGTGATGTTTGCATAGTGTGGCAAAATCAATAATGAGCCAGAGGGAGGAGTTGGTCAGTTTTAGATGCCGAGAACAGGCGCACTTGCGGGTAATCGGAACGCCCAAGTGCCACTTCCAACCGAATTTACATATTACAATAAAGACAATCTCCGCAAACAAGGATGTAAATCGAAAGGATTGTAGACACATACTTTCAAAAGACCTACCAAACGCTGGTACAGGTTTGGTAGGCCAAAATGATCTGACAGATTCCCTTTAAAGGGAACCTGTCACCAGGTTTATGCTTCCCAATCTGTGGCATCAAAAAGCAATGACAGCGACTCAAATTCCATCGCTGCATAACTTAGGCTTCTTTCACACTGGTGTTACTATTTGTTTACCTTTCTTCTGTCAGAGGAAGAGAGGATCGATACATTAAGCGGAAAGCAACGGTTCCGTTAGAATTACCATTGATTTGGACAGCAATTCTTTTGTTTCAGTTGCTTTCCGTTTGCTAGGTTTCCATTTCTTTGAACGGAAACAGAAGTGCAGTCTGCCAAACTTTTGTTTCCGTTCAAAAAACGGAAACCAAGCGAACGGAGACAGACGGAAAGCAACTGATACAAAAGAATTACCATTGAAATCAATGGTAATTGTAACAGAACCGTTGCTTTCCTCTTAATGTATCAATTCTCTCTTCCTCTAACGGAAGAGAGGTAAATATATAGTAAGGATAGTGTGAACTTAGCCTTACTTTTCAACGAACCGCAGTTTTTATAAAATTCAAAACTTCCTGCAGCTCGTATTAATGCGCTTCGGCTAGCCCCACCCTCCCGCCAATGATTGACAGCTGTCTCCCCATGCTGTGCGTAAGGAGAAAGCTACCAATCAGCTGGGCCAATTGTAACTGGGCAATAAAGCATTACATAGTGTAATGTCCGTGGCTGCGGACTGTCCGCTCCAGCCTCCCGCTGACAGCCGCAGCCACGAGTCGGCAAGCGCTGGCCCCAGCCTCCTCCTCAGGAGACGCCAGCGCTTGCATCCACTCACCTCCGCCGGAGCCCGCAGGGTGCGCGCGCACGCTCGTCCCCGCTCTTAAAGGGGCAGCGCGCGCACCGGACATTTTGAACGACCTTTGACCCGTGAGTACCCAGGGCTATAAGAGGGGTCCAGCCCCCTAGTTCGATGCCTGAGCGTTGTTAGTCTTTCCCAGTCTGTCTCGCAAATGGTTCCTTATTGTCTCCCGTTCCAGCTGTTACCCGTGCCCTGTTACCGTTCCAGTATTCTGTATTGTTCCTGTGCCTGCCACGTCAAGTGCCATCTGCCACGTCAAGTGCCATCTGCCACGCCAAGTGCCATCTGCCACGTCAAGTGCCATCTGCCACGTCAAGTGCCATCTGCCATGTCTAGTGTCATCTGCCACGACAAGTGTCTTCTGCTACGCCAAGTGTCTACCGCTTCATCGGATACTGCCCGCCACGTCTGGCGCCACTTGCTGCACCTGCCTCCATCCGTGCTGAAGCCACAGCCACCGCCCGGACTATTTCAGGTAACCAAGCATTACTGTCTGCCAATTACTTCCGCTTAGACTGTGACCTGGTCAGCTGCCTCCCCGCTACGGCGGAGCGGCCTAGTGGGTCCACAAACCCTGTGTCCGTGACACATAGTAATGAAACAGTGTAATGAGACTGCACAATATGACATATTTGAGTGTGTAAAGTGCAACTATGTATTCTTATGCGGTTTTTCTTTGCAGTTATTTGGCTCTTTCATTATGTGAGAACATTTTAAGGCTTCTGTGTTGGGGTCCCGTTCTGACGTTCCGTGGGAGCTTTCCGTCAGAACGAGACCCTGAACAGACACAAATGGAAACCAGAGCTTTCCGTTTCCATCACCATTGATTTCAATGGTGACGGATCCGGTGCCAATGGTTTCCGCTTGTCTCAGGTGTGCAGGGGTTCCGTAAACTACGTGTTTATACAGATGAGCTTCTATACTTTATGAGTGTAACATACATGTAAAAGAATAGCGCTTCATAATATGAATTCTGTAGCTAATACACTGCAGCACATAGCCTTAGCAAAGCAATTCTCAACAGTTCAGTTTTTAGCTCCAGTATTATTCTCAGGGGCACCACACACTGATGCAGCAAACATTTCTGCATCGTGACAAATAGCCAGAATGTTATTATCTGTATTCCAATACATAGCCACAACATCATTATCTTTATCCCAACACACAGCAGAACAGTCAATCTTCGTGTTACGTAATCCTTAAAGTAAACTGATCGGTACACAGTCATACATACCAATGTAGCAAAACTGAATTTCTATTTGAACGGATTGGTTTTGTGGATGATAATTTAAGGGGTAGTCTACTCTTATGCAAATAAAACAATCTGAATAGTACTTCGCAATGTGTTCTTTTATTGCATTTTTGTCCAAAAAAAACCTGTTTCCTACCTTTAAGCAAAATACAATATGTATGTTCCCACGCACTGTTTTCAGACGTAATTCAGGCATTTTACACCTCGAATTATGCCGGAAAAAACGGCTCCATTACGCCTACAAACATCTGCCCATTGCTTTCAATGGGTTTTACGATGTTCTGTTCCCACAAGGTGTTATTTTACGCGTCACTGTCAAAAGACGGCGCATAAAAAGACGCCCGCATCAAAGAAGTGCAATCAATGAAAGTCAATGAAAAACGGCTCCAAAAACGTTCCAAGAAGTGACATGCACTTCTTTTTAGCGGACGTCTTTTTACGCACCGTATTTTGACAGTGACGCGTAATTCGAGGCGTAAAACACCCAAATTACATCTGAAAACAGTGCGTGTGAACATACCCTTAACCACAACATAATTCTCCACCTCATATCTCTGAATCAGTAGCTCTGCTACAACACATAACAGCTGAGTGATACTGTCCCTTAAAACCCAAAGGGGGAATTTACGCCAATTTCTGGTGTAGGTAATGGCAAAATGCCTGTAAGGTGTGGGAAGGGGTTATGCAACTCTTAGGCCGGATTCACACGAGCGTGTGCGTTTTGCGCACGCAAAAAATGCGGCGTTTTGCGTGCGCAAAAGGCACTTAACAGCTCCGTGTGTCAGCCCTGTATGATGCGCAGCCGCCATCATTATGACACTCCGATTGGATGTTTGTAAACAGGAAAGCACGTGGTGCTTTTCTGTTTTCATTCATAGTTTTACTGCTGTTGCGCGAATCATGCGCGTCCCACGGAAGTGCTTCCGTGTGGTGCGAGTGATTTTCACGCACCCATTGACTTTAATGGGTGCGTGATGCGCGAAATACGCACAAAGAACGGACATGTCGTGAGTTTTACGCAGCGGACTCACGCTGCGTAAGAATCACGGAACTGTCTGCACGGCCCCATAGACTAATATAGGCGTATTTCACGTTCGTCTGAATAAGCTCTAAGGCTGGATTCACACGAGCATGTTATCTCCGTAAAGGACGGAATGTATTTCGGCCGCAAGTCCCGGACCGAACACACTGCAGGGAGCCGGGCTCCTAGCATCATAGTTATGTACGACGCTAGAAGTCCCTGCCTCGCTGCGGGACAACTGTCCCATACTGTAATCGTGTTTTCAGTACGGGACAGTAGTTCCACGGAGAGGCAGGGACTCCTAGCATCGTCCATAACTATGATGCTAGGAGCCCGGCTCCCTGCAGTGTGTTCGGTCCAGGACTTGCGGCCGAAATACGTCCCGTCCTTTATGGACGTAACATGCTCGTGTGAATCCAGCCTTAGGCCTTGTTTACACGAGCGTATTTCACGTCTGTGTCGCACAGACCTGTGCAAGTCAATGGGGCCATTCAGACAATCAGTGTTTTTCACGCAGCATGTGTCTGCTGCATGAAAGTTACTGCATGTCCTATACTCGTGCGTTTTTCGCGCATCACGCACCCATTGAAGTCAATGGGTGCGTGAAAATCACGGACGGCACACGGACGCACATCCGTGTGCTGTGCGTGATTCATCTGAAAAAACGGCTCCATTACGCCTACAAACATCTGCCCATTGCTTTCAATGGGTTTTACGGTGTTCTGTTCCTACGAGGTGTCATTTTACGCGTCGCTGTCAAAAGTAAAAAGACGCCGTAAAAAGACGCCTGCGAAAAAGAAGTGTATGTCACTTCTTGGCACGTTTTTGGAGCCGTTTTTCATTGAATCCATTGAAAAACAGCTCCAATAACGGCCGTAAATTACGCTGCGAAAAACGCGAGTTGCTACAAAAATGTCTGAAAATCTGGAGCTGTTTTCGCCTGAAAACAGCTCCGTATTTTCAGACGTTTTTGCACACTGCGTGTGAACATACCCTTAGGGTATGTTCACACGGCCTATTTTCGGCCGTTTTTCGGGCCGTAAACGCCCAAAAAATCTGAAGCAGAACGCCTCCAAACATCTGCCCATTGATTTCAATGGGTAAAATGGGGTTCTGTTCCGACAGGGCGTTTTTTTACGCGGCCGTTTTGAAAAATGGCCTCGTAAAAAAACGGCTGCGAAAAAGAAGTGCAAGACACTACTTGGGACATTTTTGGAGCTGTTTTTCATAGACTATTGAAAACAGCCGTAAAAGACGCAGCGAAAATCGCCAGTGGCTTAAAAAAGTTCTGAAAATCAGGATCTATTTTCCCTTGAGAAAACCTCCCCCTCCTCCCATTGAAATCAATGGAAAGCATTTTCGGCCATTTTTTGGCGAGTTTTGCGGAGCGGTTTCCGCATAAAAAAAAAACTCAGTGTGAACCCAGCCTATGAAAAACAGCTCCAAAAACGTCCCAGGAATGACCTGCACTTCTTTTTCGCGGCCGTTTTTTTACGTGGCCGTTTTTCAAAACGGCCGCGTAAAAAAACGGCCCATCGGAACAGAACGCCGTTTTTTCCATTGCAATGAATGGGCAGATGTTTGGAGGTGTTCTACTTCCGATTTTTCGGCCGCTTTCGCCCGAAAATAGGCCGTTTAAACATACCCTTAGTATGACAAGTGTCACATAGCGCGACTGAGTAAAGAGCTGCTGAGGACTGAGGATGGGGGAGTGGAGTCTCTCTGCTGCTATGCGGATTATAGAGAGAGACAGCCGTTAAGAGAGTGACTTTGCCAGCTGTAGTGATAGAGACTGTGATTGAGACACGCGAGTACTGACGCTGCAGAAGTGGGAAGTATATTAAATAGTCAGTATGAAGCATGCCAATGAACCACTGCAGAGATGAGGTACTTAAATGGGTTGTCCAGGCCTGGGGCAGTTTTTCTTATTAATGACCTATCCACAGGATAGGTCATTAGTATATGATCGGTCGGGAGTCCGACACCTGGACCCTGCACCAATCAGCTGTTCTGGCTGCCTCCGGGCATCGGAAGTTATGTAGTGGTCGGTGCCGAAACAGAACTCACTGTATAGCAGCGGTGCAGAGTTACTGCAGCTCTGCTCCTATTCAACTAAATAGAAGCAGAGCTGCGGTACAGCCACTATACTGTGACCAGAGCCATCTGCTTCTGCCACCAACCACTGCATAACTTACAGTGCTCGGAGGCAGTTGGAACAGCTGATCGGTGCGGGGTCCGGGTGTTGGCCCCCTACCGATCATATACTGATGATCTATCCTGTGGATAGTTCATCAGCATGAAAAAACGCTCCCTGCCTGGACAACCCCTTTAAAAGTGTGTGAGGTACTTAGCCAGCGACCGCAGCCAAATTTGCAACAGTCCGTTCAAGTGTAATACCTCCTTGTAAGTACCATTATATGCTTCCTGTAACTCCCAGTGAGATTGAGAAACCGCCAAGCGTTGTACAGTAATTCCTTGTGAGCAATAAATACCTATTTTGTACTTGTCGGTGTCTGCGACATTTCCGGTCTTACCCCCATGAGGTAAAAAAATTCCTCCTGAACTCCAAATACGGCAATCAGAATAAATTTCTGGATCAATGTCTCATCTCCAGAATCTAGTACTCATAAAATTATATTTTTAAAGAAAGTTGTTTAAGCAATGGCGGATCATCATTAGGGTGTTTTAGGTGGCCGCCCCGGGGCCCGAGGCTCCCAGGGGGCCCATGGCCACCCAAAATACAATTTAGTTTTGTCGCAAATTTTTCCGCGGATCACGGCAAAAACGGCGATAAAACTGCATTGTGTATGTCTAACAAAAGGACCGGCAGACATAAGGTCTAATGAGCTTATGTCTGCAGTTCTTGTTACGGTTTAGAGACCTGCTGGTCACATGACCGCAGGTCGTAGAACAGCAGCAATACTCCATAGAGAAGACTCTGAGGTGGGCTTTTAGGTAAATAGAAGGGGATGGATTTATTTAAGGGGTCTGGGGTCTTTATTTAGGGGTCTGGTCTGGGTCTGTAATAGTTTATGTGGTCTGTATTTAGGGGGCCCGGTCTAGGGTCTGTATTAGTTTAGGGGTCTTTATTTATGGGTCTATATTTAGGGGGTCTGTATTAGTTGAGGGGGTCAGGTTTGGGGTCTGCATTTAGGGGTCTGGTCCGAGGTCTGTATTTAGGGTGTTTGTTCTGGGGTCTGTATTTGTTTAGGGGTGGGGACTTGTCTGGGGACTGTATGTGTTCCAGGATCTGGTCTGGGGTTGTCCGGGCACATCGATAGGTCATCAGTATGATAAACCGGTCCGTGCCCGGACAACCCATTTAATCTATGGACCTGGGCCTTGGTGTCTGAAATTTTGTTTTTCTATAGTGGCTGGAAATGGCTGCAGAAGAGAGGAACAAAGATGTCTCATCAGAAGAAGTCGCCATACCTGTCTGTGTCAGATGGAGAATAAAAGAGAACGACTCCCATCAGAGGAGACATCTCTTGTGAGTCACTGGATCTAAAGAGGATCTGTCCCCTCTCCTGACATGTCTGTTATAGGAAATACTTTTATTCCACATAAAGTCTTTGTGTACCGAGGACTAATAGACAAATGCGTGTTACCATTCCCATTGTCAAGAGGATGTGTCCCTACACAGTGTGATACGGTCAGCGATGGTTGGTGACTGTCAGTATGTAGTGACATAGCCCTTTGACAAAGGGAATTGTAACACCCATTAGTCAATGCTCACACAAAAAGGTGGTGTTCACTATAGGCATGGCAGAGCGGCGGTGGGGAAGGGGGCCCAAGTTTGTGGAACAGCCCAAGGCCTATGGTCTACTTAATCCGCCACTGTGTTTAGGCCCTCCTTGAACTTGCTCAATGAACCAACCATCACAACATTCTGTGACAGAGTTCCAAAGTCCAAAGTCTCACTGCTCTTACAGTAAAGAATCCTCATCTATGACTATGGTGAAACCTTTCCTCTAGCTGTAGAAGGTGCCTCCTTGTCATGGTTACAGGCCTAGGTGCAAAATGATCAGTAGAAAGATCTCTGCACTGTCTATTTACCCTAAACAGTCTTTTTTTCTAAACTGAATAACTCCACGTTTGATAACCTTTCATGGTACTGCAATCCACCCATTCACTTAAAGGGGTTTTCCCAAGAGGGATATTTATGACATATCCACAGGATATAATCCCAAAAATTAAATATTTGAAGCAGCACAAATCCAAATATCAGGAGCGGTGTCACTCTGTATGATCAGACAAACTCAGTCTGACGTAATGTAATCCTCAGGAAAAAGCGTGGTTGAACAGCAGCACACGTCTCCCAAATTTCAATCAATGTGTTTAACATATTGATTGAAATTTGGGAGACGTGTGCTGCTGTTCAACCACGCTTTTTCTGAGGATATCCACAGGATATGTCATAAATGTCAGATAGATGGCGGGTCCCTGTTCTACCTCTTTTTGTTCCGGCTGATTTCCGTCCATGAAAGTGAAAATAGCGTAGCTCGCTGAGCTACGCTGTTTCGGTAAGCCCCATAGAATTGAATGGTAGTTATGGAAACCGTGTAGTTTGCATGCTACGCTGCTTCCGTAACTGCCATTCACTACAATGGGAGTTCCGGAAGCAGCATAGCTCAGCGAGTTATGCTGTTTCCATATTTCCCAACCATGTTGTAACGTCTATGGCCACGGCCCGTCGTTCGGTCGTTAACCTCGACGGCCGTGGCCATGGACAGTTTACCTCCCTGCAGCGTCGTCCCCCAGTCAGGCGCCAGCACTCACTTCCGGATTCTGAGTGTCTACGGCGAACGCGCGCGTCCGCGCGTGCACGGCCTTAAAGGACCAGTGCGCGCGTTTTTGCAGTAAACCTGCAATCTGGCCCAGGATGCCCTGGGCTATAAAAAGGGCTCTGCCATCTTGCCCTTTGCCAGAGCGTTGTTAGTTTTCCATTGTTCGTCTTGCTTATGGTCTCCCAGCCTCCCAGTGTACCTTGCTCCTGTATCCCGTATCCTGTTTCCGTGCTACCTAGTGCTATTGCCGTGCTGTGCTACCTGCCGTGCTACAGCCTACACTGACCAGCTACGCCTCACCGGACGACTTCCCGCCGCCTGGTCCTGGACGTGCCCGCCTCGCCACTGCCTACGATTGCCTCAGGTACTCTCGCTGAACTATCGAATTGTGTACTTACCGGTTTGGCCAGCTGCCATTCCGCTACGCGGTACGGCCCAGTGGGTTCACACCTCGCACCGTGACACATGTAATCAAGAAGTGGCCGGAGACAGCGTGAGCACAAAAATCTAGAACGGGGTTTAGGGGCCCCGTTCTAGAGATAGGTGAGGGTCCCAGAGGTGGGACCTGCATCTATCTTACATTTATGACATATCCTGTGTATATGCAATAAATATCCCTCGTGGGAAATTACCTTAGTCACCCTCCTTTGCATCCGTTATAGTTCTTGTACACAGGTGCCTAAAATTGTACACAATATTTCATGTATGGTCTGACTAGTTGTTTGTATAGAGGAAAAACTATATTCTTGTCATGTGCATCTATACCGCTTTTGATGCATCCCATGATTTTATTTGCTTTTGCAGCAGCTGCCTGGCACTGGTTGCTAAAGTTAATTTTACTTTGTACCAATATCCCCAAGTCTTCTTCAGTGATAGTTTTATGCAGTATTTTACTATTTAATACATTTGTAGAATATGATTCCTCAGCCCAAGTGCATAACCTTACATTTATCCACATTAAACTTTGCCATTTCTCTGCTCACACCTCCAGCTTCCCCAAATCCCTTTGCAATATTATGTTATCCTCCTCTTTGTTGCTTACTATACAGAGCAAAGTATCATCTGCAAATATTGAAATTATACTCTGTAATTAGTTGCTAAGTATAACTTTTTTCCTGTACTAGTTATTATACAAGCAGCAGCTCATAGCAGGTTTCCCTGCGACACAACAACATGATTCTTTGTGTCATCAAAGTGTGGTTTCCTGCATTACAACACATAGCTTACAGCAAGAGTGAAGTCCTGAATAAGTGTCAACAGCAGTGTCACATTCATTTAACTTTTTATAAATGTCAGCAAGCTATCCACACATCATACAATTAAAATGGAGACCGTATCATTTGAAAGTGAAGCTCTGGTCTTTATAAATAATTCCCTAAGGAAGGTAAGGAGTATAAATATTAACATAATAGTTCATAATATTACCATTCATAATAGTATAATACCACCGTACAGTGCCAAATTACAGTATCATACATTAATCACAGTGTCATGCTATGCTATATAGTAGCTATTTAACAGTCCCATACAGTGGCCAAATACAATTGAGATTATATATATATATATATATATATATATACATATATACACACACACACACACACACACACACACACACACACACACACACATATACACAGTTGGCATATTGACATAGGATAGTAATTACCTACCAAGCAGGAAGATTAGACCAGGCCACATATGGTTAGTACATAGTCGCAGAGACCCCTAGGAAATTGTTCCTTTTGCCCCATTCTAAATCATGGCCCTGTGCAATCCATTTACGTACACAGTGCCCCTCTGGGTTAATACTGCCTCCATGGAGTAAGACTTTAATTTCCCACCACTGCCCTATTCGATTATAAGACTTCTCTTTATAAGTGAAGGAATTCTGATAAAACAATATTAGGAGGTTGGTTGAATGTAATTTCCTGCAATGCAAATGTCATTATAAAACACATAATCCGCTACATACAGTATAAGGGCTCATGCACACAGCTGTGTAGTACGTATCATTAATACGGCAACCATACAAGTCTGTCGGCTCATACTGTACATCCATATGCCCCTGATTTTATATAGGTCTTTTTTCTCATTGATTCATAAATGTGCACGAGGCCTAATAAGGAAAATGTTCAGAAAAAAAAAAAAAAAATTGTACATAACCATTTAATTCATATAATATTCTGTAAATTTAGCAAGGGAGTCTATATTTTCTCATGTTTTGTTCTAAACTACATTTAAAACAATGTAGTTACCAATTTAGTTACAATTAAAGTAATATATATCTAGCATCTACAGTGTGTACTCTGCTATACAAAAGCCCAAGGTCAGGTTTCCTAGTTCTCAAGTTATTCAGTCATCCAAGTAACACGGATGGAGTCCTCAGTTTTCAAGCTACAATCAATTAAAGTTATTTATCAAGCATAAATTCTATATTTCAAGCAAAGCGTCTTAAACAGGACATTCAGGGTGATTAATGAAAAGCCTTTTGGCTGCATTCACTTGAGAAGTGGCAGGACATCGCTCTTAGAAATATTACAAGACCAGACATAGAGGAGGCAATGAATTCATCTGCTCCCTTCCAGTTCCTAATAAACCTTCATAAACGAAGGACAGCTTATAGTGAAAAATAGAGATGAGGGAATGGCAAAAGTTTATAGGACATAAATGACTCCTAAAATTTTAGCAAATTGTGTCCCGATAAAAGAGCACTAAAATTCAGGCCACTTTCTCAGTGTCTCCGTAACCTTTGCGGAGTCGTTCACACAGAAAATCCACGTAAGTCTGGGTTACCACGTAGAATAAACGCTGCGGAATTGTGTGCGGAAATTCCGCAGCATTTACAGTAGCAGCAAAGTGGATGAGATTTAGAAAATCTCATGCCCACGCTGTGGAAAAAAACGCAGCGTAAACGTTAATAAATTGACCTGCGGAGTGGAATTTAATTTCGCAGCATGTCAATTTATGCTGCGTTTTTGTTGATTTTCTATTGCGGGTTTTCCCCATTGAATTCAATGAAGATGCAAAACCCGCAATAGAAAGCCCAGTGTTGTGACTTTTGCAGCGTAATCGCAGCTATTACGCCGCAAAAATTGCAACTCCGGAAAAAAAATAAATCATACTTACCCAGAACGCCTTCCTTCTTTCTGCAGTCCGGCCTCCTGGGATGACGTTTTGTCCCATGTGACCACTGTAGCCTATCACAGGCTGCAGCGTCATCGTAGGAGGCCGGAGTGGACGTCAAAGGAGGGAGGGGGTAAGTATGAGCACTTTTTTACGCAGCAGAAATTCCGTCCGAAAAACCGCACCACCATGTGCTGCGGGTTCCAGGTCAGATATGCTTCGGGATTTTTACACAGCGTATCTGATCCGTGGGAACCCGGCCTCAGAGTGCACTACAATGCAACTCAAAGGGGTTTTAGAAAATTTGTGCAGATTTTAGGGCATGCTTCAGATTGCTTGTGTAACGGTTTTCTGTGGATTTAAGGTCATATTTGCTGCAGAAATTTTCTGCCATGTGTAAACATGGCCTTGAAAACCAAGGCTGTATGGACATGCTTGGCCTCATGTACACATAAGTGCAAGCACAAAGTGAAGTTGAAGTAAAAAAATTAGAACTCTAATCTTCTTGGTTGCAACTGGTAACTGCTTCCCCGTGTGTCTGCACTAGTTTTAATACACTAAAAATATAGGTTCTCTGTATGTAATACCTAGCATTTTTCTCAAAACTTGTAAATGTATGTACCAATGAGTGAATTGTGTAAATTATTGATTACTTACACCTCTTAAATTAATCACACCACAGATCAGACTCCCTAAAATTATTAGACTTCCTAACTTAATCAGACCCTGTAAATTTAACCTGACCCAGATCAGATCCCCCCAAATTATTCAGACCCCCTAAATTAATCAGACCCCACATCAGATCCCGAAAATTCTTCACACCCCAGATCAAACCCCCTACATTATTCAGACCACAGGAAAAATATGTTCAGACCCTTATACACACTTGTACTCCCGCTCCCAGCTCCTCGGTCTTCAGTTCCATGCGCCGCCGGTCGCACACTAGGCCCCGGTGTTGTCCAGCATTCCAGAGCTGAAGAGGAGCTTGGGAGCAAAGAAGGCAAGTATAATTGAAATGGGATGCTATCTATTATATACCTCCAATAGATAGCGGCCAATTCAAAAAATTGTCACAGTGGTCGAGAGGGAACAATTGCCTCATGGCCCCCCTCCAAAAAAAAACAAACATTAAAAATAATTAAAAATCAATGTTTGCTGCAATTTTTCCCCAAAAACTATATAACTATGTATGTCTGCTCAGCTCCTCCGGTTCTAGAATATGCAGACAGATATAGCAGCATGTTTAACATGACTTGAAAGAGAAATATTACCAATTTAAAAAGTATTAAGCTATAGAATATATTCCAGTATTCCCCATGCAGAGTATCAAACTTGTATTTATCAATGCACAATGACAACATATTGATTTGCAGAATGTAATAACTGTAGATTGATAATTCAGAGAAGCAATTTTGAATATGAATATAAATATAGGTGTCAATACCCCTTTAAATGATATCTTAATTGATGATCAGCTCCGGTCAAGTCTAAACAAAGATATTAATCGCTGTAGCGTAATAATAGGCTCGATACATGATATTATACATATTTAGCTACTTGCATATACAGTATAATGAATTGTAGCCAGAAACTTAATGCAAACGATATCAAGCAAAACTAGATGAATTCCCCTTTTTCACAATATTTCTGCTTTTCATAGCTAATCTGTACACATCTTCCCCTTTTAGACTTCCTTTTTATATTTGCTGTGCTAGATGTATTTTTTTCCAGCGAACGTGGCTTTTTACTGTAAATTCATCGGAGGTAATATTTTAGCTGTCATGTTTTAGGATCGGGTCTATCTATCTTCTACATGGATTTACAAGATCTAAACTGCTGTGTTTAGGGGAGAAAACACATTGCAATTACAATGACAAGTAATGCTTTTCCCGGTCCGTATTTCATCGCCATGTTGTGCGAGAACAGCGACGTAGATAAATAAAGCAACATACTCGGTAGACACGTCTTCAGGGCCCCCTGTACTTTTGCTCCTGAAATCGCTCCAGTTTCCATAGCAACTAAAAGATCATTATTCCAATCACACGATCCTCAGAGCTTGGTATTCCTCTTGATCAGACAGGAGCAGCACAGCTACTACACAGCACATATGCATTCACTGACATGCAACAGTTGTGTGATCTGTACCGTTTAATATGCTGGTGAGATGGTCAGTGAAAATTGTGACATTGAAAAAATATATATATATTACGCTAATGGACCTCTAAACCGTAGATGTCATCCTAAGAATAATTAAAAAATGTCCTTATGTTAGCAGCTCCATCTGTGCACATCATTCATCAAGTTTCTTGCATTATAGATAGAAATGAGCAACTTTCTCGATATTCATTTCAGGACTGATTCTATCGAATCCGCTGTCCAATTAGATCCAGTGGAATAAATTCACCGCAAATTGCAAGTGGCTTTTGGATGTCTTTCAGGACTGCATCCAAGTTCGATACAGTCCAGGAAGACATCAGAGAGTTAGGGCTCATTCAGACGAGTGTATAAGTCGTCCGTGTGACGACTGTCATACAGAAACGTGTATTTCAATGGGGCCGTTCACAAGGCCGTTGTTTGAACGGAGCGTGCAAAGGGTCCGTGAAAAAAATAGGACACGTCCTATTTTCTTGCGTTTCACGCATCCCGTCATAGACTCCAGTCTATGGGGGATCTGTGATAACGCGACCCGCAAGGGTTGCCCACGCTCGTCTAAATGTAGCCTTCTAGAGGGCAATCAGGGAACTTGCAATTCTACCACCAAAATAATAATAAAATAAAAAAAACATACTCATCTCCCCTGGTCTCCCATAGCGACACGTCCCTGCCAGCCTCCTGAGATGACGTTGTGTGATTGGCTGCAGAGGTCACATGGGACAAAACGACGTACTCTCAGCAGACCGCCAGCAGGAGGTCAGCACAGACGCGTTTCTATGGGAGACCAGGTGAGTATGGTATTTTTTTTTTTATCTCCTCTTCTCGCCTCATGGTTTTTCTAACCTGTAAAATGGCAGCCTGCAGCATGAATCCCCATTTCGCAGAAACCAAAACTTTTGGGAAATTTGTCCGAATTCGACAGGTTTAGAATAGATTCGCTCTTCTCTAATTATAGACTAATACAATTTTAACATAAGACAGTCTGTTTAAGTGCCTATGTTATCTATCCAATAAGCGGATCTTTAGGTTTACTTTACTAAGCGTCATTTGCCTTATGTGTCGTGGTTACTTGCTAATCGATTTCTGTGTTCCATATTGCTGGTAGTTTATAAATCAATCTTTCTTTGCTGAAATAGAAAATAGCCTCCCTATGCACTGACTTCCTGGTCAACATTTGGTAGCCTTGTGCTTTTACACCGAAGCCAATTTAAAAAATACAGCTGCAGTGTAAAGCAGGAGACAATTACTGGCTCCCATTAGGCTGGTTTCGCACACAGTATTTTGCTACATTTTTATTTATTTTTCATGCGTTTTTTTATTTGCATTTTTTGTGCCGACACATGTTACATTAAAGTCTATTGTAAAATACAAAAGGAACTACATACACTGCATTTTTGCTTATGGCGTTTTTATAGTATTTTTATGGTCAGTAGCGTTTTTTCCAAATGCAGCATGCTCTGGATGTGGAGTTTTTTTCTGGCTAAACACTGTAAAACAGTGGTCTCGGGTGTCATATCCCGACCCATAAGCTATTGATGGCCTATTCTGAGGTTAGGCCATCAATTTTTATTGCCTGGAAAACCCCTTTAAGTCCTGTAAGTTGCGAGGTGGGGACTCCATAATTTGGACTTGTTTTTCCAGTGTGACCCATCAGTCCCCGATCGGATTGAGATCTGGGGAATTTGAAATCAACATCTGGAACTCTTTGTCATGGCCCTCAAACCATTCCTGAACAATTTTTGAAGTGTGGCAGGGCGCATTATTCTGCTGAAAGAGGGTACTGCCATTAGGCAATACAATTGCCATTGAGGGGTGAACATGGTCTGCAACAATGTTTAGGTAGATAGTACGTGTCAAAGTTTTAACCACATGAATGCCAGGACCCAAGATTTTTCAGCAGAACATACACTGCCTCCGCCTGCTTACCTTCTTCCCGTAATGCATCCTTGTGCTATTTCTACCCCAATGCAATGCAGATGCACCTAGCTGTCCACATAACGTAAAGGTAAACGTGATTCATCTGACCAGGTCACCTTCTTCCATTGCTCCATGGTCCAGTTCTGATGCTCACATGCCCATTGTCGGGGGTGGACAAAGGTCATCATTGGAACTCTGAGCAGTCTGCAACTATGCATTTCCTGCACTGTGTATGCTGACAACTTTCTATCATAGCTAGCATTAACTTTTTAAGAAATGTGTGCTACAGTAGCTCTCCAGATGTCCTATTTTTTTACTAGCCTTTGCAATTAAAGAGCCTTGGGGACCCATGACCGTGTTCCTGGTTCACCAGTTGGACCACTTTTGGTAGGTAAGGACCACAGCATACCGGAAACAGCCCGCAAAACCAGACGTTTTGGATACGTTCTGTCCCAGTCGTCTAGCTGACACAATTTGACCCTTGTCAAAGTTCCCCAGACACTTAGGATATGTCCACACGTAGCGTAAACATTTCCAGACAACGGATTTCATTGTGGAAAATCTGCAGCGTAATTCAGTAGCAGCTGAGTGGATGAGATTTTAACAAATCTCATCCGCACGTTCCGCAAAAACGAAGCCAAAAAAACTTTAATAAATTGACCTGTGGTGTGGTTTTTCAAACCGCAGCATGTCAATTTATACTTCGAAATTGCTGCTTTTCTGTTGCGGGTTTTCCCCATTGAATTCAACGTGGATGTGAGATGTGTTTTTTTGCGGCGGAAAAGCTGCAATTCCGCTGCAAAAATTGCAACACAGAAAAAAAAAATGGTTATACTTACCCAGATTTCTCTGCTTCTGCATCCAGCCCAGCCTCCAAGGATGTTTCATCCTATGTGACCGCTGCACCCAATCACAGGCTGCATCAGTCACATAGGATGAAACGTCATCCCAGGGGGCCGGGCTGCAGGACATCAGAGGGACGTGTCGCCCATAAATGCCAACATTTGAATTTTTTTCTCGGGGACACTTAGGTTGTGGCGTCTTTGATGGGTGTGTCTTATGGGGGCATGGTTTATCTGATGGGTGTGGCTATTGGGGCGTGGCTTTCTTTCCAGAATTTCTGCATACAAATAAAAGAACAAAAATTTCTGCACTAGTTTGGCTGACAACTATTAGGGTATGTTCACCAGCAAAAGTAAAATACGTCTGAAATTACGGAGCTGTTTTCAGGCGAAAACAGCTCCTGAATTTCAGACGTTTTTACAAGTTCACGCGTTTTTCGCTGCGTCCATTACAGACGTAATTGGAGCTGTTTTTCAATGGAGTCAATGAAAAACGGCTCCAATTACGTCCCAAGAAGTGACATGCACTTCTTTGAGGCGGCCATCTTTTTACGTGCCGTCTTTTGACAGCGGCGCATAAAAAAAAGCCCGTCTGCACAGAACCCCGTAAGACCCATTGAATGCAATGGGCAGATGTTTGCCGACTGTTTGGAGCCATTTTTTTGGCGAAAAACGCCTGAATTACGTCCGTAAATAGGGCGTGTGTACATACCCTTATGGTGACCAGTATCTTTCTGTTTATCCGGTTGTTTACAGGCAGCTGATGTCTCACTTTATCTCTAGGGCTAGGCGATATGTGCTGACCTCTACTGGCAGCGTAAAAATCAGCGTAGATCGTGCCACACTCCGTGCCCCTTGTAGATGGTGCTCCACACTGCCCCATTAGATATTGTCACACACTGCTTCCTGTAGCTATTGCCACAGTGCCCTCTGTAGATAGTGCCACACATCCCCTTTTAAGATAGTGCGCTGTGTTGATAATATCACAGTGCCCTGTGTCGATAGAGCCACACAGCCCCCTGTAGAGGACGCCACACACTCCCCTCTGTAGGGGACGCCACACACTCCCCTCTGTAGGGGACGCCACACACTCCCCTCTGTAGGGGACGCCACACACTCCTCCCTCCCTCTAGATAGCGCCACACCCCCTCCCTCCCTGTACATAGGAAAATTGTGGCATTGCCGACGCTCTGGTTGGGGATTCCTCTGACGCCAAGGGCTCCTCCAGTAGCCGAATCCCCGGCTAGAGCGTCGGCAATGCTCCGGTCGGGAATTCTGGCACTCCAGGAGGAGCCACTGACTTCATTTTCCATAGATTGACAGTGATGTCATCAGGGACTCCCTCTATGTGCTGAATCCCCGGCCAGAGCATCGGCAGCGCTCTGGCCGGGGATTACGCTCCAGGAGGAGTGAATGGCAGTGAAGGAAGAGGATAGTTTCCTGCTCTGCCATAGTATTTGTCACGATCTGAGGGTATGTGGACCCACTAGGCCGCGCCGCCGCAGCTGGCCAAGTCACAGTCTATGGAAAGTATATACAAGTTCGTAGCACAAGGGTACCTGAGATAGTCCAGATGGTGGCAGGGGCTCTGGCATGGATGGGGCTAGATGCGGCAGGATGCGCCAGATTTGGCGGATAGTAGCAGGAGTGGCAGATGACACCAGACATGATGTATACCGCCAGAGGTGGCGGATGATACCAGGAGTAGCAGATGACACGAGACATGGCATATAACCGCAGGCGGCACAACACGACTCCAATACTAAACACGCTCAGGAACAAAACACAGCACAGGATACAGGTAGCAGGGCACAGGAACACTGGGAGCAGGATAACACTAAAGGATCATTTTCAATATGAACATGAGAAAATGACAACAATGCCCAGGCAAGGAGTGAAAGGGCAGAGCCCTTTTTATAGCTCGAGGTGATTATGGCTAATTAACTATATTTTGTATGTGTACGCACTGGCCCATTAAGGTCGGGCACGAGCGCGTGCATGGACACACACTATGGGAGGCTGCAGAGCGGAGCGAAAGGGAGTGCTGGCATCTCCTAGGGAGGAGATGCCGGCCAACACTCACAAGTCCATGGCCGCAGCCGCCGAGGGGTGAGTAGGAACGATGGTCCGCGGCCGTTACAGTATTCAATTGTATCTGCGCCCTGGGGGCGCAGATACAATTGAACACGGCAGTTGCCGGGACAGTAATTTGCCGGGACGGTCTCTGTAAATTCAGAACAGAGACAGCAAATTTGGGACTGTTGGTAGCTATAGTTGCTATGACTACGGGTAAGTATAAGCTTTTTTTTTTTTACCTGCTGTTTTCCGCCAAAGACATTCTGGCCGAAAAACTGCACCACAATTTGGTGAGGTTGTTCGGCCGGAATTGCCTGTGGGGACCAGGGTGGATACGCTGTGTACTTTTAAGCAGCGTATACACCCTGTCTAAACATACCCTTACGCTTCCCCATTTTTCTTTGCTACCAACACATTAACTCGTTCACTTGCTGTCTAATATTTCCCACCCCTTGACAGGTGCTGTCGTAACCAGATAATCAATGTTACGCACATCATCTGTCAGTGGTTTTAAAGTTATGGCTGATGAGAATATATATTTAATTAGCAAAAAAACACAATATATTGTGTATCCATTCCTTTCTCTACATGAGCCAAAGAGCTGGAGTTGTAAATCCTGTAGTAGCCAAATACCCATCAAAATACTGTATTAGTAACAAGTTCTCACTAAACAATGTGTGTGTGACTCATTTTTCAAGCTATCAAAAAGAACACACTAATGTGATGATACAGTGTTAACTACAAACACAATGAATAAATTATCTGGTTCGACAGGTAGAGCAGTGATGAATTTTTAACAATTAGTACACAGTATTTTAGGAGTCTTACATAACATATTACCAACACATACTAATTATAATGGGTTAAAGGCATTACAGAACACTTTTATTTCTAACTTCTTTTGCTGGTTCACATATAATTTGTACCCGACCAGTGGTTTTATTCCTCAGCCAGACACATCTGATAAAGTTTTGGAGTTTGTGCACTGGCCATCCATAGCAAGTTAGAAAAAAGATGCATAAAACTTTTTTTCGTGCGGAGCAGGGAGATGTCTGACATCACAACTGATGCATTAGATGCCAGAACTCCTCCCAGAAGAAAGCATGGGATCAGTTCTGCCATCAGTTTCCCTCTGGCATTTCTGTACTACGTCAGAGGGCAACAAAAACGGTTCATCGAACATATGTAAATAAGCCCTTACTTCCTAATTTCTAAATAACCCCAACATCATTAACAAGGTTTTTTTTTTTTCATGGCAAGTATATTTTCCGCTGAAGAGATGTTCATTTTACTTTTTAAGATACAGCTGCTCTGTATTCTCTATACAGAGAAGCTGTATCTTTCGTTTGACCTGAATCCATCAGTCCCGTGGACCTGATTCGTTCAGGGAGAGCGGGTACTGCTCTCTGACACGCAGGATCTACCTGTAATGTATCACATCGAAGTTATGAACTTAGATGTGATCGGTAACAGCTCGATCCTGCGTGTCAGTGACTGAACCCGTCAGTCACGCAGAATGTAAAAGTAAAACAAATTTTTAATAGAGACAAAAAAAAAAAAATGCCCATCAAAGGCGTACATAGCTTTTAAGAAGTTTATTTTGATTATGAAGTATATCCTGATGTCATAAAACTCAAACATGCTGCCTCTAATCTTTAAGGTTAGTCACGCCCCAGTTTGTGTCATATTATACAGATTTGCTGCTGGACAATGGAAGAAAAACAGTGACAGAACACTGAGGCGCTGTTCACATAACGTTTTTGGTCTAGGTCTAACTTACACGCTGGGAAAAAGCTAAAACGGATGCCTAACAGTGGCATTCGTCGCCATACACCTTTTAATTTTTTTTCCTGGATCCGGATGGATGGAATAGTGGAGTTTACTTTGCTAAAGGTATGCAGATGTATACAGCCCAACGGAGACCAGAAGGACACTCTTTTTGGCGCCGTTTGGCTAAAGTGGCCTTATGGACACATATAGCGGGTACGTCGGGAGCTTTCCCTACGTACATGCTAAATGAACATCACAACAGGGACATAACAGGAATCTTAAAGGCTATTTAAACCTTTGGAGGACTTTTTTGTTTACTAAAACACTGTATTATAGTTACTTAACCCCTTCCCGCCGGATCACGTATAGAAACGTCATTAAAATCGGTGGCTTACCGCCTTTTCACGTAAATGTACGTCATGGAGATGAAGCTGGCTCAGGAGCTGAGCCAGCGACATCACCACCGGGTGACAGCTGTATGTTACAGCTGGCACCCTAAGGTATCGGCCAGGACCGGAGCTAGCCTCCGATCCGACCGATTAACCCCTCACATGCTGCGTTCAATAGAGATCGCAGCATGTGAGGAGTTTATAGCCACCGGCACCCCAGCAACGTGATCGCTGGGTTGCCGGTGGCTGCAAAGGCGATCGGAGGGCTAATGCTTACCTCCCGATCAACCTGTAACGGAATCCTCCTATGCCCCGTCGTCGGCGGGGCCCAGGAGGCTTCCGGTAACATCGGAAAGATGGCGCCGGCTCAGCTTCCGGCTCAGAAGCTGAGCCGGCGTCATCAGCAGTGGGTGTCCGCTGTATGTTACAGCGGACACCCCGATCTATCGCCAGGAACCGGAGCTAGCTCCGATTCCTGGCATTAACCCCTTCGATGCAGCGATCCATTGTGATCGCTGCATCCTAGAGGTTTGTAGAAAATCGGCAGCCTTGCCATGCGATGGCAAGGCTGGCGACTGCTACCATGGCAACAGGAGCCCTAACAATGGACTCCTGTCTGCCATTACGTAAGCTGATTAGGCCCCGCCCAGAGGCGGAGCCTGATCGGCTTGCTGTCAGTGAACAACTGACAGTTCCAATACATTGCACTACATAGGTAGTGCAATGTATTAGAACATCAAACAAACAGTTGGACATTCAAGTCCCCTACTGGGACTAAAGAAAAGTGTAAAAAAAAGTGTAAAAAAAGTAAAAATAAAAGTTGGAAAACATACAATAAAAGTTTCAAATAATAACACAAAACACAATCGCCCTTTTTCCCTTATCAAGTCATTTATTATTGAAAAAAATAATAAAGCCATACATATTTGGTATCGCTGCGACCGTAACGACCTGATCTATAAAAATATTATGTTATTTATCCAGCGCAGTGAACGCTGTAAAAAAAAAACTCAAAAACACTGCCATAATTACTGTTTTTTTGGTCACTGTCTTCCAAAAATTGAAATAAAAAGTGATCAAAAAGTCGCATGTATCCAAAAATGGTACCGATAAAATCTATACCTCGTCTCGCAAAAAAACAAGCCCTCACACAGCTCCATCGATGAAAAAATGTAAAAGTTATGGCTCTCACAACTTGGCGACAGAAAAAATACATTCTCTTTCCAAAAGTAATTTTATTGTGCAAAAAGTTATAAAAAAAGTTCTATAAATTTGGTATCGCCGGAATCGTACTGACCCGCAGAATAAAGGTAACATGTAGTTTATAACGTACGGTGAACGGTGTATATAAAAAAAAAAGTGGCACAAGCTGGTCATGACATATTTGACACTGAATTGGCATATCCAGGGAAACATTTTAATTTGTACCTTCCGCAGCGCAATCATTTATGGAAAAGACACGTGGGGTGAAAATGCTCACTACACCTCTTAATAAATGCCTTGAGGGGTGCAGTTTCCAAAATGGGGTCACTTCTCAGGGGTTTCTTTTATTATTTCACATCAAAGCCTCTGCAATTGTGAACCAATACTTTATAAGTCGCCAAATTAGGCCTCAATTTTACATGGTACTCTTTCACTCCTGAGCCCTGTCGAATGTCCAGGCAAAAGATTAGGGCCACATGTAGGGTGATTCTAAAACCGGGAAACACTGCATAATAATTGAGAGCTGTCTTGTTATGGTGGCACAAGCCGGGCACCACATATTGGCGTATCTAAGGAAAAATTCCCATTTTCATTCTCCCACATCGTGTGCACACGAATTTCTGCAAAACACCTGTGGGGTTAACATGCTCACTACACCCCTAGGTGAATACCTTGAGGGTGTTGTTTCCAAAATGGGGTCACTTCTGGGGGGGATCCACTGTTTTGGTCCCACAGGGACTTTGCAAATGCAACATAGCGACCAGAAACCAAATGCAGCAAAATCTGTACACCAAAAGCAAATGGCCGCCCTTTCCCTTCTGAGCCCTGCCGTGTGCCCAAACAGCATTTTACGACCACGTGTGGGGTATTACCGTACTCCAGAGAAGTTGCTTTACAAGCGTTGGGGTTCTTTTTTTCCTTTATTTGTTGAGAAAATTAAAAATTTGGAGCTAAAGCTACGTCTTATTGAAGAAAAAGGATTTTTTTTATTTTCACTGCCCAATTCTAATAAAATCTATGAAACACCTGTGGGGGCAAAATGCTCACTACACCCCTAGATGGATTCCTCAAGGGGTGTAGTTTTCTCAATGGAGTCACTTTTTTGGCGTTTTCACTGTTTTGGTACCTCAGGGGCTTTGCAAATGCGACATGGCCTGCGCAAACCATTCCTGCTAAATTTGAGCTCCAAAAGCCAAATTGCGCTCTTTCCCTTCTAAGCTCCGCCGTGTGTCCAAACATCCGTTTATAACCACATGTGGGGTATTGTTTTACTCGGGAGAAATTGCTTTACAAATGTTGTGGTGCTTTTTCTCCTTTAGTCCTCGTGGAAATTAGAAAAAATTAGCTAAACCTACATAATCGATTTTTATTTTCACGGCCTACTTCCAATAATTTCTGCAAAAAACCTGCGGGGTCAAAATGCTCACTATACCCCTAGATAATTTCCTCAAGGGGTGTAGTTTCCAAAATGGGGTCACTTTTGGTGGATTTCCACTGTTTTGGCACCGAAAGAGCCCTTGAAACCTGACATGGTGCCTAAAATATTTTCTAATAAAAAGGAGGCCCAAAATCCACTGGGTGCTCCTTTGCTTCTGAGGCCGGTGCTTCAGTCCATTACCACACTAGGGCCACATGTGGGATATTTCTAAAAACTGCAGAATCTGGGCAATAAATATTGAGTTGCGTTTCTCTGGTAAAAACTTCTGTGTTACAAAAAAAATAGAATAAAAATGAATTTCTGCAAAAAAAAATGAAATTTGAAAATTTCACCTCTACGTTGCTTTAGTTCCTGTGAAACGTTTAAAGGGTTAAGAAACTTTCTAAATGCTGTTTTGAATACTTTGAGGGGTGAAGATTTTAAAATGGGGTGACTTTTTGGCGGTTTCTAATATATAAGGCCCTAAAAGCCGCTTCACAACTGAACTGGCCCCTGTAAAAATAGCCTTTTGAAATTTTCTTGAAAATGTGAGAAATTGCTGCTAAAGTTCTAAGCCTTGTAAAGTCCTAGAAAAATAAAAGGATGTTCAAAAAACGATGCCAATCTAAAGTAGACATATGGGGGATGTTAATTAGCAACAATTTTGTGTGGTATAACTGCCTGTCTTACAAGCAGATACATTTACATTTACAAATTTTGGTGTTTTTCACTGGTAAATATTGAATTTATCGACCACATTTTTCCACTATCATAAAGTCCAATGTGTCACGAGAAAACAATCTCAGAATCGCTTTGATAGGTAAAAGCGTTCCGGAGTTATTACCACATAAAGTGAAATATGTCAGATTTGAAAAAATGGGTCTGGTCCTGAAGGCCAAAATGAGCTTGGTCCTGAAGGGGTTAATGCAACTTTGTAATTGTTTTTTATTTTAAATTTTTTTTTTTTACTTTTTGAGATACAGCTTCTATGTATCCTGGATACATAGGAGCTGCATCTTGCGCTGAACCCGAACCCGTTAGGTCAGCAGGACTGACGGCTTCGGTGACAGCGGGTCCTGCGTGTCTTTGACATGCTGCATCCACCCGTTATCGATTATATCCAAGTTCATAACCGCTGACCTGACAGATTCAGCGCAACATACAGCTTTTGTGTATCCAAAATACATAAGAGCTGTATCTCAAAAAGCTAAACAAAAAATTTAATAAAAAACAAAAATTGCAAAGTTGCATTAAAAAAAAAATAATAATTCTTCAAAGGTTTACATAGCCAATTTGAACACAACACAGAGATACAATCCAGTAACATAACTTTCTTAGTATAACCATATGCAAAAAGTACTAAATTAGGCCATTTTTATTACTTCTTACTTCCCAATATCTTATAAATACAAATATGAAGACCATGGCTTTATTTTTATTTTTTAATAGCTTCCAAATTACTACATTAATAAGTCCAGACCCATATGGTGTAAATGATGAGATGGTCAATCTGCTTTGGACATTTTTATACAGTATATTGCGTTATAGGTTCAGGCTATAAGTGTACTCAAGGGGTGAAGTTTTTTGGGTTAACCTTCCCCCATTGCACATTGGTAGCACTGAACAACTGGGGTTTGTGCCCCAGTTCCTATGCTGCATCTTCCCAAGCCATGATATCAGCAAAGGGTGCATTCCTCTTCTGATCTTTTAAGTGCTTACATGGTGAAAGTGATGTCCATCTGCTTTGGTTTAAGCAAGATGGGTGTAACGTTAAACACCCCTCTCGCGCATTGGCAACATTGGGCATCCATCACACTCCTTTCGCCGAGGAGAATTGCTGCCAGGTTGAAGAGGAGTGCTACAGTGAGAAGATTAACACCACTTGAGGTAAGCTAGGTCAGGGCGACTGTTGATATTTCTGTTAAGGAAGCCACTGTGGCTATGAATAATTTATGGCTTATGTTATTAGAGCACTGTGTGAATGTGTTTGCGTACTTTGACAGTAATGATTGCATTGCGGAAAACAAACAATATGTTAATGAGTGTAGTTCTAAGAGGGCTGCTAATGGTTAATATGATGTTCAATTCGCAGTTATTGTCTCACTGGAGAGTGACAGTCTCTATGGAACAACAATATAACATGAAAAAAGTAGATCTGGATAAAAAAAAATCTAAAAAGAGGCAGAATAAACTCAAGCTTCTGCCATTGTTATCATTTTTAACACTTAGTGGATTGGCGCTTGTCTGCTCCTTTCATAAGAAGCTATGTATGGGGACGAGCGATCGTCTACACAGGGAGATGTGCTGCCGACAATGATAATATTTTGTCAGCTCAAACAATGCGATCAGCCAATGAACAAGCGTTTGCTGATCGTTGCCCTGTTTACACACAACAATGAACAGGAACGCTTATTTGCCCGATCATTGACCCGTGTAAAAGGACCTTTACGCATCACAGTATTAACCCCATGTCCTGATCCAGCGATCTCATCAGGACCAGGACCAGATGTTGTCGCACACTACCTAGGTCACATTAGGAGTTGTCGAGATGAGATTCACGCAAACTGGATCCGCCTGTGATTTCAATTATTTACTTTGATTTTCCCTGTGATTTCAATTATTTACTTTGATTTTCCCTGTGATTTGGAATCCAGCCCTCAATTGGGTGATGATTTGGTTTTCCACTGACCAAATGATACGTCATTTTGTGCTCAAAGAATTACACAATTTATATCAGTAAAGATTTTCAACTTGAATCTTTCGTTCATCGAGATCCGATGTGTGATTTAAGTGTTTCCTTAATTTTTTTGACCAGCGTATTTACATAGTACATTGAATTATAAGGACATTCTGACCTGACATCTATAATGCAACCATTGTTAGGTATGACTAGGACAAGTTTTACTGTGAATTCTTAATCTTCCACTGTTACGATACTGAAAATTCTGTGGTATACAGGTAAATATGAATAATGTGTAATAACCCTTTCATTTAAAGCAGTTTCATAAAAACACAGTATAGCCTAATGTAGATGTAAAATAAAGTAACATGAGTGCTGTAAAAATAAGCAAAAGCGGATTATGTGTGTGTGGAAGTGTTGCCAATAGCAACCAATCAGATTCTAGAATATATATATATATATATATATATATATATATATATATATATATATATATATATATATAAAAGAATCGAAAAGACCTCATTTGCACCAATTGTAATAAATCTCCGCAATTAATAACATGTACAAGTCATTATATAGGTAAGGAGATACTAATGGCATTCGGAATGAGTGGACTGCCACCAGCATTAATCTGCTGCTCTAGTCCTGGCATGGTCACTCATCTTCTCAGGAGACACTGCATACATCAGACAAGGCTTCACTTTATATCATAGGCTAAATTCACACTAGCTTTAACATAGCATACAGAATCTAACATTTTTTGTAACTGGCATAACACATGCACAAAGTATATTAGCGAGGCGATCAGTCCTCCATAGAGGATAATGCTAAAATTCCTGGGAGCATATACAATGCCATAAATCAGAGGAAAAGCTGAATTTTCAGTGCCTGAAGTTACACTATAACTCGCTTATCACTCCATTTGTAACTGAATGTTCTGTACAGTGTATGGTCCCCAATGGTGTTTTAGAAGCTTATGGTCAGTTTTCAGAACTAGCCCAGTAACTCCATACAGGACTCACACGAGTTTCATATTTGGAAGGTCCGGAATATGGAGCGAATGCAGCTTTTTACACGGCCATATTCTTTATGCCCATATTTTGATTACGAGGTACATCTTGATGTAAAAAATATGCTGCTTTTGATCTTTAAGGGTGTTCACACTCCAGTTTGTGCCTGGACAATATAGATACAACACTGACATAATAGGAACCTTAAAGGGGTATTCCCATCTTATACTTTTATGGCACATCACAGGATACAGTATATCATAAATACATAATAAGTGGAGTACTACCACTAGGACCCTCACCTATTGGGCAAACAGTGATCCAGCGACCCCCCATTTGCTAATTCACAGAGAATGCTTTCTCTAAAACCTGCATGTGTGATTCCCGCCTAATGCCAATCTAGGGGAATGTGGAACATTTGTGGCAAAGTTTACATTCAGACTTCAAGATACCATCTCTAAAGGATTCTATGGATTCAAGAACGTTAATTTCTCTGCTAAGAAACATAACCTACTGTAGTCAGTGGTGCAAAAATGAGTACATTGATTTCTATTGTGATATTATGAAGTGAGGACATTAGTCAGCTAACGTGAGCAAGAGATTACAAAGAGAACAAATGAGCTCATGACCTTATATGATTGATCTCCAAGTTCATATTCCTCCAGAACACACTGCATTTCAGTTACAGAGGTCCTCAAAATATAAGAATTTGTTAACCCTTCAAAGCCTTATTTAACAAAGATACTGTTATATATTTCATCTTGGGACCACCAGCCTGCTGGCTTGATCATGCTCCCTAACCTCCGCATACCTAGATAGTACCTCTACTGGATCCTGGGATTTCTCACAGAGCATTTATCCTTACAAATCATGAGCCTACAAAACTTCTCCCTGCAAGTGCCAAGTGTCAAGATCTGCAGGTCGCTTAAGAGAAGAGCTAAAAGATCGCCGCATAATCCGGCCCCACAAACTATAAGGGTATGTGCACACGATTAGAGGCTTTTACGTCTGAAAAGACAGACTGTTTTCAGGAGAAAACAGCTGCCTCGTTTCAGCCGTAAAAGCTCCTCTTCGTATTATGCGAGGCGTCTGTGACGCTCGTAAATCTTGAGCTGCTCTTCATTGAGTTCAATGAAGAACGGCTCAAATTACGTTGCAAAGAAGTGCCCTGCACTTCTTTGCCGAGGCAGTCCATTAACGCGTCGTCGTTTGACAGCTGTCAAACGACGACGCGTAAATTACAGGTCGTCGGCACAGTACGTCGGCAAACCCATTCAGATGAATGGGCAGATGTTTGCCGACGTATTGTAGCCCTATTTTCAGGCGTAAAACGAGGCATAATACGCCTCGTTTACGTCTGAAAATAGGTCGTGTGAACCCAGCCTTAGGGGAGATTCACACGAACGTTGCGTTTTTGCGCGCGCAAACAACGCAGCGTTTTGCGAGCGCAAAAACCATTTGACAGCTGCGTGTGTCATGCGTGTCTGATGCGCGGCTGCGTGATTTTCGCGCAGCCGGCATCATAGAGATGAGGCTTGTCAACGCCCGTCACTGTCCAAGGTGCTGAAAGAGCTAAATCTTTCAGCACCCTCGACAGTGAATGCCGAACACAACAGCGAAAAACCTGTACAAAAAAAAGATAAAGTTCCTACTTACCGAGAACTTCCCGGCCGTTGCCTTGGTGACGCGTCCTTGGTGACGCGTCCTTGGTGACGCGCCTCTCTTGACATCGGGCCCCACCTCCCTGGATGACGCAGCAGTCCAAGTGACCGCTGCAGCCTGTGATTGGCTGCAGCCTGTGCTTGGCCTGTGATTGGCTGGAGCTGTCACTTGAACTGAAGTGTCATCCCGGGAGGTCGGACTGCAGGAAGGAGACAGGAGTAATCGGTAAGTTAGAACTTCGGGTTTTTTTTACAGGTTAATGTATTTTGGGATCGCAAGTCACTGTCCATGGTGCTGAAACAGTTTAACTCTTTCAGCACCATGGACAGTGACTATCTCCTGACGTCGCGTACCGATAATTTTTTTGCCGGGATCGGCCAAAACGAGTTTGGCCGAACCCGGTGAAGTTCGGTACGCAAAGACACTCCGTTTGGATGTTCGGAAACAGAAAAGCACGTGGTGCTTTTCGGTTTTCATTCATCCTTTTCACTGCTGTTGCGCGAATCACGCTCGTCCCACGGAAGTGCTTCCGTGTGGTGCGCGTGATTTTCACGCACCCATTGACTTCAATGGGTGCGTGATGCGCGAAATACGCAGAGTTATTGAACCTGTCGCGCATTTTGCGCAGCAGACAAACGCTGCGCAAAAAGCACGGACTGTCTGTACTGCCCCATAGACTTGTATTGGTCCATGCGTGCCGCGTGAAAACCACGCGGCCCGCACGGACCGAATACACGCTCGTGTGAATCCCCCCTTAGGCTACATTCAAACGAGCCTGTCCCTTTTGCTTGCGCAAAAAATGTGTAATTACTGAATTTCATGTCCGTGCGCTATCAGTGTGCAATGCGTATGGCATCAGTTTTTCACGTCCGTGCAAGCACTTTTATTTATTTCTCTGTATTTCTTAGCAACTGACGCGTGAAACACGGACAGTACATGCATGTCATCTGTGTGCTGTCCATGCTTTGCATGCACCCATACACTCAAACGGGTGACATCGTCTGCAAAATGCAGCAATATAGGACACGCAGTGAGTTTCACGCAACGGACACTCGCTGCATGAAAACTAACACGTCTGTATAGCCCCATTGAAATGCATGGGTCTGTGTGCTGTCCGTTATTTCAACGCACATGGACAAGGGACACGCTCGTCTGAATGAGCACGGAGGGTAAGTCCACACGGTGCGGCCACGTTGCGTTTATGTTGCGTTTTTAAACTGCAGCAAGTCATTTTTCAATAGAAGTCAATGGTGAAATGTTTGTTATGGACAGACTGCTGCTATTATATTACAATGTGTTTTTTGTGCAGTTAACTGCATCTTCATAATGTCCGACCGCATGCAGTTAATGACCGCGCTGCCAAAGTTGTTGCTGAACTGCTTGCTTTTTTGCTAACAGTTCTGCAATGCCTTGTAATGAACTATATACAGGAAGCACCTACCAAACTTCAACACGGGTGAACACTATGTCCATAAATTATTTCCTTAAAAAACGCAACAGAACTGCAGCATTGAGACAAAAAACGCATGCAATTGACCACATGCAGTTTTGAAACGCAACAAAACCGCGTCAACGAGAGCAACGTGTGGCCTTACCCTTACATTTTTTAGAAGTGGGAAATTGACAGTAAGGCCCCATGCAAACGACCGTAAATTCGGGCTTAATTATGGCCCCATTCAGTTCTATTGACCGCGGACACCTTTCCGTATCGCTACGGACGGGTGTCCGTGCCGTAGAACTGTGTCGGGAATTATGGAGCATGTCCGTTTTTGCTGCCATACTAATGCGGCCGGCCGGCAGCGCCCGCAATCGCGGGCTGGGTATAAGGGCACGGTCGTGTGCATGAGGCCTAAGCGAGACATACAAATAATTTTTCACGATTATTTTCCATTTTTTAGTCAGAAATACTAATTGATCATACTGATTAGACGTGGCTTTTAATCTTGAACACATTGAGGTAATTGAACGGAGTTCTTCGTGAATAAAGGTTTACAGAAAGTAGTGTGCGTCTATCAAACTGACATGTAGCCAGTTACATAGATATTACAGACATAACCGATAAAAACACAGGGACATATACAAAAACACCGAAAAAGGCCATACTTACAAATGGACACAGCCAGGCCAGAAATGCTGATGAAAGGGCGAGCAGGTGCTTTAAATAATAATAGCCACTCCCACTAGTCTTGAGGGGAGTGGTGTGTGGTGCATGGGATGTGTAGTAAGAAATAATAAATGAATAGTGTGTGTGCAAGTGTAATACTATAAGTGAAATATAGGGGGCAGTAATAAATGAAGTGCCTCAATAGAAATAAATGGATAATGGAGTGCAAGTGAGTGAAACATGGAGGGATAGTGTGTACGTCATGAGGCACAACGTGTATAGCCAGGTAGAAGCCTATTTGTGACGCCTTGATAATTCATAGAGCGGGCTACCCTGCTTGCTATGCCAAACAACACCACACCATGCTCTCCCAGCATCAAAGACCCGGCTGTGTCCAAGAGAAGCGAATATACATAATAATGAAAAATACCTGGGGTATTGGTAATCATTTTGGCCAAAAGGACGCAAGCTCGCAATCCACGACAAGGATCCCCAGACTTGCGAGTCCCTAACTCCTAAACTGGAACAGAACGTTCCTGATGCACAAACATAACCGATAAAAACACAGGGACATATACAAAAACACCGAAAAAGGCCATACTTACAAATGGACACAGCCAGGCCAGAAATGCTGATGAAAGGGCGAGCAGGTGCTTTAAATAATAATAGCCACTCCCACTAGTCTTGAGGGGAGTGGTGTGTGGTGCATGGGATGTGTAGTAAGAAATAATAAATGAATAGTGTGTGTGCAAGTGTAATACTATAAGTGAAATATAGGGGGCAGTAATAAATGAAGTGCCTCAATAGAAATAAATGGATAATGGAGTGCAAGTGAGTGAAACATGGAGGGATAGTGTGTACGTCATGAGGCAGAACGTGTATAGCCAGGTAGAAGCCTATTTGTGACGCCTTGATAATTCATAGAGCGGGCTACCCTGCTTGCTATGCCAAACAACAACACACCATGCTCTCCCAGCATCAAAGACCTGGCTGTGTCCAAGAGAAGCGAATATACATAATAATGAAAAATACCTGGGGTATTGGTAATCATTTTGGCCAAAAGGACGCAAGCTCGCAATCCACGACAAGGATCCCCAGACTTGCGAGTCCCTAACTCCTAAACTGGAACAGAACGTTCCTGATGCACAAACATAACCGATAAAAACACAGGGACATATACAAAAACACAGAAAAAGGCCATACTTACAAATGGACACAGCCAGGCCAGAAATGCTGATGAAAGGGCGAGCAGGTGCTTTAAATAATAATAGCCACTCCCACTAGTCTTGAGGGGAGTGGTGTGTGGTGCATGGGATGTGTAGTAAGAAATAATAAATGAATAGTGTGTGTGCAAGTGTAATACTATAAGTGAAATATAGGGGGCAGTAATAAATGAAGTGCCTCAATAGAAATAAATGGATAATGGAGTGCAAGTGAGTGAAACATGGAGGGATAGTGTGTACGTCATGAGGCACAACGTGTATAGCCAGGTAGAAGCCTATTTGTGACGCCTTGATAATTCATAGAGCGGGCTACCCTGCTTGCTATGCCAAACAACAACACACCATGCTCTCCCAGCATCAAAGACCCGGCTGTGTCCAAGAGAAGCGAATATACATAATAATGAAAAATACAGACAGTAACTGAAATAATGAAGATACATTTATTTTATCTATATAGCTGTGAATAATAGTGAATAAATATATTTTTAAACATCGACTAAATGCTGTATAAGTACAAATTACAGAATATTACCAGTACAATGGAGATGTTAAAAATAGAACACAATTTCTAAGTGAAATTTAATCAGTTATTTTGAGGGGAAATAAAATAAATCAGCGCGCGTACGCTCTCTGCGGAACGACAAGACTGTGTGATCTTGCGAGGGAGATCACACAGCACAAGCCCCCCTCACACTGTTCATAGCGAATTGGACAGTGTCAAAGCGATAAGTAACACACCCCCATGCCATTTAGAAATAAAGTAACACCCGATTGACAGTTCATGGGGTCATTTACATATCGGGCGCCAAATATAATGGCACCGATCCCTTAATAACGGGAGGATAGATTTTTTTTTTTTTTTTAAGTGAGACAAGGTTTGTGCAGCAGTTCCTATTACATGCTGCACATGTAATCGGCAGGAGAAAGGTTTTAAGTAAAAAAAAAATGCTATTAAAAACAATGAGGCAGATTTTCTAATGCTGTGTGAGGGTATGTTCACACGGCCTATTTTCGGCCTTTTTTGGGCCGTAAACGCCTAAAAAATCAGAAGCAGAACGCCTCCAAACATCTGCCCATTGATTTCAATGGGAAAACTGCGTTCTGTTCCGACTGAGCTTTTTTTGCGGCGTTTTTTTACGTGTAAAAAAAGGCCGTGAAAAAGAAGTGCAGGACACTTCTTGGAGCCGTTTTCCATGTACTCTATTGAAAAAAAGCTCCAAAAACGGCTGTAAAAACCGCCGTGAAAAACACAGCAAAAATTGCGAGTGGCACAAAAAAGGTCTGAAAATCGGGAGCTGTTTTTTCTTGAAAACAGCTCCGTAATTTGAGACGTTTTTGACTCTGCGTGTGAACATACCCTAAGATATAGAGTTCACATGGGGAGTGTAATGACGGGGGTGGGGAGACAGACAAGTGAGCCCTAATCTACCCGCCACTCAGTCCCTGCCTACTTGCAACAACCCGCCCTAGGCGACGGGGTACAACTGGGCGACGGTCCCTACGCTCAATAAGTGCACGACAGACAAACAGACAAGGGTACACAGAGCTAGGGGGAGAAAGGTGCAGTTGCCCACGGCAACACCGTGAGCAACAAGAGAAGTGAACAAGCCGAGTCAAACCAGGAGAGTACGAGGTGCCAAACGCAGAGCAGGAGAGTAGTCAGCAAGCCGGGGTCAATATGAAGCAAGGACAATGGTACAAGAAGCTGCAGCAGGGCCAGGAAACCAACAGAGAAGAATCACAAGCAAAGGAGGAACAGGAAAGGCAGGTATAAATAGACAGAGGGCGGGAGCTAGCTCCGTCTGGCCAGGCTGTGATAGGTTCTCCAACTCCTAAGCCTGCCACCCTGAGTGGTGGAAGATGGAGTCAGTCTCACAGACATAGAAGCAGGTGCAGACTGATTATCTATGGGCGTTAACCCCGAAGCTGTGCCTGGCAGATCCTTTACAGTACCCCCCCTTTTATGAGGGGCCACCGGACCCTTTCTAAGTGGACCTGGTTTACTGGGGAAACGAAGGTGAAACCTCCTGACCAATATCCCAGCGTGAACATCCCGAGCGGGTACCCAAATCCTCTCCTCCAGCCCGTATCCTCTCCAATGGACCAGGTACTGGAGGGAGCCTTGGACCATCCTGCTGTCCACAATCTTGGCCACCTCTAATTCTGCCCCCTCACAGGTGAGAACAGCGACCGGAGGTTTCCTCGAGGGAGCAGCGTTTAAGGAGGGAGGCATGGAACACGTCGTGTACTCGAAAAGATGGGGGAAACTCCAGTCGGACTTCAATGACCTTGTACGGCTCTATAAACCGGGGAGCAAACTTCTTGGACGGGACCTTAAGGCGCAAATTTTTAGACGATAGCCACACCAGATCCCCGACCATAAACAAGGGGTTAGCAGAACGTTTTCTATCTGCCTGAGTTTTGTGTATGCTCTGGGACGCCTCTAGGTTCTTCTGAACCTGAGCCCAGACTGTGCACAGTTCTCGATGAACGACCTCTACCTCGGGATTGTTGGAACTACCAGGTGAAATGGAAGAGAACCGTGGATTAAACCCAAAATTACAGAAAAAGGGGGAGACCCCTGACGAGTTACTGACCCGGTTATTAAGGGAAAATTCGGCGAGGGGAATGAATGAGACCCAATCATATTGACAATCAGAGATAAAACACCTTAAATATTGTTCTAGAGACTCATTAGTCCTCTCAGTTTGGCCATTAGTTTCAGGATGGAAGGCAGAGGAGAAGGACAGATCAATCTCCAACTTTTTACAGAAGGCTCTCCAAAACAATGAAACAAATTGTACCCCTCTATCAGAAACAATATTGACAGGGACCCCATGGAGACGCAGGATGTGTTTGACAAACAAGGTAGCTAACGTCTTAGCATTGGGTAGTTTCTTGAGGGGCACAAAATGGCACATCTTACTGAAGCGGTCTACTACAACCCACACCACCGACTTGCCTTGCGATGGAGGCAAATCGGTGATAAAATCCATGGAGATATGGGTCCAAGGTCTCTGGGGAATGGGGCAAAGAACATAGTAAGCCCGCTGGTCGGGACCTGGGAGTCTTGGACCTAGCACAAACCTCACAAGCGGTGACGTAGGCCTTAACGTCTTTAGGCAACCCAGGCCACCAATAGTTTCTAGCAATGAGGTGCTTGGTACCCAGGATGCCTGGATGGCCAGATAGTGCAGAGTCATGATTTTCCCTAAGTACCCTTAGCCGGAATTGCAGGGGAACAAACAGCTTGTTCTCAGGAAGGCTCCCGGGAGCTGAACCTTGATCAGCCGCAATTTCAGAGACTAAATCAGAATCAATAGCGGAAATGATTATACCTGGAAGCAAAATACAAGCAGGATCTTCCTCCGAAGGAGGGCTGGCCATGAAGCTACGTGACAGTGCATCAGCCTTAACATTTTTAGACCCAGCCCTATAGGTAACCACAAAGTTGAATCTGGTAAAAAATAACGCCCATCGAGCGTGTCTCGGGTTTAGCCTCCGGGCAGATTCTAGGAAAACCAGATTCTTGTGGTCGGTAAGGACCATTACCTGGTGTCTAGCCCCCTCCAGGAAGTGGCGCCACTCTTCAAATGCCCATTTAATGGCTAAGAGTTCGCGGTTGCCAATATCATAGTTACTCTCAGTGGGTGAAAACTTCCTGGAGAAGTAGGCACAGGGACGGAGATGGGTGAGGGACCTGGTACCCTGGGACAAGACAGCCCCCACTCCCACCTCGGACGCGTCAACCTCCACGATAAATGGGTCCATTTGGTTGTACTGAACCAGCACCGGGGCCGAGATAAAGCACTTCTTAAGGACCTCAAAAGCCTGGACAGCCTCAGGAGGCCAGTGGAGGAGATCAGCACCTTTGCGAGTGACATCCGTAAGAGGCTTAGCGATGACCGAGAAGTTAGCAATAAACCTCCTGTAATAATTAACGAACCCCAGGAAGCACTGTAACGCCTTCAGGGAGGCAGGTTGCACCCATTCCGCCACAGCCTAGACCTTGGCAGGGTCCATGCGGAATTCATGAGGAGTGAGGATTTGGCCCAAAAATGGTATCTCCTGCACCCCAAACACACATTTTTCGGTCTTTGCAAACAGTTTGTTTTCTCGAAGGACCTGGAGCACCTTCCTGACATGCTCAATGTGGGAGGACCAGTCCTTGGAAAACACAAGTATGTCATCAAGGTACACTACAAGAAATACCCCCAGGTAGTCTATTAAAATCTCATTTATGAAATTCTGGAAGACCGCGGGAGCATTACACAACCCAAAGGGCATGACGAGGTATTCGAAATGACCTTCGGGCGTGTTAAACGCAGTCTTCCACTCATCCCCCTCTTTGATGCGGATAAGGTTATACACCCCCCGTAGATCAAACTTAGAGAAACATTGGGCCCCCTGAACCTGATTAAAGAGATCAGGAATCAGAGGAAGGGGATACTGGTTCTTTACAGTGACCTTATTCAAGCTTCGGTAGTCAATGCATGGCCTAAGACCACCATCCTTCTTCCCTACGAAGAAGAAGCCAGCACCTACCGGAGAAGTAGAGGGGCGAATGTAACCCTTGGCCAGGCATTCCTGGATATACTCTCTCATGGCTTCACGTTCAGGACAAGAGAGATTAAATATCCTACCCTTAGGGAGCTTAGCTCCTGGTACCAAATTGATTGCGCAATCATATTCTCTATGGGGAGGTAACACTTCGGAGGCCTCCTTAGAGAAAACATCGGCGAAGTCCTGAACAAACTCAGGTAGCGTGTTCACCTCCTCAGGGGGAGAAATAGAATTAACAGAAAAACATGACGTCAAGCATTCATTACCCCACTTGGTAAGGTCCCCAGAATTCCAGTCAAACGTGGGACTATGCAACTGCAACCAGGGAAGGCCTAAAACCAAATCGGACGATAATCCCTGCATTAACAGTACAGAGCACTGCTCCAAATGCATGGAGCCAACAAGGAGTTCAAAAACAGGGGTATGCTGTGTAAAATAACCATTAGCAAGAGGAGTGGAGTCGATACCTACTACCGGGACAGGTTTAGGCAAATCAATCAAAGGCATAGCTAGAGACATAGCAAATTCCACAGACATGATATTAGCAGAAGACCCTGAATCCACGAAGGCACTGCCGGTAGCAGACCTACCACCAAAAGAGACCTGAAAGGGAAGCAAGATTTTATTACGTTTCATATTTACTGGAAATACCTGTGCGCCCAAGTGACCTCCCCGATGATCACTTAGGCGCGAAAGTTCTCCGGCTGCATTCTTACGCTTAGGACAGTTGTTCACTTGATGCTTGTCATCCCCACAGTAGAAGCAGAGACCATTCTTCCTGCGGAAATCTCTATGTTGTTGGGGGGACACGGAGGCCCCGAGTTGCATAGGTACCTCTGAGTCTTCCGGGGAGGAACGAAGCAACGGAACCTCGGGAGGCATCATGGGGGAGTCAGAGGAGAAAACATCAAGACGTTCAAGTCGTCGTTCCCTGAGACGTCGGTCAAGTCGTACCGCTAAAGCCATAACCTGGTCTAGGGAGTCAGAAGAGGGATAACTAACTAGCAGATCTTTCAGGGCGTTCGACAGACCCAACCTAAACTGGCACCTTAAGGCAGGGTCATTCCACCGAGAAGCTACGCACCACTTCCTAAAGTCAGAGCAATACTCCTCAACAGGTCTCTTACCCTGACGTAAGGTCACCAGCTGACTCTCGGCAAAAGCAGTCTTGTCAGTCTCGTCATAGATGAGTCCGAGAGCAGAAAAGAAAAGATCAATGGAGGAAAGTTCAGGGGCGTCAGGAGCCAAGGAGAAGGCCCATTCTTGGGGCCCTTCCTGGAGCCGGGACATAATTATACCCACCCGCTGGCTCTCAGAACCTGAGGAGTGGGGCTTTAAACGAAAATAGAGCCTACAACTCTCCCGAAAGGAGAGAAAAGTCTTCCGGTCCCCTGAGAACCAGTCGGGCAACTTGAGGTGGGGTTCAAGAGGTAAGGTGAGGGGGACTACCATGGTAGCATCAGGCTGGTTGACCCTCTGAGCCAGGGCCTGGACCTGTAGGGAGAGACCCTGCATTTGCTGAGCCAGGGTCTCAAGGGGGTCCATAGTGGTGTCAGGGACCAGGGTAGACTAGGTATGGGCTTGTGATTATGTAATGACGGGGGTGGGGAGACAGACAAGTGAGCCCTAATCTACCCGCCACTCAGTCCCTGCCTACTTGCAACAACCCGCCCTAGGCGACGGGGTACAACTGGGCGACTGTCCCTACGCTCAATAAGTGCATGACAGACAAACAGACAAGGGTAGACAGAGCTAGGGGGAGAAAGGGGCAGTTGCCCACGGCAACACCGTGAGCAACAAGAGAAGTGAACAAGCCGAGTCAAACTAGGAGAGTACGAGGTGCCAAACGCAGAGCAGGAGAGTAGTCAGCAAGCCGGGGTCAATATGAAGCAAGATCAATGGTACAAGAAGCTGCAGCAGGGCCAGGAAACCAAACGAGAAGAATCACAAGCAAAGGAGGAACAGGAAAGGCAGGTATAAATAGACAGAGGGCGGGAGCTAGCTCCGTCTGGCCAGGCTGTGATAGGTTTTCCCACTCCTAAGCCTGCCACCCTGAGTGGTGGAAGATGGAGTCAGTCTCACAGACATAGAAGCAGGTGCAGACTGATTATCTATGGGCGTTAACCCCGAAGCTGTGCCTGGCAGATCCTTTACAGGGAGTATACACTGCGTAATAGCACGCAGCGTATCCGTCATGTGTGCCGTAGGGAATTCTGGACGAAAAAGCGCACCAAACTTTGGTGGTTTTTCTGCCGGAATGTCCGCTCTGAAAAATTGCAGCACTTAGCCTGCCCGCTAGCAGGCCGGCCTCCTGGGATGACACCTCATCCGAGGAGACCGCTGCAACCTGTGATTGGCTGCAGCGGCGGTCACATGATATTAAGCGTCATCCCAGGAGGATGAAACAACAACTCCTAGGTAAGTAGAATATATTTTTTGTTTTCTGAGTTGTGTTTTTTGCGGTGGGATCGCTGTGAACCCGCCAAAAAAAAAACGGAATTGCTATTTAATGCTGGATTTACATCCCCATTGAATTCAATGGGGAAATCCTGAAACAAATAAGCAGTGTTTACGTAAATATAATTGATGCTGCGGAATAAAACTCTGCACCGCAGGTCAATTTCTGAGCGGTCTTTCCGCTCGGTATTCATACAGCGTGAGAATGAGATTTGTTTTATCTCATCCACTCTACTGCTACGGATTTTCCGCAACGAATTCTATTGTGGAAAACCCGCAGTATTTACGCAACGTGTGAACTGGCTCTTAGACAGTGTAAACTTAGACCAGGCAGTCAAAAGATGCGTCAAATTTATCACAGTGGCACACTCTGTATGATAAATCTGGCGCATCTTGCTAGACATGTTACACACTTTTCTCTTCCTCCTACCACCTCTTGGTGTAGTCGCCAAATTTTAAGCCATGCCCCCTTTTTACTAAGCCACATTCCCTTTTCTAGACACTTTCAAATGTTTCTAATGAGGCGCAAAAATCTGTTTTTGGCGCATTTGCTCCGTAAATAGGTCTAAAACTAGCTGTGACATTGTGCGCCAGAAATGTGACACATTTTACGGAGAGGTCTACAGGCAAAAGCTGAACTTTTACAGCCAGCTAAGCGGATTTCACCAACACTGAGCTTTCGAGAACATAGTGTTTGATAACATAATAGGAAATGTAGTAAGAGTAAGGGCACGTTCAGACGTGGCAGAATTTTTCCGCTGCAAATGTTGCTGCAGATTTGAGGCAATTACGCAATGAATCTGCACCAACATTTGCATATTTGACAGGTAATTCAGACGTTGCAGAAAACACAGCGGACTTGGCACAGATTTCAGTTTTTGCATTGCAAAGGCTGAAATCCGCAGTGAAACTCCGCTTCTTCTCCGCAACAGACAGTGCATGCTGCGGAGGGAAAATTCTGCACCGCAGCCCGATTTCCGCACAGTTATTTTCTGCAACGTCTGAACTAAATTTTCCGAAAAATGTATAGAAACAAATGTAAAAAAACGGTAGCTGGAGAATTCCACTGCGGACTGTCCACAGCGGAATTCCACAGCAATTCCGCCACGTGTGAATGTGCCCTTAGGGTATGTCCACATGTAGACTCAAAAACGTCTGAAAATACGGAGCTGTTTTCAAGGAAAAACAGCTCCTGATTTTCAGACATTTTTAAAGCCACTAGCAATTTTCACGGCGTTTTTTTTACGCCCGTGTTTGGAGCGTCTCTGAAAAATGGCTCAAAAAATGTCCCAAGTAGTGACCTGCACTTTATTTTTGCAGCCGTTTTTTTTACGCTGCTGTTTTTCAAAATGTCCGCGTAAAAAAACGGCCCGTCGGAACAGCACGCCGTTTTTCCCATTGCAATCAATGGGCAGATGTTTGGAGGCATTCGGGTATGTTCACACAGGCTATTTTAAGCCGTTTTTCGGGCCGTAAACGTCCCGAAAAATCTGAAGCAGAACACCTGATTGATTTCAATGGGAAATACGGCGTTCTGTTCCAACGGGGCATTTTTTTTATGCCTCATTTTCAAATAACGGCGCATAAAAAGACGCCCCATAAAAAGAAGTGCATGTCATTTCTTGAGCCGTTTTTTGGAGGCGTTTTTTTATTGACTCAATAGAAAAACAGCTCCAAAAACGGCCGTAAAAAAAATGCTGCAAAAAACGCTAGTTAATTAAAAATCGGCTGACAATCAGGAGCGTTTTTTTCTGGAAAACAGCTCCGTATTTTCAGCCGTATTTTGTTTAAAGTATAAACATACCCTAAGGGTATGTTCACACGGCAGCGTCCGTAACGGCTGAAATTACGGAGCTGTTTTCAGGAGAAAATAGCCCGGTCATTTCAGCCGTAACGGCATGTGCAGGCGCTTGAACGCCACGTCCGTTACGGACGTAACTGGAGCTGGTTTTCCATGGAGTCCATGGAAAACGGCTCCATTTACGTCTGAAGAAGTGACATGACACTTCTTTGGCTCGGGCGTCTATTTACGCGCCGTCTTTTGACAGCGACGCGTAAATATACGCCTCGTGTGAACAGACAAACGTCAGCCCATTGCTTTCAATGGGCAGATGTTTGTCAACGCTATCGAGGCGCATTTTCGGACGTAATTCGAGGCGTAAAACGCCCGAATTACGTCCGTAAATAGGCCGTGTGAACATACCCTTAGGCTCAAGGGAAAACAGCTCCTGATTTTCAGCCGTTTTTTAAGAAACTCGTGTTTTTTGCGGCTTTTTTTAGGGCCGTTTTTGCACTTCTGACATGCACATCTTTTTACGTGCCGTTATCTGAAAATGAGGCGTAAAATAACGCGCTGTCGGAATAGAACGCTGTATTTCTCATTGAAATCAATGAGCAGATGTTTGTAGGCGTTCTGCTTCCGATTTTTCTGCCGTTTTTCAGGACGTTTACGGCTGGAAAAACGGCTGAAAATCGCCTAAGTGCATCAAGAGCATGTCAGGAATTTTAAGGATGTGATTCACACACCCTATTTACGGACGTAATTCGGGCGTTTTAACCTCGAATTATGTCCGAAAATACGGCCCAAATGCGCCGGCAAATATCTGCCCATTTATTTGAATTCGCTTTACGATGTTCTGTGCCGACAGTCATTTTTTTTACGTAAAAAAGACGCCCGCGTCAATGAAGTGCATGTCACTTCTTGGGACATAATTGGAGCCGTTTTCCATTGACTCCATAGAAAAACAGCTCCAATTACGTCAGTAATGGACGCAGCGAAAAACGCTGGTAACATGCCATTACGTCTGAAATTCAGGAGCTGTTTTTCTCCTGAAAACAGCTCCGTGATTTCAGCCGTAATGGACACTGCCGTGTGAACATACCCTAACAATAAATGTTCCACTTTAAGCCACATTATCATAATAATGATTACATTTTTAAGCCTAACCTATCACGACTGCCCTATTGTAAAGCATAAAAGTATCATGGAAAATGCAGCTTTAAATTTCGTAGTGATAGAATCTCTTTTTGAAAACATAATGGGGAGATTGCTTAAAGAGGCTCTGTCACCAGATTTTGCAACCCCTATCTGCTATTGCAGCAGATAGGCGCTGCAATGTAGATTACAGTAACGTTTTTATTTTTAAAAAACAAGCATTTTTGGCCAAGTTATGACCATTTTCGTATTTATGCAAATGAGGCTTGCAAAAGTACAACTGGGCGTGTTGAAAAGTAAAAGTACAACTGGGCGTGTATTATGTGCGTACATCAGGGCGTGTTTACTACTTTTACTAGCTGGGCGTTGTGTATAGAAGTATCATCCACTTCTCTTCACAACGCCCAGCTTCTGGCAGTGCAGACACACAGCGTGTTCTCCAGAGATCACGCTGTGTCGTCACTCACTTCCTGCCCCAGGTCCTGCATCGTGTGGGACGAGCGAGGACACATCGGCACCAGAGGCTACAGTTGATTCTGCAGCAGCAGCATCAGCGTTTGCAGGTAAGTCGATGTAGCTACTTACCTGCAAACGCCGATGCTGCTGCAGAATCATCTGTAGCCTCTGGTGCCGACACGATGCAGGACCTGTGAGTGACGTCACAGATCTGCACTGCCAGAAGCTGGGCGTTGTGAAGAGAAGTGGATGATACTTCTCATCAGAACGCCCAGCTAGTAAAAGTAGTAAACACGCCCCGATGTACGCACATAATACACGCCCAGTTGTACTTTTACTTTTCAACACGCCCAGTTGTACTTTTGCAAGCCTCATTTGCATAAATACGAAAATGGTCATAACTTGGCCAAAAATGCTCGTTTTTTAAAAAATAAAAACGTTACTGTAATCTACATTGCAGCGCCTATCTGCTGCAATAGCAGATAGGGGCTGCAAAATCTGGTGACAGAGCCTCTTTAAAGAGGCTCTGTCACCAGATTCTCAAACTCCTATCTCCTATTGCATGTGATCGGCGCTGCAATGTAGATAACAGTACCGTTTGTTTGTTTTTTTAAAAACTTTCATTTTTGGCCAAGTTATGAGCTATTTTATATATGCAAATGAGCTTTGAAATGGACAACTGGGCGTGTATTGTGTTTTTAACTGGGCGTGTATTGTGTTTACTTGTTTTACTAACTGGGCGTTGTGAATAGAAGTGTATGATGCTGACGAATCAGTGACCAATCTGCATCATACACTCCTCTCCATTCATTTACACAGCACATAGTGTTCTTACTAGAACGATGTGCAGCCACATACACAAGTGTCCTGATAATGAATACACATGACCTCCAGCCTGGACGTCATGTGTACTCAGAATCCACACAAGCTGCGGATTTTAAAAAAACGCACCACATTTCAATTTCTGAGCATTTTTCTTCTTATGTATGCAGCGTGTGGATGAGGTGTGTATTAGGCCTTATTCACACTAGAGTATATATCACGTGCGTGTTAAAACAATGGACGTCACACGGACCTAAGCAATTCAATGGGGCTATTCAGACATTCAGTGTTTTTCACGCAGCGTCTGTCTGCTGCGTGAAACTCACAGCATGTCCTATAGTTGTGCGTTTTTTGCGTATCACGCACCCATTGAGGTCCATGGGTGCGTGAAAATCACAGACAGCAACGGACGCACATCTGTGTGCGGTTCGTGATCCACGCAACAGTTTCTAAAGGAATGATGAGAAAAAGAAAACCTCCTCCTTCAGTTTATTTTGATGATGTAAAAAAAACACGTGACATACGGATGACATGCGCGCGTAAAAAATGCAGACACGCATCATACACGCATATCACAGGGAACTGTAATGCAGGAAAAACTCAGCGTTTTTTACGCGCGCAAAATGGACATGTTCGTGTGAATAAGGCCTAAGGCCTTATTTACACGAGCGTCGTAAGCGGCCGTCCCACAGACCTTTGTAATTCAATGTGGCCGTTCACACAGACGTTGTTTCAACGGACCGTGTGAAGGGTCCGTGAGAAAATATGACATGTCCTATTTTTTCACGCGTCACGCATCCCTCCATAGACTCATCTATGGGGGATGCGAGACATCGCGTCCCACAGCGCAGAGCACGGATGCAACTCGGACGTGAAAAACTACAGTTTTTCACATCCGAGATGCGCCACGCTCGTGTAAATAAGGCTTTGTGCTGCAGATTTTACGCAACAAATTCAGTTGCGGAAAATCTACAGTATTTACGCAATGTGTGAACTGACCCTATAAGTGTGCATTCAAATTAAGCGGTCAATCACCGAGTAGGACTGTCCACGAGACTCCTAAGCCCAAAATGAGCAGAGGTTTAAACAAACAAATGGCAAGTTATACTGAATCTTTTCCCACAAAAATATACATCAATCTGCTCGGATCACCCTTGCTCTAGAAGGCCTTGCTCACACAGTGCAGATTTGCTGCAGATTTTGCATGCATTTTTAAGCCAAAACCAGAATGGGCTCCAGGAGAGGAGACACTTTAAGGCTGGGTTCACACAGAATCTGCCATAAAATTCCGTTTGGAATTTTGAGGCAGATTTTGCTCTGCCTGCACGCCGATTTTCGCTGCGTTTTTCGCCGCGGGCAAAAAACGCTGAAAAATGTTCTCTCTGCCTCCCATTGATGTCAATGGGAGGTCAGAGATGTAAACGCCTGAAGATAGGGCATGCCGAATCTTTTTCCCGCGAGCCGGGGTTTCCACGCACAGGAAAAAAACGCCTCCCATTGAAATCAATGGTAGGCATCTTCGGACGTTTTTTGGTGCGTTTTCCGCAGCAAAAAAAAAGTGTCAAATACTCTGTGTGAACTTACCCTAAGGCCTTCCTTTATTTATTTATTCCGTTCGTGTTCCGTTTATGGTTTTGGCTTGAAAATTAAAAACACAATCTGCAGCAAATTTGCACTGTGTGAACCAGGCCTAAGGGTGGATTCACACATAGCAAATTTTGTTGCAGAAGTTTCCGCCACTTGAATGGAGTGGTTTCTGCAGCAGGTGCATGGATTTCTGACGAATGGAAGTGATTTTCAGTCGCAGAAATTTCTGCAACAAAATCTTCTGAGTGTGAATCTAGCCTTGCCCGCAGATTGGACTGCATTTTCAATGTGATGGGTTCCCCTTTACATTTTTCTGTTCATACGACTCACGCTACTGTAAACCTAGTAATCAGTACGGCCTCACTTACACATTTGCATTAGTATTGTGAAACCAAACCAGGAGTGGATGCAAAGAAGAAGTAGAAGGCCGAATGCACACATTGGGTATAAGGGTATGTTCACACGTAGTCAACAAAAACGTCTGAAAATCCAGAGCTGTTTTCAAGGGAAAACAGACCCTGCTTTTCAGACGTTTTTTTACCAACAGCTGTCAAACGACGATGCGTAAATAACAGGTTGTCTGCACAGTACGTCGGCAAACCCATTCAAATGAATGGGCAGATGTTTGCCGACGTATTGGAGCCCTATTATCTGACGTAAAACGAGGCATAATACGCCTCGTATACGTCTGAAATTTGGCCGTGTGAACATACCCTTACAGTATCGGCAAAGTCAATGAGATTTTCAGAAATCTCATGTCCACGCTGCATTTTTTTTCTGCAGGTAAATTGACCCGCGGTGCGTATTTTCGGTACCGCAGCATGTCAATTTATCTTGCGATTCCATCTCCCTAGTTCTGAAGAAATATGCAGCAAAACCTGCAGCATGAAAACGCAGCAAAAAGTAAAAACCGCACCGAAAGATGCGCGCATTCATGATCTACAACTACAAAGATACATTTATAGAGTATATTCACATGCGTCAGATTTGTCGCATAAATTTCTGCGCCTGTCCCATTCAAATGAATAGGGTTTGCAAAAATCCGTGCACATGCTGCAGAAACAGCCCCATTCACGTGTACGGAACGGACTTCCATTCCAAGAAATTTCTCAAACAAATCTAGCAACTGCTTTGCAAAAAACAAACAAACATTTTGCTGTATTTTTGCAGCAGCTGCAGTAAAAAAAAACAACGCGGGACTTGACTGCACCGTTTGAATATATCCTCAGGGCTTATTCAGACTGTGCGGTTGTTGTCAAGCAGGTTGAGAACCACGCGGTTAAAATGCATGCAGTTTTAGAGCGAATCTGAACAAACCTAACCTGTCCTAGCTGCGGAATTGCAGCTGCGCGGTAACAACTGCAGCACAACGCATGGTCTGAATACACCCACACCCGTCAACACCACAACTCAACAATTTAATGTGGCGGCTTTCCTTTACTACCTTAGATAACAAACCGTCCTGTATTTAAACAAAATACCAAACAAATCAAATAAATATGTAGAAGAAGAAGACTCCACATACGAGCTACGGCCGAACACATGGAATGCATTTTAATAAAACACCGAGTTTGCGTAACATTTTTTAGATTTCATTGACTCATACACAACATGCCCTGCAGGGGGAGCCAAAGTGCTGATCCTTTCAATTTACCTAACATTTTCAATTCCTATTAAAATATTTGAATAAACACAAGTCTATAGAAATAAAATGTCACTTTTACATATAGGACTAAATTATTACAAATAAGCTAATAGTCTTAATACACTGGCAGCAATATATTACTTCAAGCACCCCCACCAATAAAAGGTGTACTATTTTTTGTTGTTGTTTTAAATGAAGCTGAAGACCTGTTTGCGTCCTGTAAGGAATAGCAGTCCATTGCAAAGAATCCTTCCGCTCTAGGATAGTCCAAGTAGTGCAATCTCCATAGGGGACGCCGACCACCTGCTCACTAATTGCCCCAGGTGAGTAATTAGGCGATTCCAGCCATCAGGGGTCAGTCTAGCTATGGAAGGAGAGACCACATACAGTCATATATATATATCTCCTCTACTTCTATCTGGACTCTGAAGAGCACCATCGCATCCAGGGGTACCCCAATATCCACTCCAATGCTGTAGTTGTAAGCCTGCCATCCACACTGCATGCCATATAAAGCTCAGGGTAGGTAAGGTGCTCTCCCAAATTTGAATGCAAGTATCATCAGCACACACTTTAATATTTATTACAAAAAAAAAAAAGCCCCACAGTTGCATATGGACAGGGGAGAGGGAGGGAGTGGGAGAGAATAGGGAAAGGGGGAGACGGGGGAGGAGAAGCACAAGGGGAGGAGGGAGAGGGAGAAATGCAGAGGCAGCAGCAGCACAGACATTGCTAATCACTACAGTGCCAGCCACCGAGCGAGGGAGACATAGGCACCCAGGCTAACCAGGGCAGGACCCTCTGTGACACCGGGGCACACTAACACAACCAGGACAGGCACAGGCTAAACTACAAGGTAAGCTGCAGACTATTCCTCCGCACTATATGGATGCAGCTCATCTCTCTAGAGCTGCCACTCTGCAACCTAGATGGGGAATGGGTTTTATTAACCAGTTAAATCCCTTGTACACATCGGCTCCAGTAATATATAATGAAGAGTAGGTGGAATCGCTCCCAGGAGCCCCGTGCAGGGCTGTGTAAAGTACACGTGTTGTATATAATTGATGGATGTCATAAGGGAGGGTGACTGCACTGATCTCGGCAGAAAAGGCTGGGGATCTGCACATATTCATCTGGAATCCTCCATTTGAGCGACGAATGACCTAAATGCTGTTGTTTTTAATGTGTTCTTTGTCTTGAGCCGTGCGGGTCTTGTATACTTGGCTTCTCTGATGTCCATACTGGGCGTTTCTGGCTTGCGATTGCTTGACAGCTCGGGGCAGGAATGGGTTAAATGTGCCCTGCCATCATGGTGAGGATCCAGTCACCCCCAGATCTGGCGCTAATAATGGCTGATGTGCTTAGTGCATATAATCGGACTAGCAGAATGTCGATGCTCCTGACTATTCCTGTTAGTGGGAAGCTTGGCTTGATGCATAGGCAACAGCTGGATGACATCTGTCCACAGGAGATCTGCTGCTGCTGCAGCCATTGCAAATCCCACTATTGTCTCGTCGTGTATTCCTAATCAAACACGTGAACATATCATGGGTTAATAGATATATGACCAGTATATAGGTGCTGCTCTGTGGTTATCCGTCCTATGGGCATGGATTATGGAGGCATTTGCAGAAATCAGGGCATTAAGATGTTAACATGGAGTGACCGGTATGGGGACTGATGTGATGATCCGTACATGTCGGTCTCTTGTCAGGTGAAGACTGCTGCAGTGCAAATGAATGAGACTTTACAGTAATTACCAATTCCTTTGTCTTTGACTCGCGCATGCGCAGAGGTGTGGGGCGTGGAGAGCTGCCTCTTCTTCTACGAGTAGCTCTCCTTGGTACCCTGCATCCCTCTCACTGAGAAGCCAAAACCTTCTGTCACAAATACATGGCACAAGCCTCATTGCATTAAATGAATACAAGTTTATGAAAATCTGGCATTCTCAAGTAACATGGCACCTCAGCCTCTAATCTGCGAGGAAGCCATGCCAATACCTAAGGCAGAGATTAATATTGAAATGGCACAGATGGAAAATATTTATACACTTGTCATTGAGAAGCAGCCGCCCATATCATGTTAAAACATACTAATACATTTAAAAAAATATATATATATGTATATGTTACGCATTTTTATACTGTATAATATATGGATAAATGTGTCTGTGTGTGTGTGTGTGTGAAATTCAGATTTTTTTTGATTAACCTGTGCAGGGGAAATGTGCACAGACAATTTTTCAGAATGGCGACGGCTGTCAGTCGACGACTGGATATTTTCAGCTGCTACTTAGAAAATATCACGTGTTCGTTCATGGGGTTGCCATCCAAGTGACGAAGCTCGTTCATCAGAATGCAACTAAAAATTTGTGGCGCATCTTGTGTGAAAGTGGCCGTATACGCTAATTTCTACCAGTGGACAAAGCTGTGCTGATGTTGATGATGGACGTGTTGGTGGTTTTCTGAGTCATGTGAACAAATGGTAGTCCGTTAGCTGCTAGGCTTGAGTCTAGCGTGTAGTCGACTGTGCCAACAGTCCAAACAACGGAACCCGTTCACAACGGTGACAAACGGAAACCATTAGCTAAGCTTCCGACACCATTGGGATCAATGGTGATGCAAACGGAAGCTAAGGTTTCCGTTTGCCTTTCCGTCGAGGGGTTACCCGACGGAAACCTCTGACTGAACCCCTCAACGGAACGGCAACGCTGATGTGAACAGGCCCTTAATGCTATTTTGGCCACGACTTGAAGACCTGAGAGAATGGGGACAGACTGGTTGCTAGGAACACCCTTCCTGACAACCCTATATATTAGTCTTTATTTACATGACTTGGTTACAGCTCATTTTGGATATTATATGTTTCATGACAAGCCCAGTATTGGTTCTCTTTCGTAAGCCCCTACTGGTTTTTGTCTTTTTTTTAGGGTAGGGTTTTGCTGATTTTCCCATGAGTGTATACGTTCCCATCACTCACACAGAGCTGTAATATGGCCAAATGAATAACTTGTAAGGCTGTAGCTCCTAGGCAGTGTATCCATAGTAACCAGATTGTCTCACATTGCTCAAGGCCGAATTGGAACTTTGCAGGCAAGGGGAAAAAGAACTTGGCAGCGTTCACACCATGCTATTCTATATCCCAGTCAGCAATATTAATATGAGAACCAAGAGGGAGATTTGTCAAAACTGGTGCACAAGAAAAATGGAGTACTTGCCCATGACAACCAATCAGGTTTCCGCATTCATTTCCCAAAGGACCTCTGCAAAATGAAAAGTGGAATCTGATTGGTTGTTATGGGCAACTACTTAACTTTTCCTTTGCACTAGTTTTTATAAATTTCCCCTCGTTTATCGGTGTAGAGCTCATCCTTTTTTTCATTTAAAGCTTTCCACACTTTCCTAGCATATTGGTGCAGGTTTTTTTTACTTTGTTGCCTGAAACTAATTTCGAATTAATGGTGGCTGGCAGATATTTCGGCCTACGCTTTGTTTGGTCCTTTGAACGATAGTTTAAATCTTACATGAACAATCAGTGGTATGTAAACATGTTTATATGTCCATGGTGACTATTTTACTTAATAATAACAAAATGATTGAAACAGAACGGTCATTGACATCGTGGAAACCGTTTGTTGTTAGACAGTATTTTTTTTTTCTCATTTTACATTTTTCTTTTGTATGTAAAGGGACAGGATGATCACATTCCCCTGCAAAAAAGTAGAGGAATGACCGCTCAGAGCAGTTGTATGTGTATGCAATCTTCTTCAAATGCAGCTGTGAACCTATTTATAGCATGACTTGCGCCAATTTATATGAATGGGGCACATCCGCACCCATTAAAACCCCCTGTTGAACAGACGTCGTGGCCACTTAATTGATACATATGCTTCTCTGTATACCCCTTTATAGATTGTAAAAACTATTTAAAGGGGTTTTCCGGCCCCTAAAAATTGATGGCCTATTTCTTCATTCCGCTGATGCGGCGGTTCACAGTATTCCAACCTTCTCCATTCACTTTAATGGGAGAAAAGACTGCAATGCCTGTGAATTGCTGCTAAATGTGTGTCGAAGATTCACAGTGAGCAAGAAGAAATGAAGAGGAAGCAGTGCTCGTATGAGCGCTGTGTCCCCTTCAAAACAGCTGATCGGCGGTGGTCCCAGCGGTCAGACACCAAACGATCAGCTATTGATGGCCTATCCTGAGGATAGGCCATCAATTTTTAGGGACTGGAAAACCCCCTTTAAAAGCTATTTCCATTTGTCTTATCTGCCAGGAAGAAAAAAATGATCATTTACATATCGCCTATTTTTTATCGGTAGAGTTTAATTGATGGTAATCAATTCAATGCAAAATAAAAATGATCACAGGGTATCCACCAAGATAGATAAAGAATAAGGCCTGTGCCCTTTAACCTCTAGTCTTTACTATGATTGCATCTTGAATGATCACAGTTTTGGGGTGTATTTTGAGGGAAAGGCAGAACATGAATAGAGGAAACCGCAACTGTCAATAAAGAATATGATGAATTCCTATAGATCTGGTTATTGGAACCTGCGTTCCAGCTCTGTTCAGGAGGTGTAATCTGAGTGTTAAGCTGGAGCCACCATACAGGCACATGAAAGTGCTAATGTCCATGCGTGTGACCCTTGTACTTCACTTGTAAAGATTACTGAGGGATACTTTGTGTTTTGATGGTGAATTAATAATTATTTTAGCCACACAATTTCAAAGAAAATTAATCTTATTTTAATATCATTTAATGTCTAATATAACCATTTTGATAGGCTATGTCATAAAACACTGGTTGGCAAAGATAGACCTCTCGCAACACAGGAGTGGACACAAAAGAAAGGAGATCAGTCTTTTCCTTATCTATCTTCCTTTTTAGATCCACTTCTGGCTTTGGCGGAAAAAAAATGAGCCAAAAACTGCATCAAAACTGTGTGTGTGATCCTGGCCTTAAAATGAAAATTTAGTAACTTTTTTTTTTTTCTTTTTTTAGTGGTGCTTTTCATTGTGTGAAAAAAATGGCCACCAAAAGTTTACATAGCCTTTAGGAGCTAAATGACCAGACCAACAAAAATATGTCCTATTGTCATGTAAGGAGCTGAAACGTTGCACGGAGGGTAATAAAGTATTTTTTCTGTGTTCATCTATAGATATAGCAAAGCTAAATTTGTAAATGTGTATGTCATATCGTGATGAGCTATAAAATTGCAGGTATACCTTCTGTATTCCACTAAATAGTAAGTTCTAATCATGAACATTGCATGACATTCCCCAATGAGTTGTGGCTGTTGCCTAGCAACAGGTGCTGCAGTCTTTAAGTGACGTGCCACCAGCACACCCTCCCCAAGTATTGGGGATTACTATTACAAGGTAACAGAAGCATGCCATTGTATATTGGCTAAAATATGCAGGAACCGTGACATATCAAATATTTCCAGGATCCTATTCACAATTAGCATTCTTGTAAGTAAAAATATGTCTCGGTCAGCTGCTGCAACGTATGAATACATATTCGCAGGCAAACATGACATATTAAAGAGGCTCTGTCACCACATTATAAGTGCCCTGTCTCCTACATAAGGACATCGGCGCTATAATGTAGGTGACAGCAGTGCTTTTTATTTAAAAAAACAATCTATTTTCACCACTTTATTAGTGATTTTAGATTTATGCTAATGAGTTGCTTAATGCCCAAGTGGGCGTGTTTTTACTTTAGACCAAGTGGGCGTTGTACAGGGGAGTGTATGACGCCGACCAATCAGCGTCATGCACTCCTCTCCATTCATCTAATAAAGTGATGAAAATCGTTTTTTTAAATAAAAAGCACTGCTGTCACCTACATTACAGCGCCCATCTCCTTATGTAGGAGATAGGGCACTTATAATGTGGTGACAGAGCCTCTTTAAAGGGTAACTAAACGTTCAACAAACTTCTGACATGTCATAGTGACATGTCAGAAGTTTTGATTGGTGGAGGTCCAAGCACTGAGACTCCCACCAATCGCTAAAATGAAGTGACAGGAGTATGTATCGGAGTACAGGCTCATAGACTTTCTATTGAGCCCGTACACCGCTACATTGATTTCCGGAAAAAGCCGAACAGAAACGTAGCGGCTGAGAGCTCACACGAGCACTTCTGCCACTTCGTTTTAGCGATTGGTGGGGGTCTCCATGCTCTGACTCCCACCAATCAAAACTTCTGACTGACGTCACTATGACATGTCAGAAGTTTGAACGTTTAGTTACCCTTTAACCCCTTAAAGACCAGGCCAATTTGAGTTTTTCATTTTCGTTTTTTCCTCCCGCTTTCCAAAAGCAATAACTTTTCTATTTCTTCGTCGACATAGCCATATGAGGTCTTGTTTTTTTGCGGGACAAGTTGTAGTTTTTCATGGCACCATTTATTATACTGCATAATTTCCTGGGAATCTGAAAAAAATTATTTGTTGGGTGAAATGGGCAAAAAACAGTGATTACAACATTTATTTATTTTTAGGGGTTTTGTTTTTACGGCGTCCATCAGGCGGTAAAAACTACATATTCACCTTATTCTACAGGTTGATCCAATTACGGCAATATGTAACATTCATATGTCTTATGTTTTACCACTTTTAAAAAAAAAAGAAAACTATTTGCTAAAAATTTTTTTTTTCTGTCGCCATATTCTGAGAGCCTTAACTTTTTCCCATCAATTTAGAGGTGTGAGGGCTTACATTTTGCGGGGTGAGCTGTAGTTTTCACCGATACCATTTTGGGGTACATACAACTTTTTTATCACTTTTTATTCCTTTTTTTTGGAGAGCTAAGGTGAGCAAAAAACAGCAATTTGCATAATATATATATATATTTTTTTTTACGGTATTCACCGAGCGGGTTAATTAACGCTATATTGTGATAGTTCGGACTTTTACGGACGCGGCGATACCAGTTATGTTAACTTTTATCTTTTTAACGTTGCTTTAGAGAAAAAAATGGGAAAAGGTGTGTGTTTTTGTTTTTTACTTTTAATATTCCTTTTTTTTTTATTTTTTTTTTAATTAGTCCCCCTAGGGGACTCGAAGCGGCGATCGTTGGATCGCTTGCATGATATGCTGCAACACTAATGTATTGCGGTATATCGTGATTCTGACAGTCTCCTTTGAAGCCCTGCCAGAGGTAGGGCCTCAAAGGTGTACAAAGAGGGCAGACCTGGGGGCGTTCATTAGGCCCCCAGGCTGCCATAACAACCACTGTAGACGGCTGATCGTGCCATGGGGGGAGGGGGGGCACGCAATGGCGTGTTTGAGGGGGCACCCCCTGATTGTAACAATTTAAATGCCGCGGTCACGATTGACAGCGGGATTTAAGGTGTTAAACGGGCTGAATCAAACTGATCTTTGATTCCACCTGATGCTGTGAGATGTCGGCTGTGTAACACAGCCGTCACCTGCGGAGTATGGAGTGAGCCCCCTCCATACTTCCCCTTACGGCTGCCGCGTACCGGTAAGTGACATGTCAAGGGGCATTCACAAAAATATTTGGACGTTTTCATATGAATTCACGTTTCAGTGGAGTTTTTGGTGCATTTCTATGTGGGTCAGCTGACATTCTCACTTACAGCTTATTCTGTGGTGTAAATACCTAGATGAACCGCCATAGTCCTGAATAATCTTCCAGACCTTAATCCTTATAAACCAGTCACATGCCTAAATTGCTGTGGCTGAATATATTTTAGATTAAATCTCACAGGCTTCAAGCACACGACCGTGGTTAACGATCTGTAATTACTGATGAAATTGCAGACCAATTCATTTCTATTGGCCACGGACACCTTTAGGGATGTGCGTCCGTGCCGTAGACCTAATCCGCAAAATATAGAATTTACCCTATTCTTGTCCGCAATTGCGGCACCGACTTGCCCATAGAGGTCTCTGGGCGCTTCCGTAATTTTGGACAGCTACTGATGTGTATCTGTAGCCGTCCGTAATTGTGGAAGTGTTGCTATGTGATGGTAGGGGATTCACCATGGAGAATTTTTCATGGGGTAGGCACATGTGAGTTTCATCATTTGTAGCCTCCTTTTTTTTTTTTTTGGAGGAGGATCTGTAAATACAGATGCATTATGGACCGTATTTGCGGACATCGTCCTAGATATGCGGATGACTTGCAGATGACTATGGATCCGTGTTTGGGGACAGTAGAAAACACTACGTCGTGTGCATGAGGTCCTACTTTGGGTAAAAGCTGACAGTTCAGATTCGTCCGTGGGTTCTGGCACTCTACATCCCCACAAAGTAGGATTTACCTTTGCTGTGCCATTGTTACGGAGTGGCCGTTTTATGATGAGCCAAAAGCCTATATAGGAAATGGCCCTTCCTGCTGGTTAGAGGGCGTTTTTCATACATAGACTCCTCAGTGGCTCATGACCGTGTAATAGCCTGTTACAGGCTTCACTTGCGGCCTAAAAGATGACAATGGGGGTCTCCAGAGAGTCCTACAAACCCTAGAGTGATATAAAGCACTATAACTCGGCCTTTTGAATGTTCATTTTTTGGACGTTACCTAAATTATAAATCCTCCCTAAATGGGTTGTCCAGGATTATGTTCTTCCAGAAACTGTGTCACACACGGGTTGGGTCTGGTATTGCAGCTCAGCTCCTTTGAAATGAATTGGATTTTGCTGCAATACCAGACACAAACTATATAAATGTGTGGTGTTCTTTTTAGAAGAAGCAGCCAAGTTTTTCTAATCATGGACAACGCCTTTAGGGTATGTTCACACACTTAGCAAAATCGTCTGAAAATACGGAGCTGGTTTCAAGGGAAAACAGCTCCTGATTTTCAGCTGTTTTTTGTTTTTTTTAGCAACTCGCGTTTTTCGCTACGTTTTTTACAGACGTTTTTGGAGCTTTTCTTCTATAGCGTCAATGAAAAACTGCTCCAAAAATGTCTCAAGAAGTGACATGCACTTTTTACGGGGCGTCTTTTTACGTGCTGTTTTTTCAAAATGGCCGCCTAAAAAAACGCCCCGTCGGAACAGCGCCATTTTTCCCATTGTAATTAATGGGCGGATGTTTGGAGGCGTTCTGCTTCTACAGCCTGAAAAACGTCTGAAAATAAGCCGTGTGAACATACCCTCAATCTATTCTTCAAGCCTTACTCCACTCACAGATCCACATTTCTGTAATCTAATGTCCCTTACATACCTTGGAATATGCTGCGGTGCTTTTTCCACTCAAACTCTACCTTCATGTTCTGATGACCTTCTCCAAAACTGTCAATGATTTCCTGTATCGCTAACTACACTGTCTATACATGCAGTAGCCAAAATATCTGTGGTTACTGGTAGTTATTCTGCGTATCACTGGACACTGTCCAGTAGGGATGTCACGATACAAGAATTTGGACTTGGATACCGATACTTCGTGTAGTATTGTGATACTCTATACCAAAACTATACTTTGCCAACAATAATAATCATAATAAAAAAAAACGTTCTTCCCTTTCTGATGTGAGGCGCGTTGTGTGATGAATTTTGAACCTCCATGTGCCTCACGTTAATAATAGTTAACCCCATCATGTTCCTCAGTCATAATGGACAACATTGGGTTAATTACTATTAATTACATTAAAAAATAAAATAAAAACTGCTTTCTTTCACTTATTAACATCATAAATGACGCTATAAATTTATTATTGCGGTCGCGATGATACCGAATGTGTGTGTTTTATGTATTAAGACTTATTTTAATGTTTACTGTAAAAGTGTTTTGTTTTTTTAAATTTATCATTACCTTTATTTTATTCTTTTATTTTTAAACTTTAGTGTACTGTCATATATCTATACGCCAGTACATAAGACTGTGTACTGATAGTACACAGGCAGTTGTGAAGGACTTACCTAAGGCCCTGTTCACACAGTTTTTTGCAGGCATAAAAATTCTGTCTTGAATTTTGACTTGCCTGCACACCGTTTGCTGTGTTTTTCTGGCATTTTTTGCCCGCGGCGTTCAATGGAAAACGCAGCGGGAAAAAACTGCAAATGGCGTGCAGGCAGGTCAAAATCTGCCTCAAAAATCAAGATGGAATTTTGAGGCAGATTTTTCTACCTGCAAAAAAACTGCATGTGTACAGGGCCTTAGTACACAGGCAGTTGTTAGCACATACCTATCGGTACGCTTTCTCTGCCGCCCAAAGATAGGGCATGTCGCTTCTTGTCATGTGGTCTTCGCCTCTCTTTGAAATCAATGGAAGGCGTTTTTTTGGCACGTTTTCCGATGCGGTTTCCACATAAAAAAAAGTGGCAAAAAACTGTGTTGAACTCTCCCTAAGGCCTCATTTACACGAGCGTGTGCGTTTTGCGCGCGCAAAAAACGCAGCGTGTTGCGCGCGTTGGCATTGCGTTTTGACAGCGTATACGCTGCGTTGTTGCGTTTTAAACGCGCGCACGACTAGCGTTTGCCACGCACGTCAAAAACTCAGAGAGGATTCATGGCAAGCCCGCCTACAAATAGGCCAGCTGGCCCAACCCCTGCTTGCTAGGAGAAGCAGGTTTAGCACCTTAATCTCCCGCCTCTGCCGAGCTCGTCGATGTGTGAAATGTGCCTTTGGCATTATGTCGAGCAGGTGGCGTGTCTTTCTGACGACAATGCCATTGTCCATGCAGAATGTGACACGTGTTATAGAATTGTGTGTCGGGCTGCATAACTTGTGACGCATTAATGATGCTACCTTTGATGCAGAATATATTCTTACACATGCAGGCAGCAGCCTCACTGTCCCGGTTCTTCCTCTCGGCCGATCTCTCTCATCCGGCCTTCGCGTGAGGGATACTTTGGCGGCATATTTTGAGTGTCGATCTGGAGCCGCACCGTTGGTGCGTGATGACCTTTGAAGGGTTCTCTGTTGTTTGTCGGCTTCCCTACACACGTCACATGTGGCCTGTGGTTTTTCTTTTTTTAGGGGCTTGTAAAACGAGGAGTCTTGACGCGGGTTGCGAGCTTAAATCTGTTGGGGTTTGAGCAGGACTTTTGCAAGTTGGCAACCTTCTTTCTGGAGATAGAATGTTGTGTGGGCTAAAGTTTGGAATGTCCAATTGCTAGTGTACATAGTTTGCCTCGGGGCCCATGACAGCACCTAAACGTTCGCACCTCTTGCAAACCATATCAAACCCCGATTGATTAACTAAAACCTCATATCACGTGTGTATGCATTGGACCCAAAGCCCAGAAGTGTGAGAGGGTATAGGCAAATGAAATGTGGCACAAACATTGTGTTGAGGGGTATCAATGAAAAACCACACGAAATCTAACCAATCAACATCCAATTTTTTAATACTGTGTTTTGCAAAAACACAAACATTTTGCTTCAACGCAAAAAACACCAACATGGTGTCTAATATACATCCAAAAAACAGAGGCTGGCGAGTTGCCTTCCCTGCAGCAAAAACAACTCTGGCGTCAAATATTCAGTCCTCCAACACACTCAAAGGTGTTGGTACTGGTGGCCCGGGGACGAATACGCCGGCATTTCAGCACCACTATGCTGGACCTGGAGTTGTGGAGGTTGTTCCTCGCCAGCATAGTGGTGCTGATGTTGCCCGTGGTATGTTGGGGCAGGGAAGTGGGGAGCCATAGGGCGCTTATAAGGATGCGGACGTGGCATCTGGGGGGCTGGATGGAATGGGCCCGGCACCTGGCTGAACTGCGCCACTGCTCAATGGCCGTGAAACACTGGTTGGGATTGTGGAGCGGTCTGGAAGCGTCGATCAACGTTACGATCGACGCTTGCAGACGGCCCATACGGTCCATGGGGACCAGCCGGAGTAGGGGAACGATGCTTCGCCCAAAGGCGTCGTTCCCGTCCTCATCTGCGGCTCGCCTCAGATACTCCAGGACCCGGGTATCTATTTGCCCAGCTGCGGAGGCCTGTTGAGCACGGGCCCGGCGAGTGCGGGTACGCACGGGGCGCTCCTCTGCCCGAGAGGCGACGGCCCGTGCAGACTGGCCAGGGGCGGGCTCCAGGGGTGTCGGCTATGGGCTAGGGGGCAGGACATGAGCAGCAGGAGGTTCCGGCAGAGACTCTCCAACGTCTGTCTCCTCTGTGGTATCCTCCAAATTGTCGGTTGTTCTATAATGAGAAAATTACGTTAGAACAGAATATAGAACAATGCCCACAACAACACGATGGCAAACAGGACATGGGCGAACACACATTAGACACATGCAAAAGCAGAAACTCTTACATGCGCATCTCCATGATGTCCTTCAGGAACATCAGCTGTTTTGTGTACATATAGGGTCGCTTGCGAGATCCGCCATCTCCGCTGCGTCCCTTCTCACCCATTTCACGGCGGAATTGGTCACGGCAGCTCCGCCACCGTGTTTTGATCTCTTGGACTGTTGGAGTAAAAAACAAATATCACGCGATCAGACCTATGCCCTCTCACTTAAATCAGGGGCCCTGCACTGCCAATTACATAGTCCACGGTGATGCGCCTGCTGCACCAAAGTTCCTCGGGCAAATGCGCAGAAGACACATACAGGGCCCCAGTTCTTCAATAGGGATGACATGCATTGACAGAAAAAGCCTGGTACTCACCCAACCGACTGCGGTCCTGGGTTCGGCCACTCTCCCACTCCTGGCCAAACAGCTCCCTCGCGACCTCCTCCCAGGCGTCCTCCTTGACCGTGCGGTCGTGGTACGCCTCCGAGCGAGTGTCCCAAATTGCAGGATGTCCCTGGACCAGGACAAAGAGGCGCTCCACGTCCATCCCACGCGGCATGGCAGCAGATGTTCAGTGGAAGATAACTTCAGTCTCCAGTCACTAGCCTTGCCCACTCGCAGTGGAAACGCAAGCACTTCCTGGTTTTTGTTTGCTTTGTCCAGCTTTATAGACTGTCTTTCATGGACATAACAAGTGATGCGTGATTTTCGCGCATGCAACGCAGGAGCGTCCGTGTGGCATGTGTTGTTTTCACGCACCCATTGACTTCAATGGGTGCGTGATGCGCGAAAAACGCACGATTATAGAACATGTCGTGAGTTTTACGCAACGCACACGCACTGCACAAATTTCACGCATCGTCTGCACTGCCCCATAGAGTAATATAGGTGCGTACGACACGCGTGAAATGCACGCGCGTATATTACGCTCGTGTAAATGAAGCCTTAGTATACCCTAACAGGAAATATGGTCAGACAGCCCTAGGGTCCTTCAATGGACCCTGGGCTGTCTGCCCATATAGGGCACGTCCCTCGATCGCGTCACAGGTATTCCCTGTGACGTGATCTAAAGGACACCCCCCCCCCCCTTCTCGTTTTCCCCTTGAATATTGCGCTCAGCTTTTGATCGCAGCATTCAAGGGAATAGCGGCGGCGATGATGTTTCTCTAATCTCCACCATTAGAGCGGGGCTGCGGCTGTGTATTACAGCCATTGCCCTGCTCCTGACAAAAAGATTGTGCGCGCGGTCAGAGTGAGTTAATGCGGCCAGTGCTGCATTAATGAGCGGCGGCGCAGGCGCTGAAGACAGAACATGGGCACCCGCCATGTTGTGTCTTCAGTGCCGGCGCTCATTAGTGCAGCACTAGTCGCATCACATCATGCTGATCGCGAGCACTTGTCAGGACTCGGGAGCAGGGCAATGGCTGTATTACACAGCTGCAGCCTCGCTCTAACAATATTCACGTGGTGCTTTTCTGTTTACATTCAGAGTTTGAATCACGCAGTTCGCACAGAAGTGCTTCCGTGCGACATGCGTCGTTTTCACGCACCCATTGACTTCAATGGGTGCGTGATGCGCGAAATATAGAACGTCGTGAGTTTTACGCAGCGGACTCACGCTGCGCAAAACTCACGGTCTGTCTGCATAGACTAATATAGGTGCGTACGACACGCGTGAAAAGCACGTGCGTCGCACGCACGTATATTACGCTCGTGTAAACGAGGCCTTGTACTAAGCTGTGCGACTGCACAGCTTAGTATCGAAATATATGAATTCAAGGTATTAAGCCGTTTGAGGGTGCACGGCATCTAAATAGTATCGATCTTTCGATGCATTGTGCAATGCTACTGTCCATCGTGGTAACTGACCAGAAGTCAGATGGTACCTGGTAAAATAGCCTGTATAGCAGTATGTGGCCAAATTCAGTGTTGTTACTTAATGGTTTTCAAGTGTCAGACTGTCATGTGCGGACATTAATAACCCATGATAGTATTAGTGGTGCTGGTAGACCTGACCAGTAAAATGGATCCCAGATTGAGTACACCATACATTAATGTCCATCTTTAAGATCATGGCATTGAGACGTTTGGCTAAAAAAACTCAACAATTTTGATCCATATTAAGTCCTAGTGAAATTACTCTTGGATATACTGTGTTTAGTAACTAATTTATATAATACAATATCCAAAAATGGTGACCGCACTCTACGAACACTAATGCCACCTAAACCCTATAAATGAATAAATAAATATGCATTGCTGCTGAATCTACTTACAATAGTGCGGTTCTTGGCGCACATTTAGATCAAATTGTGTGAGCCCACTTGCCACGACAAGGTGACGTCTATAAGGTGGGTCCCTACGCTAGCTTTTATGTTTCCTTTTTTTTTGTATTGGTTGCTGTAAAACTATTAAAGCTTCCTCTATATGAAATCTATAGTTACATGTTTTCACATTCAGACCCTTCACTTTAGTTCATTGTTTAGGTTCTAATGGTACATAAGGAATATCTCTAAAAAAAAAAAAATTTTCTCTCCAATGACCAATTATAATTTAGTTCTACCAGAAACCTTTACATTAATGTATATACAAGATCATCATACTTCAGACTGTCCTACATCTGTATTTATACAAGAATGTCAAACGTAGCCTTCAGAAAGTCCAGCTGTCATGTAGTGTATCCTAAATAAAACATCATGTGCTGACATTAACATGCAAAAGAGACACAAATGTCTATGTGAATGATTTATTTATAGAAAAAATGGCTGACGGTGCTTCGATAGACCTTGGATTATCATGCTTCGTGGTATGTGCGTCTTCACCAAGCATCAAATGGAAGTGTAGAGCTGTATTAAATATTACGAAGCCATCAACCTTGCAACGCTTGCTTTTCTTTATGACCCCCATACATATATAACACACTATGGACCTATGTGGAAAGAGCTGTTGCCATAGAAATAAAATAGACCAGGAAAAGCGATTGCATTTTTAATAATGCAGTGCATTACTGAGCTTTGCATACAGATGTAGTAGAGCTGGATCTTTATTTAAGAGCTGTTTTATCAAAGTTTTTTCCTTCTGTTTCCATAATAGGGCATTTATTCATTCGGTTTTCGGTTTTGGTGTTGGATGACTTTTTTTTTTATATACATTTGTTTTATCTTAAGAGTAAACCAGAGAACTTTATCTATTACCATGTAATTTACTTTTACAGTATGGTTTCCATACATTTAGTGTAAACGCTGGTAAAAGCTCCCGTTGTATATGTTAACTGTAGGTTGGGATGAATGTCGAAGAGTGGCATCTGTCACCTATAGACTATTATGTTCGTTTAAACTATCCTTCTTGAAAAGCTATTGAAAGCTCATGACGTATGTGCTTAACGAATGACGTGTGACGTTTAGCGTGTGAGTCGGTAGCTTTCCTGCCGTGCATGCTAAACGTAAAGCAAAAACGTGATGTGAATGTGGTCTTATTGGCTCAAAGCACACAGCACAGCTATGACATCACACCAGGAAGAGCATGCCCACTCAAAAGGCATAGAGAGCAAAAATTAACACTCTCAGAAACCAGCAAAGCGAAGGAAAAATACTATAAATATGCAGGTAAGGGCTTCATCACATTAGCGTTGTCTTTCCATCAGAGGCTTCCGTCGGGGGAACCCTTCAATGGAAATGCCAACGGAAACCTTAACTTCCGTTTGCAACACCATTGATCTTGTCAGGTCCATATTTCACACCGAATAACCACCTCTGTAAATTGAAAGCTGAAGGCATGCCTGGAGAGAAGTACACCACACAAATGTCTGAGGTACAGCTTCAATGTCAGCCAGGAGGAACTGAACTTTATTCAGAACAAAGAAACACACACAGAGAAGACGCATGCCCCTCCCTATAGATGTGGGACTTGCTTGAATCCCATTGGCTCTTCTGCTGTAAGTCTTCCTATACATTCTTCTGCACACTCCTCTTTGCATTCCAGGGGGCGGTGTCTTCCATAGGTGTGTCCGACATGAACAAAGAACTTGATATATATATCAGTATATTACACAAAGAACTGAAATGTATATACATATGTGTGAGGATAATATTTTTCAGACAATATACATAGTAATGATCCCTGACAATCTCAATGATGACGGAAACTTTGCTAATGGTTTTCGTGTGTCACCGTTGTGACAGGGTTCCGTTGTTTTTGACGGAATCAATAGCGCAGTCGACTCATCGGAAAGACAACGTTGATGTGAGCATAGCCTTAAGCCTTATTCACACAAACTTTTAATATGTCCGTGTTGTTTCAACGGACCGTGTGAAGGGCCCGTGAGAAAATAGGACATATCGGTTTTTTTGTGTGCTTTTTGCATCCCTCCATAGACTAGTCTATGGAGGGATACGTATTAATGCGAACCGCATCGTACAGCACAGATACACATTGAACGTGAAAAACATCAGTTTTTCACGTCCGAGGTTCGCAACGTTCATGTGAATTTAGCCTTCGAAACCAACATTTTATAAAACTCCTAATCCATGGCATCATGCAAGTAAAAGGGTGCAGCGTTATTACACTATTTTGGGTGGAAAAAAAAAGAATTGGTGTCAAGGGTCAATATGCATTTTGCATTATTACTTTGCTATTTTATCTCAGCCTGATTTAGGATTGCCATTGATTGAGGTTTCTTTGTCTGCTACATTATGGTGTGTCAAGAGCCTTTTACACCGGCCGACAAACGGCCGGTGCAGCAAACGCCGATCAACGAGACATCGTTGATCGGCGCTAGTTTGCTCCTGTCACACGGAGCTATGGATGGGGATGAGCGGTCGTTACTCCGATCGCTTGTTACTCCGATTGCTCGTCCCCATACATTATCATGTCGGCAGCGCAACACCCTGTTTACACAGGAAGATGTGCTGCCGACAACGATAATATTTCACTTTTTTAAAACTATACGATTAGAAGATGATCGAGCGTTTGCTCGTTCATTTGTTGATCTTTTAAACCAGGCAATTATTGGGAACGTGGGTTATATGCTCGTCTGCACGATAATCGCCCAGTATAAAAGGGCCTCTGCAGCACTACATTGCAGCTCTGCACATTGTGTCACAGCTGTTTACTCAAGTAACATTTCACAGGCAGCAATCTAGTCAAACAGGATGTTTTTCAACTACCTTATTTGGCACCTTGTTAAAGAATTCCAGGATCTGTTTTATAAAGAATCATATGACTCCGTATATGTGTGGCAATTAACTGCTACTGAACAATTGATACAGGTGTATCTAGAAGAAGTGATGCTGTTTTGAAGGAAAAGGGTGGTCACACCAAATATTGATTTGATTTAGCTTTATCTTCTGTTCATTCACTTAGTTTTTTTTTTAATCAATTATCAAAATACAAACGCTTCTATTTCCTAAAGCATTCTTACTTTTGCAGCATCTTTCCACAACTGCCTAAAACGTGTGTGTGTGTGTGTGTGTGTGTGTGTGTGTGTGTGTGTGTGTGTGTAATATATATATAATATTTTACAAAATGTGTTTTTTTTTTTTTTTTTTTTGTTTTGTTTTTTTTTTAAATGGCGTCTTGGTTTCTTGTATGTTATTTGGTCTTTTCTGTTACAGAAACTCCTAGTGCGATTTTGGTTTTAGCTAATACGAGCAGCAGGTGGTGCTTCAGGATAAAACACGAGGGAGGTATTGAGCAGCAGCTTCTGCATATGAGACTGGGTGTGTTTTTCAGACTACCTTACATTTAGGATCCTCCCAGAAAGATGCTAAAAGAAAATACAAACCCCAAGATTCGTGTTTATTGTTTCTCTTAACCTGCATTGCTTTATGCTACATATATTTGCTTTTGACTCATTGGTTCTGCCAACTCCCAGCGCGCTGCCCAATTTAGTACCACCAAGGCTGGAATTGCAGATTTTCGAGAAAAACACCGCGATCGATATAAACAAAATTAGATGTATAAAGTTGCCCATACACAATAGCTAGAACTTGGTCGACTATCTACGTGCACATAGCCCATCCAACTCTCCCTCTTTGGCAGATGTCGGAGGAAACCACGGTAGGGAATGTTGAATTTCAACATGCCTGATCCTTTGGTCTCAGAAGATAAGTCGCTGCCAGAGGTGTGTGACAGCGGCTTATTCCCCCTCTCCCTAATGAAATAAACATGCATGCTTGGCTGAGCCAAGTTTACATGTATTTGGAGAATCCAGAGAAATAACTGTTGACTGCACAAGCGTTCAGACAAAATGTATCTCCTTAGGTCTAATTTTTTTTCATCCTACTGTATTTGTATGGCTTTGGTAAAACAAAGCATACAAACTACATCTGTGATTCCTGCTCGGATCTAGTATGTGAAACTAATGCAATCTACTGTGTGAATAAAGTTTAAGGCCCAATCACACGAACATGATTTTGCGGCCGCAATTCCTTAGAAAATCCGCAGGAGAATTGCGGCCCCATTCATTTCTATGGGCCCATGCACACGACCATGGTTTCCACGGTCCGTGCGTGGCCAAGGAGCTGGAACCGCAAAAAGAACGGACATGTCTTCTTACAGCCGTGTTCTGCGGTCCAGGCTCATAGAAAATAATGGACGCGGCCATGTGCACGGCCCTCGATTTGCAGGTGACACTCCGCTGCCGGCCGACCCGAAAATCACGGCCGTGCACATGGCTACGATCGTGTGCATGAGGCCTAAGATATGTGCTTTTTCCTGTTAAATATATTGTCTAATTAGAACAAATATAATATTTGTTTTATTCTAGTGTATTTGGAAATTAATTTACACTTTAAAGAGCTTTAAAGGAAACCTTTGATCACTTTTTAATAAAATGATGTATTTTGGTGTTTAATGCAACTTTTGAATTGTTTTTTTATGAATTATATTTTTTTTACTTTTTATTTTTTTATATACATGGAAGCTGTATCCTTTGCTGAAACTCGAATTTGTCAGGTCAGCGGGACTGACGGCCTCAGTGACAGACACGCAGGATCCACCCGTTACCGATCACATTTACAGTGAAGGAAATAAGTATTTGATCCCTTGCTGATTTTGTACGTTTGCCCACTGTCAAAGACATGAACAGTCTAGAATTTTTAGGCTAGGTTAATTTTACCAGTGAGAGATAGATTATCTAAAAAAAAACAACAGAAAATCACATAGTCAAAATTATATATATTTATTTGCATTGTGCACAGAGAAATAAGTATTTGATCCCTTTGGCAAACAAGACTTAATACTTGGTGGCAAAACCCTTGTTGGCAAGCACAGCAGTCAGACATTTTTAGTAGTTGATGATGAGGTTTGCACACATGTTAGATGGAATTTTGGCCCACTCCTCTTTGCAGATCATCTTTAAATCATTAAGATTTCGAGGCTGTCTCTTGGCAACTCGGATCTTCAGCTCCCTCCATAAGTTTTCGATGGGATTAAGATCTGGAGACTGGCTAGGCCACTCCATGACCTTAATGTGCTTATTTTTGAGCCACTCCTTTGTTGCCTTGGCTGTATGTTTCGGGTCATTGTCGTGCTGGAAGACCCAGCCACGAGCCATTTTTAATGTCCTGGTGGAGGGAAGGAGGTTGTCACTCAGGATTTGACGGTACATGGCTCCATCCATTCTCCCATTGATGCGGTGAAGTAGTCCTGTGCCCTTAGCAGAGAAACACCTCCAAAACATAATGTTTCCATGTCCATGCTTGACAGTGGGGACGGTGTTCTTTGGGTCATAGGCAGCATTTCTCCTCCTCCAAACACGGCGAGTTGAGTTAATTCCAAAGAGCTCAATTTTAGTCTCATCTGACCACAGCACCTTCTCCCAATCACTCTCAGAATCATCCAGATGTTCATTTGCAAACTTCAGACGGGCCTGTACATGTGCCTTCTTGAGCAGGGGGACCTTGCGGGCACTGCAGGATTTTAATCCATTACGGCGTAATGTGTTACCAATGGTTTTCTTGGTGACTGTGGTCCCAGCTGCCTTGAGATCATTAACAAGTTCCCCCCATGTAGTTTTCGGCTGAGCTCTCACCTTCCTCAGGATCAAAGATACCCCACGAGGTGAGATTTTGCATGGAGCCCCAGATCGATGTCGATTGACAGTCATTTTGTATGTCTTCCATTTTCTTACTATTGCACCAACAGTTGTCTCCTTCTCACCCAGCGTCTTACTTATGGTTTTGTAGCCCATTCCAGCCTTGTGCAGGTCTATGATCTTGTCCCTGACATCCTTAGAAAGCTCTTTGGTCTTGCCCATGTTGTAGAGGTTAGAGTCAGACTAATTAATTGAGTCTGTGGACAGGAGTCTTTTATACAGGTGACCATGTAAGACAGCTGTCTTTAATGCAGGCACCAAGTTGATTTGGAGCGTGTAACTGGTCTGGAGGAGGCTGAACTCTTAATGGTTGGTAGGGGATCAAATACTTATTTCTCTGTGCACAATGCAAATAAATATATAGAATTTTGACAGATTTTCTGTTTTTTTTTAATTTTTTTTTTTTTTATATAATCTATCTCTCACTGGTAAAATTAACCTAGCTTAAAAATTCTAGACTGTTCATGTCTTTGACAGTGGGCAAACTTACAAAATCAGCAAGGGATCAAATACTTATTTTCTTCACTGTATGTCCCGCTGACTTGACTGATTCGGTTTGAGTGCAAGATACAGCTTCTATGTATCCAGGCAACATAGAACCTGTATCTCAAAACCAATTTTTTTAATAAAAAAAAGTTTCATTATATGCTATAATACATTGTTTTATTAAACAAAGAAAAAAAATTCTCAAAGGTTTCTAAAGCCTTTAATTTTTATTGAAGCTTCACCTTGAAACATTAGGTAGCCAATAAACTAGAATGTTTGAAATAAAGATTAATGTACGTTTTGTGTTATTGCTTATCTTTTATTAATTTTTTTGCTACATGAAAGCCATCAAAAATTAGGATCTTTCATGCTGACTTATCATGAGACAAATAAAGCAATAAAAAAAATTGAATTGCTATAAGCCAGATCTGTAACTTGAGGCCTCTGAACCCCAATGCAAGCACACTAGGGACCCTATTGCATGTCATTCATAGTACTGGTCTATTCATTTGGGGCAGGAGGACCATTTGGACCCTCTGAGGCTCCGGGGCCTGTGTGTCTCCAAGGCCCCTGTACTCCCTATAGTTGCAGTTAAAGGAAGGCTTTATTCGTGTCTATACCGTATTGTACAGGTTACAAAAGTAGAACTAAAATAAATTAAAGCAAATTTTTAAACCGAGAGGAAATTTTCCATAGGCAATGGAAGAAAATTTAATTCTGCTCACTTGCGTTTTTTTGTTTGAATGACCCCATAGTTAAGAATTGACTAAAATGTATGTAGTGACTTTAGACCAAATAAAGTCAGACTGGGAATGTAATTATTTGCTATTTTAAATATTTATTTGGCATTCATCCCGCATATTTTCTGTTAAGAAGAAATTGTGTTCTTAAATTTCAATATTTTATATTAAAGTAGAGGTCACACATTTCTCAGAGCCAGACATTGTCAAATAACAATCCAAGGCAAAGAGATAAGATAAATGTGTAGATTTCTTGAAAACGCTGAGCACATCCTCGGTTCACCACAGGAATGTAAATAGAGAGCCATTTGTGGAACATGTCATTTTCAATGAAGCTGCATTCTTTTCCAATTACAAAGCACCAGTTCAATGTGATTAACATCATCCTGCTTTCTGGAGACCTTAGAATTCTCCCGATTTCAAGCCAAGTTTATTAAATTCAAACTTAACGTTAAATCTTCATTGTGCTTGTTTTGTAAAATGAATTAGAATCTAATACAGAAGTAGGCAACATTTGACAGGTGGAGATCTACTGTTAAAACTTGGGAGGGTCTTGAGATCTAATTGGTATCGTGTTGCGACAGGACCATGGGGGTATGGTGAGTAAATTAACAATCTCTCAGTCCCATAGACTTTGGCTCAACACCATGCATGCTCACCTGCTGCTACATTCAAAGTTCTCCGCACTGCGGTTGTGCAGTGAGAAGGAATGGGGGTCTCGGGACACCCGTTCTAGTGATCGGTTGGGGTCCCAGCGATAAGACATTTTATCACCTTTTCCTGTGGATAGGTGACAAATGTCAATCTTGGGACAACCTCTTTAAATTCAGCTATACAAAACACCGTAGAATATAGCACTACACAACAATTGCATGCAGTGACTAACAGGTGACGTCTTCTTTTATTGTAGACATTCTCAGGTAATATCGCATCAGGGATATGACTAGGAATACTATAACTAACTTCTAATACACCCTGTGTAGAAAACATGTAATTTCCTCCATGTGCAAAGTTGGCAAAAAGAAAATGATGGGGCCAGGTGGCATCTACATATATAGAATCTCCTCACTCTTGTAAAATTGTCATCCGCTCTCCTAGTACCAAACCTGTCCCTGAGACATTACTTTCTCCAGTATTTATAGTGATTTTACAGAGACTTGCAGTTTGTTTTAAGATCCCTGTAGCCGAATGCTATTGTACCCACACGTTGCTGGTGTAATATGAATGTAATCCCGTTGTGGGTATCTCTGCCAGTCTGTAATGAAGGCTGAAGCATACATATAAACCTGCTCCATCTCCTGCTCCGTTCCCCGTTCCGTCCTTCCCTTGGAGTTGCTATAGAGACACCCACTATGTGGCCAGGCACTCATTTCTATGGCAACATTACAAATTCGCCCCCTCCTAATTTCTCCCAATACAGGTTTGCAGCTCTTGCGGTATCTCTCGTCAGTTGAGACATTTTCTCTTTCTTCATCTTCTGAAGCACCGTAAGAGGGGCGTGGCAACGCGACTAGGCACAGGATCAGTGATGCTTGGCCCTTCATTTGCTTGGAACCCATCGGCTATCCACCTATCGATAATGATCGTCAGGTTGCTGACCTCTGCTTTAGTAGATATTATTTTGTATAACGACTTAAAGAACTTTTTTAACTAATCAACATCAAAAAGTGGTCAGCATACATGTAGGAGAAGTAGATATATATGTAGGACAGGTAGATCTATTTGAAATTGCCCCTCAATGTGTTTTCCAGGGTCTTGGCAACCTAACTTTTCCTAACCTATGAATGTTTTCAGTGTACTGCCTTGTGGAGGAATGCTAGTGACAACTGGTCTTGATTACATCATAGCTCAGATATGTGGTTGTCACTCTTTTTTAGCCGCATCACAGAATTCTTTCAAACTGCACCATCCTATGAATTTAGTATGAAGTCAGGGGGAATCAAGAACTTCTGTTATATTTTCAGTCGTCATTAACAGTAACTAAAGAGGGTCTCACCACTTGTATTTACTTTTATGAAATAAATATAGGTTAGTGAACAAGTTCTCAACTCTAAGAGGTTTGGGAGTTTATAAAATACTCCATCTCAATATGCAGCAGAGTACAGATGCTACCAATGTTATAGTGTTCAGTGACACAAGAACATTTCAGTAATGTAACTGTTAAGGATCTGCCGGGCACAGCTTCTGTATCCACGCCCATAGGTAATCAGTCTGCACCTGCTTCTATGTCTGTGAGACTGACTCCATCTTCCACCACTCAGGATGGCAGGCTTAGGAGTGGGAGAGCCTATCACAGCCTGGCCAGACGGAGCTAGCTCCCACCCTCTGTCTATTTATACCTGCCTTTCCTGTTCCTCCTTGCTTGTGACTCTTCTCGTTTTGTTTCCTGGCCCTGCTGCAGCTTCTTGAACCATTTGACCCTGCTTCATATTGACCCTGGCTTACTGACTACTCTCCTGCTCCTGGTACCTCGTACACTCCTGCTTTGACTCGGCTCGTTCACCACTCTTGTTGCTCATGGTGTTGCCATGGGCAACTGCCCCTTTTCCCTTAGCTTTTGTGTACCCTTGTCTGTTTGTCGTGCACTTATTGAGCGTAGGGACCGTCGCCCAGTTGTACCCCGTCGCCTAGGGCAGGTCGTTGCAAGTAGGCAGGGACTGAGTGGCGAGTAGATTAGGGCTCACTTGTCTGTTTCCTTACCCCCATCATTACAGTAACAGACACAACATACCATGTAACATGACTGCAGTGAATTCCCTGTGGGATTCCAGTTTTGGCTCAAAATGATGTCACCCACCCTGCATCTGTTAATCAAATGACATCACTTCCTGTCTCAGTGACTATGAAGTCTAATATCCTGACAGACCTAACTGTTGTGGTCACAGCCAATAATTCACATAAGGGGCTGGTAGAGAAGAGGAGAGAGAAGCTACACCTATAAAACTAGCGGAAGTTATGAAAAATGGCTCCCAGTCTTTGGCTAGGTTGTAGGGACGCATGCATGAACTAGGGGATGGAATGTGGATGGATAGTAAAAAAGGTTAATGCACGCAGAGTTGAAAGTTTTGTTAGAATGTTAAAGGGGAGTTTTTGTGGTGGAGTTAGGCTTTACTTATGTTTCCAGGCAGGGATTAATACCAATCTACTTGTCGAAATCCGCTTTTTAGCCAATCCTACAATAAGTAGGGTTGTCCACCCATGTAATAATAAACTGTTACAATGCAGAATTCATGGTTCCTTTAGTAATGGCGAATTGTCTTTGTCCTGAGGAAGCTAAGCACATCCACATCATCATGTCGGACTGCTGATATGTCGTCTATACTGTGAATGCTACATTACGCAGATCCTCTAAAGTACAGCATTCTACAGTAAATACAGAACAGCAGTCCAACATGATGATGGGTACTGAAAGTACCCTTTAAGCAAAGGGTCCCTCTTGAGTAGCGTGAAAGAAATTTTATAATTTATCGTCTTAGTTTTAAGAGGCACAATGATGTTATATTATGTCCAGAATGAAAGGTCACGGGATTCTCAGAAATAAAACTGAAAAGTAAGACAAATCGCTTCAGCCTTGCAATCCATTGGCTCTATCCCAAACATCAGACTGGTAGCCTAAGCAACAATAATGATGTGATATGCATACCTGATTTATCTTGCTCGAAATATTTGGTTTGTAAATGTGGTTCTAGTCAGCGACCGCACGTGTGTTGCAATTGTAATTTACAGAACTTTCTCCATTCCTTTTTTATGTTTTCAATCCTATAAAATTGATATATACTGTTGGGTTAGAGTATAAATCCTTACATAACTTTGTTACCACATTACAATATAAACAAGTAGCAAAGATTTGGAATATTTCTTATTTCCATCAATGTATATTTGGTAGTAAATTCTTCAATAAGTAAATTTAAAAATGCATATTAGTTTAAGTAACTTGGTGTTTTTATGACGCTTTCTAAATAATCTGGTTTGCAATTTACTTGTTATAAGCTTACAGCTGGAAAGCTATTTTTTTTTTCTGTAAATGTTTACTTATAGCATGGGATATTTTACTTAATAATAAATGTATCTACAGAAGAAAGAAGGGATATTTCATACAGCTGGTGTATAAGTAGTGACTCCCTATATAAACCAGGACACTTGGTGACTATAGGTGATGTGTGGTTATTTCATGTCCAGGGCACCTTATGTTACTATGAGAATAGTGGTAAACAGAAGTGTATGTGTGTATTTATAGTTAGATATATTCTGTAATGTTATAATAAGACCACACAGTGGATATACAGTGAAGGAAATAAGTATTTGATCCCTTGCTGATTTTGTAAGTTTGCCCACTGTCAAAGACATGAACACAGTCACATAGTCAAAATTATATATGTTTATTTGCATTGTGCACAGAGAAATAAGTATTTGATCCCCTACCAACCATTAAGAGTTCAGCCTCCTCCAGACCAGTTACACGCTCCAAATCAACTTGGTGCCTGCATTAAAGACAGCTGTCTTAAATGGTCACCTGTATAAAAGACTCCTGTCCACAGACTCAATTAATCAGTCTGACTCTAACCTCTACAACATGGGCAAGACCAAAGAGCTTTCTAAGGATGTCAGGGACAAGATCATAGACCTGCACAAGGCTGGAATGGGCTACAAAACCATAAGTAAGACGCTGGGTGAGAAGGAGACAACTGTTGGTGCAATAGTAAGAAAATGGAAGACATACAAAATGACTGTCAATCGACATCGATCTGGGGCTCCATGCAAAATCTCACCTCATGGGGTATCCTTGATCCTCAGGAAGGTGAGAGCTCAGCCGAAAACTACACGGGGGAACTTGTTAATGATCTCAAGGCAGCTGGGACCACAGTCCCCAAGAAAACCATTGGTAACACATTACGCCGTAATGGATTAAAATCCTGCAGTGCCCGCAAGGTCCCCCTGCTCAAGAAGGCACATGTACAGGCCCGTCTGAAGTTTGCAAATGAACATCTGGATGATTCTGAGAGTGATTGGGAGAAGGTGCTGTGGTCAGATGAGACTAAAATTGAGCTCTTTGGCATTAACTCAACTCGCCGTGTTTGGAGGAAGAGAAATGCTGCCTATGACCCAAAGAACACCGTCCCCACTGTCAAGCATGGGGGTGGAAACATTATGTTTTGGGGGTGTTTCTCTGCTAAGGGCACAGGACTACTTCACAGCATCAATGGGAGAATGGATGGAGCCATGTACCGTCAAATCCTGAGTGACAACCTCCTTCCCTTCACCAGGACATTAAAAATGGCTCGTGGCTGGGTCTTCCAGCACGACAATGACCCGAAACATACAGCCAAGGCAACAAAGGAGTGGCCTCATCAACTACAAAAAACGTCTGACTGCTGTGCTTGCCAACAAGGGTTTTGCCACCAAGTATTAAGTCTTATTAAGTCTTGTTTGCCAAAGGGATCAAACACTTATTTCTCTGTGCACAATGCAAATAAATATATATAATTTTGACAATGTGATTTTCATTATTTTTTTTATTTATATATATATATATATATATATATATATATATATATATCTCTCTCACTGGTAAAATTAACCTAGCCTAAAAATTCTAGACTGTTCATGTCTTTGACAGTGGGCAAACTTACAAAATCAGCAAGGGATCAAATACTTATTTCCTTCACTGTAAAACAAAGGGCTATCTTGCTATAGCGTTCTATCTGAAGGATATAACACTATATGGAGGGATAATGCACACAGGTTTCCTGATGTTTCTAGAACACCAATGGGGCTCCGAATCTAATATCCTTATCACACACACAAGGGCTAGCTGAAGAATAACGTTCCCTAATATTCAGAGGAGAGCAGCGGTGACTCTATGAGGTGGCCCACAAGTAGTAATATCACTAGAGTATTAGGGGAGAATGGTTCATTTTCTAATATGGATTTCTATGGAAAGCTTTTGTTCAGCTGGTTTATGCTTCGGCGTCAGGTGCTATATTTGGGTAGCAAGATATTCTAATAAGGATTGAAGCAATGTTTATATCACATAAGTTGTAATGCAAACACAAGCTTATCATGTAGGTGTGGTGCTATTTCATTATCATTCGTCTCTGTTTGCTGGGCATGAGGTAATAATGCCAGCAGGTAGTTTGATATGCATTTGTTTGTGGTAACGTTGGATTTGCTATTCAGAGTATTTGTTTACTTTATTCTTTTATGATCTCTCACCATTATTACAGGGGTATATAAAAAATAATTCTGAAACTATATAACAAATCTAGATAAAGTGCTGCGTATAATAGTATATTGCTCATACACATTTTTTGTGTTGCTCTAAGCGGCTTTTTATAGGACTTTCTCCTCATGATCTTTGTGAACATCTGCTGGTAGTACTCCTTCCTGTGAAGGTTCATGTGGCCTACTGACAAAAGTTACCATTACCTAAAACTGGCATGTCTGACAAGAATAATAGCTGAGGTTTAATTTTATGGTGTACATTTGCCACAAGAAATATTGAGTAAAATAAAGGATTGTGTTGAGGGCCATTTGATGTGTGTGTATATGAGGCCAGGGACTAAAGTGTCCCTGTACTACAACATAAAATCTAGCTGTCCTACCTTTTTTTAAGGTCGAGTTCAGACGTAGCGGATTTGCTATTGGAGAAAAGCATGTCAATTATATTGTGGATTTTTTTTGATTTTATTTTCACAGCGGATTTCAGCCCTTTATTGTATAATGTGATATCCGTGGTGAATCTGCTGCACAATCTGCACCGAACAGGTTTTTTTTTTCTGCTATGAGTGGATGTACCCTAAGGGAACCCTCCAAGCAGAACTGATACACTATATTATTTACTAATACTGTCTCTACTTTAGACCGCTTATAATTAAACTAGTTTCACCAAATTTATGGCGGTCGCTTATGCTGGATAATAAACTTGGTCCATCTTTACACACTTCTGTCTAACTTATACGAGCTTGTGGTAGACCAGTATTTTTGTGCCAAAATGTTGGCGCATCTTAAGCCATGCCCCTTTTTCCCATTAAGTCACGCCCCTTGTCACGTGAGTCACAGCAAGTATCTGAAACACTTTATAAATGTGACGCATGGCATGTGCACCAGAATTCTGCCTTTAATTTGAGCCAGAATTCTGGCGCATTTGATTAGTAAATCTGCCTCTGTGTATTAGTTTTGTCTGGAGTGTTCCTTCTAAGGGTATGTTCACACGGCCGCGTCCGTTACGGCTGAAATTACGGTGCTGTTTTCAGGAGAAAACAGCACCGTAATTTCAGCCGTAATGGCATGTGCAGGCGTCTTTCGCTGCGTCCATTACGGACGTAATTGGAGCTGTTTTTCCATGGAGTCCATGGAAAACTGCTCCATTTACGTCTGAAGAAGTGACAGGCACTTCTTTGACAAGGGGCGTCTTTTTTACGAGCCGCCTTTTGACAGCGGCGCGTAAAAAAAATGACCGTCGGCACAGAACATTGTAAGACCCATTCAAATGAATGGGCAGATGTTTGCCGACGCTTTTGAGCCGCATTTTTGGATGAAAAAAGTGTGTGAGAACCCAGCCTAAGGATCGCATATAAAATCACATTATTTAACACAATTCAATGTGCGTCTAAATACATGTCATTTATTTCTATATGGAACTCTAATAAGAAAAATGTTGATGTTGCCTTTTGAAAGGGAGTTTCAGCAACGATATCTGCTAGTTCCCTTTTTGTCATATATAGAGAGCACTATGACCTTTTATTACTTACTATACGACTGTTTAGGTGCTCGTGGAATATTGAGTTCCAAGTAGCAGCTATAGGAATGCCCCATGTGTGTCATTATCCGCAAGTAAGGAAAGCAAAATCTGATCTATATTCCTTGTACAGTGCTTTAAATGCTGAAGATAGCACTGCAGACTAAATGGCAATGTTACGAAGAAGTGCATCACAACTCTTATATGGAAAACTTTTCTACATAAACTAGTTTGTCAATCACTTAACTCGAGGAATGTACATTACAATATGGCAGCCTATAATATCTAGCATTCTTGCATATGGACAATGGTAGAAAAGCAATGTACTGTATGTAAACCATGAATCAGCCGTAATCACATCCATTACATGACCACTATACAGCACTGTAGGTCTAGGTTAAATAATTTCGCTAAAACTTAGTATAGGTATCAATTTGGTAGGCCACAGTAGTAACATTGTACTAGGAACTAGTGACATTAATGAGCCTTTAACTCACACTAATAAGGTCCGAGAGACGTTTTAAGGTCGCAGGTGGAATTGGCAGATCACCAATGCTGCAAAACCAAACCCATATTTCCTTGGGACAATGTCCTTTTTAACCCCTTGCGTACCTTCGCCGTAATAGTACGTCGCTGGCCGCATATTCCAGCGTACCTTCGCCGTACTATTACGTCGAAGGATCAAACTGTCACTATGTGAAATCACAAAGTGATAGCGACATGGCGGCAGCTGTCAGTGATAGCTGACCGCCTCTGTTACCGGGCTGGGGACAGATCTGCATGCCCCGATGTCGGCGATTGCTGTGATTGGTCAGTCTTTAGAGACTGACCAATGACAGATATCTATGACGTAGGAAACCGGAGAAAGCTCCTGTCAGCGTCTCTGTTCTCCTCATTTCTGTGAGAATTGTGAGGAGATCGGAGAGTGACAGAAATACAGTCGAAAAACAGTGAAAAAACATCGTTTTTAGTGCCCATCTGCCATTTTTAGTGCCCATCTGCCCTTTATAGTTCCCATCTGCCCTTTATAGTGCCCATCATCCCTCAGAATATAACTAATAATATTCTTTAGTGCCCATTAGGGCCCAGCAGCCCTCTCCAGTGCCAACCAGCCATTTTAGTGCCCACCAGCCCCCTTTGCTGCTCATTATAGTTCCCATCAGTCCTCCCTAGTAGCAATCAAACCTATATAATACTTTTCTTTAGTGCCCATCAGTATATTAGCCCCCTTTAGTGCCCATCAGCCCTCTTTACTGCCCTATCCTTTAGTTCTTCATAAAAAAAATATAAAAAAACAAAAACAAAAAAAATACAAAAAACGTTTTAGTAATTTAGTAGTAATTTTGTGTGCTACTTTTGCACGTCACAGTTTCCTTGCCAATACTGTTCAGGAATTTAGTTTTGCACGTCAGGGTTAGTGCAGTGTTATTACACACCCATAATGTCTCGTCTATTTAGCGTGGAGGAGGCATATGCCATTTTATGTTCAGATACAGAAAGCGCCAGTGAGGGTGTGTCTGAGTTTGTGTTATCCTCCTCCAGTGATGATGAGGAACCCCCTCAGAAACGAAGCAGGGCTAGTGATCCGAATGAGCCCAGCACAAGTGACCCCATATGGCTACCGCCTACCTCTTACACACCTGAAATTCCTGCGTTTACCTCTGCCCCTGGCATAAAAATAAATCCAACTGACTTTCAGGAAATAGATTTTTTTTAATGTTTTTTTTCGGATACTTTAGTTGACCTAATGGTTGTGCAAACAAATTTATATGCACAACAATTCTGACATCCCATTATGCCAGAACCCAAGCTTGGCACCCAACCAATGCAAATGAAATTGCAACCTTCTGGGGGCTCTTGCTCCACATGGGCCTTGTAAAAAAGCCAACCATCAAATCGTATTGGTCCACAGATATTTTGTACGATACACCTGTATTCCATGCTGTGATGCCGCGAAAACGTTTTGAGGCCCTTTTAAAGTTTTTGCACTTTGCTGACAATGAGCAGTGCCCCCCCCCCCCCGGATCATCCAAATTTTGATAGGCTGTTCAAAATTAGGCCCATCATCACATATTTTAATTTGGTTTTTGCAGAAGTTTATGTTCCTGAAAAAAACATAGCCATTGATGAATCTTTAGTCCATTTCAAAGGACGGCTTCATTTCCGACAATACTTGCCAAACAAAAGAGCCAGATATGGCATAAAAATATATAAACTGTCCGAGAGCCAGTCTGGATACACACACTCCTTTCGTGTGTACGAGGGGAAAGACAAACAGATTAGTCCCCCAGAGTGCCCCCCAGTTCTTGGCACAAACGGTAAAATAGTGTGGGACCTGCTGCATCCTCTGATGGATAAGGGGTACCACCTATACCTCGACAACTTCTATACCAGCGTTCCGCTTTTTAAGTGCCTTGTTGAAAGGAAAACAATGGCCTGTGGCACTGCTCGCAGGAATCTAAAATACCTCCCAAAGCCTTTTCTTGCTGAGAAACTGTCAGTTGGCGAAACCAGGGCACGATATGATGAAAATGTGCTCCTTGTAAAATTCAGGGACAAAAAGGAGGTCCTCATGCTCTCCACAATGCATGGCAACACCACAAGCCCAGTTTCAGTGCGTGGAACAAGCACCACTGTTTCAAAGCCTGTATGCATACAGGCCTACAACAAGCATATGGGAGGGGTGGATTTGGGAGATCAACTAATGAAGCCATACTGTGCCATGCGAAAGACGAAAGTATGGTACAAAAAACTGTCCGTATATTTAATTGAAATGGCCCTCCTCAATTCTTTTATTTTGTACCGAAGTGCTGGCAATCGTTCTAGGTACCTCGAGTACCTTGAAAAAGTAATTAAAAAATTTATTTTTAAAGACCAAGAGGAAGGAGCGAGTAGCAGGGCTTCAGGAAGTGAGGCAAATAGAATTGTCCCTGGCCAGCACTTCCATCCAGCCATCCACAAAAACAATGTCGTGTGTGCGCGAAGAGGGGTATCCGAAAGGATACAATATATCAATGCAGCACTTGCCCCTCCAAACCAGGGCTTTGCATGAAAGAATGTTTCAGAATTTACCATTCTTCAGTGGACTACTAATTTTTTTCATGCCATTTTCAGGATGTCCATATAAACTTCATCTTAAATTTTATGTCACCTTCATTTAAAAATTGTCCACTTGTGCACCAATTGGATATATAAAACAAAACAAAAAATCATTATACCCCTAGATGAATACCACCATGGTGGCCCAAAATCACCCAAGCAAAAACTAGGCCTTGACGAGCCTCATGGTACACCTTCACTTCCGGGCCTCACCGTGTGCCTCAATACAAAAAGGTCCTATATAGGGTATCAATGAACACAGGAAAAAAAAATGAATGAATTGTGAGTTCTTTTTTTTTCTCATTGGTGCTTGATACATCCCCAAAATGTTTCATCAAACTCACGCGTTTGTAAAATAAATAAAAAATAAAATTCTAACAATTTTGTTTTAATTCCTAATCTGAAAAGTAAAATTTCTCACTATACCCCTAGATGAATACCTTGAGCGGTGTCGTTTTCTTAATTGGGTCACATCTTGGGAGTTTCCTCTATATTGGTACCTCATGGGCTCTGAAAACACAATATGATGCCTGAAAAATATTCCAGCAGAATCTGATCAAAAACCAAATGGTGCTCCCTCCTTTCTGACCCTTGCCATGTGCCCATATAGCAGTTTACAGCCACATATGGGGTATTGCTGTAATCAAGAGAAAATGGGTAACAAATTGAGCAGTGCTCTTTCTACTATTGCCCTTTGTATAAATGAAAAGTTTGGGGCTTAATCGACTTTTTATTGGAAAAAATGCAATTTTTCATTTTCACTGCCCAATGTTTATGACTTCTATGAAACATCTGTGGAGTCCAAATGCTCACTACACCCCTAAAACAAAATCCTCAATGGGTGTAGTTTCCAAAATGGGGTCACTTCTTGGGGGTTTCCACTGTACTAATACCTCAGGGGCTCTTCAAATGCAACATGGCGCCTGAAAACCATTCCAGCAAAATCTGCGCTCCAAAATCCAAATGGTGCTCCTTCCCTTCTGAGCAGAAGTTTATGACCACATATGGGGTATTTCCGTAATCAGGAGAAATTGCTTTACAAATGTTGGGGTGCTTTTTCTCCCTTTTTTCCTTGTGAAAATTCTATGTTTTTTCAGAAAAAAAGTATATTTTCATCTTCACAGACTAATTTCAATAAATGCAGCGAAAAACCTGTGGGGTCAAAATGCTAACTATACCGCTAGAAAAATTCCTTGAGGGGTATAGTTTCCAAAATGGGGTCACTTTTGGGGGGTTTCCACTGTTTAGGTCCCTCCAGGGCATTGCAAACATAACACGGGACCGAAAACCATTCCAGTAAAATCAGCACTCCAAAATCCAAATGGCGTTCCTTCCCTTCTGAGCCCTGCTGTGGGTCCAAACAACAGTTTATTACCACATATGGGGTATTGCCGTAATCGGGAGAAATTGCTTTACAAATGTTGGGGTGCTTTTTGTCCTTTATTCCTTGCAAAAATTCGAAATTTCTACGTTTTTAAGAAAAAAAAGTATATTTTCATCTTCACAGACTAACTCCAATAAACATAGCAAAATACCTGTGGGGTCAAAATGCTAACTATACCCCTAGATAAATTCCCTGAGGGGTGTAGTTTAAAAAATAGGGTCACTTTTGGGTGTTTCCACTGTTTTGACACCACAAGACCTTTTCAAACCTGACATAGTGCCTAAAATATATTCTAAAAAAAGCAGGCCCCAAAATCCACTAGGTGCTTCTGAGGCCTGTGTTTCAGTCCATTATCACACTAGGGCCACATGTGGGATATTTCTAAAAACTGCAGAATCCGGGCAATAAATATTGAGATGCGTTTCTCAGGTTCAAATTTCAGCTCTACTTTCCTTCAATTCCTGTAAGACGCCTAAAGGGTTGAAACACTTTCTGAATGCTGTTTTGAATACTTTGAGTGGTGCAGTTTTCAAAATGGGGTGTTTTATGGGGGTTTCTAATATATAAGGCCCTCAAAACCCCTTCAGAACTGAACTGGCCCCTGTAAAAATAGCCTTTTGAAATTTTCTTGAAAATGTGAGAAATTGCTGCTAAAGTTCTAAGCCTTGTAACGTCGTAGAAAAATAAAAGGATGTTCAAAAAACGATGCAAACATAAAGTAGACATATGGGAAATGTGAAATAGTAACTACTATCTGTTTTACAAGCAGATACATTTAAAATGTGAAAAATCATAATTTCTTCATATTTTCTCTAAATGTTGGTGTTTTTCACAAATAAGCAATAAATTTATCGACAAAATTTTTTCACTAACCTAAAGTACAATATGTCACGAGAAAACAATCTCAGAATCAATTGGATAGGTAAAAGCATTCTGGAGTTATTACCACATAAAGTGACACATGTCAGATTTGAAAAAATGGGTCTGGTCCTCAAGGCCAAAATGAGCTGGGTACTCAAGGGGTTAAGGAGCTTTTCTATTTTCCCCCCCATTAAACAGGACCGTCTACTTCAATCTGTGACATTTGGGTTACCTATATTTAAGACAGAGGTACAGAGTAAGTTCTTTTATTACCATAGATGGATCCGTTTTGTGAGTAAAAAATTGGAAGGCTACATATGAATTTGGCTAACTGGTGATATAAGGAAGTTTTTTGTGTGTTTTTTATTTTTTTCTTTACTAGCTCTTTAAAAATGAGATTTTGTCTACTAAATGTGGCCACAGTCATGTGTCGTAAATCCTGGTTTCTAAATGTGTAAAACGGAAGACAGTCATAATAATCATTTTGGGTAATGTGCAAATTTCATCACATTTATTTGACATATGACATGATTGTCAACATTTCAACATGTTCTGCCTAAAGGAAGTTCAGCTTGCATGTATATTCCTACTCAACAGAGAAGTACCCATATATACAAGATACAGATCTAGGTTACACCTCTTAACAAATGAGCTCCATATAATATCCTGTATCACGAAGGGTCTGTGGACCCACTGGGCCGTACCACCTTGGCGGTAAGGCAGCTGGCCAACAAGGAGCAGGTGACTGTCTATAGTTCTATGGGTACCTGTGGCAGCTCCGACAGCAGCAGGGCAGGCTCGGCTGGGACTTAGGTAGCAGGCGGACATCAGGCGAGGTGAAGCAGGTCAGACGTGGATGCAGCACGGCACGACTATGGCACAGCTCCGTGCTAGACTAGGAAGGTATGGATTGCTAGGAACAGGAACTGGAAACCAGTATAGGGACAGGAGCTGGAACAGGAAACACACTAGGCCATCACATAAACAAACTATAGGGAACACAACAAAGCTCAGGCATAGAACTAGGGAGCTGGACCCCTCTTATAGTCCAGGGTACTCACGGGTCAAAGCTCGTCCACGAGTGCCGGTGTGCGCGCTGCCCCTTTAAGAGCGGGGACGAGCGTGCGCACGCACCCTACGGGATCCGGCAGAGGTGAGTGTACGCGAGCGCTGGCGTCTCCTGAGGAGGAGGCTGGGGCCAGCGCTTGCCGACTCGTGGCTGCAGCTGTCAAGGGGAGGTTGGAGCTGACAGCCCAAAGCCACGGACATTACATCCTGCTACTTGAAAACAAAGTTACATAGTTGTATCAAGGTAACAAAATCTAGATTGTACGTTCCTAATAATAAGTTTAATTGTAATAGATACGACTGCATTGCGAAGTGGAAGATTATTTTTCGGTAAACAGATGAACCACATGATTGTCAGGTGTAGGTTTGTTTTCAGGTACTGAACAGGTGATATGTACAATTGTTTTCAGCTATGAAAATAGAACTTGGCAAAGAAACATTACAATGTTGCGATCAAAGAAATGTTTCTATTGTTGTAGACTAAGTAAAGTGAATAAATAGATCATGTTTAGAGGCTGTTTTTCAACAAATGTACAAGTGACCTCATGACCAAATGTTGGAGAAGATGATTATTTGCAGGATCACCTCTACGATACTACTTTTTGAAGGCAGTAGGTCTGTAGTCAGACCTGACCGCAAATATATGGTCTGTCATATGAGGGGCACATGTCTCGGAGTTGTGAGACGCTTTTGCACATTGTTTTTGGAGACACATTTTATTTTAAAAAATTCTTCTAGGATGTTGGTTTTAAGGGAAATATTCTTCTTGCTTACATGGGGAGATCTCTATTTGTATGAATAGGTACCAACAAAGCTTCTATTGCATTGTTAACCCCTTCGCGCTCAGGTCAGTAATAGTACGTCCTGCTAAGTAGAACGTTCGCGCTCAGGTCAGTACTATTACTGACCTGAGTAAACACGGCGCCATTTAATCCCGGCGCGTGCTTGAGCTGTGATAACTGCTGTTTCTGACAGCACGCTATCACAGCTCAATACTCCGGGACCAATTGAAGTGGTCCCGCCCCGGCGATCGCTGCTATTGGTTAGTTAGTGACTACTAACCAATAGCGGCGATCGCATACATCATTTCCTGCCCCAGACTCCACATCCTGCCGCACCCGCCCTGAACTTCTCTGTTGGCGTAGGAGATTTGTTCAGAGCGGTTGTGTAGGAGAATTGTGTTAAAAAAAAAACGAAAAAAGTTTCAAAACCTTACTTTTTTTGTACTTCCCACTTGCTCCATCCACTTCCCACACCTGTCCTCCTCCTCCTCCTTGTGTTCCCCTTGTCACCCCCGTTTTTTGGTCAGTGACCTATAACTGACCATTGCTTAGTCTTCAGGGCCACATTTTTTGGTCCCTGTGGATTATTTTTTTTTTTTTCTTCTTTATAAAATACAAAAATAAAAAAAAAATATATAAAAATTTATTAAAATTTAAAAAAAAAATTTAGAAAGTTATCATCTAGCTAGTTTAGTATTAGGGTTAGTTAGTGTCAGGGAACAGTCAAAAAGCGTAGTGAGGTTTAGTGTCAGGGAATTTAGCGTCAGGAATCCGTCACCGTAGTTAGTTTTAGCGTTAGGGATCTATCACTGTAGTTAGCTTTAGTGTCAGGGAAGCTCAGAATACTCTAGTTTAGGTTTAGTGTCAGGAACCCGTCACCGTAGTTAGGCTTAGTGTCGGAATTATCTAGTTAGCTTTAGTGTCAGGGAATCGTCGCCGTAGATAGGTTTAGCGTTAGGGAAGTTAAAAAAATCTAGTTAGCTTTAGTGTTAGGAACCCTCGCCCTAGTTAGCTTTAGTGTTAGGGAAGGCCACTTGTTCTCAAAAAAAAACAAAAAATACAAAAAAAAAAGTAGCATCTTATTGCTTTGAGTTAGGGTTTTTTTTATTTTTTTCCTGTATACGTTATACACGTGTCTCATCACACAAATTACACGTGTCGCACAAATAATAAAAAAAGATGTCCCAAAGGTCATTTTCTGCTGAAGAGGCCTATGCATTCCTTGCCTCCGACACAGACTCGTCGGATGGTGAGACTCTTTTTTATTTGTCAACCTCCTCATCTAGTGATGAAGAGGAGGGACCACCTAGGAGACGTCCCAGGACATCCACCACACTTGAAACCCCCGAGAGAAGTGACCCCGTCGCAGTTGAAGCCCCAGAGCGAAGTGACCCCATATGGATCCCCACACCAGAAAATTATGAGCCCCAAATCCCCGAGTATACGGGCAGTCCGGGGATCAAATTTAACACGGCAGGGCTCAGTGAGATGGACTTTTTCAAGAAGTTCTTCACTGATGAATTTATAGAACTAATGGTCTCCCAGACAAATTTATATGCCCAACAATATATTAGTAAGAACCCCACCTCATTTTATGCCCAATCCAACAGGTGGACCCCTGTAGATGCAGCAGAGTTGGGCAAGTTCTGGGGACTTCACCTGAACATGGGGCTTCTGAAAAAGCCGTCCATTAGGACCTACTGGAGCACGGACATCCTATACCACACCCCGATGTACCGTATGGCCATGTCCAGGATGCGTTATGAGGCAATACTTCGCTTCTTGCATTATGCTGATAATGAGCAGTGCCCACCCCGAGATGACCCCAGTTATGACCGTTTATATAAACTGAGACCCCTATTAGACCATTTCAGTGCCCGGTTTGCCCAAGCATACACCCCCGAGAAGTGTATTTCCATTGATGAGTCCTTGGTACATTTTAAAGGGAGGCTTCAATTCCGCCAGTACCTGCCAAGTAAGAGGGCAAGGTATGGCGTGAAGATCTATAAGCTGTGCGAGAGTGCATCAGGGTATACCTACAAGTTTAGGATATATGAAGGGAAGGACAGCAGTATTCAGCCCCCAGAATGCCCCCCCTTACTGGGAATTAATGCAAAAATTGTGTGGGATTTGGTGCACCCACTGCTGGACCAGGGTTACCACCTCTACCTGGATAATTTTTATACTAGCGTCCCACTCTTCAAGTGCCTTGCTTCCAGAAGTACTGCGGCATGCGGCACTGCTAGAAGAAATATAAGAGGCCTCCCTAAGACTCTGCTTGGGCAAACACTAAGAAGGGGTGAGAGCAGGGCACATTCTAGCACCAACATATTGTGTGTCAAGTACAAGGACAAGAGAGATGTCCTTGTATTGACAACAATACATGGCCACACCAGTACCCATGTACCTGTACGAGGTACCAGTACAGAGACCCTAAAACCAGACTGCATCCTGGACTACAATAGGTACATGGGAGGGGTGGACTTGGCAGATCAAGTCCTGAAACCCTACAGCGCCATGCGGAAATCGAGGGTGTGGTATAAGAAGCTGGCCGTGCACATCATACAGATGGCATTGTACAATGCGTACGTGCTACATCGATGTGCAGGTCAGAGGGGAACTTTCCTGGAATTTCAAGAGGTGGTTATCAAACACCTAATATTTAGGGACCAGGAAGGGGGGGCACCCAGTACTTCTGGAGGCGAGGCCACACGCATCGTACCAGGGCAACACTTTCCAGGAGAAGTTCCCCAAACTGCCAAGAAGGGAAAGAATCAAAAGAGGTGCAGAGTCTGCACTAAGAGGGGGATAAGGAAGGACACAACATACCAATGTGACACGTGTCCTGAAAAACCAGGGCTCTGTATGAAAGATTGTTTTAGAATTTATCATACATCCCTTGATTTTTAATTTACACCAGTTTTATTACCCTGATGCACTCCGCACAGCTTATCCCCCTCATCTTTCCCTTCTGAGCCCTGCCGTGTGCCCAGGCAGCTGATAACAGCCACATGTAGGGTATTGCCGTACCCAGGAGAACCCACATTACAATTTAAGGGGTGTATATCTCCGGTGGCGCATGCTGGGCACACTATATTGGACACTGAAATGGCATATATATATATAAAATTGCAAATCTCACTCTGCACCATCTGCTGCGCATTATCTTTTACACAGTACCTGTGGGGTCAAAATGCTCACTACACCTCTAGATGAATGTCTTAAGGGGTGTAGTTTTTAAAATGGGGTCACTTCTCGGGGGTTTCAACTGTACTGGTACCTCAGGGGCTTCCGCATACATGACTTAGCACCAGAAAAGCTCCAGTAGGCCAAATGGTGGTCCTTCCCTTCTAAGCCCTGCCGTGTGCCCAGGCAGCTGATAACAGCCACATGTAGGGTATTGCCGTACCCAGGAGAACCCACATTACAATTTAAGGGGTGTATATCTCCGGTGGCGCATGCTGGGCACACTATATTGGACACTGAAATGGCATATATATATAAAATTGCAAATCTCACTCTGCACCATCTGCTGCGCATTATCTTTTACACAGTACCTGTGGGGTCAAAATGCTCACTACACCTCTAGATGAATGTCTTAAGGGGTGTAGTTTTTAAAATGGGGTCACTTCTCGGGGGTTTCAACTGTACTGGTACCTCAGGGGCTTCCGCATACATGACTTAGCACCAGAAAAGCTCCAGTAGGCCAAATGGTGGTCCTTCCCTTCTAAGCCCTGCCGTGTGCCCAGGCAGCTGATAACAGCCACATGTAGGGTATTGCCGTACCCAGGAGAACCCACATTACAATTTAAGGGGTGTATATCTCCGGTGGCGCATGCTGGGCACTCTATATTGGACACTGAAATGGCATATATATATATAAAATTGCAAATCTCACTCTGCACCATCTGCTGCGCATTATCTTTTACACAGTACCTGTGGGGTCAAAATGCTCACTACACCTCTAGATGAATGTCTTAAGGGGTGTAGTTTTTAAAATGGGGTCACTTCTCGGGGGTTTCAACTGTACTGGTACCTCAGGGGCTTCTGCATACATGACTTAGCACCAGAAAAGCTCCTGTAGGCCAAATGGTGGTCCTTTCCTTCTGAGCCCTCCCATGGGCCCAAACAATAGTTTATCACCACAAATGGGGTATTGCCGCACTCAGGACAAATTGGGCAACCAAATGGGGTATGTTGTTCCCTGTGAAAATAAGAAATTGTGATCAAAAATGACATCTTATTGTAAAAAATATCATTTTTTTCATTTCACAGCCCAATTCAAATAGGTGTTGTGAAAAAACTGTGCGGTCAAAATGATAACAAAAACCATAAATGAATTCCTTGAGGGGTGTAGTTTCCAAAATGGGGTCACTTCTGGTGGGTTTCCATTGCTTTGATACCTCTGGGGCTCTGCAAATGCGACATGGCAACCGAAAACCAATCCAGCAAAATCTGGACTCCAACAAACACATAGCACTCCTTTCCTTCTGAGCCCTCCCATGGGCCCAAACAGCAGTTTATCACCACAAATGGGGTATTGCCGCACTCAGGACAAATTGGGCAACCAAATGGGGTATGTTGTTCCCTGTGAAAATAAGAAATTGTGATCAAAAATGACATCTTATTGGAAAAAATATCATTTTTTTCATTTCACAGCCCAATTCAAATAGGTGCTGTGAAAAAACTGTGCGGTCAAAATGATAACAAAAACCATAAATGAATTCCTTGAGGGGTGTAGTTTCCAAAATGGGGTCACTTCTGGTGGGTTTCCATTGCTTTGATACCTCTGGGGCTCTGCAAATGCGACATGGCAACCGAAAACCAATCCAGCAAAATCTGGACTCCAACAAACACATAGCACTCCTTTCCTTCTGAGCCCTCCCATGGGCCCAAACAGCAGTTTATCACCACAAATGGGGTATTGCCGCACTCAGGACAAATTGGGCAACCAAATGGGGTATGTTGTTCCCTGTGAAAATAAGAAATTGTGATCAAAAATGACATCTTATTGGAAAAAATATCATTTTTTTCATTTCACAGCCCAATTCAAATAGGTACTGTGAAAAAACTGTGCGGTCAAAATGATAACAAAAACCATAAATGAATTCCTTGAGGGGTGTAGTTTCCAAAATGGGGTCACTTCTGGTGGGTTTCCATTGCTTTGATACCTCTGGGGCTCTGCAAATGCGACATGGCAACCGAAAACCAATCCAGCAAAATCTGGACTCCAACAAACACATAGCACTCCTTTCCTTCTGAGCCCTCCCATGGGCCCAAACAGCAGTTTATCACCACAAATGGGGTATTGCCGCACTCAGGACAAATTGGGCAACCAAATGGGGTAGGTTGTTCCCTGTGAAAATAAGAAATTGTGATCAAAAATGACATCTTATTGGAAAAAATATCATTTTTTTCATTTCACAGCCCAATTCAAATAGGTGCTGTGAAAAAACTGTGCGGTCAAAATGATAACAAAAACCATAAATGAATTCCTTGAGGGGTGTAGTTTCCAAAATGGGGTCACTTCTGGTGGGTTTCCATTGCTTTGATACCTCTGGGGCTCTGCAAATGCGACATGGCAACCGAAAACCAATCCAGCAAAATCTGGACTCCAACAAACACATAGCACTCCTTTCCTTCTGAGCCCTCCCATGGGCCCAAACAGCAGTTTATCACCACAAATGGGGTATTGCCGCACTCAGGACAAATTGGGCAACCAAATGGGGTATGTTGTTCCCTGTGAAAATAAGAAATTGTGATCAAAAATGACATCTTATTGGAAAAAATATCATTTTTTTCATTTCACAGCCCAATTCAAATAGGTGCTGTGAAAAAACTGTGCGGTCAAAATGATAACAAAAACCATAAATGAATTCCTTGAGGGGTGTAGTTTCCAAAATGGGGTCACTTCTGGTGGGTTTCCATTGCTTTGATACCTCTGGGGCTCTGCAAATGCGACATGGCAACCGAAAACCAATCCAGCAAAATCTGGACTCCAACAAACACATAGCACTCCTTTCCTTCTGAGCCCTCCCATGGGCCCAAACAGCAGTTTATCACCACAAATGGGGTATTGCCGCACTCAGGACAAATTGGGCAACCAAATGGGGTATGTTGTTCCCTGTGAAAATAAGAAATTGTGATCAAAAATGACATCTTATTGGAAAAAATATCATTTTTTTCATTTCACAGCCCAATTCAAATAGATGCTGTGAAAAAACTATGCGGTCAAAATGATAACAAAAACCATAAATGAATTCCTTGAGGGGTGTAGTTTCCAAAATGGGGTCACTTCTGGTGGGTTTCCATTATTTTGATACCTCAACACCTCTTCAAACCTGGCATGCTGCCTAAAATATATTCTAACAAAAAAGAGGCCTCAAAATGCACTAGGTGCTTCTTTGCTTCTGGGGCTTGTGTTTTAGTCCACGAGCGCACTAGAGACACATGTGGGACATTTCTAAAAACTGCAGAATCTGGACAATACATATTTAGTAGTGTTTCTCTGGTAAAACCTTCTCTGTTACAGAAAAAAATTTAATAAAATTGAAATTCAGCAGAAAAAATGAAATTTGCAAATTTCACCTCCACTTGGCTTTAATTCCTGTGAAATACCTGAAGGGTTAAAAAACTTTCTATATGCTGTTTTGAATACTTTGAGGGGTCTAGTTTTTAAAATGGGGTGTTTTATGGGGGTTTCTAATACATAGGCCCCACAAATCCACTTCAGAACTGAAGAGGTACCTTAAAAAAAAGGCTTTTGAAATTTTCTTAAAAATATGAGAAATTGCTGTTTATGTTCTAAGCCTTGTAACGTCCAAGAAAAATAAAATAATGTTCAAAAAACGATGCCAATCTAAAGTAGACATATGGGAAATGTGAACTAGTAACTATTTTGGGTGATATAACCGTCTGTTTTTCAAGCAGATGCATTTAAATTCTGAAAAATGCTATTTTTTCTAAATTTTCTCTAAATTTTGCAATTTTTCACAAATAAAGATTGAATATATCGACCAAATTTTACCACGAACATGAAGCCCAATGTGTCACGAGAAAACAATCTCAGAATCGCTTGGATAGGTTTAAGCATTCCGACGTTATTACCACATAAAGTGAAATATGTCAGATTTGAAAAATGGGCTCTGAGCCTTAAGGCCCAAACTAGGCTGCGTCCTTAAGGGGTTAAACTCAGTTTTCTTTTTTCTAATGGTAGAAAATGTTAATATTTTTTGTAAATAACTTTTTTTTTTATATGAATATTTGCGTTGAATACAAACTATACATAAAGCATAATACAGATTGCACGATCAGAAGGGGTAGACAGCGTGTTGTGGGTTTCATAGCTTGAAGTACGGATGTAGCTGAATGTCAACGCTTAGTCAATCCATTGGTTGAGCATCAACAGCTTTTACCGTGGTCCGTGTCGAACGCATGAATTTTGGGTCTATCCTTTAGAACCAGGCTTCGCAATCTTTTTCTACTGGGGTCTCCCCAACCAGAGCATGGCGATGCCCAGAACTTCCCATTGGTTGTAGTCCATGCCAATATACTTCAAAATTGCCTCAATTTATCCTAAAATTTGTATCCTGGACCCATTAAAATGGGCACTAAAGGAGTCTGTTATGTTACTAAGCCAGAGATTAGTGCAACCAGAGAAAATAATCACTTCTAAAAGAAATGCTTCCCCTGTTGCGCCTCAACAAAACCTGGGGACGCCTCATCCGTAAGGCCCGCCTCACAGTTTGAGAAGCACTGCCCTAGAACAAATACATTTCCCTTTTTCATTTAATTATAAAAAGCAGTTCTTTCAGACACCGGACATATAATCCATTAGCACTAATAAGCCCAAAAAAGTGATAAACCCCAGAAACATGTAAACTGGTCCGGCACCAGCTCAGTTGTCCAGTACAGGACCTCATTGCCCCCATTGAGGCTGGGCCCCATTATCACTTCAAAGCCTGAGCCTACTGGAGGTTCCTCTTGTTGGCCTGTCCAATCTTAAGCAGAGTAGAAAGGAGCTACCGGTAGTCTTTCAGCCTTAGGAGTATAGTTTATTCTATATGGAGCATTTTCATATGGTTTGGGAACAGATAAGAATATCGCAAGTCTACTATTTATTTATGGTTCATATCAGGCTGTCTTTGAAGCATCCAGCTAAAATATATACTTGCTTATTTTTTAAATAACTGCAAGGAAAGTTATATAAGCTTATAAATGAGTGAACGTTTTTTTTGTAGCTGTCATTCGTTTCAGTGGAGAGGAATTATAGGCCTCTCCATGGAAAACGAAAGTCTGGATCGGGGAAGGTCAAACCTGCATCCCCCTACAATCTTTTGTAGGATTATTTTTACTAATATTTCTTCTATTACATGAATGATGGCGTGCATAATAAGGATTATCTTTGTTGAACAGCTATTTTCGGAAACCCACCATATTCTAATCACTACTTTACCGGAAATACTATGCGGGTAAACCCTCCCTTTCACAAGCTTCTCTTGAATATCTTTATCTCTGAGATGCTCCTCACAATTTTTTTTTCTATCTGGAAAATTATTTAAGAACTAAAGGATCTTCTCGATTGGCAAGACTTCAATCCCTAATTCACTCAGGATTTAGTTCTTCCCTGAAGCACTGAAGAAGTGTCATTCATTTACTGGGTACCCGGTGCTGAATGTGTTCAATGGACTTTTAATTTAATTATTCTTATAATATTGTACCCTCCCTTGTCATTTTGATCAAGATGAGCAGATCACTCCTTGCTCCAAATGTAATGTCCGATATTTATTGATCTCAGTGGGCACTTCATAAACTCCTAATTTCTGCAGGTGAAATGAGTCTTTACAGTCCGTTAATAATTAGCTTGACTCAGAAAGGGGTTATCCAAACGAGACCACCCTCTAACGAGGTTGTCCGAGATTAGAAAAATGGTCAGCTTTTTTTTTTTTTTTTTAAAGGAACACCATTCCTGTCCGTGGGCTGTGTCTGGTATTCACTCTTAAAGTGAATGGCGCTGAGCTGCAATACTAAGCACTGCCTAGACAATAGTGGTTTTAGTTTTGTTGAGTGATCTGACGGGTGCACGCTTCAAATTACTTGGTATCTTTAGGACTTCTACATCAGACAATTGATAGGTAAATTTTGGATTTACATTCGTAATAAATCACTTTCTGTCCGTCTGTAAAAAAATGTTCTCCAGAAGAACACATTTGACTCGTACAGGAGGTAATTGTATTTGCATATTACACCTTTTAATTTCTGCCTTGGCAACATTTGTGGAAATTCACGGTAAGATATTTGATCGGTTGCTATGTGTCCAATCCTGTTTGTTCAGTGAAATACAGCTTTACACTTGCCAGTAATGGTCGGTGGCAGGCACTGGTCACCTGTGTTTGCATTTTTCAATGTGCCAGGATAACTATTTGCACATCTAATTTTACTGTGTCACGGCCTGCTTGCATATTGCTATCATACCGACATAGAATGTGTTAAACGGGCCGTTTGCGTGGACATGCCGAGAGATAAGATTTCATGAGAATTCGATTACAAAGATTTTTCCTGTTTAGTAAGGTTAATAAACTCTGTTTACCTCTATTATATCTTCGTTTTGAAAAGACCTTCAGAAAAATCATAGCTTTGGATCTGATCGGTTATTATGGGTAACTCCTTCACTTTTCTCTTGTATCAATTTTGATAAATGAATGTGATTGCAGAATCTTACTATTTACAATGTTGCTGTCTGAGGGTTTGTCTGTAACAACCATATGCAGTGATTTGCATCAAGCTATTTGCAACCCTAAAGCGACATTCATCCCGGGTGATTTCACAAAGAATGGCCTCGTTTGACCCGCCTGAAATTACTGAGGCATCTGCACGTATTTAGAATATAGATTAACTATTTTATTTGTACATTTTATTGGCCTGTACAGAAGCAATCTATGTAATACATGGAGAGGCATTTTAATAGAATTTGTAACAAACATTCAGTTTGTAGATCTTTCCACCCAGTAGATCAGATTGGATGGCTGACTACGTATAATTCTATGTACACTACCGTTCAAAAGTTTTGGGTCACCCAGACAATTTAGTGTTTTCCATGAAAACTCACACTTATATTTATCAAATGAGTTGCAAAATGACTAGAAAATATAGTCAAGACATTGACAAGGTTAGAAATAATGATTTTTATTTGAAATAATACTTTTCTCCTTCAAACTTTGCTTTCGTCAAAGAATGCTCCATTTGCAGTAATTACAGCATTGCAGACCTTTGGCATTCTAGCTGTTAATTTGCTGAGGTAATCGGGAGAAATTTCACCCCATGCTTCCAGAAGCCCCTCCCACAAGTTGGATTGGCTTGATGGGCACTTCTTCCGTACCATACGGTCAAGCTGCTCCCACAACAGCTCTATGGGGTTGAGATCTGGTGACTGCGCTCGCCACTCCATTACAGATAGAATACCAGCTGCCTGCTTCTTCCCTAAATAGTTCTTGCATAATTTGGAGGTGTGCTTTGGGTCATTGTCCTGTTGTAGGATGAAATTGGCTCCAATCAAGCGCTGTCCACAGGGTATGGCATGGCGTTGCAAAATGGAGTGATAGCCTTCCTTATTCAAAATCCCTTTTACCTTGTACAAATCTCCCACTTCACCAACACCAAAGCAACCCCAGACCATCACATTACCTCCACCATGCTTGACAGATGGCGTCAGGCACTCTTCCAGCATCTTTTCAGTTGTTCTGCGTCTCACAAATGTTCTTCTGTGTGATCCAAACACCTCAAACTTCGATTCGTCTGTCCATAACACTTTTTTCCAATCTTCCTCTGTCCAATGTCTGTGTGCTTTTGCCCATATTAATCTTTTCCTTTTATTAGCCAGTCTCAGATATGGCTTTTCCTTTGCCACTCTGCCCTGAAGGCCAGCGTCCCGGAGTCACCTCTTCACTGTAGATGTTGACACTGGCGTTTTGCGGGTACTATTTAATGAAGCTGCCAGTTGAGGACCTGTGAGGCGTCTATTTCTCAAACTAGAGGCTCTAATGTACTTGTCTTGTTGCTCAGTTGTGCAGCGGGGCCTCCCGCTTTGTAGGAAATTTTCAGTTTCTTGGCAATTTCTCGCATGGAATAGCCTTAATTTCTAAGAACAAGAATAGACTGTCGAGTTTCACATGAAAGCTCTCTTTTTCTAGCCATTTTGAAGTTTAATCGAACCCACAAATGTGATTCTCAACTAGCTCAAAGGAAGGTCCGTTTTATAGCTCCTCTAAACAGCAAAACTGTTTACAGCGGTGCTAACATAATTGCTCAAGGGTTTTCAAGTGTTTTCTAATCATCCATTAGTCTTCTAACACAGTTAGCAAACACAACGTACCATTAGAACACTGGAGTGATGGTTGCTGGAAATGGGCCTCTATACACCTATGTAGATATTGCATTAAAAACCAGACGTTTGCAGCTAGAATAGTTATTTAGCACATTAACAATGTATAGAGTGTATTTCTGATTAATTTAATGTTATCTTCAAAAAAAATGTGCTTTTCTTACAAAAATAAGGACACTTCTAAGTGACCCTAAACTTTTGAACGGTAGTGTAATTGTCCACCTTAGACTGAGCAGACACTGTGGGAGACTTATTAAACAATTTGCACCAGATTCCTGATTGTTGTAAAGTAGCAAATTTTGTTGCATGTCTCTTTTGCACAAACAATTTTCGCCTTTTATTCGGTTTTACGCCGCTCTTGCCACTCTTCTAAAAGTGGGCAAGGTTTAGCGAGAGGGGAGAGCCACCCACAGACAGCCAGATTTACTATGAGCAGGTATAGATTGCCGCTGGAATCTCATTTTCTTGTGCACGTACAGCCCAAGATGTGCCGTGTTTTTTAAAAGCCATGCACCTCTTAATAAATTAATCTCATCTTTCTCCAACAGGCTTCTTTTCAAGACTGGCGTATGAAACGCCAGTCCTGAGAATTCCCCAGGGACTGTTTCAATGACCTGTTGCAATATGAAGGAGATATGTTCTTCTCTGGAATGCTATTGAAACAATTCAACATGTAACATAACGCGTGGCAACCTCGCTCACTTATTGAAAATGGGGGGACAAGGGACTCCTCTTCTTATGATGGATGGGGACTCCGTTATCAGACTCCATGCGGGAAAACCCCTTAAATGTGGTCAAGTTTTATATATAAAAGTTACGTTTTGCTATGTTTTACTATCAGGTCAGCGACCTAATTTCACCTTTGGATACAGATTACATATAGGAGGAATCCACCAAAAAAGTTGAGCAATTTTGCAAGTATATTGCATTACTTATCTTGTATTGACCTTGAGTTATAACATGTCTTATACCTCATTCTCAGCCACAGCCGCCTTTGATATTTTTCATTGCTGTGGTGATTTACAGTTTGGAAAGTGTAGGCTGCTGTATACCAGGCACTGTTCAGTAATCTGATGACAGAAAATTAAACTACCAGTATGTAGTGCAGCACAGAGCGTTACAGGAGCTCTGATGAGAAGTTTCTCTGTCGACCGCATCCAGCGACAAGCAGCAGAACTGAATGCCTTTTAGGACTATAATACAGGCAGTAAATCGGGATTGGTGCATAATAATTAATGCAATGTGCGAACAAGAAACGACCATAGAAGCAACAGTACATTTACGAACAATCCCTTTATGTGGTCTCATTCTTGCAGGCCTACTGTCTGTACACATAGGTCTGCATAGGAGCTGTATACACAAATTCGTAGGATAATTTCAATTCAAGACAATGCAGTGTTTCGTAATTTTTTTTTTTTTTTGGAACATTTGAGCAATAAAGACAAGTGTTACTAAGATGAACATAGCCGTCACAGCTAAAATTAGTTTGAGGCGCACAAACAGTTAAGTTTAGCCTTTGAAATATTACACAATGTAACAATGCCAAATCCGACTGATAATGCATTGTAGAAATGCATTGAGGCGATGATTGTTTGCCACAAGAAGAGATGAACTAGTTTGGCATATGTAATTTCACTGGCTGCCAAATAGGTTGGGTGCATATATTTTCTAACACAGTTCACGTAATTTAATGAGTTTCCAGTTCTTACTAGAAAATGCCACGGTCTGAGTGCTCCTAAATAGAGCAGGGTTTGCCAGCCCCGCTGCTGTTCTGCTTGAGATGAGTGTTTGGGGAGCAACTATCCTCGATCCGTAATTCCGAATGTGTCATCTGTACATGTTGTACATTGAATTAAAATCACATAAATATGTAACGAACACACATTGCCAAGCCATTAACTTTTCTAGTTCCAAAACCCTACAAACTTTTTTAATCTCTCCCCAGCAAGCTATTGTTTATTTGTACTCCCATACTGACATAGTTTGTACATGATGCTCCCTGTAGGTACTAAACATAAGAATATGTTGATACTTTGCATATACGCTGCAGATTTTCCATCTGGATTTGGAGGTGGAAAATCTGGCACGTATTACAGCAGCAGACACGCTGGGGAAAAACTTTGCACAGAAACCGCGCATAAACTGACCTGTGGTGCGGATTATAAATTGACAGCATTTCAATTTATACTGCACGTTCATTTTAGAATTTCCTCATTGAATTCAATGGGAAAGTCAAATTCCGCAACAAGTGCGATTATTTGCGGAATTTGCTGCAAATTTCGAAGAGTTAAAAAAAAAAGGAAGCCTATATTAACTTCTCGCGGTGCTGCCATAGCCATGCATCCCTGCTCTTCTGGCTGCTCTGTATCCAGGCTGCCCCCCTGTGGTGACATTTTATCACATTAAAGTGTAAAAAGATCAACTGCACACTCCAAATCCTCAATTACAACAGTCACCAGACTGGAAGAGGAAAAAATATAATGGTTATACCAAGCAAAATGTGCATGCCACTTCACCCTCAATCCCTGTGGAGCCTCCGTACTCTGTCCATCCAGAAAAAATGGCAGCATCAAGGCAGGTGTCAAGCTTGACAAAGACTTCTGTGCGAGTAGAAACGTTGCTTTTTTTCTATGATGTGCTGGTTATAATAAAAGGACATTCTTTTGCTTACACCTGCTTTGATGCTGCCATTTTTTCTGGATGGACTGTGACATTTAATCACATGTGACCACTGCAGCCAATCACCGGCTGCAGTGGTCACATTAGATAAAACGTCATTACAGGAGGGAGCCTGGACACAGAGCAGCCGCAAGAGCAATCCTTTTTCATTTGTGTTCTGGGTCGTATATGCTGTGGGCTTTCCGCAGCGTATATGCCCTGTGTTAATATATCCTAACACTAAGTGGCCTGAAAGGGAACCGGTCACATTGAGCATGCTTTCCTATGTGTATCATGTTATAGAGCAAGAGGAGCTGAGCAAATTGATTATATACTTTTGTGCAAAAAATATTCAGGATAACCTGTAATTTATCCCTGATCACTGTTGGCTAAAGAGTCCAGTGGGCGGTCTTAACTACTGATTAGCAGCCTTCCCTGTTTGAGTGTGAATGCAGAAATAGCTGCCAATCACTGAGCAGGACTGCCCCCTGGACTCTTAAGCCCGAAGCTAGCAGTAATTTAAATGAATAAATTTACATGTTATCCTTTTTTTTTTTTTTTTGCACACAACTATATATCCATCTGCTCATCTTCTCCAGCCCTATACCGTGCTGCCTGCAGATTGGACGGCATGTTTGCCGTGGCCGGTTTTGATTTAACCCTAAGCCTCTCTTAGCCTACAATGCAAATTCATAAAAGCTTCTTTCAATATGGATCTCTAAAAGGGCACAGTGCTTTTTGTGAATGGAATAGATTTAATTTGATTACAAAATGGAATGGCATAGTTTCACATTCGGACTTTGCTTTACTTATCTGGTACTGGATCTGAGTTGCAGCCTGTCCAGAGCTGCACTGAAAAGTTTGCAAGTTGATGACTTCAGATCTGTGCATTTCCCATGATCTGGACATAAACATTCTAGGTATGTGTCACAGGGACTACAATAAAATTACAGTCACTAAAACAATCCAACATACTGTAGCAGATCAACGTTTCCACAAAATTGTCTTTGGTCGGTGTTGGTCAGGCTCGTTCATGTCACGAAAAGGCACAGACAGTTGGCAGAAAGTAGTCTAAAACGTAGTCCTAGACTTTTCAGCCATCCTAAATCTCTAGTGTATGAACAGCTTTACATGGCCATGCATTGTAAACTTGTTCACAATACTAAAAAAAGTGAGACTGTAATAAATCTTACCCCTGTAGTGATTACCAGGGACTGTGTGAAAACTTTAAACAGCACATAGCACGGAGTTCTGCACAGGAGAACAGCTCAAGGCTTAAGGGGGTTTCTAAAACTTGCTACGCACTTTTTTTTTTTTTTTTACGCAAAAATTGTGCAGTTTTTCTATTTATACGCTACCACGTTCCAAAATGGACCGCGCTTTGTGGAAGGGGGCAGGGTCATCACAACATGATACATTTTATCACAATTTATGCCAGAAAGCTGGTGTAAATTATAGCACCAATCTACACCAGGCCCTAGCTGGTGCAGATCTGGTTTTCTGACGCACGGACGGCCCGAGATATGCCTAATTTATTAAGAGGCATGCGCCTCTTAATAAATTGAGGTTCATTTTTCTCCAATTTTCTTTGGAGACTGTCACCAGTGTACCAATTCCCTATGTCCTAACTAATTTAACTGGCGCGTTGATGTTGATAACTACAGTGTGATTTGTTTAAAAAAAAACAAAAAAAAAACGTATATTATTTGCAAAGTTATGAGTATTTTTCTAAATCTGTAAATGAGCCTTTATTAGGCACTGTTCATATCTGCGTTTTGGTCCGGTTCTGACGTTCCGGCAAAACGACGGGTCTGGTGCACAACAGAGAAACGGAAACCACGGGCACCGGATCCATCACCATTGAAATCAATGGTGATGGAAACGGAAACCTCTGGGTCCCATTCTGACGGAAAGCTCAGACGGATCGTCAGAACGGGACCCCAACGCAGATGTGAACGAAGCCTTAAACAAGTGGGAGGTAACCGTAGCAATTCTCCTGAGGTGGAGCTTATCTCACAACCTCTGACACTGTGAAGCAGCTTGATGCTGATAGGACACAGTGTGAAACTGAAGCTGGAGGGAAGGGGGAGCACTTCAAATAGCCATACCTCGGGAACAGCGGTTCTTGTATTATATGAAAGAGGAAATTCTAATCTTTCATATGACACCAGGATCGCAGTTCTAGATGTGACACAACCGGAGATATCGCCAGTTGAATACACAGTCGGGAAATGGAAGCTGTATACTATATGATCACACTGTGTTGCTGGGCAGGGAAAGGGGAGAAGCTGTATGCTGATTGGACAGTGTCATACAGAAAACATTACTCCGCCCAGAGGGAAAAGAGTCCCCTCCTATTTGGCTATTACAGTCACATTAGCATATTTAGAAAAATGCTCATAACTTTGCAAATAATAAACGTTTTGTTTTTTAAACAAATCACACTATAGTTATCAGCAGCAAAGCGCCTATTACATTAGTTAGGAGATAGGGAATTGATAAACTGGTGTCCGAGTCCCTTTTAAATTAAGGCTGGGTTCACACGACCTATTTTCAGACGTAAACGAGGCGTATTATGCCTCGTTTTACGTCTGAAAATAGGGCTACAATGCGTCGGCAAACATCTGCCCATTCATTTGAATGGGTTTGCCGACGTACTGTGCAGACGACCTGTCATTTACGCGTCGACGTTTGACAGCTGTGAAATGACGACGCGTTAATGGACTGCCTCGGCAAAGAAGTGCAGGGCACTTCTTTGCCATGTAATTTGAGCTGTTCTTCATTGAACTCAATGAAGCACAGCTCAAGATTTACGAGCGTCTCAGACGGCTCGCAAAATGCGAGGAGGAGCATTTACGTGTGAAACGAGGCAGCTGTTAAGTCTGTCTTTTCACACGTAAATGCCTCTCATCGTGTGAACATACCCTAAGACTGGAATATGTAACACCAGTCTTTAATAAATTTCCACCATAGATTCAATCAGACATATCCTACAGAGTGAGCAGGTTGTAGGCCCTCAGTTTGACCAGCAGGAAGCTGATATTGCTGAAAGTAGTAACTACTTTTATCAGAAAATGTAGACAAATTGCATAATTAAACGTAAAGATACAGGAGCACTGACAACGGTTCATTTTTTTTGGAGGTATGCTTTAAAGAGACTGTCACCACATTATAAGTGGCCTATCTCCTACATAAGGAGATCGGCGCTATAATGTAGGTGACAGCAGTGCTTTTTATTTAGAAAAACAATCTATTTTCACCACATTAGGAGCTATTTTAGCTTTATGCTAAGTCTTTTCTTAATGCCCAAGTGGGCGTGTTTTTACTTTAGACCAAGTGGGCGTTGTACAGAGGAGTGTATGACGCTGACCAATCCGCATCATGCACTTCTCCATTCATTTAGTCAGCGTTAACGAAGTGCAGGGATTGTGAATAGACATCACGTCCTGGCTGGAAGGAATGTCTAGTCACTGTCTAAACACTTCAGTAACGTTAAGATGTCAGTATAAGACAGCACATCGTGAACAACCCAGTGTCACTATGCGCTGTCTAAATGAATGGAGAGAAGTGCATGACACTGATTTGGTCAGCGTCCTACACTCCTCTGTACAACCCTCACTTGGTCTAAAGCAAAAACACGCCCACTTGGGCATTAAGAAACTAATTGGCATAAAACTAAAATTGCTCCTGATGTGGTAAAAATAGATCATTTTTCTAAATAAAAAGCACTGCTGTCACCTACATTACAGCGCCCATCTCCTTATGTAGGAGATAGGGCACTTATAATGTGGTGACAGAGTCTCCTTAAAGCATACCTGTCAGAAGTTGTGATTGTTAAACAAAGAGGCGGAAATGCTGTACCCCTTAGATTTTGATCATCTTTAGAAAGTCTGTGGCCTGTATACCACTAAACCTGCCTCTCCCAGGCTTAGCTGAACAAAATCAAGCTTCTTCTCAATCAAAGCCAAAACTTCTGCGCCTATTTTTTTATAGCAATTGGTGGGAGTCTTCGCATCTAGACCCCATCAATCAAAACTTCTGACATGTCAGTTTCCAATGACAACCAGCACAATTGTGAATCTAGCTCTGTAACGTAGTATATGCTCTATCCACGGCAAAATAAGTACAGCACTGTATATGCAAAGTTAACAGGATAGATTTTCCTGACTGATCCATTTTGTGTGCTTGTACAGGTAAGCAGCACAAGAGTTAGGGCTGATTCAGACGTGCGTGGCGTTTTTGCGCACTCAAAACACGCGGCGTTTTGCCTGCGCAAAAGCCACTTACCTGCTCCGTGAGGCAGCATCATATGATGCGCGGCTGCGTGCTTTTCGCGCAGCCGCCATCATTATGACCCTCCATTCGGATGTTTGTAAACAGAAAAGCACGTGGTGCTTTTCTGTTTACATTCTTCCTTTTGACAGCTGGTGCGAGAAACAGGCAGTTTGCACGGAAGTGCTTCCATGCGACCTGCGTGGTTTTCACGCACCCATTGACTTCAATGGGTGCGTGATGCGCAAAATACGCGGAGATATTGAACATGTCGCGCTTTTTGCGCAGCGGACAAACGTTGCGCAAAAAGCATGGACTGTCTGTACTGCCCCATAGACTTGTATTGGTCTGCGTGGCGCGTGAAAACCATGCGGCCCGCACGGACGCAATACACGTTCGTGTGAATCCAGCCTTAAGGTAATTACATAACAATCAAGTTGGGCCAAACCAACTGTTCTTGTAAATAGGGGGATCCGTATGGAGACACAGCACTTATGGCTCCATAATACAGGTATTTGGAGACTCCATTTGTTGCCGTACAGGGTTCGCCATGTGCATGGCGTCTAAGCCTTAAGGTGGTAGGACTCTCATTTCTGTTTTCATTATTCAGTCATTAACCACACACACGTTTCTTCCAGACAAGTGAGAAACGATTGTATCAGAATCGGACAAAGAAAATCTGGTTGCTGTGGGAGAAAAGTCTGTGCATTTATAGCAAGCTCAGCCCAACTAGAATCACATATCTTTCGGTTCAACCGCTTTCTCACCCTAGTTTTATTATCTGTATGTCTCATATGTCCTGGATGGAGACCAGTTTGTTCAATGACGCCTCAAGGTTGCACAATCAATAATATCGATACAGTTGTGGAGATCAAGCCGGGTCCCTCGATATAACTGCTTTGCAGGCACAGTCTCAACAGTTGGTGAAAAGTACTTTAACTAGATTTCCTATACACACCTAAAATGAGATTTATATCTAGCAGAACAAGTCTATATTCCCGTACCTTGTTTCATGAATTGCGGTTATGAATGTATTTTTTTTTTTTTTCCTATAATTTTTAGATAGTTTGTCCATTACTTTTAGATAAGGCCCCATGCACACGAACGTGCTTTTGCGGCCGCAATTCCCCCGAAAATCCACAGGAGAATTGCGGCCCCATTCATTTCTATGGGGCCATGCACACGACCGTAGTTTTTACGGTCCGTGCACGGCCCGGGAGCCCGCACCGCAGAAAGAACGGACATGTCTTCTGCGGTCCGGGCTCATTGAAAATAATGGCCGTGGCCATGTGCATTGCCTGCGATTTGCGGGCGGCTTGCGGCTGACAGTCCGCTGCCGGCCGACCCGAAAATCACGGCCGTGCACATGGCTACGGTCGTGTGCATGAGGCCTAAAACCCCTTTTTCAGCCTAGTCCAAATGTACCTTGTGATAGTATTTGTTAATATAGAGTCAGGACTATCCTTCGGTTGGATGGTGCCCTCTGCAGTACCTTCTTTTGACACCCCCCGCCGTGTGTGTGTGTGTGTGTGTGTGTGTGTGTGTGTTTCCATTTCCTTCCTTCCCAAATAGTACAATGATATCGTGTACAAATGAAATTGCCTTAAGTTGCTCAAATAACACTTCTAGGCCCAGACAATTAATAAACGAAGTAGTGCCTTTCCATGGTGTGGGATTTGGAGTGCAAGCTTTGGGTGACTATGCCATCAATACCACTTGTGCCCCCTCCAAGTAGTGACAAGTGATGCGCCCTGTGTGACCGCAGGCTGGCCCTGAATAGAGTGATGGTTAATATAATCTTCAGTCGGCCAAATAGCCCTGAAACTCTCCTAAATAAGTTTTCCTGCGCAAATGTGAATTACATATTTGGGGAAACCTTAGCAGTTAGGCCTCATTCAGATGGATGTATTTTGTCCATATGTAACAGTCCGTATTCTGGATGTATCCCCTGAAACCCCCATAATTCAACAGAACAAGACCGCTCCATAGTTCAATTCAGTAGAACTACGTGGGGTCCAAGTGTTACACCCAGAATTAGGACTTTTCAATAGGGATACAATACACCCATCTGAATTCGGCCTTAAACTGAGAGTATGATGTCAGATTGGAGAGATATAGCAAAATATGAAGTTTCTTATATGACCGCAATTATTTCCCATGTGACAAAAAATGTCTAAACTGGAATATACTGCATTAAAATGGAACTGTTCACTCAATGTAGAATAGTGAAGCAAGTGACCATGCTGAAACCTAAGGCCTCATGCACACGACCGTGTTTTTGCGGCCGCAATTCCCCCGAAAATCCACGGGAGAATTGCGGCCCCATTCTTTTCTATGGGGCCGTGCACACGACCGTAGTTTTTGCGGTCCGTGCACGGCCCGGAGCTCATTGAAAACAATGGCCGCGGCCATGTGCATGTCCCGCGATTTGCGGGCGGCCTGCGGCTGACAGTCCGCAGCCGGCCGACCCGAAAATCACGGCCGTGCACACGTCTACGGTCGTGTGCATGAGGCCTTAGATGTGCGGAACGTTCAATCATTTGTGTTGGTAATCTGCCTTGGATCCATAATAATTTTTTTCTTCATTCTTTGCCACAGAGACAATGTTATCTCCTGTAACTGCCATCTCATGCCTTTCCCACACTTGTCCCTTGCTTCTGTTATTTCGTTTGAGGTTCTGATCTATGCTTCCTCCCAGTTCTCACATGTTTTATTGTTTGTCATGTTTTGTTTGTCCTTGTATGTGTATTCAAGTTACTTGTAAAGTGCTGATTTAGACTTAGGCTATATTCACACGAGCGTGGGCAACCTCTGACGTGAAAAACTGCAGTTTTTCACGTCCGAGGTGCACCCATGCGGGACGCGTTATCATGGATCCCCCATAGACTGGAGTCTATGGAAGGATGCGTGAAAACGCAGGAAAATAGGACATGTCCATATTTTTCCACGGACCCGTCACAGGCTCTGTTGAAACAACGGCTTTTTGAACGGCCCCATTGCAATACATGTGTACGTGTGACGGACGTTGTTTTAACGGCAGTCACATGGATGAGTTACACTCTTGTCTGAATGTAATTGTCCCATATAAAGTTTGCATTTGCTTGTTTTCTATTTTTATTTTTTGTATAATATTAAAACATTAACCTATTGTTGCATTTTTTTATTTTAAATTAAATGTTACATTAACCCATTAATTAGGCAGCATAGTTTGGGCTTTAAGGCTCAGAGCCCATTTTCAAATCTGACCTGTGTCACTTTA